>NC_086445.1:445237662-445900162 GCF_028390025.1 Pseudophryne corroboree
AGGAAGAAAAAGAGGGGAAGGCACGACATCTCCGAACTATCAAACCCGAACAAATTTGCCCGATTGGACGAGGAATCGGAGGATGATAGCGAAGAAATGACGGTGCCGGAGGAGACTGCTCCCTCTAGCATCCAGAGGTGTGGTCCCTCTGGCGCGGTTGGGATAAAAGATAGAGAGGTACCTAGTCAAATGGTGGTGGTAGGGGATTCTATCATCAGGAAGGCAGATAGGGCAATCTGCTACCGGGACCGTGATCGCCGTACAGTCTGTTGTCTCCCGGGTGCTCGGGTACGGCACATCGCGGACCGGGTAGATTGTTGGGAGGAGCTGGCAAAGACCCGGCGGTCTTGGTGCACGTTGGCACCAATGACAAAGTTAGCGGAAGGTGGGATGTCCTTAAGAAAGACTATAGGGACTTAGGAAAGAAACTGAAGGCAAGGACATCTAAGGTAATATTCTCGGAATTATTACCAGTGCCACGCGCTAGTCCAGGGAGGCAGAGGGAGATTAGGGAGGTAAATGTGTGGCTTAGGGATTGGTGCAGGAAAGGGGTTTGTGTTCCTGGAACACTGGGCGGACTTCTCAGTCAGGCGCCATCTCTTTTGTCGTGACGGATTGCACCTGACTGAGGAGGGGGCAGCGGTGCTGGGGGGAAGGATGGTTAGAAGGTTGGAGGAGATTTTAAACTAGGAGCCTGGGGGGAGGGTTTAGCTAGAAACTACGGGTCATGCAGTGAGAATAGTGGGGACGGCAGTAGTAAACGAAATGGGGGAGAAGTTGGGGGGAGGGTAAGAGCAGGCGGTAAGGTTACTAACATGGGTACTAAAAGGGATTTTACCAAAGCGCTAACCAATGACGATTACAGGTCATCCTTGCCACATAAGGTGAAAGATGTCCCTAACGCAAGGGAAAATACTTATCTTAGTTGTATGTATGTAAACGCCAGAAGCATTACTGGTAAAAAGGGTGAACTAGAAATACTTGCAGCAAGCAAACAGTATGATATTATAGGCATTACTGAAACTTGGTGGGATGAATCTCATGATTGGACAGTCAATCGAGAGGGCTATACACTGTTTAGGAGAGACAGACTAAATAAAAAGGGTGGAGGGGTGTGTCTGTACGTAAAGCCGTTTTTAAAACCTAATATATGGGAAGATCGTCAGGAGGGAACTGTAGACACTGTTGAGACATTATGGGTAGAAATTGCATGCGGGGAAAAAGGAACAAAAAAGTTAGTATTGGGTGTATGCTATAGGCCGCCTGGTATCAACGCATCTGATGATGAATTGTTACTAAAGCAAATTGAAAAAGCAGCAGGAGTAGGAGATATAGTAGTGATGGGAGTTTTTAACTATCCAGAGATAAACTGGAAAAACGATTCATGTGATACTGCTAGGGGCAGTATGTTTTTAAACACACTAAATTATAACTACTTAGTCCAACTAATTGAGGAACCAACTAGGTACAATGCAATCTTAGACCTGGTATTAACAAACAATCAGGATTTGGTATCGGGTATTATAGTAGGGGAACCCATAGGAAACAGCGACCACAATATGGTCACATTCAATATCAGTTTCTACAAACAGCCCTATACTGGCTCAACTAGGACTTTAAACTTTAGCAAAGCCAACTTTGAAATGATGAGGGTATTTTTCAGGGATATTGAATGGGAAGGTTTGTTTTTAGGAAAAAATACTACGGAGAAATGGGAGGTACTAAAATTCCTGCTAGCTAAAAATACACTCAAATATATTCCTATGAGTAGCAAAAAAGGGAATAAAAATCATAAACCGATGTGGCTTAACAAAAAGATTAAGGAACTTATGGGCAAGAAAGGCGAGCATTTAAAAAATACAAATCTGACGGGGATGCAGAGTCATTTCAGCAATATAAGGAATGTAACAAAAATTGCAAAAAGGAAATAAGAGCGGCTAAAGTAGAAACTGAAAAACTAGTAGCAAAGGAAAGCAAAGCGAATCCCAAAAAATTCTTTAAATACATTAATAGCAAGAGATTAAAAAAGGAGAGTATAGGCTCTTTGAAAGACAAGTTGGGAGTCTTAAGCAAAAATGATAATGACATAGCGGACACACTAAATTAGTTTTTTTTCAACAGTATTCACTAGAGAGGACCCAATTCAGGGACTGACACACAATCTCAATAATGACAATATCACACTGATAGGTGCTTATTTAAGCGAGGAAGTAGTCTGTGACCAATTAAAACATTTAAAGATTAATAAATCACCAGGGCCCGATGGTATTCATCCAAGGGTTCTAATGGAGCTTCACTCTGAACTGGCAAAACCACTATCTTTGATCTTTGAGGATTCAGTTATATCAGGTATGGTTCCCAAAGACTGGCGTATAGCGGAAGTAGTGCCTATATTCAAAAAGGGAAGTAAAGCTGAACCAGGTAATTATAGACCAGTTAGTCTTACATCTATAGTGGGGAAAGTATTGGAAGGTATTCTAAGAGATAGTATTCAGAAGTTCCTTGAAACAAATAAGGTCATTAAAAGGAATCAACATGGGTTTATGAAGGACAGATCCTGTCAAACCAACTTACTTGGCTTTTATGAAACAGTAAGCGCAAACCTAGATCAGGGTAAAGACGTGGATGTAATCTTTTTAGACTTTGCCAAAGCGTTCGATACTGTACCACACATGAGACTTATATACAAGCTACAAGAATCAGGGCTAGGAAGCACAATATGCACTTGGGTGAAAAACTGGTTAGATAATAGGAAGCAGCGCGTTGTGGTTAATGGATCTTTTTCAACTTGGACTGAAGTGCTAAGTGGTGTGCCGTAAGGCTCAGTATTAGGACCACTATTGTTCAATATTTTCATTAACGACCTAACAGAAGGTCTAGAGAGCATGGTGTCAATTTTTGCAGATGATACCAAATTGTGTAAGGCTATAAATACAGAGGAGGATGCTGAGTCTCTTCAGAACGACTTAGTTAAATTAGAAGCATGGGCAGCCAAATGGAGAATGCGCTTCAACACAGACAAGTGTAAGGTAATGCACTGTGGTAACCAGAACAAAAATTACACCTACCTACTAAATGGGGTAAAATTAGGGGATTCTGTACTGGAAAAGGACTTAGGTGTCCTCATAGATAGCAAGCTAAGAAGTAGTATCCAAAGTAGGACTGCAGCAAAGAAGGCTAATAAGATATTAGCATGCATAAAACGGGGTATTGATGCTAGGGACGAGAGTATTATACTCCCGTTATATAAATCACTAGTGAGGCCACACCTTGAATACTGTGTACAGTTCTGGGCACCGTACTACAAAAAGGATATTGTCACAATCCTGACTGTAGGTTTTATATTTGGTGACTTACCCCTGCCATCTGTCCTGGATCCTGTGTCTTTTCACTCACGGAGTTAAACAGCTTGTCAGTTTTCCTGAGTTCTCTGCCTGAGAGGTAATAGTTAATTAGCTCCACCTGTGGTGATCTCCTGTGTGAGGCTGAATTCAGTAATCTAAAGGCAAGCATCCTGTGTTTTGCAGAAGTCCAGGCTTCAGTGTTCTCTTGGCCTGCTAGGCCTCATTCTACATCACAGCCTTGGCTAGAGTAGTCACATGACAGTGACATCACCTAATCCTGCCCACCAATCATCAAGGACCAGGAAGTATAAATCAGGAGGCTGAGTTGGAATCTGGGCCAGTTCCTTGTGTCACATACAGCCTTGTGTGGGTCTTAAGCTGAGCTCCCTAAAGGTAACCTTTGTACCTAAGTTCCTGTGGAAACTCTGTTCCCTTGTTACCGTTTGGTTTATTTGTGTGTTGCCATTTGATTTCACCATTTCCCTGAGTCTCAATGTAAAGGTACAGCTGCAATGTTTCGTCTTAAAGGCACAGTACTGAATTCCGTGTTCTCCACTGAAAACCACAGCTGTCGTATTTCAGTTTTACTACTGTTGTAGTTGGGATCTCCAGGGCTCAGTACCTCGTGCCTCAGCATCTTCGTGCTTCCAGCATCTCAGTGCCTCAGCATCTCAGTGCCTCAGCACCTTCGTGCTTCCAGCACCTCAGCATCTCCGTGACTCAGCATCTCCGTGCCTCAGCACCTCAGTGCCTCAGCATCTCCGTGCCTCAGCACCTCCGTGCTTCCAGCACCTCAGCATCTCCGTGACTCAGCATCTCCGTGCCTCAGCACCTCAGTGCCTCCGCATCTCCGTGCCTCAGCACCTCCGTGCTTCCAGCACCTCCGTGCTTCCAGTACCTCCGTGCCTCAGTACCTCCGTGCCTCAGTACCTCCGTGCCTCAGTGCCTCCGTGCCACAGCACATCCGTGCCTCAGTACCTCCGTACCTCAGTACCTCCGTGCCTCAGCATCTCCGTGCTTCCAGCACCTCCGTGCCTCAGCACCCCTACGCACCCCAGTGTCTCTACGCACCCCAGTGCCTCCACGTACCTCAGTGTCTCCAAGCACCTCAGTGTCCCCAAGCACCTCAGTGTCCCCAAGCACCTCAGTGTCCCCAAGCACCTCAGTGTCCCCAAGCACCTCAGTGTCCGCAAGCACCTCAGTGTCCGCAAGCACCTCAGTGTCCGCAAGCACCTCAGTGTCCGCAAGCACCTCAGTGTCCGCAAGCACCTCAGTGTCTCCAAGCACCCCGTGCCCTTTAGCACAATTATACCTGGTATTCTTCACTGATTCATCAGTGCCTTTCCAGTTCTGTCTTTCAGGAGACCTTCAGCATGCCTCCTGTCTGCCGACCTAATCCTGCATGAGGAGAACCTAGATTCGGCCATCTCTGCTGCGGTTCCTCTTCCCAGTCACCAGAGGAAACCCAGAGTCCACAGCATTTCCAAACCAGGTCAGTGGTAGTATTCACATAATCCTCCAGTCGCCCGCACAGACTTCACTACACCGGGTTCACAAAAACCTCAGTCATGACAGATATCCTGGAGCTTGAAAAGGTACAGAGGAGGGCGACCAAACTAATTAAGGGCATGGAGACGATGGAATACAAGGAAAGGCTTGAAAGACTGTTTACATTGGAAAAGCGGAGACTAAGAGGGGATATGATCAACATCTACAAATATATAAGGGGACAATACTCAGAGCTTGCGCGGGACCTGTTTTTGGTTAGATCAACACAGAGGACTCGTGGACACTCGCTCAGGTTAGAGGAGAGGAGATTCCGCACAATACGGCGTAAAGGCTTTTTCACGGTAAGGACAATACGTGTTTGGAATTCCCTGCCCGATGGAGTTGTAATGGCGGAATCTGTCAACACCTTTAAGAATGGGTTAGATAAATTCCTATTGGAAAAGGATATCCAGGGGTATGGTGCATAGTCATGCATTATAGTTACTATAAATAGGGATTAAATGCAATGGCTGACAGCAGCATCAGTCAGAAATTTTAGTCAAATCATCATGCATAGGACACCACAAATAGGTTGAACTCGATGGACAATTGTCTTTTTTCAACCTCAGATACTATGTTACTATGTTACTCAGGCCTGCCGTTGCTGCAGCATGGGTGAGTAGCGCTATTGAAAGGTGGGCAGATAACTTGTCATCTGAGGTAGATACCCTAGACAGAGAGAGTGTGCTTTTGACTCTGGGTCACATCAGGGACTCTGCAGCATATTTAAAAGAGGCTGTAAGGGATATTGGCCTTTTGGGTTCAAGGGCCAATGCCATGGCGGTCTCTGCAAGGAGAGCGTTGTGGATACATCAATGGAATGCTGATGCTGACTCTAAGAAGGCGATGGAGTCTCTACCGTTTAACGGTAGGGTGTTGTTTGACGACGGCCTCACTGACCTGGTGTCTACGGCTACCGCGGGTAAGTCTTCATTTTTCCGGTATGTCCCTGCACAGCAGAAGAAATTGCCTCGCTGTCAGATGCAGTCCTTTCGGCCCAATAAATTAAAAAAAGGACGTGGGTCCTCCTTCCTTGCTGCGAGGGGGAGAGGACGGGGAAAAAGGTCACAGGCTGTGGCAAGCTCCCAGGAGCAGAAGTCATCTCCGGCTTCTACCAAATCCACCGCATGACGCTGGGGCTCCTCTGCGGGAGTCCGCACCAGTGGAGGCACGTCTCAAACTCTTCAGCCAGGTCTGGGTGCAATCGGACCTGGACCATTGGATAGTAGACATAGTAACCCAGGGGTACAAGTTAGAGTTTCAAGACGTGCCCCCTCACCGACTTTTCAAATCGGCCTTGCCAGCTTCTCTTCCAGAAAGGGAGATAGTAAGCACTGCGATACTAAAGTTGTGTCAAAATCAAGTGATTGTCACGGCACCCCCGTCTCAACAGGGGGAAGGTTTTTATTCGAGCCTGTTCGTGGTCCCGAAGCCGGATGGCTCAGTCAGACCGATTCTAAACCTAAAATCCCTCAATTTCTTTCTGAAAAAATTCAAGTTCAAGATGGAGTCTCTACGAGTAGTGATCTCCAGTCTGGAGGTGGGGGATTTTATGGTGTCGGTCGACATAAAAGATGCATACTTACATGCACCTATATATCCTCCACATCAGGCTTACCTGAGATTTGCTGTGCAGGATTGTCATTACCAATTTCAGACGTTGCCGTTTGGTCTGTCCACGGCTCCGAGGAAAGTAATGGCGGAAACACCCTGGCATGGAACGTGCCATACGGAATGGCCTCATAGGCCGCCACCATCTTCCCCAGCAACCGAGTGCAGTAAAGAACTGACACCTTTTCCTGGTTTCAGAATCTGTTTTACCAAGTTCTGTATTTCCAGAGCTTTTTCCACTGGAAGAAAAAAACTCTGCAATTCTGTATCCAGAATCATACCCAGGAACGACAGCCGTGTCGTTGGATCCAACTGTGATTTTGGCAAATTTAGGAGCCAATCGTGTTGTTGCAGAATCGTCAGTGAAAGGGCAACATTCTTCAACAATTGTTCCTTGGACTTCGCCCTTATGAGGAGATCGTCCAAGTACGGGATAATTGTGATTCCCTGCTTGCGCAGGAGAACCATCATTTCAGTGGAACATGCTGGACCAGTGGTCTGGGTCTCACCTGGACATGCACCGGAAAATAATTCTATCTCCCAAGACCAGAATTTCCCATGTACAATGGCATACTGCAAGCAGAACATCTTCTTCGAGGTCTGCCGGTTTTGATTCAGTCAGACAATGTGACAGCAGTGGCGTACATAAACCGCCAAGGCGGAACAAAGAGCAGAGCGGCGATGGCCGAGGCCACGAAGATTCTTCGCTGGGCGGAAAGACATGCCAGCGCTCTGTCAGCGGTCTTCATTCCAGGAGTGGACAACTGGGAAGCAGACTTCCTCAGCAGACACGATCTCCATCCAGGAGAGTGGGGTCTTCATCAAGAGGTCTTTGCAGAAGTGACAAGTCGTTGGGGAGTTCCTCAAGTGGACATGATGGCGTCCCGCCTCAACAAGAAACTTCAGAGATATTGTTCCAGGTCAAGGGACCCTCAAGCGATAGCGGTGGACGCCCTAGTGACACCGTGGGTGTTTCAGTCGGTCTATGTGTTCCCTCCACTTCCACTCCTTCCAAAGGTGATAAAAATTATAAGAAGAACAAGGGTTCAGGCGATCTGGATTGGCCATAAAGGGCCTGGTATCCAGATCTTCAGGAGTTGCTCATAGAAGATCCCTGACCTCTTCCTCTTCGGGAGGACCTGTTACAACAGGGGCCGTGCGTGTATCGGGACTTACAGCGGCTGCGTTTGACGGCGTGGCGGTTGAACGACAAATCCTAGCCCAAAAGGGTATTCCCAGTGAAGTCATTCCTGCAAAACATTACCACCGTATTTGGAGAAAATGTGTGTCTTGGTGTGAATCCAAGAAGGCTCCTACGGAAGAATTTCACCTGGGGCGTTTGCTCCATTTCCTACAAGCAGGTGTGGATGCGGGCCTAAAGTTAGGCTCTATTAAAGTACAGATTTCGGCCTTGTCAATCTTTCTTTTTTTCAGAAAGAACTGGCTTCTCTTCCAGAAGTTCAGACCTTAGTAAAAGGCGTGCTGCACATCCAACCTCCCATTTGTGCCTCCTGTGGCACAGTGGGATCTTAATGTGATGTTGCAGTTCTTGCAATCGCATTGGTTTGAACCTTTGCGCAAGGTTGAAATTCCTTACTTGGAAAGTGGTCATGTTGTTGGCCTTGGCGTCTGCAAGGCGAGTGTCTGAGTTGGCGGCTTTGTCTCTCAAAAGCATCTATTTGATTGTCCATGCTGATAGAGCGGAGTTGAGAACTCGTCAGCAATTTCTGCCAAAAGTGGTTTCATCATTTCATGTTAACCAGCCAATTGTGGTGCCAGTGGCTACTGACGCCTTGGCGGAGTCAAAGTCTCTCGATGTGGTCAGAGCTTTGAAGATCTGTTTCGCCAGAACGGCGCAGATTAGGAAAACAGAGGCTCTGTTTGTCCTGTGTGCTCCCAACAAGATTGGGGCTCCTGCTTCTAAGCAGACTATTGCGCGCTGGATCTGTAATACGATTCAGCAGGCTCATTCTATGGCTGGATTGCCGTTACCGAAGTCGGTGAAAGCTCATTCTACCAGAAAGGTGGGCTCATCCTGGGCGGCTGCCCGAGGGGGTCTTGGCATTTACAGCTTTGCCGAGCTGCTACTTGGTCGGGATCAAACACCTTTGCGAAGTTCTACAAGTTTGATACCCTGGCTGAGGAGGACCTCTTGTTTGGTCACTCTGTGCTGCAGAGTCATCTGCACTCTCCTGCCCGTTCTAGAGCTTTGGTATAAACCCCATGGTTCTTGACGCATCCCCAGCATCCTCTAGGACATATGAGAAAATAGGATTTTAATACCTACCGGTAAATCCTTTTCTCTTAGTCCGTAGAGGATGCTGGGCGCCCGTCCCAGTGCGGGCTGTATCTGCAGTTTGGTTATAGTTGCGCTCATGTTGCATCGAGTCCAGTCAATCTGTGACTGACTGTTGTTGGTCATGCCGTTGCATGCGTTGTTGTTGAATGCCATGTTGTACGGCGTGTTAGTGGTGTGAGCTGGTATGTATCTCACCTTAGTTTTAAATAAAATAAATCCCTTTCCTCAATGTCTGTCTCCCTGGGCACAGTTCCTATAACTGGAGTCTGGAGGAGGGGCATAAAGGGAGGAGCCAGTTCACACCCATTCAAAGTCTTATAGTGTGCCCATGTCTCCTGCGGATCCGGTCTATACCCCATGGTTCTTGAAGCATCCTCTACGGACTAAGAGAAAAGGATTTACCGGTAGGTATTAAAATCCTATTTTTACATATATAGTACCAGCAAATTCCATTTACAGTTGAGAACAAATCAAGACTGTAATAAGAGGTAAGAGGTACATTTTTGCATGTTTATGATCCATAGGCTTAGGTACAAGAGGGTAAGTGCAAATTGATCCTCCCAGACTGCAGAGGTTCTTGGTGGGCTATAGTATATTATCCAGTTATGCAGCAATATTGGCTTGGTCTATATGGTGACATTTTTAACTACTTTTTGATTCCATGTTGTTCATGTAGGACTCTTCTCTCTCTCTCTCCTTTTTTTTTTTTTTTTTTTTTACTTCATTGCTTATGCTGGGATAATGTATTAGTACTTTTTTTAGGATCAATTCTTAGCCGGCATATAGACACCAGCTAGAAATATATAGCTCCACTTAAAGTAACAAGCTGTCTTTCAACTTTGACCTATTGTGAGAAGACATAGTGAGTGGGGAGTGAAGACTGCTTTTAGGCTTGCTGACTATAAAAAGAAAAAAAATGTTTTCAGTATGTCCGAAACTGTCTAGTACACTATGTTTGGGGTATTATGGTCCTATGTGTGTGAAAGAGTAACCTATTGGGTTTAAGCAGTGCCAGTTCTTGGGGCGGGCGTCATATCTCAAAACTGTGCCCAACCCCCAAATCACCCCTCCTTACCGAGTAGAGTAGTAGGGAACAGGAGGGAGCGAGGTGCTTGGGTGCTGTTGCCCACCAGCAGGTATTTTAAAAGTAATTAGAAGCTTTAGTGTAGGGTACAATGTTTCATGGGCAATGTGGTGTATGGCATAATATGCTGCAAGGGGCACTACTATGTGGGTCTTAATATGATGGAATGTTTTGGGCTTTAACGTGCAAGAATACACTCAGAGAATATTAAATGCGTACCGGATAGTATCTTTGTAACAGGCCTATCAAGATACCACTCAAGAAGTTTCTCACCATCTGCAATTCAAGAAAACCGAGATCGCCGCATAGCGTAGTAACCCTGTTTACCGGATTATTAAGGATAATCACTCATTTACTGATGAATTTACTGTTCATCTCCATCCTTTTTGCGCGGCCCCGCGCTCGTTCATCGCTGGTGTCCCGTCAGCTGTGCGTGCAGGCCAATATGGACGATCTCGTCCATATTTGCCTGCACTTCTATGGAGCCGTGTGACGGGGGGAGTGAAGTAACTTCACTATCCCCCGCCGCCGGGTTCCCCGTTGGCCGTATCCGCCGTCGGGCAGCTCGGCGGTTGATCGTTAAATGTGTAGGGCCCTTAACACAGAACAGTTTAGAAATGATCTATCTATATTTGGTTATAAGTGTATTTATTGTTATGACACACTATAAATAGGAAGGTGTCCTTTTAAATGATATTGTATTCCGTGAACATGGTATAGACACGCTTCAAAACATTTAATTAAATCAGTGCTGTGCAGTATTGTAATCAGATATATTTCTGTACATTTGCACGCATATTTAATCAATGTGTTCCATGTCTGTACTGTCAAAATTATTTCATGGCTAATATCAATTATTGGCATATGCACAGTCAGTTGCCTTGAAACAAACCAGTATATTTCTCTCCAGCATATGTTATTTCCCTTTTGGGCTATTCAGTGAAGCTATGAAACGCTGGTTTACATTCAGTGATTGTTCACATCATATCAAGAGACTGATAAGAAAATCAATTATATGTGAAACTGCTATTGATCAGTATATCAAGCCATTACTATATATTTTTCTGTCGTCCTAAGTGGATGCTGGGGTTCCTGAAAGGACCATGGGGAATAGCGGCTCCGCAGGAGACAGGGCACAAAAGTAAAGCTTTTACAGGTCAGGTGGTGTGTACTGGCTCCTCCCCCTATGACCCTCCTCCAGACTCCAGTTAGATTTTTGTGCCCGGCCGAGAAGGGTGCAATTCTAGGTGGCTCTCCTAAAGAGCTGCTTAGAGAAAGTTTAGCTTAGGTTTTTTATTTTACAGTGATTCCTGCTGGCAACAGGATCACTGCAACGAGGGACAGAGGGGAGAAGAAGTGAACTCACCTGCGTGCAGGATGGATTGGCTTCTTGGCTACTGGACATGAAGCTCCAGAGGGACGATCACAGGTACAGCCTGGATGGTCACCGGAGCCGCGCCGCCGGCCCCCTCGCAGATGCTGAAGCAAGAAGAGGTCCAGAATCGGCGGCTGAAGACTCCTGCAGTCTTCTAAAGGTAGCGCACAGCACTGCAGCTGTGCGCCATTTTCCTCTCAGCACACTTCACACGGCAGTCACTGAGGGTGCAGGGCGCTGGGGGGGGGGCGCCCTGGGAGGCAAATGAAAACCTTTAAAAAGGCTAAAAATACCTCACATATAGCCCCAGAGGCTATATGGAGATATTTACCCCTGCCTAAATGTACTAAATAGCGGGAGACGAGCCCGCCGAAAAAGGGGCGGGGCCTATCTCCTCAGCACACGGCGCCATTTTCTGTCACAGCTCCGCTGGTCAGGAAGGCTCCCAGGTCTCTCCCCTGCACTGCACTACAGAAACAGGGTATAACAGAGAGGGGGGGCATAATAAATGGCTATATATATTAATATAAAAGCAGCTATAAGGGAGCACTTAATCATAAGGCTATCCCTGTCATATATAGCGCTTTTTGGTGTGTGCTGGCAGACTCTCCCTCTGTCTCCCCAAAGGGCTAGTGGGTCCTGTCTTCGTATAGAGCATTCCCTGTGTGTCTGCTGTGTGTCGGTACGTGTGTGTCGACATGTATGAGGACGTTATTGGTGTGGAGGCGGAGCAATTTCCAAATATGAGGATGTCACCTCCTAGGGGGTCGACACCAGAATGGATGCCTTATTTGTGGAATTACGGGATAGCGTCAACTCGCTTAAGCAGTCGTTTGCCGACATGAGGCGGCCGGACACTCAATTAGTGCCTGTCCAGGCGCCTCAAACACCGTCAGGGGCTGTAAAACGCCCTTTGCCTCAGTCGGTCGACACAGACCCAGACACAGGCACTGACCCCGGTGGTGAAGGTGACGAATCAACCGTATTTTCCAGAAGGGCCACACGCTATATGATTTTGGCAATAAAGGAGATGTTACATTTAGCTGATACTACAGGTACCACTAAACAGGGTATTATGTGGGGTGTGAAAAAACTACCAGTAGTTTTTCCCGAATCAGAAGAATTAAATGACGTGTGTGATGAAGCGTGGGGTGCCCCCGATAAAAAAAACTGCTAATTTCCAAGAAGTTATTGGCTTTATACCCTTTCCCGCCAGAGGTTAGGGAGCGCTGGGAAACACCTCCTAGGGTGGACAAAGCGCTAACACGCTTATCAAAACAAGTGGCGTTACCCTCTCCTGAGACGGCCGCACTTAAAGATCCATCAGATAGGAGGATGGAAAATATCCAAAAAGGTATATACACACATGCAGGTGTTATACTACGACCAGCTATTGCGACTGCCTGGATGTGCAGTGCTGGGGTAGTTTGGTCAGAGTCCCTGATCGAAAATATTGATACCCTGGACAGGGACAATATTTTACTGTCGTTAGAACAAATAAAGGATGCATTTCTTTATATGCGTGATGCACAGAGAGATATCTGCACACTGGCATCACGGGTAAGTGCTATGTCCATTTCGGCCAGAAGAGCTTTATGGACACGACAGTGGACAGGCGATGCGTAGAGGGGTTATTTGGGGTCGGTCTATCGGATTTGGTGGCCACGGCTACGGCCGGGAAATCCACCTTTCTACCTCAAGTCACTCCCCAACAGAAAAAGGCACCGACTTTTCAACCGCAGCCCTTTCGTTCCTTCAAAAATAAGAGAGCAAAGGGCTATTCATATCTGCCACGAGGCAGAGGACGAGGGAAGAGACAGCAACAGGCAGCTCCTTCCCAGGAACAGAAGCCCTCCCCGGCTTCTACAAAAGCCTCAGCATGACGCTGGGGCTTCGCAAGCGGACTCGGGGGCGGTAGGCGGTCGTCTCAAGAATTACAGCGCGCAGTGGGCTCACTCGCAGGTAAATCCCTGGATCCTGCAGATAATATCTCAGGGGTACGGGTTGGAATTAGAGACAGAGCCACCTCGCCGTTTCCTGAAGTCTGCTTTACCAACGTCCCCCTCCGAAAGGGAGACGGTTTTGGAAGCCATTCACAAGCTGTATTCGCAGCAGGTGATAGTCAAGGTACCTCTTCTACAACAAGGGAAGGGGTATTATTCCACTCTATTTGTGGTACCGAAGCCGGATGGTTCGGTAAGGCCTATTCTAAATCTGAAGTCCTTGAACCTGTACATAAAGAAGTTCAAGTTCAAGATGGAGTCACTCAGAGCAGTGATAGCGAACCTGGAAGAAGGGGACTTTATGGTATCCTTGGACATCAAGGATGCGTATCTCCACGTTCCAATTTACCCCTCACACCAGGGGTAACTCAGGTTCGTTGTACAAAACTGTCACTATCAGTTTCAGACGCTGCCGTTTGGTTTGTCCACGGCACCTCGGGTCTTTACAAAGGTAATGGCCGAGATAATATTTCTTCTTCGAAGAAAAGGCGTATTAATTATCCCATACTTGGACGATCTCCTAATAAGGGCAAGGTCCAGAGAACAGCTAGAGATGGGTTTAGCACTATCTCAAGAGGTGCTAAAGCAGCACGGATGGATTCTGAATATTCCAAAATCCCAATTAATGCCGACAACTCGTCTGCTGTTCCTGGGGATGATTCTGGACACAGTTCAGAAAAAGGTTTTTCTTCCCGAGGAAAAAGCCAAGGAGTTATCTGACCTGGTCAGGAACCTCCTAAAACCAGGAAAGGTGTCTGTACATCAATGCACAAGAGTCCTGGGAAAAAATGGTAGCTTCTTACGAAGCAATCCCTTTCGGCAGATTCCATGCAAAGGGATCTGTTGGACAAATGGTCAGGGTCGCATCTTCAGATGCACCTGCGGATAACCTTGTCGCCGAGGACAAGGGTATCCCTTCTGTGGTGGTTGCAGGAGGCTCATCTATTGGAGGGCCGCAGATTCGGCATACAGGATTGGATCCTGGTGACCACGGATGCCAGCCTGAGAGGCTGGGGAGCAGTCACACAGGGAAGAAATTTCCAGGGAGTGTGGTCGAGCCTGAAAAAGTCTCTTCACATAAGCATTCTGGAACTAAGAGCAATCTACAATGCTCTAAGCCAGG
Organism: Pseudophryne corroboree; assembly: GCF_028390025.1. Lineage (NCBI taxonomy): Eukaryota > Metazoa > Chordata > Amphibia > Anura > Myobatrachidae > Pseudophryne > Pseudophryne corroboree. The sequence goes on from NC_086445.1 coordinate 445,252,050, forward strand.
CGGAACCTCTGCTTCAAGGAAGACCGGTGTTGATCCAGTCGGACAACATCACGACAGTCGCCCATGTAAACAGACAGGGCGGCACAAGAAGCAGGAGGGCAATGGCAGAAGCTGCCAGGATCCTTCGCTGGGCGGAGAATCACGTAATAGCACTGTCAGCAGTATTCATCCCGGGCGTGGACAACTGGGAAGCAGACTTCCTCAGCAGACACGACCTTCACCCGGGAGAGTGGGGACTTCATCCAGAAGTTTTCCACATGCTATTAAACCGTTGGGTAAAACCAATGGTGGACATGATGGCGTCTCGCCTCAACAAAACACTGGACAGGTATTGCGCCAGGTCAAGAGATCCGCAGGCAATAGCTGTGGACGCGCTGGTAACACCTTGGGTGTACCAGTCGGTATATGTGTTTCCTCTTCTGCCTCTCATACCAAAGGTATTGAGGATTATACGGCAAAGAGGAGTAAGACTAGTGGCTCCGGTTTGGCCAAGAAGGACTTGGTACCCGGAACTTCAAGAGATGGTCACGGACGATCCGTGGCCTCTACCTCTGAGAAGGGACCTGCTGCAGCAGGGTCCCTGTCTTTTTCAAGACTTACCGCGGCTGCGTTTGACGGCATGGCGTTTGAATGCCAGATCCTAAAAGGAAAAGGCATTCCAGAAGAAGTCATTCCTACCTTGATAAAGGCAAGGAAGGAAGTCACCGCGAAGCATTATCACCGTAATTGGCGAAAATATGTTGAGTGGTGCGACCAGCGGAGTGCTCCGATGGAGGAATTTCAACTGGGTCGTTTCCTACATTTCCTGCAATCAGGATTGTCTATGGGTCTCAAATTGGGATCTATTAAGGTTCAAATTTCGGCCCTATCAATATTCTTCCAAAAAGAATTGGCCTCAGTCCCTGAGGTCCAGATTTTTATCAAAGGAGTACTGCATATACAGCCTCCTGTGGTGCCTAAGGTGGCACCGTGGGATCTAAATGTAGTTTTAGATTTCCTCAAATCCAATTGGTTTGAACCACTAAAGAATGTGGATTTAAAATATCTCACATGGAAAGTGACTATGTTACTGACCCTGGCTTCGGCCGGGAGAGTATCTGAACTGGCGGCTTTATCTTATAAAAGCCTTTATTTAATTTTCCATTCGACATAGGGCAGAGCTGCGGACGCGTCCGCATCTTCTCCCTAAGGTGGTATCAGCGTTTCACCTGAACCAGCCTATTGTAGTGCCTGCGGCTACAGACGACTTGAAGGACTCCAAGTTGTTGAACGTTGTCAGAGCCTTAAAAATATACATTTAAAGGACGGCTGGAGTCAGAAAATCTGACTCGCTGTTTATACTGTATGCACCCAACAAGTTGGGTGCACCTGCTTCTAAGCAGTCGATTGCTCGTTGGATTTGGAACAAAATTCAACTTGTACATTCTGTGGCAGGCCTGCCACAGCCTAAATCTGTTAAGGCCCATTCCACAAGGAAGGTGGGCTCATCTTGGGCGGCTGCCCGAGGGGTCTCGGCATTACAACTCTGCCGAGCAGCTACGTGGTCAGGGGAGAACACGTTTGTAAAATTTTACAAATTTGATACCCTGGCAAAGGAGGACCTGGAGTTCTCTCATTCGGTGCTGCAGAGTCATCCGCACTCTCCCGCCCGTTTGGGAGCTTTGGTATAATCCCCATGGTCCTTTCAGGAACCCCAGCATCCACTTAGGACGATAGAGAAAATAAGAATTTACTTACCGATAATTCTATTTCTCGGAGTCCGTAGTGGATGCTGGGCGCCCATCCCAAGTGCGGATTATCTGCAATACTTGTACATAGTTATTGTTAACTAATTCGGGTTATTGTTTAGGAAGCCATCTTTCAGAGGCTCCTCTGTTATCATACTGTTAACTGGGTTTAGATCACAAGTTGTACGGTGTGATTGGTGTGGCTGGTATGAGTCTTACCCGGGATTCAAAAATCCTCCCTTATTGTGTACGCTCGTCCGGGCACAGTACCTAACTGGAGTCTGGAGGAGGGTCATAGGGGGAGGAGCCAGTACACACCACCTGACCTGTAAAAGCTTTACTTTTGTGCCCTGTCTCCTGCGGAGCCGCTATTCCCCATGGTCCTTTCAGGAACCCCAGCATCCACTACGGACTCCGAGAAATAGAATTATCGGTAAGTAAATTCTTATTTTTTCTGTCACTCCCTATCTGATAGGTGATGGCAGGACCACCCTGCTTGTAACAACAATCTACTGGCTGTCCATTATGTTAATTCCACATTAATATTAATCTGTGCAGCATGTGCTAATATATATATATATATATATATATATATATATATATATATATATATATATATATATATATAATGAGGTTATATATAGATATATACACGTTCCTGTTTATAATAGTAACCTTTGATTGATAGAGATAGAGATATATATATATATATATATATATATATATATATATATATATATATATATATATATATATATATATATATATATCTCTATCTATCTATCTATCTCTCTCTATCTCTAACAAAAGTCCAACAATGTGGAGGTGCACTCGTCGATTTCAAGTAGTCTGCAACTTCATTTTGTTCACAACAACTTTATTTCAGTCGATATTCGGCTCTTTAGGTCGACGTTTCGATCCTCATTCTAGGATCTTTATCAAGACAAGCTTCATTTTATACATAATATTTTGAAAGCATCATAAATTGATTACTACAAAAGAACAAAAAATGAATAAAATAAATACATACATAAAGCAAAAACAAAAAACATGATTGGACTACCACGCCCTCAGAGCATTTAAATATAGAATTCTATTAGCACCAAGTGTGGTTCAAAAAACAACACCACGTCTCTGTCCATATTTACCAGGTGAGAATACCTGCACCCAAACGTTTAGTTAGTTAACACCAATGTGCAGTAAAGAGATCTCAGAGATGTGCAGCAGCTGATATGCAAAGGGATGTCAGTAACATCACTCACTTACTCAGAAAATCAATATGCCATGTTCAGACAGTAACAATGCTGTACGGCTAGTCAGACTTAATTCAAATAGGATTCTGAAAAAATGAACTAAAGAATATATATATATATATATATATATATATATATATATATATATATATATATATATATATATACAGCCACACACACTATTAAAGTGGAAATTCCACATATATCCAGAGCCAACCGTGAAATAACACAAAGTGTGATACTTACAATTGTGGTTACTTAAACTCACAATCATGGAGCAATTCAGACAACCTGGGAGATCGCTGTGAATATAATGCCAACAAATCATACTTCATCTAATGGCTGCCACAGTGTGTAGACCTACTAACCACTACTAAGTGCATGGTTCAGTACTCACCTGCAGTGAATGAAATCCTGACAACCTCTACAGCCACACCACTTGGCAGCAAATGGGTTGGCCTTATATACCCGTATACCGGAAGTGGAGGTGCAGACCACTGCAAGTGCCCCTTCACAATTTCCCACTCTCAGATAAACTTACCAAATGTACAATTTTCACCACAGGTTAAAATACTTGCTAGGCAACTATCTTGACCTTCCGTGCTGTTTAATACAGCTCGGACAGGTCAAGCCGCTGATCGCGCCGCTCGTGGAACGCAATGCGTTCCACGGCCCGATACCCGGAAGTGCTACGTACCACAGTGTCATACTGTATGGGGGCCGCTCTGGGACAAAAAGGCTCTCGCTGAATATGAACAGACAACGTTCCACTGACCCAAAGGTGTATACTACCACCTGCTTATTGAAAAATAGACATCCTTAGGTGCACTACCACAAAATACATAAAGGGATATCCACTATAGTCCGGGGCCCGGGAAAATAAGTCACTGGATTATACCTCGGTTGCCTAGAGGTTACTGTATTCCAAGGAGTTGTCATAGGAACATAATCGTGCAGTTCGGTATCTGATCATAGAGATCAGAAGCCTATTTAATCTTAAAAACCATCCATTTGCCAACTTGTGCCAGTGCGTTCATACTCAGTAAATATGTTCAGAGACACAGATCTAAATAAATGCTATAAATGGAACGTGGTGGTCATAACATACAGGCAGAGATTCACTGAATACTCTTCATAAAAGATTTATGTAAATAGAATTGTTGCGACACAAGACAGGACACTAGTCATAAACATCCAAAAAAATATATATACAAAATACATAAAATCAAATAAAAAATAAACCATAACATAATGTCATTAGTATCACATGTGATCTACAGTCTCACGTGTTATCCACTTAAGGTCCATGTTGTGTCGCACAGTGCTTTTTGGCACTTTATACAGGCTTATTTTGCACATGGCACTATGGCACTTTGTAAGGCTATTCCCCTGATGAAGGATTAAGTCCGAAAACGGCTGTTTGGGTGGTCTACTGTGTTTCCCTGTGCTGATCAAACGATGAGTATATGACGAGCCTTGTAACTTTATTCACGTTTATAATACAGCATTTCTTGACATAAACTACAGTGTGCTGGTCCTGTCTATGTGATTGCGTGGACATGTGATGATATATTTACCTGCTTGACCGGACACCTGGACTATACCTCTGAGAGTGTCAGTGCGGCTTCCCGGATTCTCATTCTGTGATAATCTTATATATATATATATATATATAAAATGAGGTTATATACAGGTTCCTGTTATAATAGTAACATTATCATATCATGCACTTTATACAATATATATGTTGTACTAGCTGAATACCCTGCTTTGCTACGGGATGAGGATGGTAAATTAGAATTACAGTTGTTCGTTACTTTACATTGGTTGGAGATCTAGTATATAGACATATCTTGCTTCCCTGACCCACTTTGTGTATCGGCCGGACCCCTTTTTGGTCCCCCAAGGGCCCCTGCTGTTCCCACTATACAACTCTCAGTCTGTGGCTTCCTGCTGCCTCCATTCCCCTCCTCACAGGTCAGTGCCCCTGTGAAATTATCAATTTTTTTTCTTTTTACAGTTTCTTATATAGCGCAGCACATTATGCATCTCCTGATAAACTCTGTGCTGCTGGGGGACCCTGCTACTTACACTATATAACTCTCAGTGGGTTCGTGCTACCTCCATTCCCCTCCTCACATGACACTGGTTCTCCCCATATTAATCTCCATAACAAAGAGACTGGAAACTCCCAATGTGCAAATGATTCTTGTAACGTCCTGTGGAAATGGTCAGTAGTGCCCTGGTCAGAGATGTGGCTCCCAGAGATGTGGCTCTTTGTTGTGGAGATTAATACGGGGAGAACCATCACTGCTATTCCGTTGGATTTAGAGAGTACTCTAGACCCGCACTAGGTGAATTACCCAGCTGAGATACCACAAGGGACTTGGTAATTATTCACTTCCAATTTGGATGCTACAAAACATATGCATATGTGTGTCCTGCAGGATTTTCATTTTCATCAGCAAAATTTGCACATGCCGGCTTTTGCGCACAGACTGCCCTAAGAGAGACTAATCGTGGTTTAGAGATTGGCTCAACAAGGCTCCGTTTTTATTTAGTATTTATTTTCCCTTTTATATGAATTTTGTCATTGATTCCATGTGTGGCTGTTTATTGTATATTTGTATTGTGGCTTTTTTATTTAGCCAATATAAAATTGACTATTTATTAAAGCGCAGTTGGTTCTTTTACACTTATATGGTCATGTTTTTGGGGTGACCAACTATCACCTTTTCCCACAGCAGCTTAGAGAATCAGCCCAGTCACAGCGCCTGTTTCTTCGCCATTTATGGTGACATTTTTTTACAAGAAGAACACACATGCACACCCTTCCATACAAGAAGGAAGAGGTTAGTGAGTAGAATGATCCTCAAATCAGGTGCGTCAGGGTGGGATCCTGTGGACTTATGGTAAGAACTTACCGTTGATAACGATATTTCTCCTAACGTATATTTCTCTGGCAGGGTCCACAGGTTATCCACAGGATAACAGTGGGATTTCCCAAAGCAATTTAGTCATGGGGACACTCCTGATTAGACAGGAAAACCCTTCGTCTGAATTCAGTGTCATGAGAGGCAAAGGTATCCAAGGCATAATGTCTAATGAATGTGTTAATGGAAGACCATCTGGCTGCCTTACATATCTGTTCTGCTGAAGCACCACATTGTGCTGCCCATGAAGGATCTACCTTACGAGTAGAGTGAGCAGAGACATTAGCTGGAACAGGGAGATCAGCTTGAGAATATGCTTCTGAAATCGTCATCCGAAGCCATCTTGCCAGCGTCTGTTTACTAGCAGGCCATCCTCTCTTGTGAAATCCGTAGATAATGAAGAGAGAATCTTTCTGATGGCACTGGTACGATCCATGTAGATCCTTAATGCACGGACTACATCCAGTGATGCATCTCCCGCAGAAAGGCCCGATACCTGAAAAGCCGGAACTACAATTTCTTCATTAAAGTGGAATTTAGACACCACCTTAGGAAGATACCCAGATCTAGTTCTAAGAACTGCTCTATCTGGATAAAAAAACAGAATAGGGGAACGACATAACAGCGCCCCTAACTCTGATACTGTTCTAGCTGATGCCATAATCAGTAGAAAGAGCACTTTAGCTGTCAACCATTTAAGATCCAGTCTATTGAGTGGTTTAAATGGGGAAACTTGAAGAGCTTTCTGGACTAAACATAAGTCCCACGGTACTGAAGGCGGAACAAACGGAGGTTAAATGCGCAGCATTCCCTGGAAAAAGTACGCACATCCTGTAAGTTGGCAATTTTTTTTTTTTTTTAAACCATACAGTCAATGCCGATACTTGCACTCTCAAGGAAGCCACCTTCAAACCTTTATCCATTCCTGCCTGGAAACTCTGAAAGACTTAGGATCCACCTTGCTTACACTGTACCAATTAATATAGGCTTGCCATATTCTGTGAAAAATCCGAGCTGAGGAAGATTTCCTTGCTCTGAGCATTGTTTGAATTACCTGTTGTGAGAATCCTCTTGACTTCAGGATAGAGGTTTCAAGAGCCACGCCGTCAAAGACAGTCGATCCAGATAAAAAAAGCTAGCGCTGCTGATGTTATATAAATTATTAAAACAGTAGAACTTTCACAATGAAACATCTGATGGGGGAGTTTTAGAAACGAAATGCTTCATCCACAATCTGCCCTCAAATGGCCCCACGTATTTAGAAAGACACTCACATCAATATTCAGCCTCGCGTTCCTATAAGGGTATCTTTATGGCTATAGGAAATAGCTGGTGCTCTTTTCAATCACAGTGAACCATAAGAATGACACTTACATTGAAGTTCAGTCTCGAGTGCACTGAAAGGCTTCTTTTTATTTCTCCACTCACTGCAGACAGGAGACAGGCAGATGGTAGTGCTTAAAAATGTACACAAATTTATTCATGAAGCATAAAAACACGAATACTGCAACACACGTCCCGCAGCTGATGGATGGTCGTCACAGCATAAAAACTTCAACCGGTTTCAAGGATTCTCTCCCCTTTGTCAAGAAGTGCTGTATGGATCCCAGGATCCCAACTTTATCCTGGGTGAATGTTGGTCACATGGTGTCTTCTAGCCAATCACAATATACTGCCCATACACAGACAGGTGATACATAATTGCTGAACAGATCACATGCATTTAACCATTTATACACCAAACCGATATAGTATTTACTTACACAAACAATAGAGTACAACACCCTCTTACTTAAGTGTGCCTTGCACAGTTACAAAACACTTACATAATATACATTCTGATTGCTGAAACCAGGGTGGTCTTCAGTATGCCGACTGACAGGATCCCGGCGCACAGTATACCGGCGCCGGGATCCTGACAGCCGGCATATTGACACTTATTCTCCCTCTTGGGAGTCCACGACCCCCCTGGAGGGAGAATAAAATAGTGTGGCGCGCATAGCGCGCCACCGTGCCCGTAGCGTGGCGAACGCAGCGAGGCCGCAAGGGACTAATTTGCGCTCGCCACACTGTCGGTAAGCCGGCGGTCAGGCTACCGGCGCCGGTATGCTGGTCGCCGGGAGCCCGACCGCCGGCGTATCGTAGTGAACCCCTGAAACCATACTGTCAGGAAGCCCAAAATATATTTACACTACACATATATTATGCTACGAAATATTATTTGAGCAGACAATAGAGCGCCCCTGTGTCCCCGTGAACTATTAATGCTGCACAAATAATGTGCTGCGGGATATAGTAGATAGATACCCATATAACTGAACAAACTATTAAGAATGTATAAGATAAGACAAAGATAGAACTATTTTACAACCGTGACAAAACACGGAGATTAGTTGCTTTCTTGGTATACCTAGAATAAAAGATATTTTGGATTCCCAACTATAAAGTATCATTTACATAATATAGAACGCTCTGAGTACATACATTTTGTCTGTAGCTTGTTAAGATATTACAACCATAATGGACAAAACAAATATATACAGATACTGGATGTCAGACATAATGGATATACAGCTGTGCTTTAGTCCATGCCGATGTTTCAAATGTCGATATGCTTTTAGTAGTAAGTCTCACAAAGACGAACACATTTTAAGGAGAAACACAACTGCAACTTGAAAGGCCTAAAAAGTTTTAGAGGCATTAAATTAGCAAAATTGAGTTGGAGAACACATAACACTGAGAGGTGCTTGGCTCAGTTAGAAATGAAAACCATACATCCGTTAAAAACACTGGCACCTAATGGGTTAAACCTTGAATTCGAAATTAAATGGTTTATCTAATATACTTCCCTGTATGTGATGGGAAATACCTCACTAATTGTTTGTGTTGTTTCTCCCTCTCTTTATGTGTAGTGTTCGTCTTTGTGAGACTTTCCTTCTGGGTCAAGCCGGAGGTATTAGTATCACGGCACCCTTTCCGTGCTTTATTTTCCTCACCACCCTGGGTAACAGGGTGATCGGAGGAAACACAGAAGCTACATGAAAGTCCCATTTCACTGACAAGGCGTCCACAATGATTGCTCTGGAATCCTTTGTTCTTGACCCGTTTCCGGACACTTTGTTGTTCAGACGGGATGCAATGAGATATATCTCTGGCAACCCCTATTTGTTTACTAGAGTCTGGAAGCCCTCCGTATGTAGAGCCCATTCGCTTGCTTGAATGGTGTGTCGACTGAGAAAGTCTGCTTCCCAGTTTAAGACTTCCGGAATGAACACTGCAGACAAGGCTGGATGATGAAATTCTGCCCACTTTTTATTATGTGACTTAACTCCTTCATTGCTTTTTGGCTGCGAGTTCCTCCCTGATGGTTGCATTGTCCGAGTGGATCTGGACTGGTTTTCCTTGAAGAATGTCCTTTGCCTGAATCAGTGCCATGTATATGGCCTGAAGTTCCAACACATTTATTGGCAGGCAATTTTTTTCTTTGGTCAATTGTCTCTGGAAGCCCAACCTTCCGGACACTGCTCCCCAACCCTGGAGACTGGCATCTGTTGTCGGAACCTCCCAATCTGATATCCACAAGGGTCTCCCCTTGTCCAGATGGGATGTCTGTAGCCACCAGGCTAATGACCTTTTTACTTTTACCGAAAATATCACGGTCTGTGTCTTTATTGTCTGATGTAACCCATTCCATTTGGCAACAATCAGACACTCCAGAGGCCTCAAGTGGAATTGTGCATACTCCACCATGTCGAATGTTGACACCATCAAACCCATCACTCGCATTGCTGCGTGAATGGATACCGTTTGACTGTGTAGCAAGTCTTGAATCCTTGACTGTACCTTGGATATCTTGAAGTAAAAATACTCTCTGCAGACCTGAATCCAGTACCGACCCCAAGTGAGTCATCCATTGTGATGGAACTAGAGACTATTGTGCCCAATTTATGAGCCACCCATGTCTCTGTAAACCATATTATTGTCTGTTGGAGATGACATAGGAGCAATTCCTGTGACTGTGCCAGGATTAAAAGATCGTCGAGGTATGGGAAAATTCTTATCCCCTGCTGGCGAAGCTAAGCTGCCATAACCACCATAATCTTGGTAAATACTCTGGGGGCTGTGGCCAACCCAAAGGGTAGAGCCTGGAACTGAAAATGCCGTTGGAGGATAGCGAACCTGAGATAACACTGATAGGACAGTGCTATAGAAACATGTAGGTAAGCATCCTGTATATCCAGGGATACCATATAATCTCCTGGCTCCATGGCCAAGATAATGGACCATAACGTCTCCATGTGAAACCGAGGTACCCAAATGTATTTTTCAGCATTTTGAGATTGAGAATGGGTCGAAAGGATCCATTTGGCTTCTGAACCAAAAATAGGTTGGAGTAAAAACCCTGTCGTTGTGCAGTGGGAACCGGGACAATTACTCCTGACGGGCTAGTACAGAAAAACCTTTGAGGAGGATGCTTCTTAAAGGGAAAAGCATAACCTAGAGATACCGCTTCCTGCACCCAAGCATCTGTCGTAGACTGCTGCCAAATCTGTGCAAACTGAAGAAGTTGGCCCCCCACCCTGGGATCTCCTAAGTGGAAATCCGCACCATCAGGGTGATGGCTTGTCTTCTGATTTGGAAGCCAGTCCTCTGGTAGCCCAATGTTTTTTAGTCTTACCAGACTTGTTGTATAGGGGCTTGCGATCACTTTTTCCCTTAACTTTTCTTTGAGACCGAAAGGGCCGAAACACCGGAACCTTAGGTTTGTGTTTGTATGTGGAAGGAAACTTGACCTTTTTGGAGTCTGCTTCTGACTCCAGAATATGTTAATTCCTTACCAAAAAGAATATTTCCAGAGAAAGGTAAAGATTCCAAAACTTTTTTGGATTCTGAATCTGCCTTCCACGTACGTAACCATATTGCTCTACGAGCCGCTTTTGTTGAAGCTGATGCCCTGGAGGCGATAGTACCCATATCTAATGCTGCTTCTTCCAAGAATATTACAGCCTGCTTTATATGAGCTACTGTATATGGGATTTTTGTTCTCTAGTAGATACTGGAAAATCACCCTCCAATGTATCAGCCCAGGCAGCTACTGCTTTTGCCATCCAAGCAGAAGCCATGGCTGGCCTTATGACTGCCCCAGACAGAGAAAAAATGGTTTTTAGAACCCCATTCATTCTCCTATCCGTGACATCATTTAATGATTGAAGGCAATGTAGATTTTCGCACTAATCGAATTACATGCGTATCTACTTTTGGAGCCACCTCCCTTTTTAAACAATCCGCAGCTGGAAGAGGATAACTTGAATCCCATTTCTTTGAAATTCTAAACTTCTTGTTGGGTGTAGCCCAAGCCTCTTCCATAATTTCAGTCAGCTGTTCTGACCCTGGAAACTCCGTCTTAACTGTTTTAGGACATTTAAACACAGGTGCCTTGGATTTCAACACAGGTTCTGCTGAATCCTCTAAGGAAAGAATGGCTTTCATGGCTCTAATTAACTCCGCTACATCCATAGAGCTGAGACCTTCTTCCTCCTCTTCGTATGCCGAAGTAGAATTAATTGAGCTTTCATCTTCTGATGAATCCTCCTCTGCCTCATGTGTAGCCTGGGAAGGTGAGGATTTACTTACCCTCGGTTTATCAGCCTGCTTTTGAGAAGGTGCTGGAAATTATATACCATAGGTAGGGAGCTGCATGTAAGGGTTAATAGTGTAACCTATTCTTGATACAGATGGAGTAGGAATTATCCAATCAGCTATATTGGATAATGTCCGTACAAACATAGGCCAAGGTGGATCTCTCTGTACCTGACATTGTACAGGGATCTGCCTTGTATTTTGCTGAAAACTAAAACACTTTGCACGCAAACCATCTTGAACCAGATCCTGAGAGGACAATACAATTTTGCAAGACAAACATGAAAAGAGTGCTGGTGTAGCTGTGAGTGTACCTTCCTCACCTTTGCTGCTCTTAGACATGATAAATAATCAGCACTTTCACAGTGTACTACACAATTAGTGACTGTAATCACTTTCAAGTTTTTAAAGTGACATACAATCTAACCATACCCATGCACCAGCATTGAGGATCAGAAAGGACATTTGACAGACATATAATAAAGTCAGCAATCACACTAGCAGTCACATGTTATACATTAGTATAATTAGCAATAGGAGCACATCATCAATTACAAACATCTTTAAATATGTAGGAGAATATATTACTGATTAAAACCGCTACCGTATTCAGACGCAATGCGAGAGAAACAACAGTAAATGTATACAGACTCATATGCAATAGGCACTTATCCAACTATTCATACTCAAAAGGTAGATAGAGATTTAGTGCTGTATAGCCCGTACTCCGTAGAGTGGCATACAGGGAGACTCGCCTCGCTTCCAAGATCGATCAATACGTTGGCTAACGCTGAGTGGATCAAGACGCTACTAGTGTACACTGCCGCTCCCATGCACCTATAGTGAACACAGACGCTCAGTGAACACAGACGTACCGGTCACATAACTGCCTATGTTGCGATCGGGTCCCCTCGTGGTAGCATCTGAGATGGAAGCGAGGAAACAGTTCATGGCGGGAGACTCGGCAGAAACTGGTCATGAACCGGGGGGAGGGGCGACCAGGAGAGCATCTGACTCCCCCTGCTGACATTAACCTTAGGGATCGCGGCCTCATGCTACTCCTGGAACCTATGATCCCTAAAGCCTAGCGCTGGTGCACCCGCGGTGGCAGCCGCGTCAGCTACTGTTTGGTAGTCTCCTCCCAAAACAGTGCAGCTGTGTCCGTATTTCATCTAGCTAAGCGGAACAGATACCTTACCTACTCCCCGTGCTCCGGCCACAGCCTGGTAATGTCTGATGGACCTGCTAGTATATCCAACACAGACGCCCGCCGAAACAGCACTGTACTCATGGGTAAGCATTATCGCAACCCGGCGGAGAGTTGTTGGAGCGACTCTTTCTAATATGCGTATAGGACGCTGTTTAGAAAGATCACTCAAAAATCAGTAAGACTATAGAAAAATAAAATAAGAAAGCTTAGAGCTGCTAAGAAACCGCAGCCCTATGACCATGGTCCGGCTCCTGCCGCACCAAGCAAAAAACTGATTTGCCTGAGCCAGTGGGTGGGGATATATGGACGGGCCCGTTGCATCCTGGGAGGCCAGAAAGCTTTGATTGATTGGTGCCAATCTGCTGACGCTCCATCATATCCCATCTTTTACCTATAAGTATGAAGAGATAAAGGCCAGGACCGCAATCTGCTGGTTAAGGTAAAAAGAGGAAACCACCTTAGTGAGGTAACTAGGTCTAGTTCAGAGAACCGCTCTGCCACGGTGGAAAATCAAAATGGGAGAAAGGCAGGACAATGCATCTAGGTCCGAAACCCTCTTTGCAAAGGCAATAGCCAGTAAGAAAAGAGCCTTGGTCGTCAGCCATTTGAGGTTCTCAGATTCAAGAGGCTCGCATCGGGCTTCTTGAAGAGTCTCCGAATACAATAGACAAATCCCATGAAGCCACAGGAGGGTAATAGGGAGGTCAAATATGACTAACACCCTGTAAAAACATCTTGCGTTGGAACAAGGCAGAAATGTGTACTGTGAGAAAGGCAAGATGATGGCCTAGGTCGAAACCACACTGAAGAAATTCCAGAATCCTGGAAGATCTAAACTTAGGGGCATTATAATGTTCAGCAGCGCACCAGGTGAAGTATAGTAGATCTATAGTAGATCTGACCAGAGGCCGGTTTGCAAGCCTTCAGCATAGTCTGAATGACAGCCTCGGAAAAACCTTAGGAGCGATGCTTCAAGAGCCATGCCGTCAAAGACAGCTGGGCCAGGTTCGGATGAAGACATGGGCCCTGATATAAGTCCCGTCGCTGAGGAAATAGAAGGGGTCGCTCTACAGAGAGGCCCTGGAAAATCTGAGAACCAGTGATGCCTGGACCATGCTGAAGCTACTAAAATGAGTTTTCCTCCTTCTTGTTTGAACTTCCAAAGAACCCGAGGCAGAAGTGACACCATAGGGAAGATGTAAGGCAGGCGCATTGTCCATGGGACCGTCAAAGCATCTACAAATGCTGCATGAGGATCCCTGGTTCGCGATTTGAAGACCTGAACCTTGTGATTGTGTCGAGAGGCCATGAGATCGACAGGAGTTGAAAGACTTCAGGATGAAAAGCCCACTCTCCGGCGTGAACATCCTGACGACTGAGGAAGTCCGCTTCTCAGTTGAGTACACCCGGAATGAATACTGACGATATGGCCGGTAGATACCGTTCTGCACAACGCAAAATCCTGGACACTGCCATCATGGCCATGCGGCTGCGAGTGCTGCCCTGATGGTTGATATAAGCCACCATGGTGGCATTGTCCGACTGGACTTGTACTGGTTTGTCCCGTGGAAGAGGCCAGGCCAGTGTCAATGTATTGAACACTGATCTCAACTCTAGAACATTCATCGGAAGTAGAGATTCCTCCCAGCTCCCCAGCCGCTAAGACTGGTGTCCATTGTTAGAGGGATCCAAAAGGGATGGCCTATACTCAGCCGCTGGTCCTAGAGCCACCAGGACAGCAACATTTGAATCTCTGTAGTCAAGGAGATCATTTGGGATCTGATCCGATGAAGCAGGCCGTTCCACTTGGATAGTATCAAGAGTTGTAGAGGGCTGGAATGAAACGGAGTGTACTTGACCATATTGAAAGATGACACCATTAGACAGAGAATTTGCATAGCAGAGTATACCGACACCCAAGGACGGTGAAGGAAGTGACGTATCCTGTTCTGTATTTTCAAAACCTTGTCTGACTAGTCTTTGACTACGAATACCGAGGAGTGCTCCCAGGTGTATCATGCTTTGAGATGGAATCAGGGAGGACTTTTTCCAATTTATCAGCCAACCATGGGCCTGTAGGAAGGTTACAGTCAGTTGGAGGTGAATGAGGAGAATTTCCTGTGAGTTCACCAGAATCAACAAGTCGTCTAGGTACTGAAGAATCCGTACACCTTGTCGATGGAGATGAGCCGTCATAACAGCCATGACCTTGGTACAGATGCGAGGAGCAGTAGCCAGTACAAACGGCAGAGCCTGGAATTGGTAATGGAGGTTGCCAATAGCAAAGCGCAGGAACTGCTGATGCGAAGTGGCAATAGTAATATGCTGATACACATCCTGTAAATCCAGGAAAACCATGTAGTCCCCCGGTTCCATGGCCAGAACTATTGAACGCAAAGTTTCCATGCTAAATTTGGAGACTATCACAAACTTGTTCAAAGATTTGAGGTTTAGAATAGGCCGCTATGACTTGTTGGGTTTTGGAACCAGAAACAGGGTTGAGTAGTAACCTCTGCCCCTTTGGGACTGAGGAACCGGCACGATCACTTCCGAATGAAGGCGAGAACAGACCACAGTTTGTAAGATTTGTGCCTTCATAGGGTCCGTTTGTAAGCCCATGGTGAAGTACTGGTGAGGGGGACGTCCCTTGAACGAGACAGCGTACTCGTGAGAGAAAACTTATATCACCCAAGCGTCTGAAATGGTTGTGTGCCAAACCTGAGTGAAGTGCATTAGTCTGCCTCCCACCCTGGGGTCCCCAGGGGAGGCCTGTCCCGTCAGGCCACAGGCTTGTCTGTTTTGTGGCAGGCTGACGGGTTGCCCAGGGCTGTTTGGCCTTGGAGGATTTGGAAGGGCGAGATTGTCTAGGGAAAGACTGTCCCTTTAGCCTTTCCTTGTCGACGAAAGGAGCAAGGTTAGTTGAGGGTAAAAAGGCTAACTTGGCTGCCACCAAGGAAGTCACAATTTTATTCAGTTCTTCCCCAAAAAGAATATCCATATCCCCCTGTGAAGGGGAGAATTTCCAAGGTTTTCTTGGAATCTAGGTCCACCTTCCAAGGCCTTAACCACAGAATACAGTGCGCCAGAATGGACGTAGCAGACGCCTTGGCAGCCAACACTCCAGCTTCAGATAATGCCTCCTTAATATAAGAAGACATTTTAATATGATTCAGATAGTCTGCCGTCCTCAGAAATATCTGCCGACAGCTCTTTCTCAAGGGCCTGTACCCAAGCTTCTATAGACTTAGCGGCGCAGGAAGAAACTACAGTTGGTCTATGTATAGCCCCTGTAAGGGATTCAATTGATTTCAGGCAACCTTCAATACATTTATCTGTCTGTTCCCTCAGGGAGGTGACCGTAGCAGGCAGAGTGGATGACACCACGAGACGGGTGACATGAGAGTCCACCATAGGTGGATTTTCCCATTTGTTACATATATCTGCTGGCAGTTAATAACAAGCTAAAACCTGTTTAGATAAAAGGGACTTCTTACTGGGAGTGGTCCAGGGTTCCCGTCTAATGTCCAGTAAAGGATCAGAATGGGGCAATTCAGTTTTAACCACCTTCTGCTTTTTAAACGAGTGTGGTTCATAGGGCCGACACACTTAGGTCGAGTGTCTAGGTCGACCACTATTGGTCGACAGTGGTTAAGTCGACACCTAAAATAGATCGACACAAGCATTGGGTCGGCATGAGTTTTTTTTTTTTTTTATGATTTTTTTCTTCGTAGAGTGACCAGGAACCCCAATTAGTGCATCATGTCCGCTCGCCATGCTTCGGGCAAGGTTACTGTTCCCAATCTTACTCTATGTGGATCATAAAGTATGAAAAAGTTCAAATAAGGAAAAAAGTTGTGGAAAACTCATGTCGATCTTTCTTTTGTCATGTCGACCTAAGTGTGGTCAACCTAGAGACCGGATCCCTTTTTAAACATAGTTTTCTTAGCCACTGTAGTGGGTTCCTCCTCATCTGAGAGTTTGAGAATTTGCTTAATAGCTTCCACCAGTGCTGGGACATCTAACAAAGGAGCTTCCTCTTCTGCAGCACAAGAGTGTGTAAGATAGAGCTATATGCTCCCCCTCCTCTTTAGATGAGGCGTCAGACAGGATTGTGGTGACAAAGTAGTCTGCTTAGAGTGAACAGTGACACGTTTGTGTCCTGTTGGAGCCTTATGTCTAGTCAAGGACTGATTTAGTTGCTGCAGCTGATTAGACAAATTCTCTTCCCAAGGCAGATTCATAATAGGGACCATATGAGGGTGGTAATGCCACAGGCGGACCCATAGGAGGTGCGAGGCGATCTACCACAGTATCAAACAGTGTGGAGAAGGCTACCCATGGGAGCTCCTGCGTGGGGACAGGAACAGCCGACTGACTGGGAGGTGTGTAACAATTAGCACAAAGACAGCATGAGAGTAACAAAGGAGCATCAGACTGTTCGCGTCCCTTTTCGTTAGACATAATAGTAAAACAAAGTGGACATACACAGTACAGTAAATGCAATTAGCACAAGGTAGTATGTGACTGGAACAAAGATATACACTGCTCAAAAAAATAAAGGGAATACTTAAACAACACATCCTAGATCTGAATTAATGAAATATTCTTATTAAATACTTTGTTCTTTACATAGTTGAATGTGCTAACAACAAAATCACACAAAAATTATCAATGGAAATTTTTTTTATTAACCCTGGGAGGTCTGGATTTGGAGTCACACTCAAAATTATAGTGGAAAAACACACTACAGGCTGATCCAACTTTGATGTAATGTCCTTTAAAACAAGTCAAAATGAGGCTCAGTAGTGTGTGTGGCCTCCACGTGCCTTTATGACCTCCCTACAATGCTTGGGCATGCTCCTGATGAGGTGGTGGATGGTCTCCTGAGGGATCTCCTCCCAGACCTAGACTAAAGCATCCGCCAACTCCTGGACAGTCTGTGGTGGATGGAGCGAGACATGATGTCCCAGATGTGCTCAATTGGATTCAGGTCTGGGGAACGGGCGGGCCAGTCCATAGCATCAATGCCTTCGTCTTGCAGGAACTGCTGACACACTGCAGCCACATGAGGTCTAGCATTGTCTTGCATTAGGAGGAACCCAGGGCCAACCGCACCAGCATATGGTCTCACAAGGGGTCTGAGGATCTCATCTCGGTACCTAATGGCAGTCAGGCTACCTCTGGCGAGCACATGGAGGGCTGTGCAGCCCCCCAAAGAAATGCCACCCCACACCATTACTGACCCATTGCCAAACCGGTCATGCTGGAGGATGTTGCATGCAGCAGAACGTTCTCCTTGGCGTCTCCAGACTTTCACATGTGCTTAGTGAGAACCTGCTTTCATCTGTGAAAAGCACAGGGCGCCAGTGGCGAATTTGCCAATCTTGGTGTTCTCTGGCAAATGCCAAACGTCCTGCACGGTGTTGGGCTGTAATCACAACCCCCACCTGTGGACGTCGGGCCCTCATCCCACCCTCATGGAGTCTGTTTCTGATCGTTTGAGTAGACACATGCACATTTGTGGCTTGCTGGAGGTCATTTTGCAGGGCTCTGGCAGTGCTCCTCCTGTTCCTCCTTGCACAAAGGCGGAGGTAGCGGTCCTGCTGCTGGGTTGTTGCCCTCCTACGGCTTCCTCCACGTCTCCTGGTAGCGCCTCCATGCTCTGGACACTACGCTGACAGACACAGCAAACCTTCTTGCCACAGCTCGCATTGATGTGCCATCCTGCATGAGCTCCACTACCTGAGCCACTTGTGTGGGTTGTAGACTCCGTCTCATGCTACCACTAGAGTGAAAGCACCGCCAGCTTTCAAAAGTGACCAAAACATCAGCCAGAAAGCATAGGAGCTGAGAAGTGGTCTGTGGTCACCACCGGCAGAACAACTCCTTTATTGGGGGTGTCTTGCTAATTGCCTATAATTCCCACCTGTTGTCTATTCCATTTGCACAACAGCATGTGAAATTGATTGTCAATCAGTGTTGCTTCCTAAGTGGGCAGTTTGATTTCACAGAAGTGTGATTGACTTGGAGTTACATTGCGTTGTTTAAGTGTTCCCTTTATTTTTTTCAGCAGTGTACTTATATAGATATGTTCTGTGAGTTGTGACTCAACACCTTGGCCCAGGGTATAGAATAACAGTGATCGATATCTGAGATACACTGAAAGTGAAACCAGCCAGCAGAATTGGTAGTCACACGCAATGCAGAAAATTATACAATATAACTGCAATGGACCCTTCTAGCATATACTCAGCCATTATAAGGCAGGTAGGATAATGCAGAAACGTATACAATATAACTGCAAGGAACACTTATATCAACTACACAACCACTATGAGGCAGGTAGGATAATTAAGGGATGTAAAAACCTGGCCTGTTAGGCTTTTTTACAGCGATACATAGCCCAGCAATCCCAGAGACCTGCTTGCTGTAAGATGGCCGCCCGGTCTCTGAGGGAAGAGGGAGGCAGCAAAATGCCAGAAAATCTGCAGATGGCGTCCAGAGCTGAGGGAGGGGCTGCTGGTCAAACACTGCCACCCCTATGTTGGTCTTGAACCCCACGTACTATGGGCCTAAATAAGTGTTAAGACACCTTTGACCTGTGCCCGCATGCCCTGGTGGTCTAGTGGGGTCCCTGCTTTAAGACAGGGTCCACGCCAGTGCCGCAGGTCCATCTCCCCAGACCACATTGAACCACGATTTAGCAGCAGGTCCCGCAAGAAGATCCCCCTTACCTGTCCCCCCTGTGACAGCCGCCCAGTCCTGGGATCAAACCGCAGCAGTGCCAGAGCAGCGGATGTCCCCGCTGCAAGTACCCATTTAGATGCTACTGCCGCCAGCGGGGGTATGTGCCACTGGAGTGGGGGGTGATGGAGCTGCAGCGCTGAAGTCACCCTGACTTACAGCGCTGCCAGCTCTGAAGAAAAAAATAAGATTTTAATTACCTACTGGTAAATCCTTTTCTCATAGTCCATAGAGGATACTGGGCTCCATTTAGTACCATCGGGTATAGATGGGCCCACTAGGAGTCATGGGCACTTTAAGAAATTGATAATGTGCACTGGCTCCTCCCTCTATGCCCCTCCTACCAGACTCTTTCTAGGAAACTGTGCCCGAGGAGACGGACATACTTTGAGAAAATGAGAATACGAACCACCACACACAAAACAAGAGGAAAACCATGCTAACCAAACTTGAAACAGGAACAGCAACAGCTGAACAAACCAGAATACTTAACCAAGTAACAGTCCAGGAAGAATAAAGCACTGGGCGGGCGCCCAATATCCCCAACGGACTACAAGAAAAGGATTTACTGGTAGGTAATTAAAATCCTATTTTCTCTTACGTCCTAGAGGATACTGGGGACTCCGTAAGGACCATCGGGTATAGACGGGCTCTGCAGGAGACATGGGCACTCTAAAGACTTTACTAAATCCACTGCATGATGCTGGGGCTCCACTGGGGAAGTCCGCGCCAGTGGCGGGCACGTCTTTGACTCTTCAGCCACGTCTGGGTCCAGTCAGACGTGGATCCTTGGGCAATGGAAATTGTATCCCAAGGCTACAAGCTGGAATTCGAAGACGTGCCTCCTCGCCGGTTTTTCAAATCGGCTTTACCAGCTTCTTCCCCAGAAAGGGAGATAGCTTTAGCGGCAATTCAAAAACTGTGTCACCAACAAGTGGTTGTCGAGGTTCCCCTAGTTCAGGCATGTCCAAACTGCGGCCCTCCAGCTGTTGAGAAACTACACATCCCAGCATGCCCTGACACAGCTTTAGCATTCTCTGACAGCAAAACTGTGTCAGGGCATGCTGGGATATGTAGTTTCACAACAGCTGGAGGGCCGCAGTTTGGACATGCCTGCCCTAGTTCAACAAGGGAAGGGGTACTATTCAACCCTATTTGTGGTCCCGAAACCGGATGGCTCGGTCAGACCCATTCTAAATTTAAAACCCCTAAACCTGTACTTGAAAAAGTTAAAATTCAAGATAGAATCGCTCCGGGCAGTTATCTCCAGCCTGGAAGGGGTGCATTTTATGGTGTCACTAGACATAAAGGATGCATACCTTCATGTCCCCATATATCCCCCTCATCAGGCGTACCTGAGATTCGCTGTACAGGACTGTCATTACCAGTTTCAGACGTTGCCGTTTGGGCTTTCCACGGCACCGAGGATTTTTACCAAGGTAATGGCGGAAATGATGGTGCTCCTGCGCAGATAGGGAGTCACAATTATCCCGTACTTGGACGATCTCCTGATAAAAGCGAGATCGAGAGATCAATTACAGAAAGTGTGTCGCTCTCCCTAAGAGTGCTGCTGCAGCAGCATGGCTGGATTCTAAATCTACCAAAGTCACAGCTGATTCCAACGACTCGGCTATATTTCTTAGGCATGATTCTGGACACGGAATTAAAGAGGGTTTTTCTCCCAATGGAAAAAGCCCAGGAACTACAGAACATGGTCAGAGACCTGTTAAAACCGAAAAGAGTGTTAGTCCATCAATGCACTCGAGTACTGGGAAAAATGGTGGCGACCTACGAGGCCATCCCCTTCGGCAGGTTCCATGCAAGGACGTTTCAGTGGGACCTTCTGGACAAGTGGTCGGGGTCCCATCTACAAATACATCGGATAAAATAAGCCTGTCCCCCAGGGCCAGGGTATCTCTCCTGTGGTGGCTGCAGAGTGCTCACCTTCTCGAGGGTCGCAGGTTTGGCATTCAAGACTGGGTTCTGATAACCACGGATGCGAGCCTCCGAGGATGGGGAGCAGTCACACAAGGAAGAAATTTTCAGGGACTATGGTCAAGCCAGGAGGCTTGTCTACACATCAACGTACTGGAATTGAGGGCCATATACAACGGCCTACGACAAGCGGAGAATATTCTTCGCGACCTACCGGTTCTGATTCAATCAGACAACGTCACAGCTGTGGCTCATGAAAACCACCAAGGCGGGACAAGGAGCAGAGTGGCAATGGCGGAAGCCGCCAGGATTCTTCGCTGGGCGGAAAATCACGTAAGCGCTTTGATTGCAGTCTTCATTCCGGGAGTGGACAACTGGGAAGCAGACTTCCTCAGCAGGCATTATCTCCATCCAGGAGAGTGGGGACTTCATCAGGAAATGTTTGCAGAGATAACATGTCAGTGGGGACTCCCACAAATAGACATGATGGCGCCACGCCTCAACAAGAAGCTTCGGAGGTATTGTGCCAGGTCAAGGGACCCTCAGGCAGTAGCGGTGGACGCCCTGGTGACACCATTGGTGTTTCAGTCGGTCTATGTGTTCCCTACTCTTCCGCTCATCTCAAAAATACTGAGAATCATAAGACGAAAAAGAGTGCAGACAATACTCATTGTTCCAGATTGGTCTCGAAGGGCCTGGTATTCAGATCTTTAGGAAATGCTCACAGAAGATCCGTGGCCTCTTCCTCTCAGGGAAGACCTGTTGCAGCAGGGGCCCTGCGCGTTCCAAGACTTACCGCGGTTACGTTTGACGGCATGGCGGTTGAACACCAAATCCTAGCAGGGAAGGGTATTCCGGAGGAAGTCATCCCTACTTTGATTAAGGCTAGGAAGGAGGTGACGGCGAAACATTATCACCGTATCTGGAGGAAGTATGTATCGTGGTGTGAAGCCAAGAATGCTCCTACTGAGGATTTCCATCTGGGCCGTTTTCTCCACTTTCTACAGACAGGAGTGGATATGGGCCTAAAGTTAGGCTCCATTAAGGTAAAGATTTCGGCCCTATCAATTTTCTTTCAGAAGGAATTGGCTTCTCTCCCAGAAGTCCAGACTTTTGTAAAGGGAGTGCTGCATATCCAGCCTCCTTTTGTGCCCCCAGTGGCACCATGGGACCTTAACGTGGTGTTGCAGTTCCTAAAATATCACTGGTTTGAGCCTCTTCAAACAGTTGAATTAAAATTTCTCACTTGGAAGGTGGTCATGTTGTTGGCCTTGGCATCTGCAAGGCGGGTGTCCGAATTGGCGGCTTTGTCTCACAAGAGCCCCTATCTAATTTTCCATGTGAATAGAGCAGAATTGAGGACTCGTCCTCAATTTGTGCCAAAGGTGGTTTCATCTTTTCATATGAACCAACCTATTGTGGTGCCTGTGGCTACGGGTGACTTGAAGGATTCCACCCTTGATGTAGTCAGGGCCTTAAAAATGTATGTAGCCAGGACGGCTCAGGTTAGGAAAACAGAGGCACTGTTTGTCCTGTATGCAGCCAACAAGGTTGGCGCTCCTGCTTCTAAACAGACTATTGCTCGCTGGATCTGTAATACGATTCAGCAGGCTCATTCTATGGCTGGATTGCCGTTACCGAACTCGGTAAAGGCCCATTCCACTAGGAAGGCGGGCTCTTCTTGGGCGGCTGCCCGAGGCGTCTTGGCATTACAGCTTTGCCGAGCGGCGACTTGGTCGGGGTCCAACACTTTTGCTAAATTCTACAAGTTTGATACATTGGCTGAGGAGGACCTCATGTTTGCTTAATCGGTGCTGCAGAGTCATCCGCACTCTCCCGCCCGGTCTGGAGCTTTGGTATAATCCCTACCTACCTACCTACCGGTAAATCTTTTTCTCCTAGTCCGTAGAGGATGCTGGGTGCCCGTCCCAGTGCGGACGAAGTTCTGCAAAACTTGTATATAGTTATTGCTTACATAAGGGTTATGTTACAGTTTTGATCAGTCTCTGGCTGATGCTGTTTTGTTTCATACTGTTAACTGGTTCGTAGGTTCCAGGTTGTACGGTGTGGATGGTGTGGGCTGGTATCTTGCCCTTGGATTAACAAAATTCCTTTCCTCGTACTGTCCGTCTCCTCTGGGCATAGTTCTCCAACTGAGGTCTGGAGGAGGGACATAGAGGGAGGAGCCAGTGCACACCCATTCTAAAGTCTTTAGAGTGCCCATGTCTCCGGCGGAGCCCGTCTATACCCCATGGTCCTTACGGAGTCCCCAGTGTCAAAGTCGAAAAATGTCATGATACATATCCCTTGTACTAACCCCTCATGCACGCTGCTCGTGCACCTGGTCCCCCGTGCGTACACATACCCGCAAGTTGCGTAAGAGACGCTCCAGCGACTCGTGCGCATGATATGTGTATTTACGGCGGAGTTTGTGAGCGTGTAGCGTGCGACTCGAACGTAGCATATTTAACCCAAATAGTGCATTTTGTAGATATTGTTCCCCTAGATCATGTCAGCGAGTAATGTTAGTTTAAACAGTTCCTGGACAGAGAGATTCCTCTTTGCATGATAGGAAGGGTCAGATGAAGGTTGGAAGGTGATGTCTAGTATCCAGCTGTAGGGTATTTTGAGGGTAACATTCCGGTGTTAGTTAGAGAAAGAAAGATCGCTTGCTCCTGCGTATAGTTATGTACAAAAGTAGATTATGAACATTAACTGTATTTGCTGTAAATTACACATGCGGCAGGAATCCAGAGGATACCTCCCACCAGAGCAGTTGGAGAAGGACATCGCCTACCTATTCAAATCCACCTATGACCTTTGCTGTAATGTAGAGACACATCCCTGTGTCCAATGAACAATGAGATTACAGGGACCATTGTAATGTGAATGTATGTTGTGTATATAAAGACCACTGTTGCCTGGCCGTACACAAGACTCTGAAGGCTTTCTACCTGAATAGCTGAGGACTGGATCCAGGTTGCGCTTGCGAACGATTCCCCACGTATGTATATTCTCTGTAGCCATTATTCTCTGTTATTCTGTATAGATTTCCTTGTTAGCCTGTAGTGTATCTGTTTACCCCTTTTTCTCTGAATAATCCGCAGCGGTGTTAGAGCCCAGTGGTTTACACTTTTCTGCAAAGGGCTTTCTTAGCGTCTCAATCGCTATAAGGTGTATAGGCATTGATAAGGTTTTTAAGGTATTACATTGTTGCAGTACTAGACTGCTAAGGTTTAAGTATAGGCACATCCTTACACTGTTCATTACTTAAAGGTTTACTGTATATCAATCTGTGAGCGTCCGTGCCACTCATGTCTCACGCCCACGGCACAGCGTCTGTTACGCTAAGTGCGTTCCCATACGGTACTCAGTACGCAAATAGCGTACTTAGGGGGTCATTCCGAGTTGTTCGCTCGCAAGCTGCTTTTAGCAGCTTTGCACACACTAAGCCGCCGCCTACTGGGAGTGAATCTTAGCTTCTTAAAATTGCGAACGAAAGATTCGCAATATTGCGATAAGACATCTCTGTGCAGTTTCTGAGTAACTCGAGACTTACTCGGCATCTGCGATCAGTTCAGTGCTTGTCGTTCCTGGTTTGACGTCACAAACACACCCAGCATTCGCCCAGACACTCCTCCGTTTCTTCAGCCACTCCCGCGTTTTTCCCAGAAACGGTAGCGTTTTTTCACACACTCCCATAAAACGGCCAGTTTCCGCCCAGAAACACCCACTTCCTGTCAATCACATTACGATCACCAGAACGAAGAAAAAACCGTGAGTAAAATTCCTAACTGCATAGCAAATTTACTTGGCGCAGTCGCAGTGCGGACATTGCGCATGCGTACTAAGCGGAAAATCGCTGCGATGCGAACAAATTTACAGAGCGAACAACTCGGAATGACCCCCTTAGTCCGTAGTGTGTGTAATAAGTCTAGCGGCCATAGCGGCTCCACTGTAATAGTGTATAGCTTTATGTTTTAAGGTAATATTTGACATTATCAATTGGGGGCATCGTCCGGTCCTCCTCATATCCGCAGCCTAGCAGGACAAGGCAGACTTTATCTATCAGCAAAGGGCGGGAAGGTAGTATCCCCTGTTAGCCTTTTTGTGGTTGGGGATACACTAGTGCTGATTAGATAAGCGTCTGCTCCGCACGGTTTGTAGGGATGCTGGTGGGATCCGAAAGGTAAGAACGTAAAGCTATTGTTTTTTTTTAAATCTGTGAAATTTCTGTTTGGTGCCAACTGCGCACGTAACACACGCACACACCAGTATTTTTTTTATTTGTGTATTTTGCATATCTACTCGCTTGTTGCCATTAGCAGTGATTATTAGACACGTGCTGAGAAATTTGTTGCTATTTAGTTAAAAATATAGAGTAATATTTAAGGGAGTAAGTGTAAAACACACACGCAGCCTGGCCCAGTTATAAAGGTTCATACAGGAGATACTGTGTGGTGTTTAGTAAGCGATTTTAGTTGAATATCGTTTACATTTATTGAAGCGTGTAATTTGTATTGCTGCGGACGTATCCGGCCTTTGTACACGTGTCTCGGACAGCGTGCGAGACTGCGTACACAACGCAAAGGCCTACACACGTGGCGTATTTTACGCAACGTGCGTACAGGTACGCCCACTTAATACAAATCACACGATAGCATTGTTTTTGTTTAGGCGATACGGTAGCCACGCGATAATAGCACAAATTTGTTCAGTTTCCAAAATCTAGTTTAAAAGAACCTTCTCTTATTGCATCACCTCTGGGACTAGGCTGTTTCACCTGAATAAAAGTAAATTTTCTGTACAGAAAAATCAAAGTGTATATGAGTATATGAGCGTGTGTATGCAAATAAAGGTTTTGTGAACCCGGGATCTCATATGAGTACACCAGTGGAGTGAACACTTGGTGGCGTGAGATTGGCTTGCTCACGTTAACGTTGATAAGGTATAAAGGAGCAAGGTAGCAAGTTTAACAGCAGACCAAGAGGTCAGCGAAGTCAGAAATCCGCTAAGTCAAGCGAAGCTCTGAAAACCGTGGCCTGAGAAAGGTCAGCGGTGAGAGCGCAGCCCCGGGGGTTTGCGTAGTACCCATATAGGCCCGTTTAGAGAATACGCTCCGGCTGAGGTTTCGCAGCCTAAACAATCGATTCCGTTGGTCGTCCGGCGGATAAGTAATAGTTACTTATACGCAGTGCGACTGTACCGCACGCTAGTGTGTGCATTAGTTAGTTCAACTTGATACCCATTACGCAATTTGCGTACAAATCGCGGGATCATAGACGCTAATTGTACACGCAGACGTGATTTGTGTAACAGTTTTTTTTATTTTAAGGGAGTTTCGCTGTTCACTCAGGAAATCTCCAACAACTGATATTTACTGGGAGGGGTAGCATACTCCCACACACATTCAGTAAATAGAGGTTACGCAGGGCCCTAGGTTGGGTACGACCAGCACTGCGGACAGTGTGTAGGTGTATTGGCCAACGTGGGCGAGAGTGGGTGAGAGCACTCGTTGAACTTTCACTGTTGCCTTATATTGAGTAATTTGTTTTTTGTAGGAATTAGCTGAGAAGGCAATACCTGCAAAGAATGGGGGCCAGTTGCTCAAGTAAGGGGCGATCAACCAGGGTTCAGGTTGATATTCCGCGGCCCAAAGGGTCGGCGAGGTACATAATGTGTGAGAAATATGGATCACACGCAGAGGTTTTATGCAGTGAATGGGAACATATGACTGTGGAAGATAGGGAACCGTTCCCTAGGGTAGGCAGTTTTAGTCCTGAGGTGTTACAAAATTTAAGGAGAAGGATATGTCTGATAAAATCCAGGAAACAAAGGATTAGACATTATGATTGTTTACAGTTATGGCAACAGGAGGGTGAGATACAACGGGGATTAGCTCAAACAGCTGGTTCCAACCCTAGCAGGAAACTGATAGCAACTGCACCACCACCACCGTACATTACAGGGGAGAAAATGGCTACAGAGAATGGCATACTGGTATACGATAAGAGTGCACTTATTAAATGTATTAATGATGATAAGAGTAAAGTAGATAAATGTATTAATGCAAATGCTAACCCGTGCAAGTTGTATCCCATTTTAAACTTCCCTCAGGACTGCGACCAAGAAGATGAGCCCAGCACGATATCGGCACTCTCTCTAGCAGCCACCATACAAGAAACTCAAGTGGGTACGTCCCAACCAGTAAGAGCAGTAGCAAAGGCCCCTAGTGGAGGGACAGGTGAGGTCGTGTCCACAGGTAAGTACGGTACTGTACATTATGCAGAAACAATTGCACCTCACATTGTAGATGTAATTGAACTGAATCCTGTCAGGGTGATCGCAGTCCCCAATGGGAAGACTGACGCTCTGGGAATCACTCCCGTCAGGAACATTGCTATGCATTGCCCCTGGTCCCGGACAGAATTGAGAACAATTATGTCTGAATTTCCCGATCCCAGGAAAGATCTAGCCGCATGTCAAAAGTTTATTAAAGAACTAGGTAACGCCACCGAACCCAATAACAAAGATCGGTGGACAGTGCTAAGGGCATGTTTGCCCTCCAATATTGACCCCGTGAAATTCATCGCTGACTGTAAATTAGATGCAGAAGTACCTCTCACTGATGAGTGCAATCAGGAAAACGTAAAACAGATCAATCTGCAGTTAGGAGTATATTTCCCAACTGTTGTCAAATGGAACAAAATCTTCTCCATTAGACAAAAAGAAGGTGAAACTGCTTCTATTTCCATCGAGCACTGCAGGAAATGGCTAGATATACTGGGATCGAAGACATTAAGGATAATGTGCACCATAGGGAGGTAGCGGTGTCCGTATTAATGGACGGGTTAAAGGAAGTGTTGAGAACCAGGGTACAAACCACTTAACCTAGCTGGAGAGGTATCTCGGTGGCTGCCTTGAGAGAGTCCGCTATTGAGCATGATCGGAACATCATTAGGCACAGGGAGTCACAGGGGGATAAGCTGATGACAGTAAGTATACAGGCCCTTACAACAAGGCCACATCAGCCGAAACCCCAGACCCCTGTTGGTAAGTCGTATGTGATAACATGTTTTAAATGTCAGAGAGAAGGACATTACGCACGGAACTGTATTTTTAAAGACCCACATAAGGTATATCGACCCCCTAGACCACAACATGACACACAGTATGACACACGTAATTGGGATCAGGGACCGCAGAGGAGAAGTTATGAACCGCATGCAGGGGAAACAAAGAGGTACCCACCAAAGAGAGACTGGCAGGTCTCTGAAAATTCTCAGTTACCCCCCTTACATATTGTAGCTGCCAGCACGCTGCGGGGAGGTCACCACACACAATAGGGGTGGGGCCACACCTGTAATCTGCAGCCAGTGAAATTAATTGCGAGCCTTGGAAGTGAACCTGAGGTCACAATTGATGTAGCTGGTCGATCACTACCTTTCCTTGTAGATACGGGGGCGGCCAAGTCAGTGTTAAATTCAACGGTGGGTATGAAAACCACGGGTAAAACAATTCCAACAATGGGAGTAACAGGAGTAGTACAACACTACCCTTTAAGTAAACCAGCAGAGATTACGATAGGGCCTTTGCAGACCAAGCACTCCTTTTTGCTAGCTGCATCGGCTCCGACTAATCTACTTGGGAGAGATTTACTGTGTAAGATGGGGTGTGTCATATATTGTACTCCTGAGGGTGTTTTCTTAGATATACCCGAGAGTCACGCTCAGGAAGTGCAGGATATGTTAGACTCCCCACAAAGGTTAATGTCACACATTGCTGTTACAGACAGGTGTCCATCCAAGGTAGAGGAAATGATCTCCCAGATACTGGAGTCCCTCTGGACCAAAGATGGACAAGACACTGGATTGATGGCAAATGTAGCTCCTGTAGTAGTGCAAGTAAAAGATGGTAGGATAGCTCCAAAAATCCCACAGTATCCTCTGAAGCCAGAGGTGGAGTTAGGAGTGTACCCAATCATAGTGCGCTTGCTGCAACAGGGCATCCTAGTTAGGACGTCCAGCACTGCCAATAGTCCCATCTTCCCTGTGAAAAAGAGTGGGGGGAGGGGTTACAGGCTAGTGCAGGATCTAAGGGGGATCAACAAAATAGTTGAAAGCCAATTCCCCGTAGTGCCAAATCCAGCTGTCATCCTTATGCAAATCCCTCCTACTGCGAAATTTTTCACTGTTATTGACCTCTGCTCCGCCTTCTTCTCGGTCCCTCTGCACCCTGACAGCCAATACTTGTTTGCATTTACATACAGAGGAGTACAGTACACCTGGACTCGTCTACCACAAGGTTTCATTGACAGCCCAAGTATTTTCTCACAGGCTTTGCATGACTGTTTACAATCCTTTCAACCTGAGAGCGGATCAGTATTAAGTATACAGTATGTAGATGACTTACTGCTGTGTTCTGATTCACTCGAATCGTCCTTGAGAGACACGAAACAGCTTTTGTTTCATCTTTCTAATACGGGACACAAGGTTTCAAAGGACAAGTTGCAGTTATGCCAGACCAAGGTAAAATATTTGGGACATTGTTTAACACAAGGACTGAGACACCTCACCGCTGATAGAATACAGGCGATTCGCGACATGACTCTGCCACAAACCCAGCAACAGATCCGCACTTGCCTAGGAATGTGTGGGTATTGCCGAAACTGGATCCCAGGGTTTTCCATACTAGCCTTACCTTTGCAAGAGATGGTCTCGTCAAACAAACCAGATCGGATTTCGCACACAGATGAGTCCGAACTGGCATTTGAGAGACTCAAACAGTGCCTATCACAGGCACCAGCATTAGGTATGCCAGATTATGGGAAACCCTTTGAATTGTACGGTACAGAGAATGCTGGGTGTGCGGCAGGTGTTTTAACCCAGAGACATGGTGATGCCAGCAGGCCGGTAGCTTACTACAGCGCACAATTGGACACTGTAGCACGGTCTCTCCCCACATGCTTGCGAAGTGTTGCAGGGATAGCATTGCTAGTGAGTAAGAGCGAAGATGTAGTGTTGGGACACAACCTGACAATCCATACACCTCATGCAGTGTCAGCCTTACTGAATTCTGCCCAAACCAGACACGTCTCATCAGCACGGTTTACAAGGTGGGAATTAGCACTAATGGCCCCTGTAAACATCACCATAAGGAGATGCAGCGCACTAAATCCTGCAACGTATCTCCCAGGTGTGCCTGGACAGGCACAAAGGGTGGGGGATGAGAGTGATGGTGAAGGAGGATTTAGTATAGACACTGACACACATGATTGTATGGAGTATTTGAACCAAACTTTCACTGCAAGGCCCGACATCAGTGACAACCCACTGGAAGGCATAGATTTTACTTTTTACACTGACGGTAGTTGCCACAGACAGACGGACTCGGGAGACTTGTGTACTGGATACGCAGTTGTAGATGACAAAGGTACCATAGAAGCGGAACCCCTGGGCCCACCTCACTCAGCACAAGTTGCTGAGTTGGTCGCCCTAACCAGAGCGTGTGAATTGGCTAAGGGTAAGTCAGCCAATATCTACATGGATTCTAGGTATGCCTTTGGAGTAGTGCATGATTTCGGGGCCCTATGGCGCCTCAGAAATTTCATGACGGCAGCTGGCACACCCGTGGCGCATGCGACCCACATCAAAAGACTTCTAGCAGCGATACAGGCACCTGACAGAGTGGCTGTTATCAAGTGTAAAGCCCACACGTACAGCCACGACCCAGTGTCACTTGGTAACAGCCGGGCAGACGAAGCTGCTAAATCAGCAGCCAGCATCCCCATACAGACAGACATCACACAACTGATGGTATTCAATACAGTCAACACACAGAAATTGAGTGAAATGCAAAATTTGTGTTCCCCAATGGAAAAGGCAGTCTGGAGGTCAAAAGGATATGGCCAGGAGTCCTCAGGACTCTGGACAGATGGACAGGGAAAGCCAGTGGCTCCCAGAGCATACCTTCCAAGTTTAGCTGAGGCGGCACATGGTCTGACTCATCTGGGCAAAGAAGGTATGTGCAAGTTGGTAAGAGCCTACTGGTGCGCACCAGGATTCTCTTCTCATGCGGGTAAGAGAGAAATGACATGCCGTACCTGCTTGAGGAAGAATATTGGAAAGGCAATACCAACAGAACCATCCCATATCCCGCCAACAGACGGCCCTTTTCAGGTAATACAGATTGATTTCATACAATTGCCACCTTGTAGAAATTTAAAGTATGTGTTGGTTTGTATTGATGTGTTTTCAAATTGGGTAGAAGCGTTCCCCACTGCCACAAATACTGCTGTGTTTACTGCAAAGAAAATTGTGCAGGCATTTGTGTGCAGATATGGTATCCCTAGGATAATTGAAAGTGATAGGGGTACCCATTTTACAGGTGAAGTCTTTCAGGTAATGTGCAAATTAATGGGAATTAATAGTAAGCTGCATACTCCGTACCGCCCACAGGCGAGTGCGAAAGTGGAAAGAGTAAACAGCACTATTAAGAACAAGCTGAGCAAAGTGATGGCTGAAACTGGATTGTTGTGGCCAGAAGCTTTGCCACTTGTATTGTACAGCATCAGAACCACTCCCAGGTCCCCTCTTAACCTATCACCCTTTGAGATTCTTTTTGGTCGACAACCCCATGTAATCATCAACCCCCAGGATGATTTGAAATGCAATAATGAAGTGACTGTAAAGTATTTGGTTAAGATGAGCAAGCAGTTGAGGAATAAAAACAGCAATCTAAAGCTGGTGATTCCCGACCTGCCAGACAGTAATTGTCATGACATTGAACCTGGGGATTATGTAATGATTCTAAATTTTCTACGCTCAGGTTGCCTGATTGACTGGTGGGAAGGACCGTACCAAGTCTTACTAACCAGCACGACAGCATTGAAGGTTGCCGAAAGAGAGTCTTGGGTCCACTCGTCCCACTGTAAGAAGGTCGCTGACCCAGAGAAAGCCTGTGACAAAGAGCCGAGTGTGGAGGAAATCGTATCACTGGAGTGCCTGTTCCGGGAAGGTTGAGAGGTAGGACTATTGTCACGGCACCTGAGCACAGAGAACTACAAGACCAGAGGCGGTTGTCGCACCAGTTTTCTTTCCCTTCTATTATTTTCTTTACCTCCCATTACCACTCTTTCTTTCTCCTCCTGCAAGATGGACTTGCCCCAAGAGACTGCGTTCCGGGTTTTCCTGTTGACCAGAACAGTCTATTTCAGTGAGAGTACCAGAGAGGTCGAGAAAGGAATGGGTTCTGATGACAAGAACGGATTAGTAGAATTCCAAGAGCAACACAGTCACCGAGCAAAGGCGAGTATCAGAAAACGATCTGGTAGTCATGACACTAGGAGACATTGTGAAGGATTGTTAGCTGAGGAGAATTGTATCTGTAGGAATTGTGAAAACATAGTTGAGGACGGGTGCATCCAGAGATGTCAGTCCAGCCTTAATATCAACATGGACCGTCATCCATTGAGTGACTATCGCTCATTAGTGGGTAAGGTTTTAAACCAAACGGAATGCTGGGTGTGCTCACAAGTACCTCAAGGTCAGAGCAAGTCAGGACTAGTACCATACCCTTTAACAATAGATGAGGTACTTGAATTAAGGGGTGGGAGACCGGTGGACAAGAAATTTAATATTTCTAGGCCTCCTAGTTTAAAACTCCACCAATATCATGTGGATAGGTCCTTAGTATGTTTTAACATTTCCAATCCCCGAAAGCCGGGAAATTGGGAAGTGACATGGAATAACCAAACCATGGCATTTTCACACAGAGCCGATAGAATGCCCACAGACCCTGAACTTATATGCCAAATAGCCGACGGTGGGAGATATTTTCGGTATAGGTATACTATAGGAAGTAGGCCCATGCGGGTTGGAGAAGTATCACCAGGATACTGTGCGCATATCATACAGCCTGATACGTGTACTGAACAGATGAGAGAGTTAGGGATAGGATTTTTCACCTGGAAGGTTTGCAATATGGTGATGTCATTCTGTCCCATATGTTCTCCCCGATGATGCATATTTCATATGTGGGAGGAAGGCGTATAAGTGGCTTGCCCCAAACTCAGAGGGATTGTGTTACATTGGAAGAGTGTTGCCAGAAGTAATGACCATTACCCATAATAAGATGAAAGATGTTCACCGCAATGCTCAAGCTCCTTACACTCACTATGAACACATTGTTAAGAGACACCTTGTAGATAGGACAGAGCACGCCGCCTCTGATTTGATCCACTAATCCACCGGGATTCAATTTCTACTCGCGTTAGATATCACCCGTACCGCCAGAGGAATTATAAATTTTAGGTATATTACTGCGCTAGCGAACCTGATAGACAATATCACCGAGATGTATGATGACACCTTCAGGTATACTGGGAGGGAATTGCAAGCTTACAAAACGGAACTGATCCAGCACAGGATGGTTCTCAATTACATCACAGCGGGTACTGTGTCACCCTAGCAACTCAGTATGGTGTGAAGTGCTGTACATATATCACAAACAGCACTGATAACCCAACCGAGGTCATAGATCAAAAGATGGACGATATCTTGCAATTGAAGTGGGAGTTCCGAAGGAGACACAACCTTACCCTTACTGCTGTGAGTAATGAACTTACTGGCTGGGTTTCATGGTTGAACCCACGCAATTGGTTCTCAGTTTTAGGAGAATGGGCTCAAAATGTTATCGTGAATGTTGGAAAGTTTCTCCTTTGTATCCTGGGAGTTGTCATAATGATTGGTTTGATATTTAGATGTGTTCGGATTTTAACGCGGTGCAAGCGCAGTACCAGAGTGATGAGTTTGAGGAGCGAGGGCATTGTTACAACAACTGGTTTAATTTATGACCCATCAATTGAGACAATGCTGTGATAAGACGTGATTCCACGGTCCGTTTCTTTCACCCGTTTCTCCTTTGTTTTTCTCCAAGGTAAAAAGACATCCACTCGGAAGAAGACTTTGATGAACATTTCTACAGACCTTTGATGGACATTTCCACAGACTTTGAGAGACACTTTAGAGACTTTAAAGACTTTTTATGGACACTTGAAATTATCACCCACAGCAAGGATACACCTATCCGGACAAGACTTCAACAGACACCCAAGGACAATTACATACAGTATCATATGAATGTATTTGTGATATGTTTCTTATCTTCATCTCTACAATCTTCAGGTAGTGGCACACATAGTCGACAGGTGATATAGGTACATATATTAGCACTCACATGTTTTCCCCCTCCATGAAACATCAACTAATGTGCACTCCATTTGTTGGAACAAGAAGCCGAAAAGAGCTCGGTAATGTTTGTTGGCCCACTTACAGACCCTTAATACGGGATAAGAAGGATTTAATGTATACTTCGCAATACCTCGAAGCTTATCTAGAACATGTACGGCACGATGATACATGCCCCCCAGACATGAAGTTCATACATACATGCTTTTGCTATCCCACTAGGCCATACATTTCCCGCCTACTCCTCTCCTCCCTCCACCCAATCATTTATAGGTATTTCATTGTATTGTATATTTTTCTGCTTAATTGTTTAGATCGTGGCAGTTATTGTTGACTGCCAAAGTCGAAAAATATGATACATATCCCTTGTACTAAGCCCACATGCACGCTGCTCGTGCACCTGGTCCCCCGTGCGTACACATACCCGCAAGTTGCGTAAGAGACGCTCCAGAGACTCGTGCGCATGATATGTGTATTTACGGCGGAGTTTGTGAGCGTGTAGCGTACGACTCGAACGTAGCATATTTAACCCAAATAGTGCATTTTGTAGATATTGTTCCCCTAGATCAGGGATGGGGAACCTTCGGTCCTCCAGCTGTTGTTGAACTACACATACCAGCATGCCTTGCTACAGTTTTGCTATTTGGCCATGCTAAAACTGTTGCAAGGCATGCTGGGATGTGTAGTTCAACAGCATCTGGAGGGCCGAAGGTTCCCCATCCCTGCCCTAGATCATGTCAGCGAGTAATGTTAGTTTAAACAGTTCCTGGACAGAGAGATTCCTCTCTATGCATGATAGGAAGGGTCAGATGAAGGTTGGAAGGTGATGTCTAGTATCCAGCTGTAGGGTATTTTGAAGGTAACATTCCGGTGTTAGTTAGAGAAAGATC
This sequence comes from Pseudophryne corroboree, assembly GCF_028390025.1. NCBI lineage: Eukaryota > Metazoa > Chordata > Amphibia > Anura > Myobatrachidae > Pseudophryne > Pseudophryne corroboree. The sequence continues at coordinate 445,287,629 of NC_086445.1, forward strand.
GCTTGCTCCTGCCTATAGTTATGTACAAAAGTAGATTATGAACATTAACTGTATTTGCTGTAAATTACACATGCGGCAGGAATCCAGAGGATACCTCCCACCAGAGCAGTTGGAGAAGGACATCACCTACCTATTCAAATCCACCTATGACCTTTGCTGTAATGTAGAGACACATCCCTGTGTCCAATGAACAATGAGATTACAGGGACCATTGTATTGTGAATGTATGTTGTGTATGTTGTGTATATAAAGACCACTGTTGCCTGGCCGGACACAAGACTCTGAAGGCTTTCTACCTGAATAGCTGAGGACTGGATCCAGGTTGCGCTTGCGAACGATTCCCCACGTATGTATATTCTCTGTAGCCATTATTCTCGGTTATTCTGTATAGATTTCCTTGTTAGCCTGTAGTGTATAACTTGTATCTGTTTACACCTTTTTCTCTGAATAATCCGCTGCGGTGTTAGAGCCCAGTGGTTTACACAAACGGTGTGGTGTTTTCACTTTTCTGCAAAGGGCTTTCTTAGCGTCTCAATCGCTATAAGGTGTATAGGCATTGATAAGGTTTTTAAGGTATTACATCGTTGCAGTACTAGACTGCTAAGGTTTAAAGTATAAGCACATCCTTACACTGTTCATTACTTAAAGGTTTACTGTATATCAATCTGTGAGCGGCCGTGCCGCTCATGTCTCACGCCCACAGCACAGCGTCTGTTACGCTAAGTGCGTACCCATACGGTACTCAGTACGCAAATAGCGTACTTAGTCCGTAGTGTGTGTAATAAGTCTTGCGGCCATAGCGGCTCCACGGTAATAATGTATAGCTTTATGTTTTAAGGTAATATTTGACATTATCAATAGCATCCTCTACAGACTAGGAGAAAAAGATTTACCGGTAGGTTTAAAATCTTATTTTCTCTTACATCCTAGGGCATACTAGGAATCCATTTAATACCACGGGGAAGTACCAAAGCTCCCAAACCATGTGGGAGAGTGCAGAGGTTCCTGCAGAACTGATTGACCAAACTGAAAGAGGACAAAAGTATCGAACGTGTAATACTTTGCAAATGTGGGCCTGTACAGATTTTGGAACCGGCAAGCCTGCCGTGGAGTAAGCATGCTGGATAGTGAGCCTGGTCCAGCTTGCAACTGACTGCTTTCAAACAGGACATCCAATTTTATTGGGCTCATAGAGAACGAACAGCGAGTCCGATTTCCTGTGACGAGCTGTTCTCTCTTTACATACACCTTCTAAGCCCTCACAACATCCAAAGACTTTGAAGTAGCAGAGGTGTTTGTAACAACCGGAACCACAATAGGTTGGTTGATGTGAAACGCAGACACCACCTTAGGAAGAAATTGCTGACCAGTTCTGAATTCAGCTCTGTCCTCATGGAAAATTAGGTAGGGGCTCTTGTGAGACAACACCCATAGCTCAGACACACGTCTTGCTGAAGCCAAGGCTAACAGTGTGACGGTCTTCCACGTAAGGTACTTTTCGTCAACCTCCTGTAACTGCAGCACCAAATTGAGATCCCAAGGTGCCATGGGAGGCACAAAGGAAGGTTGAATGTGCAGAACACCTTTCAAGAACGTCTAGACCTCAGGGAGAGAAGCCAGTTGTTTCTGAAAGAAAATAGACGAGGCTGTGCTTTGATGGAGCCTAGACGTAGGCCCACGTCCACTCCCGACTGCAGAAAAAGCAGGAAACGTCCCAGATGAAATTCCACCGCAGAAAATTGTCTGATCTCACACCAAGAGACATATTTCTTCCAAATACGGTGGTAATGTTTTGACGTTACCCCCTTCCTGGCTTGGATCATGGTCAGGATGACCTTGTCAGGAATCCTTCTCCTGGCTAGAATTAGCCATTCAACTTCCATGCCGTTAAACATAGCCGCGGTAAGTCTTGATAGACAAATAAGCCATGTTGCAAAGAGGTAGAGGCCACGGATCTTCGAGTAGCATCTCGAGAAGATCCAAATACCAGGCCCTTTCGTGGCCAGTCCAGAGCAATGATTGGTTGAACCTTTTCTCTTTTTATTCTTTTCAGAATTCTTGAGATCAGAGGAAGTGGAGGAAACACGTACACCAGCTGGTAGACCCATGGAGTTGTCAAGCGTCTACCGACACTGCTTGTGGGTCCTTTGACCTAGAACAATACCGCTTGAGCTTTTTGTTGAGTCGAGAGACCATCATGCCGATTTGTGGATATCTCCACCAACGTATCAACTACTGGAATACCTTCGGCTGAAGGCCCCACTTCCCCAGGTGCAGGTCGTGTCTGCTGAGGAAGTCTGCTTCCCGGAAGTCAGTTGTCTACTCCCGGAATAAAGACCACTGACAACGCCACAGCGTGTTTTTCCGCCCGTAGGAGAATTCTTGACACCTCTGATACTGCAGCTCTGCTTTTCGTTCCGCCCTGTCTGTTTATGTACGTCACTGCTGTCACATTGTCCGACTGGACCTGAATGGCCTGATTCTGTAGAGATGAGGCCTGCAGAAGTGCATTGTATATAGCCCTGAGTTCCAGGATGTTTATTGGAAGGACAACTTCCTGACTTGACCATCTTCCCTGAAACTGCACTCCCTGGGTGACTACGCCCCAACCTCTGAGGCTTGCGTTTGTGGTTAGCAGAATCCAATTCTGAATCCTGAACCTCCGACCCTCGACTAGGTGAGAAGGCTATAGCCACCACAGGAGGGAGATCCTAGCGACAGACAGATATTCTGGTGCATGTGAAGATGCGATCTGGACCAGATCTAACTGGAAGGGCCTTGCATGAAAACCTTCAGTACTGAAGCACCTCGTAAGAGGCCACCATTTTCCCAAGAAGGCGAATGAACAGATGCACCGAGATCCGGGTTGGCTTCAGGACAGCCCGAATCATCAACTGGATTACCATTGCCTTTTCCGAGGGAAGGAACACTTTGAGAGACACTTTGTCCAGTATTATTCCCAGGGAAGGAAGCCTCTGTGTTGGTTCTAGGTGAGATTTTGGTAGGATCAGAATCCACCCGTGATCCAGTAGTTTGGTTGAAAGGCCAATGCTGTACAACAACCGCTCCCTTGATGGTGTCTTTATCAGAAGATCGTCCAGGTACGGAATTATGTTCACACCCTGTTTACGGAGTAGAAAAATCTCTGCCATAACTTTGGTGAACACCCTTGATGCTGTGGCGAGACCAAATGGCAGGGCCTGGAACTGGTAGCGACAGTCCTGCAGTGCAAACCGTAGATAAGCCTGAGGCGGCCAGATCAGAATGTGAAGGTGCGCATCCTTAATATCCAGAGACACTAGGAATTACCCCTCCTCCAGACCTGAGATCACTGCTCTCAGAGACTCCATCTTGAATTTGAACACTCGTAAGTACGAGTTCAACGACTTGAGGTTCAGAATCGGTCTTACTGAACCATCAGGTTTCAGTACTACAAACAAGTTGGAATAGTACCCCTTGTTTTGCAGATGAGGTGGGACTGGAGCAATGACCTGAGTCTGTACCAGTTTTTGAATGGCATCCTGTAGAGTTATATACTTGCTTCTTGTGAAACTGGTAAGCCTGATTTGAAGAATCTGTGAGATGGGAGCTCCTTGAACTCCAGTCTGTAGCCTTGGGAAATAAGATCAATGACCCAGGGATCCTGGCACAAACTTGTCCAGATGTGGTTGAAGAATTTTAGCCGGGCTCCCATCTGCCAGTCTTCCAGGCATCACTGTCCACCGTCATGCTGAAGGTTTTGAGGAAGCAGAGCTTGAGCCCTGTTCCTGTGAACCGGCAGTTGCTGGTTTGCGTGGCATACCTCTAGCACCTATGGTGGCTGTAGAAGAACCTCTGGGTTTGCCCCTAAACTTGGCAGTCCGAAAGGACTGTAAATTGGGACCTGAGTAGGCCTTCCTAGCTGGGGGAGCCGCAGAAGGAAGGTATGTGGACTTACCCGCAGTGGAGATCCATTTGTCTAGTTCATCTCCAAATAGGGCCTTGCTTGTAAAAGGGAAGCATTCCACGCCTTTCCTGGAGTCCACATCCGCAGTCCACTGGCGTAGCAATAGACCCCTGCGTGCAGACACTGCCATAGCCGTAGTGCGTGCATTAAGGAAGCCTATTTCTTTTATGGCTTCCACCATAAAATTCGCAGAGTCCTGTATATGCTGGAGGAACAAGATAGACACCTTGGCTCAGGAGGATGAGGTTAACCCTTCAAGCAGGTTACCCGACCATTTGGCAATGGCTCTTGTAAGCCACCCACATGCTATAGTGGGTCTCTGAGCCACCCCAGCAGCTGTATACAAGGATTTGAGCATAGTCTCAATTTTACGATCATCCACGTCTTTTAGGGAGGCTGCACCCGGGACAGGTAATACAATTTTTCGTGAAAGGCTGGATTTTCCCATTTTTTCCTATCCTGAGGAAAAAGAAAATATGATAACAACCATTCAGGGATTTGAAATTTCCTATCAGGACTAACACACGGTTCTTCAAACAGGGTATTTAGTTCTTTTGACACAGGAAAAGTGGCTGAGGATTTTTTTTTTTTACATTAAAATAAGATTCCTAACTCTCCTCTGTCACCTTATCAGGGATATTTAGAACTTCTCTGATAGCTTTTATGAGAGCCTCTATTCCCTGCAACAGAGTACCCTCCCCCACCTCTGAGTCCACCTCACCCTCCTCCATTTCTGAACCATCATCATCCAAGGCTGCAAGATATGGGCCAAAGTGCATTTTTGCAGACAAATGGCAGGGGACTGAGACGCTGGTTTGGATACAGTGTGTCTTTTCATAAACTCAGTCATAGATTGCCTTAAGTATTGCGTCTCTTTCTCGGTCCGAGATAACTTAGTAGATATTGTGGAAATCATTCCCCTAATGGAGTCTAGCCATGCTGGTTCTGTCCCACTAGCCTGGGAAGGGACAAAACATTGAGTACACACTAGTGAACCCCCTAGGGAAGAGGAACACTGTACCTTACATGAAACACTCTTTGCCTGACATACTGTAATAGTGACAGCAGACACACAGGGAAAATAGGATTTTGGTACTTACCAGATAAATCCTTTTCTTTGAATCCACAGGGTGCACTGGAGTACTCTTGGGATATGATGGGGCATTAGCAGGGATAGACATTTAAATAGTTAAATTAGTAACTCTTCACCCCCTCCGTACTCCCAAAGGTACCTCAGTGTTTTTTTACTGAGCCGAACAGGAGCGATAGAGAGGATGAACAATAAAGAATTACATATAACATATCGGACAATAAAGTTGACACATAACGTAACGGACAACTAAACAGTTGACACGACAATAGATAATCACCTTAACACTTGAACAAGTTGGTGAGAATGCGTTACCATAAGATCCAATGAACTTACCAGAGGACTGGTTTTAACTGCTCTGGGCGGCGTCCAGTGCCCCCTGTGGATTCAAAGAAAAGGATTTCTGGTAAGTACCAAAATCCTATTTTCTTTCTCATCCACTAGGGGTCACTGGAGTTCTCTTGGGACATACCAAAGTTTCTCCCTTGGGCGGGAGAGCTGTTTGGCACCTGTAACACTAGACGGCCAAAGCTAGATGCTGATGCCGCAAACGTATCAAACTTGTAAAAGCGCAAACGTGCGCACTGATGACCATGTAGCCGCAAGGCAAAGTTGCGTCGTAGAAGCTCCATGACTTGCTACCCATGAAGTTCACACAGAACGTGTGGAATGAGCTGAAACTGATGTAAGCGGTTGTAGCCTAGCATGAAGGTAAGACTGACTTCTGGTCAGCTGAATCTATCTGGACAAGGTCTGCTTGGAAGCTGGCCAACCCATCTTGTCTGCATCATAGAGAACAAACAATGTATCCGTTTTAGGTACTGTTGATGTTCGTGCTACATAAATGCGTAGTGCGCGGACCACATCCAAAGTATCTGCAGTTCCTGCACTTTCTGATAATTCTGGAACTACGATTGATTGATTGATTGATTGATTGATTGATGTGAAAAGAAGATACCACCTTTGGTAGGAAAGCGGGATTCTTCAGAAGCTCCGCTCTATCATCATGAAACACCAAATATGGTGGCTTGCATGACAAGGCACCCAATTCTGAAACACTTGTAAGGGTTCAAAAATTGAAGACTGTAAAAAAATCTAAAACTAGATTCAAGTCCCATGGCGCTGTATGTGGTATAAATGGAGGTTGTACTCAGAGGACACCTTGCAGAAAATTGTGAACTGTTGGCAAAAGGGCCAAACACCTTTGAAAGAAAATTGACAAGGCAGAAACCTGCACCTTTAGTGTAGATAAACGTAGTCCTCCATAACTTTAAAGATGATGTCGGAAACTTCCGTGCTTCACACCACCCTATATAGGCACGCCAAATCCTGTGATAATGAGCTGCCGTAACTGGCTTTCTAGCATGTAGCATGGCTGGTAAAACAGATTCTGGAATGCCCTCATCTTAAGAGGGCGGTTTCAACAGCCACCCCGTAAAACGCAGCCGCACTAAATTGGGGTAAAGGAATGGACCCTGTTGCAGCAGGTCCGGACGTAGCGGGAGCAGCCACGGATCATCTGCAAGTAGCTCGCGTAGATCCGAGAACCACGCTCTCCGAGGCCAATGAGGCGCCACTAGTATGACTGTCGTGGACTCTTTTGATCTGCTTTAGCTACCGAGGAAGTAGCAAAATGGTGGAAACAGATACACGAGGCTGTACGGCCATGCTATTGTGAGAGCATCCACTGCCACTGCCTTTGGATCTCTTGTTCTGGACACATACTGGGGTGTTTGATGATTTTGGTGAGGTGCCATTAGATCCACCTGTGGGTAACCCCACCGCTGGACCAACATCTGGAACACTTCTGAATTCAATGTCCATTCTCCTGGATGAAAATCCTGACGGCTGAGATAATCCGCCTCCCAGTTGTCTACTCCTGGAATAAACACTGCCGACAAAATCACCTGGTGATGCTCGGCCAATTCAGAATTAGAGCAACTTCCCGCATGGCCATGCGACTTCGAGTTCCTCCTTGTTTGCTGATGTATGCGACTGCCGTTGTGTTGTCTGACTGAACCTGGACAGTCCGAGACTGGAGCATGTGCACTGCCTGTTGCAACGCGTTGTAAATTGCCCTGAGTTCCAGGACATTTATCGACAGAACTCTTTCTTGGTCTGACCAGAGACCCTGAAGCTGACAATTTTGTACCACTGCTCCCCAACCTCTGAGACTTGCATCCATCGTTAGAATTATCCAAATTCCAGACTCCGAACCTTTTCCCTGCGGTGAGATTGTGTACTTGGAGCCACCAGAGTAGTGATACTCTGGCCCTTGAAGACAACCGCACCATGTGATGAATTTGTAGATGCGAGCCTGACCACTGCGTGAGAACATCTAGTTGAAAAGGACGCAAGTGAAATCTTCCGAACTGGAATGCTTCGAAAGCCACCACCATCTTTCCTAACAGTTGTATGCACAAATGCACAGAGACGGTCCGTGGTTTGAGCACTAACTGTACCAGATGAGGAATACTTTTGTGCTTTCTGTTGTAGCAGGTAAATCGAGAATAAGTCCTAGGAATTGAAGTCTTTGAGATGGAATTAGGCTTGATTTCTTGAAGTTGACAATCCAACCGTGCTGAACATGTACATTAGTAAGGTATGTTGAAGGAGTATCTGTTAAGACGGAGCTTTGATGAGCAGATCGTCTAAGTACAGATCTATCATCACTCCCAGGGATCAGAAATGAGCTACCATCACAGACATCACTTTCGTGAATACCCGAGGCGCAGACGAGAGGCCAAACTGTAGTGCCTGAAATTGATAATGGTTCTGTTGCACTACAAACCTTAAGTACACCTGATGCGGTGACCAAATTGGAATATGTAAGTACGCATCCTTGAGATCCAGCGAAATCATGAATTCCTGTGGCTCTAAACCTGCAATCACTGACCGTAGGGATTCCATCTTTAATCTGTAGTAAGTGACGTACTGATTGAGCCCCTTTAGGTTCAATATCGGTTTGACAGAGCCATCCGGCTTTGGAACTACAAAAAGACTGGAACAACAACCTTGACCCTGTTGGTGAACTGGAACCGGAATCAAAACTGCTGAATCTACGAGAGACTGAACTGCGGTCTGCAGAACCACCTCCTTGCCTTCTGACACAGGCAGACCTGTCTTGAAAAATCGCATTGGTGGGAGACCATCTATTTTGTAACCTTTGAACACTAGATTGTGGATCCACCCATCTGTGGAGGTCTATTTTTCGGAACAGAGCTAGACTTGGACTTTTGTCTCCTTTCGTGCAGCGGCCAAATCCGATTGTAAACCAGTCATTACATCCGCCAGCATCACCCAAGGAGGATCAGGATAAGGATTCGTATTTGTAGCCGTAGTTGCAAGACACACTGTGCATGTGGTAGTTCCATCAGGTAACACACTCACAGATATTGCAGCTAAGCTGCGTTTTTGATTTTGCATTAGCTTTACTCTTATGTACACAGACAGACAAGTAGACAAAGACAAGTCCCACGACTCAGTAAAAATGTAACTAAGGTGTATATAAGCCCGAAGTGCAATGCACGTGGGACACACTACAATCCGTGAAACCTGAGCTGTACAGAATTCCTACTAACACCCCTGCTCCTCTGGTGGCCGAGTGTTGTAGGACAGCAGCAAACATCCTGCAATAAGCAGCAGGAAGTTAAAACGGCATCCTGCCATGTGCTTTTATCTTATACAGTACTTTATGTATAAGAAACCCACATTGCGAGGTTATACTAAAAAGTCATCATACAAACAGATTATGTATAACTTTTTTTAATATACATCCCTCCTATGCTATTACAGGCTTAATAGCCAGATATGAGGGACTGTACATTACTATGCACCCTCCCTAGAGCCTTGGCGCTGTGAGGTATAATGCTCCCCCCCTCTGCAGCATCGCTGCTTGTAACGCTGACAGACCGCGGCAACAGTGAGAGCTGTCCACGGTCTGATTAATGACTGAGCCGGTCGCGTGGACACTGTCCGCGGCAGAGCTCCTCCCTCTCCCGCCGTGATCACTGAGCTAGCGGGAGGGAGCCAGAGAGCAGAGGGAGCAGTGGAACGGAGGCAGACGCCCAGCGGCGGCAGCGTGGCTGTCCGCAGCTGGGTTGAGAAGCGGGCAGCGGGAGGCAAGGGCTTGGGAGCAGCTACGTTATATGAAAATGCACACAGCTGGCGACAGCATTATGTACATAGACAGATGATGACCGCCCAGATCCCTCAGGAAGTCACATTAAAGGAGCGGCAGCAGTGAGCTGCTTGTTACCTGAATGCAGAGGCGGCTATGATGGGGCTTCTCTCCTAAGCTCTGTCCAGCTCCCTGATGCAGCCCTAGGCTGAAATCAGCTCTGCTGATTGTGGTCTATGGCAGGGCTCCCCTCCTGAGTGCCGACAAACCAAGGTCCTCCACAATCCCGGACTCAAGCTTCTTAATAAGCTGGGAGAGGATTGTGAGCAAAAAGGAAAAACTTGTTGATTAAAAAATAAGATTTTACTTACCGATAAATCTATTTCTCGGAGTCCGTAGTGGATGCTGGGGTTCCTGAAAGGACCATGGGGGGGGATAGCGGCTCCGCAGGAGACAGGGCACAAAAAGTAAAGCTTTTCCAGGTCAGGTGGTGTGCACTGGCTCCTCCCCCTATGACCCTCCTCCAGACTCCAGTTAGGTACTGTGCCCGGACGAGCGTACACAATAAGGAAGGATTTTGAATCCCGGGTAAGACTCATACCAGCCACACCAATCACACCGCACAACTTGTGATCTAAACCCAGTTAACAGTATGATAACAGCGGAGCCTCTGAAAGATGGCTTCCTTCAACAATAACCCGAATTTGTTAACAATAACTATGTACAATTATTGCGGATAATCCGCACTTGGGATGGGCGCCCAGCATCCACTACGGACTCCGAGAAATAGATTTATCGGTAAGTAAAATCTTATTTTCTCTATCGTCCTAGTGGATGCTGGGGTTCCTGAAAGGACCATGGGGATTATACCAAAGCTCCCAAACGGGCGGGAGAGTGCGGATGACTCTGCAGCACCGAATGAGAGAACTCCAGGTCCTCCTTAGCCAGAGTATCAAATTTGTAAAATTTTACAAACGTGTTCTCCCCTGACCACGTAGCTGCTCGGCAAAGTTGTAATGCCGAGACCCCTCGGGCAGCCGCCCAAGATGAGCCCACCTTCCTTGTGGAGTGGGCCTTTACAGATTTAGGCTGTGGCAGGCCTGCCACAGAATGTGCAAGTTGGATTGTGCTACAGATCCAACGAGCAATCGTCTGCTTAGACGCAGGAGCACCCATCTTGTTGGGTGCATACAATATAAACAACGAGTCAGATTTTCTGACTCCAGCTGTCCTTGCAATATATATTTTTAATGCTCTGACAACGTCCAGTAACTTGGAGTCCTCCAAGTCACTTGTAGCCGCAGGCACTACAATAGGCTGGTTCAGATGAAATGCTGACACCACCTTAGGGAGAAAATGCGGACGAGTCCGCAGTTCTGCCCTGTCCGAATGGAAAATCAGATATGGGCTTTTGTAAGATAAAGCTGCCAGTTCTGACACTCTCCTGGCCGAAGCCAGGGCTAGAAGCATGGTCACTTTCCATGTGAGATATTTCAAATCCACCTTTTTTAGTGGTTCAAACCAATGAGATTTTAGAAAGTCCAAAACCACATTGAGATCCCACGGTGCCACTGGAGGCACCACAGGAGGCTGTATATGCAGCACTCCCTTAACAAAGGTCTGGACTTCAGGGACTGAAGCCAATTCTTTTTGAAAGAAAATCGACAGGGCCGAAATTTGAACCTTAATAGATCCCAATTTGAGACCCATAGACAATCCTGATTGCAGGAAATGTAGGAATCGACCCAGTTGAAATTCCTCCGTCGGAGCACTCCGATCTTCGCACCACGCAACATATTTTCGCCAAATTCGGTGATAATGTTGCACGGTTACTTCCTTCCTTGCTTTAATCAAAGTAGGAATGACTTCTTCCGGCATGCCTTTTTCCTTTAGGATCCGGCGTTCAACCGCCATGCCGTCAAACGCAGCCGCGGTAAGTCTTGGAACAGACAGGGACCCTGCTGAAGCAAGTCCCTCCTTAGAGGTAGAGGCCACGGATCTTCCGTGATCATCTCTTGAAGTTCCGGGTACCAAGTCCTTCTTGGCCAATCCGGAACCACTAGTATTGTTCTTACGCCTCTTTGCCGTATAATTCTCCATACTTTTGGTATGAGAGGCAGAGGAGGAAACACATACACCGACTGGTACACCCAAGGCGTTACCAGCGCGTCCACAGCTATTGCCTGCGGATCTCTTCCAGTTTTTTGTTGAGGCGAGACGCCATCATGTCCACCATTGGTCTTTCCCAAGACTTCTGGATGAAGTCCCCACTCTCCCGGGTGAAGATCGTGTCTGCTGAGGAAGTCTGCTTCCCAGTTGTCCACTCCCGGGATGAACACTGCTGACAGTGCTATCACATGATTCTCTGCCCAGCGAAGAATCCTTGCAGCTTCTGCCATTGCACTCCTGCTTCTTGTGCCGCCCTGTCTGTTCACATGGGCGACTGCCGTGATGTTGTCCGACTGGATCAACACCGGTTTTCCCTGAAGCAGAGGTTCTGCCTGGCTTAGAGCATTGTAGATTGCTCTTAGTTCCAGAATGTTTATGTGAAGAGACGTTTCCAGGCTCGTCCATACTCCCTGGAAGTTTCTTCCTTGTGTGACTGCTCCCCAGCCTCTCAGGCTGGCGTCCGTGGTCACCAGGATCCAATCCTGTATGCCGAATCTGCGGCCCTCCAATAGATGAGCACTCTGCAACCACCACAGAAGAGACACCCTTGTCCTTGGAGACAGGGTTATCCGCAGGTGCATCTGAAGATGCGACCCTGACCATTTGTCCAACAGATCCCTTTGGAAAATTCTTGCGTGGAATCTGCCGAATGGAATTGCTTCGTAAGAAGCCACCATTTTTCCCAGGACTCTTGTGCATTGATGTACAGACACCTTTCCTGGTTTTAGGAGGTTCCCGACAAGCTCGGATAACTCCTTGGCTTTTTCCTCCGGGAGAAAAACCTTTTTCTGAACCGTGTCCAGAATCATCCCTAGGAACAGCAGACGAGTTGTCGGCATTAACTGGGATTTTGGAATATTCAGAATCCACCCGTGCTGTTTTAGCACTTCTTGAGACAGTGCTAATCCCATCTCTAGCTGTTCTCTGGACCTTGCTCTTATTAGGAGATCGTCCAAGTATGGGATAATTAATATGCCTTTTCTTCGAAGAAGAATCATCATCTCGGCCATTACCTTTGTAAAGACCCGAGGTGCCGTGGACAATCCGAACGGCAGCGTCTGAAACTGATAGTGACAGTTTTGTACAACGAACCTGAGGTACCCCTGGTGTGAGGGGTAAATTTGAACGTGGAGATACGCATCCTTGATGTCCAAGGATACCATAAAATCCCCCTCTTCCAGGTTCGCTATCACTGCTCTGAGTGACTCCATTTTGAACTTGAACTTCTTTATGTACAGGTTCAAGGACTTCAGATTTAGAATAGGCCTTACCGAGCCATCCGGCTTCGGTACCACAAAAAGAGTGGAATAATACCCCTTCCCTTGTTGTAGAAGAGGTACCTTGACTATCACCTGCTGAGAGTACAGCTTGTGAATGGCTTCCAAAACCGTCTCCCTTTCGGAGGGGGACGTTGGTAAAGCAGACTTCAGGAAACGGCGAGGTGGATCTGTCTCTAATTCCAACCTGTACCCCTGAGATATTATCTGCAGGATCCAGGGATCTACTTGCGAGTGAGCCCACTGCGCGCTGTAATTTTTGAGACGACCGCCCACCGTCCCCGAGTCCGCTTGAGAAGCCCCAGCGTCATGCTGAGGCTTTTGTAGAAGCCGGGGAGGGCTTCTGATCCTGGGAAGGAGCTGCCTGTTGCTGTCTCTTCCCTCGACCTCTGCCTCGTGGCAGATATGAATAGCCCTTTGCTCTCTTATTTTTAAAGGAACGAAAGGGCTGCGGTTGAAAAGTCGGTGCCTTTTTCTGTTGGGGAGTGACTTGAGGTAGAAAGGTGGATTTCCCGGCTGTAGCCGTGGCCACCAAATCTGATAGACCGACTCCAAATAACTCCTCCCCTTTATACGGCAAAACTTCCATATGCCGTTTTGAATCCGCATCGCCTGTCCACTGTCGCGTCCATAAAGCTCTTCTGGCCGAAATGGACATAGCACTTACCCGTGATGCCAGTGTGCAGATATCCCTCTGTGCATCACGCATATAAAGAAATGCATCCTTTATTTGTTCTAACGACAGTAAAATATTGTCCCTGTCCAGGGTATCAATATTTTCAATCAGGGACTCTGACCAAACTACCCCAGCACTGCACATCCAGGCAGTCGCTATAGCTGGTCGTAGTATAACACCTGCATGTGTGTATATACTTTTTTGGATATTTTCCATCCTCCTATCTGATGGATCTTTAAGTGCGGCCGTCTCAGGAGAGGGTAACGCCACTTGTTTAGATAAGCGTGTTAGCGCCTTGTCCACCCTAGGAGATGTTTCCCAGCGCTCCCTAACCTCTGGCGGGAAAGGGTATAATGCCAATAATTTCTTTGAAATTATCAGCTTTTTATCAGGAGCAACCCACGCTTCATTACACACGTCATTTAATTCTTCTGATTCAGGAAAAACTATAGGTAGTTTTTTCACACCCCACATAATACCCTGTTTAGTGGTACCTGTAGTATCAGCTAAATGTAACGCCTCCTTCATTGCCAAAATCATATAACGTGTGGCCCTACTGGAAAATATGGTTGATTCGTCACCGTCACCACTGGAGTCAGTGCCTGTGTCTGGGTCTGTGTCGACCGACTGAGGCAAAGGGCGTTTTACAGCCCCTGACGGTGTTTGAGTCGCCTGGACAGGCACTAATTGATTGTCCGGCCGTCTCATGTCGTCAAACGACTGCTTTAGCGTGTTGACACTATCCCGTAGTTCCATAAATAAAGGCATCCATTCTGGTGTCGACTCCCTAGGGGGTGACATCCTCATATTTGGCAATTGCTCCGCCTCCACACCAATATCGTCCTCATACATGTCGACACACACGTACCGACACACAGCAGACACACAGGGAATGCTCCTAACGAAGACAGGACCCACTAGCCCTTTGGGGAGACAGAGGGAGAGTTTGCCAGCACACACCAAAAGCGCTATATATAACAGGGATAGCCTTATAATAAGTGCTCCCTTATAGCTGCTTTATATATATATATAAAAATATCGCCATAAATTTGCCCCCCCTCTCTGTTTTACCCTGTTTCTGTAGTGCAGTGCAGGGGAGAGACCTGGGAGCCGTCCTGACCAGCGGAGCTGTGAGAGGAAATGGCCCCGCCCCTTTTCCGGCGGGCTCGTCTCCCGCTATTTAGTGAATCCAGGCAGGGGTTAAATATCTCCATATAGCCTCTGGGGGCTATATGTGAGGTATTTTTAGCCTTTATATAGGTTACATTTGCCTCCCAGGGCGCCCCCCCCAGCGCCCTGCACCCTCAGTGACTGCGTGTGAAGTGTGCTGAGAGGAAAATGGCGCACAGCTGCAGTGCTGTGCGCTACCTTTAGAAGACTGCAGGAGTCTTCAGCCGCCGATTTTGGACCTCTTCTGACTTCAGCATCTGCAAGGGGGCCGGCGGCGCGGCTCCGGTGACCATCCAGGCTGTACCTGTGATCGTCCCTCTGGAGCTGATGTCCAGTAGCCAAGAAGCCAATCCATCCTGCACGCAGGTGAGTTCACTTCTTCTCCCCTCAGTCCCTCGTTGCAGTGATCCTGTTGCCAGCAGGACTCACTGTAAAATAAAAAACCTAAGCTAAACTTTTTCTAAGCAGCTCTTTAGGAGAGCCACCTAGATTGCACCCTTCTCGGCCGGGCACAAAAATCTAACTGGAGTCTGGAGGAGGGTCATAGGGGGAGGAGCCAGTGCACACCACCTGACCTGGAAAAGCTTTACTTTTTGTGCCCTGTCTCCTGCGGAGCCGCTATCCCCCCCATGGTCCTTTCAGGAACCCCAGCATCCACTAGGACGATAGAGAAATAGAAATAGTGTGGAGAACTCTCCACGCATGCTATCCCGGCGAGACACAAAAAACACTGAGGTACCTTTGGGAGTATGGAGGGGGTTACTAATTTAAATATTTAAATGTGTCTATCCCTGCTAAGACCCCATCCATATCCAAAGAGTACTCCAGTGACCCCTAGTGGATGAAAAGGTTAAATGCACAATTAACCCACAAAGAGCCCTTCCAGGGAGACATAAAGGGAGTATGGAACCAGCACCCGGCGCCCTTAACGCTAATGCCAAGCTTAGCCGGGCCACAGACTAAGTACCTAGATTAGGGACTTAGTACACTAATAATGGCCCCCCTTCTTGCTATGACCTCCTGGTACTGCTGAGGTAATCTGGAGTCTCCCTGGAGGAGCTGCGCATCCCTGTCAGTCAGCGTCTGTCAGCTGCAGAGGGAAAATGGCGCTGGTGAGCTGCTGGATCCGCTCCCTTCAATGGCACGCAGTCTTCACAATCTTTTTTTATACTGGCTGTATGTGTCTAAGTGCATAAAATGGAGAGAGAGACTCCTTTTATGGCTTTGTTGCCAGTCAGGGTACTGTATCTGTGTCCTTACACAGCGCGAGATGCAGTCCACCCCATTTAGAAGCCGTGCGTCTCCGTACCCCCATAATGACCGGTGACTCGCTAACTGGGACGCTGGCTTAGTACTCACCACTCTTCTTTCTTCTGTTAGGGTGGCGGCATGCTGCGGGAATGTACGCTCGCCGTAGTGGGGTTTGCAAATAATTCCCTCAGGAGCTAGTGTCTTGTCAGCGGGGATCGGGACCATCAACCCTGAGAGAGGTTGGGCCGTTACCCCCTAAGTCCCACGAAGCAGGCAGGCTGGGAAAACAACACAGAAAATAAATGCAGAAAACTCTTCATGAGCTTCCAGAGACGTGACCGGCTTCTCCGGGCACATTTTCTAAACAGAGGCTGGTAGGAGGGGCATAGAGGGAGGAGCCAGCGCGCACTATACATTTCTTAAAGTGCCCATGGCTCCTAGTGGACCCGTTTATACCCCATGGTACTAAATGGATTCCCAGTGTCCCTTAGGACATATCAAATATAACATTTATTTTTTCTTTTAAGCATTCCCTTGACAAATGTATAAAAATGTAACCAAACCGAACGGTCAGATATTTTTTTAATGGGCTTGTACAATACAAAAGGTGCAAACAAATTGGACAGGAAGAATGATTATATGAAAACATACAGCAAAATTAAATAAAAAACACTTCTGTGCTGATAATGGTAAATACTATATGGGACATTTGCTCTGATGAGTAGTAACTAGCCATATTTTGTACACTGACCACAATTAGTCATTCTGGGCTTGTCTAGTTGCAAGAAAGTAGCGCCTGTCTTATCTGGCCACTGATCCTCCAGAACCATGGCATGGAAGTTACATTTTCTGGTACAGTATAACAAGGAACAAATAATTCATCTGTAATTCTAAGATCAGCATTTAACAAATTTTTTAAGATTTTCTAGGAAGTGAATGTATTCTTGATGTTCCAAAGCAGTGCTGAGTTCCACAAGCTCATCAGCAAATGTATTATCTATTCCACGGTCAGCCAGGAAATCCATCAAGTGGTCATATAGGGCCTGCAAGAAATCAACAAGGAAAATGTACAACACAAGAATGTGTTCATCACTAAAACACCATGCATTTAATGGGTGCAGCAGCAAACAATATATACAATTGACACAATAGAAACCAAATCCTTGCAATAAAAGGAATACACATGCAAGATCAAGAACAAATCTAAATTAGTGTTCCTAATCATGTTCAGATGCACAACAGAATTCAATCAAGCCTTAGGGGTCTACTCAATTCGTGAAGGTTTTTCTGACCGTCTGAAAAACAGTCACTTTTCGGTAGAAATAGTTCGAATTTGCATTCGACCTATTCAATGACAGTGCCGTTTTTCTGACTGTTGGGGAAAAAAATAAATTAAAAAAATGACAGTCGAAAAGTACGTGCATCAGCGAATTCGCAGCAGATACACATACTTTGGCCCGTTTCCGACAATGCCAATTAGACTAATAAAAGTCGGATTGGCATGTTAAAAAAACTGGGCCGTCGGATTACATTTCACACATTATGTAAGAGAAATATATTTTCATTAAAGACTAAAATACAAATCTTAGGGTGGAATTCAAATGTTTGAAAAGTCGGTTGGGTGTCCGTTTTTTCCTGTCTATTAGTTAGGAAAAACACAGACTCCCAACTGACTTTTCAAACATTTGAACCTCCCCCTTAATGTTGACCTCAACTCCAAGTAAGAGGTTACAAGTGAATATTTAACAAAATGCAAATACTGTGCTCTAGCTTTAGATTTTGGAGGGCGAACAAAGAAAAAAACAAACAAAAAAAAAAACGACAAGATACATATACACATACAAAATATGAGATATACACTTTTATATTAATCTCTCTTTTTTAGATTTAAGATGCTAATGCTGCTTTAGTTTTCCACTCAAAAACCCAATGGGCACACTACATTAAGAGGGCTATGTTACTGGGACTGTACTTCCTAACAAAGGCCTTCCAGCAGAACTAGTCAGAGGTTAACTGTGATTCATTGAGCAGCCACCATTCTATTTATTCATCCACCCATCACAGGTGCATGTACTATTCTGTGTATACCATACCTGTTCTGAGAGGCATATATGGGGTCAGAAGCTGGAGGGAATGCATCCGGATGAGTTGGCTCTCCATACATAAATGTATGATTCAAAGTGAGGTTATTTCATGTAGTGTAGAACCACCACAGCAGAGATGCCTTGTCATGGGTAGCGACAGACAACACTGACTGTCATAATCCCGACAGCCATTGACAGTCAAAATACCCACACAGTCAAAATACACAGACATTCATCATGCCATGTTCAAAATACAGTCAGAATACAGACATTTGAAATGGTGACATGTCAAAATGCCAACATGTATTTTTAAGGAATTTCTGCCCCAAAACTGATTTGTTCATACTTTACCATCCCAGGGGATCTGGAGGGGGAATATAATGGTGTGCCGAGCGTAGCGAGGTACAGTGACCGAAGCATGGCGCACACAGCGAGCCATGCAAGGGGACGCGGAACACTTAGACGGTGTTCAAATGTAGGTATTCTGACTATGTTGGCATTTTGAACATGTTCCGCATAATGAATGTCTGTATTTTTACAGGTCAATGGCTGTTGGGATGACAGTCGGTATTGCATCCGTTGGTAAATCATACTGAACCCCTTGTCATGGCTAGTGGATTAGCAACCATGTTTGCAAATGTAACAACTATACCTGCATTGCTATTAACACGTAGGATGAAAGTATATTTTGCTTGTACTTTGCCGTGTACGGGGGGGGAGGGGCTGCCCTGGTTTTCTGAACTTGGTGAAGTCATATGCAGCACAAGGGAAATAACAGTCATGAGCAAAAAGGATTCTAATTCATGATATACATATAGGAAGTGACCTAAATTACTAACACTAACAATCACATCCTTAATGGACTTTCTCTTCCCTCACTGACGGAATTAGGATTTTAAAGTGACATTCTATTAGTAAAATGTCAGTACACTATAATACTCTTCACCTAATCTCCCTAGTCTAGAGCATGATCTTACGGATAATTCATTATTACTGGATCAGTACAGAGATCTGCAGGTCTATACTACAAAACCCTGCATTCACTCTCTGAAGCAAATTATACTAAGTGACAGTTTTAGTACTATTTTGCATATGCCAGATGAGCTACAGTATCCACAAATGCCATCAGCTACAGTGGACACATTATAGATACTCAACATATACATCTGTAACACCGCAACTCATTACACTTTACATTAAAGTGCCACAAGCATCTTTTCTTTGTTACAGTGATCTAAATCTAGAGAGGCAGAAGAGAAATGTAGCGAATGGACCATTTTGCAATAAAGACAACTGTATAAAGGTGAAACAAAATGTGTACCAACCCAATCAAGAGAATCTGTGCCAAGAGTGTAGTTGTTCTCTTTCCAGTCTGTGTCTCCAGTGGGCTGGAAGCTAACCTCCCGAATAGTGAAAATGTCACTCTCCTCCTCCTCTTCTTCACCACGTCCCACCTTTATTAGGAAGTGTAAAGATTAAGTAAAAATGTACAGAGTGAAAGCTAGACCTTCATCTTTCTAATCCATCTTATCCAAACAGACTGTAGATCAGTTGCAAGGTGGTTTATTACAATAGATCAGAAAACACTCAAATGTGAGTGAGAATTATACTTTTTGGTCTGTAAAAGGAATTGAAGATTTTTAATGGTATTAAAACTCAATCAAAATGCACCAGTTACAGTATATACAATTACTGTACTCTGACAGTGAACAGGCCACATGAAATATGGAACTGCATGTTACTATTCCGGGATTGCATGTGATTGATCAGCTGCAGCTCTATTCCCATTATATACCATTTCCCCTGCCTCAGAATGCCTCATCTCTCCAAGTTTGTACAGAAACTAAGCACTCCAATTGCACTTTACCTCTTCTTCGGGGTAGTGGCAGTCCAGCACCAAAGTCTCATTGCTATCCAGTTTTGTAACCTCTACAACAAAGTTTGGAGTGGAAACTAGTTCAGGCTGCAGGGGGGAATAAAAAAAATAAAAAATTACATATTTATATCTATTTTTATCATCATCAATTGGCACAAGACATTTGAAGAGAATGGCTGTTTTACAGAGGACAATCAGTACAGACCAGCAAATAAAGAAAGTTGATATATCTAATCCCTCTTGACAACAAAACCAGTAAGAGGAAAAAAAAAAAAAAAAAAAAGGAGAAGGAGTAAAGGCCCATATAGACGGGCCGATGCGGGGAGAGATGTGTGCTGAGCGAACCGCTCAGCACACATCTCTCTTGCCGTTCAGCACAGCGCGATCTGTGCTGAGCGTGCGGGGGGAAACGGGGGGCCGCTCACTTCACCCAGCGGGTGAAGTGAGCGACCCGCTAGATTGGCCTGCACGGCAGGCCAATCTAGCAGCAGCAATAGCGATGCACGGGGCTCCGCATCGCTATCGTTGTAAGGGCTACACACGGAGTGATCAGGCTTATATTCTAAGCAATCTAGTCAGATTGCTTAGAATATCGCTCCGTGAGTACCCCCCTTAAGTACATCCTTACTCCTCAATCCCTTTCGGGCAGATTGTTCCCTCAGGCCTGTACTGAACCATGATTTTTCCATACGCCCGCAAATTCCAACATCAATATGTTATGCCATACCAACAAATACAATTCTTTTTGCAATTAATTTTCCAAAAATCTAATTGGTCTAATTTGCTCTGTTTAAAACATCATATAAAAGGTTACAAAAATTGTGGATGTATTTTTTTTTCCAGTTTATAGTGGGGAGGTACTTCTTTAGTTCTGGACTTGTGGAATGGCCACAAGTGGACTGCCCCCTTCTTATTAGCTTCCCCTTCAAATATATTGTCATTTATCAAGCAAAAAGCACACACTTTTGTACAAATATTTATTTTGACGTTTCAGCTTATTACTAGGAAACTATCATGTATGCAAGAGTTGTTAGACGAGGTCTTTTGTGGGGCATATGGCGTCTCATCCTGTTTTTATCCTGACACAAACCAGACATCTTCCATTTTGAAGTTAAATACAGTAGACTGTCATTACTCTTCTCCAAAGACTGGTATCGCGTATATGTAATGTAGCAGTAAAGTACTGCACATGACAAGTAGTTCAAGATTTCTCACATTGGGGCTTGGTTCCTCCCTTGGAGATTTGTTTGTGATGCGGTTTACTGCCTTGCATAAATATGACCCAATTATCAACTACCTCTATGCTGTGTTACTAATAAAACTATTTTTATTTCTATCAAGAAGACTGCGGAGTGCTGTCCTTAAAAAGGTTTATATATTCAGTAGCATAATTTAATCAGTTAACTGACAATTTTTCCCTTCAAAACCGTTGGTTAGTTGTTTTTATTTAATATAGTTTTAAAAAGTATTTTTAAAGTTTTTTTTTTTATATTTCAATATTATATTATGCACATCTGCAGAATGGATCTCCGTCATAAACGGGCAGTGGGGCAGCGTAGTCGCATGTGAACTGACCACGCCAGTTAAGTGGTTAAAACGTCAGTGATCTACCTGGAGTAACACCCCTGCAGCAGCAATGGAAAGACAGTGCATTATATCTGCATATATATTTATTCCGATAATTGTCTATACGGTAACTGCTTTCGTGATCACTTCTAAAAATGTGCCCTCCTCCGCCTCATGTAATACACTGAATACACTACTGTGCAAGTCTGTACAGAAGTTTGCAGCACTGATAGCCATGTCAAGTTTCACATTAATTCATCAATACAGCATAAGAACTTTGTAACAATTAACTGTCGGCCCTACTATGTGGCATACTATGAATTGGGGATCCTACTGTGTGGCATTCTATGACTTTTTGGCCCTACTGTGTGGCGTACTATGAATGAGGAGCCCTACTGTGTGGCTTACCGTGAATGGGGGAGGGGGCCTAGCGTGTGGCATGCTTTGAACTGGGGGCACTACAGTCTAGCATACTATAAATTAGGTGCAAGACATGGGCATGCGGCTGGATCTGATGGGCATTGAAGGGACACGTCTTGTGGTCTATATAAACTATATATCTATCTATATATATATATATCTCTATCTCTATATATCTCTATCTATATATACACACACATATACATACATACATACATCACTATAATATATACTTTGGGTGGGGCAGATGATCTGGCTCCTAAACTTTTAAGCTGGCTCATAGATAGTTTAGAACAAAAATCTTGAGCCCTGTCCTAATAGAGCCAGGCATATGATGTAGTCTGAGAAATGCAGCGATTAAATGCTGCAAATGAACAAAATTGTGGGCTGTGCATAATATCTTATATGGGGGTGGAATCCTTAACTATATCTTGTATGTATGTGAGGGATATATAATACACTAGGAGCACTGAATACCCAATGTATCTTCAGTGACGCAGAGCGCTGCATGAAGAATGTGCCCTTCAAAATGAATATCTGCCGTCCTAAGAGATCATCACCTGCCCTAAAAATGTCCTACAGTGACCACTATTGTATAAATGACTGAAATTTAGTGCACACACAATTACCTTAACATAGCTCTGGTCTTCCAATATTAAAGAGATTAGGATTTTAATTACCTACCAGTAAATCCTTTTCTCGTAGTCCATAAGGGATATTGGGGAATTAGTACGATGGGTATAGACGGGATCCAAAAGGAGCCGGGGCACTTTAAATTTCTTCAACTGGGTGTGCTGGCTCCTCCCCTCTATACCCCCTCCTACAGGCAGTTATAGGTAAAATAGTGCCCAAAGGAGAAAGGACATACTTGAGAGAAAGAACATAACGAGTGGTGAGATTCACAAACCAGCACACCAATAACATAAAACGACCAGCAACGGCTGGTAACGAAACAGCAACAGCTGAACAGCTCACCATATAAGAGGCAACCTGCAGACAAGACAACGCACTGAGGCGGGCACCCTTATGGACTACGAGAAAAGGATTTACCAGTAGGTAATTAAAATCCTATTTTCTCTAGCATCCATAAGGGATATTGGGAAATTCGTACAATGGGGACATCCCAAAGCTTCCAGAACGGGTGGGAACATGCAGAGACACCTGCAGCACCGCCTGCCCAAACTGGGTATGCTCTTTGGCCAGGGTATCAAACCTGTAGAACTTCACAAAGGTGTTCTTCCCCGACCAGTTAGCAGCTCAGTATAGTTGCAAGGCCGAGATACACGGGCAGCCAGTCAGGAAGATCCCACCGATCTTGTAGAGTGGGCCTTCAGAGACTGTGGAACAGGAAAGACTGCCGACACATAGGCCTGTTTGATAGTAAGTCTAAGCCAACGAGCAATGGACTGCTTTGAAGCAGGGCAACCCTTTTACTGCGCATCATATAGCATGAACAAGGAATGTCTTTCTGATCCGAGCCGTTCTCTTGATCTTCAAGGCTCGCACAGCATCCAATGCCTCTGGAGGAGCAGAACTGACAGAACCACAATAAGTTGATTCAAGTGGAACGCAGAGACGACTTTCGGCAGGAACTGCTGCCTAGTCCTGAGCTCCACTCTGTCCTCGTAAATGACCAAGTAGGGGCTTTTACACAATAAGGCCCCCAATTCTGAGACATGCCTAGCAAAAGCCAGGGACAATAACATCACCGTCTTCCGTGTGAGGTACTTGTCTTCTACCGTCATCAGGTGTTCAAACCAGGAAGACTGTAGAAATTACAACAATACATTCAAATCCCATGTGAAGTACCCCTTGGCAACATTGCCAATTTCTTCTGGAAGAAAATGGAGAGCGCTGAAATCTGGACCTTAATGGAACCCAGACGTAAGCCTTAATCCACACCAGCCTGCAGGAAACATCCCAAGTGGAACGCCGCAGGCGGATATGTGCGTTCCTTGCACAAAGAGACATATCTTCTCTAGATAGGATAGTGTTTTGATGTCACAGGTTTGCTGTCCTGAACCATGGTAGCAATAACCCTTTTGCAAAGGCTCGTGAGCTAGGATGTTCCGCTCAACCTCCATGCCGTCAAACTAAGTTGCCGTAAGTCCGGGTAGACGAACGGTCCTTGTTGAAGATCTTCTCAGTGGCAGAGGCCAAGGGTCTTTGACGGACATGTCCAGAAGATCCGCGTACCACGCCCTCCGGCGCAATCAGAATTGCCTGGACTCCTTGATTCCCGATTCGCTTTAGCACCCCTGGTAGCAATAAAATCAGAGGAAACTGGTAGACCAGCCGGTAAAAGCCAAGGCGACGTCAGTGCATCTACTGCCCTCACCTGAGGGTCCCTGGTTCGTGAGCAATACCAGCGAAGCTTCTTGTTGAGTTGTGAAGCCATGTCTATTTGTGGGCAGCCACACCAGTTGATCTGCTGAAACACCTGATGGTGAAGCCCCCACTCTCCTGGGTGAAGATCGTGACGACTCAGGAAGTCCACTTCCCAGTTGCCTACTCCCGGAATGAAGATTGCAGACATTGCTCTTGCATTTCTATCTGCCCGGAGGAGTATCTTTGACACCTCTCGCATGCAGGCCCTGCTTTTTGCCCTTCCTTGCCGATTGATGTATGCCACTGCCGTAGCGTTGTCCGAATGTACTTGGATCGCATTATCCCTGAGTAGAGAAGAGGCCTGAATCAGAGCATTGTAGGGCTTCGTGGGCCGACAACCTGCCCTGTAACGGAGCCCCCTGGTGACAGCTCCCCATCCTCACAGACTCGCATCCGTTGTGAGAAGGATCCAATCCTAAATCCCAAAACCTCGACCTTCCAGTAGGTTAGAGGACTGCAGCCAACACCAGAGGGAAATCCTGGCCTGAGGTGACAGCCGTAGTATCCGGTGCATCTGAAGATGTGATCCGGACCACTTGCTCAGGAGATCCAAATGAAATGTTCTGGCATGGAACCTTCCATACTGGATCGCCTCGTATGAGGATGCCATCTTCCCCATGTAAGGATGGATTGATATTAGAGTAGGCTGGAGAACCATTCGGACTATCTCCTGAAGTGTTCTCGCTTTGTCCTCTCAGACGAACACTATCTGGGCCATAGTATCCAGCAACATTCCCAGGAACAGGAGCCGCTGGGTTTGCTCCAGGTGGAACTTTTGTAAATTGAGGATCCACCCATGGTGTGACAGAAGTTGGATAGTGCGGTCTATATGGAGCTATAAAAGCTCCCTGGATCTCGCTTTTATCAAGAGATCGTCCAGATAAGGGACCTCCTGGACCCGGAGTTGGAACATCATCTCCACCATCACCTTCAGAGCTCTGGACAGGCCGAAGGGTAGCGCCTGGAACTGGTAGTGATCGTTCAGCAGGGCAAACCTCAGGTAAGCCTGGTGAGGTGGCCAAATCGGGATATGGAGAAAGGCATCCTTTATATCCAGGGAGACCATGAACTCCTATTCTTCCAGGCCCACAATCACTGCTCGCAAGGATTCCATCCTGAACTTGAAAACTTTAGGTAAGGGCTCAAGGATTTTAGATTCAAAATGGGCCTTATGGAACCACCCCGGTTTCGGTACCATGAATAGGTTGGAGTAGTAACCCATTCCCTGTTGTTGCAGTGGCACTGGAATAATGACTTGGGACTGGACCAATTTTAGGATGGCCTGTGGCAGAGTAACACCATGTACCCAATTCCACCCCAAAGAGCCAATCCCCTGAAAAAGGGAGAGACTCTACACTGTGCTTGGACCATAGCAGTGGTCCTAGCATTAATATTGCCTATCTCCTTGAGAAAGTCACACAGGACGCGTGCAGTGTCCTGAATGTGCTTTAGGAGAGTCACTGTAGTGACCAGGGACATATCCCGAGAGGCCCTCCTGAATTTGAGTAGCCCACGTATGAATGGCATGAGTCATCCAGCAACAAGCTATGACCGGTCTTTGTAATATACCTGCTGCTGTGTAGATAGACTTCAGTGTAGTCTCTCTATTTTTCGATCCCCAGGATCCCTTGTGGTAAAGGAGCCTGGAGCTGGCAGTAACACCTTTTTAGATGGGCGAGAGACTGATACATCAACAGCCGACGTTTCTTCCCAGATTTTCCTGCCTTCAGGAGCAAAGGGGAAAGTGTGCAAAAACAGTCTTGACACCTGGTATTTTTTTTATCTAGATTTACCTAGCCAGGAATGCTCTTGACCCTCCCCCCCAGCCCCCTCACTGAGTTGTGAGGACTGGCTGCAATGTTCACATGAGATGGAACCAGATGTAGAGGGAAAGACTCTGGTGTGACATACACAGCATAATTGGTGTTTTACCATATTTACAGTAAACACCACATATATTCACAGACAAGTAATACAATAGCAGACCTGCCCTTAATTTATGTGAGAGGGAGACAGAGAGAAGGGAACAGCACACCCAAGCTAAACAGCCCCACTGAGGCTGCAAGCTGTTATATCACGGTGTAACACCAGAGTATTAGTCCTTTTCAGGACACAGATTGTGTACAATAGCGGCTCTCCCCCTTTGCTACACCCCTGTAGCAGTTTTCCAGCGTTATCCTGAGCATCTGGAGGAGCCGTGTGTGTCTGCCGCTGTAAGCAGAGGAAGGGGCAAAAATTCTGCTGGTCCAGCTCTGAGGGAACTCCGCCCCCTATAATGGCACCAGAGCTTCAGGGATGTTTATATTGGCAAAGTCTCCATATAAGTGTAAAACATCACAGCAAGTGTTAGTTTTCACCACCACTGCCAGTGTACACAGGGGGGTTATAGCGGATCCCCCCCGCCCCTGCGTCTGTGCCGCATCAAGAACCGGGGGCCCCCGGTTTGTACTCACCACTGTCGTCACCTTCAGGCAATGTTAGGGGGTGTGCGGCATGCTGCAATTTTTCTAATAGAAAAAAACTATGCGCTCAGGTGAATAGCACTGCACTGTGGTTGTCAGCAGCCTCTTGAAGAAGGGAATTGCCAGTCCCTTAAAACAAAAACTATAAAACGAATAACAAGTGGCGCTAGACAACCAGACTGTGATAAACCATTTATTTTCTAAAATGCATATAGAAGTTACGACAAACTCCCGGGGGTAATAAATCTTAAAACATCACAATATAAGAATTAGCACTAAATATGTCTCATTTGTTTATAAAAAATTAATAATTAAAGCATCAATAGTGGATAATCCTATTAACATATAATTTATAAGTAACACCTGGAAGGTAAAAATAAGAATTTACTTACCGATAATTCTATTTCTCGGAGTCCGTAGTGGATGCTGGGGTTCCTGAAAGGACCATGGGGAATAGCGGCTCCGCAGGAGACAGGGCACAAAAGTAAAGCTTTTACAGGTCAGGTGGTGTGTACTGGCTCCTCCCCCTATGACCCTCCTCCAGACTCCAGTTAGGTACTGTGCCCGGACGAGCGTACACAATAAGGGAGGATTTTGAATCCCGGGTAAGACTCATACCAGCCACACCAATCACACCGTACAACTTGTGATCTAAACCAGGTTAACAGTATGATAACAGAGGAGCCTCTGAAAGATGGCTTCCTAAACAATAACCCGAATTAGTTAACAATAACTATGTACAAGTATTGCAGATAATCCGCACTTGGGATGGGCGCCCAGCATCCACTACGGACTCCGAGAAATAGAATTATCGGTAAGTAAATTCTTATTTTCTCTATCGTCCTAAGTGGATGCTGGGGTTCCTGAAAGGACCATGGGGATTATACCAAAGCTCCCAAACGGGCGGGAGAGTGCGGATGACTCTGCAGCACCGAATGAGAGAACTCCAGGTCCTCCTTTGCCAGGGTATCAAATTTGTAAAAATTTACAAACGTGTTCTCCCCTGACCACGTAGCTGCTCGGCAGAGTTGTAATGCCGAGACCCCTCGGGCAGCCGCCCAAGATGAGCCCACCTTCCTTGCGGAATGGGCCTTAACAGATTTAGGCTGTGGCAGGCCTGCCACAGAATGTACAAGTTGAATTTTGTTACAAATCCAACGAGCAATCGACTGCTTAGAAGCAGGTGCACCCAACTTGTTGGGTGCATACAGTATAAACAGCGAGTCAGATTTTCTGACTCCAGCCGTCCTTTAAATGTATATTTTTAAGGCTCTGACAACGTCCAACAACTTGGAGTCCTTCAAGTCGTCTGTAGCCGCAGGCACTACAATAGGCTGGTTCAGGTGAAACGCTGATACCACCTTAGGGAGAAAATGCGGACGCGTCCGCAGCTCTGCCCTATGTCGAATGGAAAATTAAATAAGGGCTTTTATAAAACAAAGCCGCCAGTTCAGATACTCTCCCGGCCGAAGCCAGGGCCAGTAACATAGTCACTTTCCATGTGAGATATTTCAAATCCACATTCTTTAGTGGTTCAAACCAATTGGATTTGAGGAAATCTAAAACTACATTTAGATCCCACGGCGCCACCTTAGGCACCACAGGAGGCTGTATATGCAGTACTCCTTTGATAAAAATCTGGACCTCAGGGACTGAGGCCAATTCTTTTTGGAAGAATATTGATAGGGCCGAAATTTGAACCTTAATAGATCCCAATTTGAGACCCATAGACAATCCTGATTGCAGGAAATGTAGGAAAACGACCCAGTTGAAATTCCTCCATCGGAGCACTCCGCTGCTCGCACCACGCAACATATTTTCGCCAAATACGGCGATAATGCTTCGCGGTGACTTCCTTCCTTGCCTTTATCAAGGTAGGAATGACTTCTTCTGGAATGCCTTTTTCCTTTTAGGATCTGGCATTCAAACGCCATGCCGTCAAACGCAGCCGCGGTAAGTCTTGAAAAAGACAAGGACCCTGCTGAAGCAGGTCCCTTCTCAGAAGTAGAGGCCACGGATCGTCCGTGACCATCTCTTGAAGTTCCGGGTACCAAGTCCTTCTTGGCCAATCCGGAGCCACTAGTCTTACTCCTCTTTGCCGTATAATCCTCAATACCTTTGGTATGAGAGGCAGAGGAGGAAACACATATACGGACTGGTACACCCAAAGTGTTACCAACGCGTCCACAGCTATTGCCTGCGGATCTCTTGACCTGGCGCAATAACTGTCCAGTGTCTTGTTGAGGCAAGACGCCATCATGTCCACCATTGGTTTTACCCAACGGTTTAATAGCATGTGGAAAACTTCTGGATGAAGTACCCACTCTCCCGGGTGAAGGTCGTGTCTGCTGAGGAAGTCTGCTTCCCAGTTGTCCACGCCCGGGATGAATACTGCTGACAGTGCTATCACGTGATTCTCCGCCCAGCGAAGGATCCTGGCAGCTTCTGCCATTGCCCTCCTGCTTCTTGTGCCGCCCTGTCTGTTTACATGGGCGACTGCCGTGATGTTGTCCGACTGGATCAACACCGGTCTTCCTTGAAGCAGAGGTTCCGCCTGGCTTAGAGCATTGTAGATTGCTCTTAGTTCCAGAATGCTTATGTGAAGAGACTTTTTCAGGCTCGACCACACTCCCTGGAAATTTCTTCCCTGTGTGACTGCTCCCCAGCCTCTCAGGCTGGCATCCGTGGTCACCAGGATCCAATCCTGCATGCCGAATCTGCGGCCCTCCAATAGATGAGCCTCCTGCAACCACCACAGAAGGGATACCCTTGTCCTCGGCGACAGGGTTATCCGCAGGTGCATCTGAAGATGCGACCCTGACCATTTGTCCAACAGATCCCTTTGCATGGAATCTGCCGAAAGGGATTGCTTCGTAAGAAGCTACCATTTTTTCCCAGGACTCTTGTGCATTGATGTACAGACACCTTTCCTGGTTTTAGGAGGTTCCTGACCAGGTCAGATAACTCCTTGGCTTTTTCTTCGGGAAGAAAAACCTTTTTCTGAACTGTGTCCAGAATCATCCCCAGGAACAGCAGACGAGTTGTCGGCATTAATTGGGATTTTGGAATATTCAGAATCCATCCGTGCTGCTTTAGCACCTCTTGAGATAGTGCTAAACCCATCTCTAGCTGTTCTCTGGACCTTGTCCTTATTAGGAGATCGTCCAAGTATGGGATAATTAATACGCCTTTTCTTCGAAGAAGAAATATTATCTCGGCCATTACCTTTGTAAAGACCCGAGGTGCCGTGGACAAACCAAACGGCAGCGTCTGAAACTGATAGTGACAGTTTTGTACAACGAACCTGAGGTACCCCTGGTGTGAGGGGTAATTGGAACGTGGAGATACGCATCCTTGATGTCCAAGGATACCATAAAGTCCCCTTCTTCCAGGTTCGCTATCACTGCTCTGAGTGACTCCATCTTGAACTTGAACTTCTTTATGTACAGGTTCAAGGACTTCAGATTTAGAATAGGCCTTACCGAGCCATCCGGCTTCGGTACCACAAAAAGAGTGGAATAATACCCCTTCCCTTGTTGTAGAAGAGGTACCTTGACTATCACCTGCTGAGAATACAGCTTGTGAATGGCTTCCAAAACCGTCTCCCTTTCTGAGGGGGACGTTGGTAAAGCCGACTTCAGGAAACGGCGAGGTGGCTCTGTCTCTAATTTCAACCTGTACCCCTGAGATATTATCTGCAGGATCCAGGGATTTACCTGCGAGTGAGCCCACTGCGCGCTGTAATTTTTGAGACGACCGCCTACCGCCCCCAAGTCCGCTTGCGAAGCCCCAGCGTCATGCTGAGGCTTTTGTAGAAGCCGGGGAGGGCTTCTGTTCCTGGGAAGGAGCTGCCTGTTGCTGTCTCTTCCCTCGTCCTCTGCCTCGTGGCAGATATGAATAGCCCTTTGCTCTCTTATTTTTAAAGGAACGAAAAGGCTGCGGTTGAAAAGTCGGTGCCTTTTTCTGTTGGGGAGTGACTTGAGGTAGAAAGGTGGATTTCCCGGCCGTAGCCGTGGCCACCAAATCCGATAGACCGACCCCAAATAACTCCTCTACGCATCGCCTGTCCACTGTCGTGTCCATAAAGCTCTTCTGGCCGAAATGGACATAGCACTTACCCGTAATGCCAGTGTGCAGATATCTCTCTGTGCATCACGCATATAAAGAAATGCATCCTTTATTTGTTCTAACGACAGTAAAATATTGTCCCCGTCCAGGGTATCAATATTTTCGATCAGGGACTCTGACCAAACTACCCCAGCACTGCACATCCAGGCAGTCGCAATAGCTGGTCGTAGTATAACACCTGCATGTGTGTATATACCTTTTTGGATATTTTCCATCCTCCTATCTGATGGATCTTTAAGTGCGGCCGTCTCAGGAGAGGGTAACGCCACTTGTTTTGATAAGCGTGTTAGCGCTTTGTCCACCCTAGGAGGTGTTTCCCAGCGCTCCCTAACCTCTGGCGGGAAAGGGTATAAAGCCAATAACTTCTTTGAAATTAGCAGTTTTTTATCGGGGCACCCCACACTTCATCACACACGTCATTTAATTCTTCTGATTCGGTAAAAACTACTGGTAGTTTTTTCACACCCCACATAATACCCTGTTTAGTGGTACCTGTAGTATCAGCTAAATGTAACATCTCCTTTATTGCCAAAATCATATAACGTGTGGCCCTACTGGAAAATACGGTTGATTCGTCACCTTCACCACCGGAATCGGTGCCTGTGTCTGGGTCTGTGTCGACCGACTGAGGCAAGGGGCGTTTTACAGCCCCTGACGGTGTTTGAGGCGCCTGGACAGGCACTAATTGAGTGTCCGGCCGCCTCATGTCGGCAAACGACTGCTTAAGCGAGTTGACGCTATCCCGTAATTCCACAAATAAAGGCATCCATTCTGGTGTCGACCCCCTAGGAGGTGACATCCTCATATTTGGCAATTGCTCCGCCTCCACACCAATAACGTCCTCATACATGTCGACACACACGTACCGACACACAGCAGACACACAGGGAATG
Organism: Pseudophryne corroboree; assembly: GCF_028390025.1. Lineage (NCBI taxonomy): Eukaryota > Metazoa > Chordata > Amphibia > Anura > Myobatrachidae > Pseudophryne > Pseudophryne corroboree. Next base: position 445,319,145 of record NC_086445.1, read on the forward strand.
CTCTATACGAAGACAGGACCCACTAGCCCTTTGGGGAGACAGAGGGAGAGTCTGCCAGCACACACCAAAAAACGCTATATATGACAGGGATAGCCTTATGATTAAGTGCTCCCTTATAGCTGCTTTTATATTGATATATTGCCATTTATTTTGCCCCCCCTCTCTGTTATACCCTGTTTCTGTAGTGCAGTGCAGGGGAGAGACCTGGGAGCCTTCCTGACCAGCGGAGCTGTGACAGAAAATGGCGCCGTGTGCTGAGGAGATAGGCCCCGCCCCTTTTCCGGCGGGCTCGTCTCCCGCTATTTAGTACATTTAGGCAGGGGTAAATATCTCCATATAGCCTCTGGGGCTATATGTGAGGTATTTTTAGCCTTTTTAAAGGTTTTCATTTGCCTCCCAGGGCGCCCCCCTCCCAGCGCCCTGCACCCTCAGTGACTGCCGTGTGAAGTGTGCTGAGAGGAAAATGGCGCACAGCTGCAGTGCTGTGCGCTACCTTAAGAAGACTGCAGGAGTCTTCAGCCGCCGATTCTGGACCTCTTCTTGCTTCAGCATCTGTGAGGGGGCCGGCGGCGTGGCTCCGGTGACCATCCAGGCTGTACCTGTGATCGTCCCTCTGGAGCTTCATGTCCAGTAGCCAAGAAGCCAATCCATCCTGCACGCAGGTGAGTTCACTTCTTCTCCCCTCTGTCCCTCGTTGCAGTGATCCTGTTGCCAGCAGGAATCACTGTAAAATAAAAAAACCTAAGCTAAACTCTCTAAGCAGCTCTTTATGAGAGCCACCTAGAATTGCACCCTTCTCGGCCGGGCACAAAAATCTAACTGGAGTCTGGAGGAGGGTCATAGGGGGAGGAGCCAGTACACACCACCTGACCTGTAAAAGCTTTACTTTTGTGCCCTGTCTCCTGCGGAGCCGCTATTCCCCATGGTCCTTTCAGGAACCCCAGCATCCACTTAGGACGATAGAGAAAAGCCTTTTGTGGATTCTGTATGTGCACACTGATACTACTAGTTAATAGAGCAAAAGTCACTAGCAACCGTATTCTATTAGACAGTTGTAAAAAATCATAAGTTCATGGCAATGGGTAGCTATTGCAGAAAAAAACACATGTGTATTAATAGCTGTGTGCACACAGTTACCACTGGGCAGGAGCTCCTTCAGTCTCTGCTCCCTGGTGCTGTCCCGCGGTCCGGATGGAGACACTCACCAGAGCCTCAGTGGACAATCTGGAAGCCGCGCCGTGCGGGATATCTCAATGAGCCGTACTAGCCCAATCCACACCGTCTCCGGTACCTCCGTGTTTTGCAAACGGGGGCTAATAGCTGGTAGATCCGGAGTTAGATGGAATGAACGTTCCTGGTGTGTTTGACCCGCAGTGAGCCTATCTTCTATTGGGCGGGCATCCGACAGGGGCTCCGTTCGCCGGTCTGCGCCGGACTTGGAGAGACGGCACCCGTAGCTTCCACCGCTCCAACTTGGAGTGTGCGGTCGGGCTGCAGAGATGAAAGGATGCAGCACAGGTGTTCCTTTCCGCAGGAGTGAACAGTGAATCCAAATAGACAGGGCTTGTCGCTGTTGTGCATAAAACTCCCCGTAACTTTGAGGTGTAAATCCTTATAGTAGGAAGCCTGTATCCTTAACGCGTATCAACGCCAGCAGGGCGTCTTTTTCGAAAGGCGTTGAAACGCGTTAAGGATACAGGCTTCCTACTATAAGGATTTACACCTCAAAGTTACGGGGAGTTTTATGCACAACAGCGACAAGCCCTGTCTATTTGGATTCACTGTTCACTCCTGCGGAAAGGAACACCTGTGCTGCATCCTTTCATCTCTGCAGCCCGACCGCACACTCCAAGTTGGAGCGGTGGAAGCTACGGGTGCCGTCTCTCCAAGTCTGGCGCAGACCGGCGAACGGAGCCCCTGTCGGATGCCCGCCCAATAGAAGATAGGCTCACTTCGGGTCACACACACCAGGAACGTTCATTCCATCTAACTCCGGATCTACCACCTATTAGCCCCCGTTTGCAAAACACGGAGGTACCGGAGACGGTGTGGATTGGGCTAGTACGGCTCATTGAGATATCCCGCACGGCGCGGCTTCCAGATTGTCCACTGAGGCTCTGGTGAGTGTCTCCATCCGGACCGCGGGACAGCACCAGGGAGCAGAGACTGAAGGAGCTCCTGCCCAGTGGTAACTGTGTGCACACAGCTATTAATACACATGTGTTTTTTTCTGCAATAGCTACCCATTGCCATGAACTTATGATTTTTTTACAACTGTCTAATAGAATACGGTTGCTAGTGACTTTTGCTCTATTAACTAGTAGTATCAGTGTGCACATACAGAATCCACAAAAGGCTTTTTACCTTCCAGGTGTTACTTATAAATTATATGTTAATAGGATTATCCACTATTGATGCTTTAATTATTAATTTTTTATAAACAAATGAGACATATTTAGTGCTAATTCTTATATTGTGATGTTTTAAGATTTATTACCCCCGGGAGTTTGTCGTAACTTCTATATGCATTTTAGAAAATAAATGGTTTATCACAGTCTGGTTGTCTAGCGCCACTTGTTATTCGTTTTATAGTTTTTGCAATTTTTCTAAAACTGCCTGTGGGAGAGGGCATAGAGGGGAGGAGTCAGCAAAAACAGTTGAAGAAATTTGGAGAGCATCAGCTCCTTTGGACCCCGTCTATACCCATCGTAAGGGGGTCTTTCAGAGTTGATCGTAGCTGTGCTATATTTAGCACAGCTACGATCATCCACACTGACATGCGGGTGGACGCTCATCACAGGGCTAGCTCGCCCCGCATGTCAGTCCCTGCCCCGTCACTGAAGTACATGAGCATTGCACAGCGGCGATGCTTTTGGACTTCAGGAGTAGCTCCCAGCCAGTGCAGCTTTTGTACGCTGGCTGGGAGCTACCTGTTGCTGCCCGGCTCGCAGCGGCTGCGTGCGACATCACGCAGCCACTGCAGCCCGCCCCCCCACGGTCCGGCCACGCCTGCGTTAGCCAGACTGCACCCACAAAACGGCGGCCAAACGCTGCCATGCCGCCCTTCCCGCCCAGCGATCGCCTCTGCCTGCCGTCGGCTGTCAGCCATGCACCAGCGCATGCGCAGTTCTGACCTGATCGCTGCGATAAACTGCAGTGAGCGACCAGGTCAGAATGACCTCCTAATTCCCCAATATCCCTTACGGATGCTAGAGAAAGAAGGATTTTGGTACTTACCAATAAATCCCTTTTTCGGAAGCCATAGGGGACACTGGCACAACTTCAAGACCGTGGGGGTGATGATGGTGGCTTACAGGGAGCTGGCACTTTAAATAATCTAAGAAGTGAAACAAACAATCTTCTCCCCCTCTATCCCCATCATCCCTCAGTTATGAATTAGCCGAGGAGACGGGAACAAGAGAACAGAACTATACGAGGGAAGAGAGCATATATCAAACAGAACAATGAAGGCGATAGAACAGCGATGGGTGGGCAGTGTCCCCTATGGCTTCCGAAAAAGGGATTTATCGTTAAGTACCAAAATCCTCCTTTCTGGCAGCCACTAGGGGACACTGGCACAACTTCAAGACCGTGGGGATATCCCAAAGTTTCCCCCCTGGTCGGGAGACCGCTAAGGACCTTGCAAAACAAGACGGCCAAACCGTGAAGATGAATCCACAAAAGTATCAAACTTATAAAACTTGGCAAACGTATGATTACTGGACCAAGTGGCTGCTCTACAGAGTTGAGACGTGGTAGCCCCCTACTAGCGTCCCAGGAAGACCCAACTGAGCATGTAGAGAGGGCCGCAATGGATAATGGAGGTAGCCTAGATTGCTGTAGACAGGCTTGACGAATAGTTAACCGAATCCAGCGGGCCAAGGTCTGCTTAGTAGCAGGCCACCCTCGCTGCAGGAGATCATAAAGCACGAATAAAGCATCAGTCTTCCGTAACGGTGCTGTCCATTCCACGTAGATCTTCAACGTTCTCACTACAGCCAGAGAAGGTGGTGTCCCAAAGTCCTCCTGTAAGGACGGTACCACAATCGGCTGATTGATATGAAAAGCCGACATGACCTTGGGAAGAAAGGAAGCATGTGTTCTAAACTCAGCCCGATCAGGATGAAAAATCAAGTAGGGAGGCATACAAGACAAGGCACTTAATTCAGATACCCTCCGGGCTGAAGTTATGGCTAGGAGAAAAACAGTATTCCAAGTAAGATAGTTAATATCTGCGTCTTCCAAGGGTACAAAACAGGGTGACTGCAGATAATCCAGCACCAGATTCAAGTCCCAAGGAGCTGTAAGGGGAACAAACAGGGGTTGTACACAAAGGACCTCTTGTAGGGAAGTTTGTACATCCGGTAGGAGCGCCAGACGTCTCTGAGAAAATCGATAAGGCAGATAACTGAACTTTCAGGGATCCTAGATGAAGTACGGAATCTAAACCGGTCTGAAGAAAGAGCAAGAACCATGAGACAAAAAGAATCTGATTGAAACCCTTTTCTGTAACACCAAGAGATATAAGAATGCCAAATGCAATTGTACTTGGCATTCATAACAGGTTTTCGTGCACGCAACATTGTGGGAATCACACATTCCTGAATCCCTTTGCGTTTTAGGATGTCTGCCTCAAGAGCCATCCTGTTAAACGTAGTCGTGGTAAATCTGGATGCACGAAGGGCCCTTGTTGGAGTAGATCAGTTTGCAGAGGTAGAGGACAAAGATCGTTCGCTAGCAGAAGGCGCAGGTCTGAAAACCAAGGTCTCAGAGGCCAATCTGGTGCCAACAAGATCACCGTGATGGACTCCCGTTTCATTCTCTTGAGAATAGAGGAAACGGAGGTTCTGGAGATGTATCGAGGAAGCTGATGATTGAGACGGGATGCCATGAGATCCACCTCCGGGCACCCCCAGCGCTATGTCAGAGCGTCGAACACCACTAGGTGAAGTGCCCCATCACGATGCTGGCATCCATCGTTAGGAGCGTCCACTCCCATACACCAAACCGCCTGCCCGCATTGAGATTGTGCAGTTGGAGCCACCAAAGAAGCGAAAGTCGCGTCTCTGGAGTCAGTCATACTAACTGTTGAAGGTGTAGATGCGACCCAGACCACTGATGTAACAGATCCAGCTGGAAAGGATGTGAATGAAAAACGGCCGAACTCCAGAGTTTTGAAAGCTGCTACCATTTTCCCAAGCAAACAAATGCATAAATGGATACTGATAGCAGCCTTGGCTTGAGGACAGATTGGACCAGTTTCTGTATACCCAGAGCTTTGTCGTAAGGCAGAAAAACTTTCTGGACATTGGTGTCCAGGATCACACAGAGAAACTGGATACGCTGTGACGGCTGAAGGTTAGATTTCCAAAAACTGATAATCCATCTGTGTTCCACTAACACATAATAGAGCATGCTCCTGGAGAATGAGATCCAATGAAGCTTTGAGGAGGTCGTCTAGGTATGGTATTGTGACTCCCAATGATCTGAGGTGAGCAATCATCACAGACATGACCTTGGTAAACACCCTGGGGGCTGAGGACAGACCGAATGGTAATGCTTTGAACTGAAAATGATCCTGTTGACACACCGATTTTGTGTATTACTGTAAATCGATCAATAAAACTTAAAAAAAAATAAAAAAATTATCCTGTTGAATCGCAAACATGAGAAACTATTGGTGTGGTTCCCATATTGGAATGTGGGGATATGCATCCTTAACGTCCAGAGAAATCAAAATTCCTTGGGTTCCAGGCTCTATATCACTGAGTTGAGCGACCCCATCTTGAACCTGTAATAAGACAGAAACTGACTTAATAGTACAGTCTGGTTTTGGCACTACGAAAAGATTGGAATAGTAACCCTTCTTTCGTTGAAGCAGTGGTACCGGCATTAACAGTCAATTCTACCAAGGACTGTATTGCACCTTGAAGGGCCAAACGTTTGCCCAGAAGAAGTGGAAGACTTGTCGTAAAATATTTCTTTGGTGGCAAAACTTCGAAAACTAACTTGTACCCTTGGTAGATGATATTGCGAATCCACGCATTGTCTGATATCGTGAACCAGGCATCCTGAAAGTTTCAATGCCGCGCTCCCACCGTACTTGGGCCCCAGTGGAAGGGGAGACAGTCATGCCACTGTCTTTTCTGCAGGCTTTGGGTCTTGACGACGAGCAAGCGACTGGTTATTGCCGCAACCTCTACCTCACAAGGGTGTAGCTCTTCACGTCCTCTAAAAGGCCGAGTGGAACGAAAGGAAATTCCAATATAAGAGCGCTTAGGTGATGGTGGAAGGGTTGGTTAAAAAGGTAGATTTACCACCCGTAGTCTGACAAGTTAACAGGTCTAGTTCTTCTCCAAAAAGAATGTCACCTGTAAACGGAAGTGCTTCCGTCGCTCTTTTTGACTCAGCGTCAACTTGCCCTGACCGAAGCCAAAGAACTCTTCTGGCTGCAATAGTTGCTGCTGAGATTCTCGAGTTAACTTGTCCAATATCTCTAGCCGCTTCTCCTAGGTATATAGCCGATTCCTTAACATATTCCGCTAAGATCAATACTTCTTCGAACGGAACTCCCTCTTGTAAATCCTTTATCAATTTAGTGGCCCAACGCTCCACTGCCTTGTCCACCCAGGAACTTACCAAGGTTGGTCTAAGTGAGACACCTGCAGCCAAATAGATGGACTTCGACATGGTGTCCAGCTTCTGGTCAGACAGGTCTTTCAATGAGGCTGCTTGCAGAACTGGTATCTTTTTGGACAACCTGGATAGAGAGGAGTCCACTCGAGGAAATGTATCAATAATTAGAAAACTTTTAGGCATCTGAAACCGCTTGTCTGGGTGTTTGATTATCTAGTTTCTTGGAAAAAGGATAAGTGACTGATGAACACTGCTTTCTATCAAATAAAGCAGTATATGGTGAATTCAAAACTTATAGCTAAAATAAGAGGTTCAACTCCCCGAGAAGGTTCCTGTGGAACTTCTTCGTCTGGGTCAGTAATTTTGCCCAACTCACGATCGTCCTCTCCAGCTTCATCCTGAGAGAGAAGAACTGCCACCCAGTGTGGTTCTGTAGCAATAGAAAGTACATCATTTTGAGGAATCTCCTTAACAGTCTATCGTTAAGCGCTGTTTTCCTTGTGCAGCTTGACGCTGCTAGTGTGTAACCTGAACCCCACTTCTCTCATATAAGTGGCGAAGGGTTCTTGAGGCTGAGGGAACTAAGTCCCATTAATAAAAAAAACGACATAAATTAAAGCAAATATAGACTGAGCTGGAGCTCAGTCAGCAGTGACTGGCTTCCTCGGCACAAATTCAAAACTGATGGGACGATGTGGGAGGGAGGGGGGAGGAGCCAGTTTCACTTCGTAGATTATTTAAAGTACCAGCTCCCTGTAAGCCGCCACCCCCCCCCCCCCCTTCACCCCCACGGTCTTGAAATTATGCCAGTGTCCCCTAGTGGCTGACAGAAAAATTACATTAACAACCAACTTAACAGATACAGTAAAACTAGCAGAAAAGTATACCATATTTAATTTGGAGGGAGTGGCTATAAATGTTAAGCTGGGTACACATTGGGCGAACCAGCAAATGACGCAATCCCGGACAAACTATATAGTGTGTACACACGGTGCAATCTTGCAAAATATTGCGTCAGCGGCCACATCCAGGAGTATGCTGTAGTGACGATATCCTCAGATTTTGCTGCATGCAGGTCTGACCAGAAGACATAGCTGATGACCGCAGGGGAGCACAACTAGTGCAAACACACTGGACGATTTGAACGATTTGTCATTCCGATTCATCAGAATCAGGCAAATTGTACAAAATATCATCTAGTGTGTACCCAGCTTTAGATTATGGTAACCAGAACATACAGTAGTTGTAATCAAGGCCTGAGACCTTACCTCATCCTCCCGCTTCTCACCCTCCTGTGACTCTTCCTCATAGGCTGGTGGAATGCTGTTGTTTGTATTAAATGTTACAGTGATCCTGAAAAAGCCAAAAGTACTTCAATAGGCGTCACGGTTGAAAGTTTAAAAATACTCATATTGCTTTTTCATATATAATGTCTTCTGATATTCTAAAAACTTACGGAAGAACCAAATTTCTAACATTTTGTTCACATATCTAGTGTTGTAAGAATAGACAAAAAGGGTTTTTGTTTGATACTTTATTAAATGTTTGACAGCAAGCCCATAAGAAGACGACATGCATGGAAGGTTATGTTTACTTCCTAGGAGGCAGGGCACTGAAACAAGACTCCTCCTTACCCATATAACTCTTCCATTTCCCTGCTTTCCCTGGAACCAAAAATGAGAACAGCCAGAGAACAAAAACAGAGCATTCCTGTGTGGGATGATCTTTGTCCTAGATCAGCGGTGGCCAACCTGTGGCTCTTGAGCCACATGTGGCTCTTTCTTTACTCAAATGTGGCTCCCAACACTCAGTCACATGACTACAACAGATAAAGAAACCGCTGCACTCCAGCCAGACACGCAGCAACACTACAGGGACTGAAAACTGACAGAGCCAAATACTATAGGTGGCAAATAGAGGACACATAGGGGGAGATGAAGTGTATTATGTAATCTGGCTTTCAATATATTTTATATGGATTTGGCTTTTTCAATTATTTTATGTGAAAGTGACTATTTCAATGTATTTTATGTTGGATCTGGCTTTAAAATGTATCTCATGCTGGATCTGGCTTTTTCAATGTATTTTATAGCAGGGGTGTGTCCTAGCTGGCAAAAAGCCACACCCCATAATTGCACACGCGCCTTCGGCTCGATGTCGGCTCTTTGACGTACCTAAGAAGATTTTTTGGCTCTTTGTCTCTGCCTGGTTGACCACTCCTGTCCTAGATCCTTGGGGAGATTTAAATGTTTTTTTTGTTTTTTTTTAGGGGGCAACAGCCACTAGATGGCACCAATTTAATTGTTCTGCCATTCGAGAACAATCACAGCCCGCGCAGTCATTCTTTCAGAAATGTGCAAAGTGTCCCGTTTGTGCACCCAAACAGGACTTTTCACCCTGCATTTTTGTACAGCTAAACCAGATGCTGTTGGGCACTTAAAAAGTAATAGGCAAATGATCAGAGCAACAACTAAATTGCTCTGATTGGTGTCCAAAAAAAACATTTAAAACCACCCCAACAAAAATGGAAAGAAAGGAACTCAGAAGGCAGATATCTCACAACTACCTTGAATAAGAGAAATGCCTAAAAGAAAGTAGCCTGGAGCAACTTCTCAAAAGCAGCCTCTGGAGAGGTAGAAGTGGTCCAGTGGTTGCCTGTAGACCACACAATGCACCACCCAAGCAGTACCCATCACCATTGAGGACTACTCATGCTCCAGAGCTCAGTTGACCCTACCTTCCCCTGACACATTTGTGAGGACACAAAAGCAGTGAAAGTAATGCCAGCAAAGTACAAGAGACTTAAGGAGGCCTCTCCATAAAACTACTGTAAAGCACCCTACCAGGCAGACTCAGTAGATATGCTACCAGACACTATATGGAGTGTAATTGAAAAAATAATAATAAAAAAAAAAAAAAAGTATGCACTTAAGCAGTACAATGAAAAAGAATAGGATAAGCAGACAGTGTACAGAGGGTAAGATTGTGTCATGCCTCTTAAGGGTTGGAACATAACCCACCATTTGTATCCACTACGCTGAAGGGTAACCAGTATTTACAAAACATGTAAAAATCGTGCGCGCTGCAGGACAATCCATGCACATTTTCAATTCGCATACCATCAGTGAAAGATTATGCATGATTCAAGCATTGGGGCGAATTTCATAAAAGAATTGTTGATATACAAACACATACTGTAGACATTGCAGAAATGCCTGGTAGCACATTGTGCCGAACTGAATTTCCTTAATTGTGTTATGCTTTATAGATTTGTGCGTTACGTTTATAGTATGTAATACCACTGTTCTGACTGATCTATATGGATAAGCCTATTCATTTTCCAAGGTCATACATATTTTATTCAGAAGAATAAATATTAACAATAAGAAGACTAATAGCAAATGTCTTTCTTTTTTGTAGTCGAGTACCTGCTACCCTCAAATGTTAAGTCTATATACAAACTATGACAATTTCCTGTTATGATAGTAACTTTATCATATCATGCACTATATACAGTATATAAGTTGTATGTTCGTATAGCCAACACTTACTTCTCCCCAGAAAGTTTGCGGGTCAGTTTAGCTTCTGTGCCATGAACTTCTAATTCCCACCCACCCGTCAATTTTGGGAGATTCTTATGTTTCTGTATTTTCTTCTCTTCTTTGATTTCATCACCGAGAAATTCTGCAAATGCTTTGTCACCTATAAAACACATGTATAGTTTAAAAAGTGCATTCTGTCTAATAAGGAAGCCTCTGAATTAACATCCTTGCTAATTCACCACAAACACCACATACTGTACCACAATATCCCATTTTTTTATTACCTCTTTACAAAAATAGGCAAGTTTACTAATGTTTGACATCCATAATCAAAAAGTGAAGGTTTTACTTTTAAATAAGAATATTGCATTTTGGAATTCCCTCCCAATTTTAAATGTATGAAAATAGGTCTGGTGTTTTATAATAAATAGAATAACTGGACAAAACTTCACATAACTGAGTACCTGGCAGCAGAAAGTGATCATTCAGGGGGACTCAGGGAAATGAACTTATAACAAAATGTAATATACACAAGAAAAGAAAAAAGAATTGCCTTAAAGTGGTGCACATTGGTACATGTAAAACATAACTTTTACTCTTTATTAATTAATGTTTCTCCTGCACAACAAAATGTAATACCAAGGCCGTAGAGCAGGAGAGAGAGAGAGAGAGATCCAGCTCAACAGAAGAATTTAATTTTGACTGGTAAGAAATAAAAGTGTCACACTGTCCCCCACATCACATCCTAATTTTAGGAGACATGGAGGTTATGTCACTATTAAACAGAAAAACTGCTGATCACTACAGAGTGCGTAGTCCTGCAATATAGACTTTACAGAGCTATAGATTCCGCGCTGCCCTGGGTGTGAGGATAAGGGCTGGCTGGTCACACTCTATGTAACGCAGAGAGAGGGGACCAGGGATGATGGATGCGGCCCTCCGTGTGCGCTCACCTTCCGTGTGTAATCCCCCGCAGCCACACGACACGGCCGGAAAGCCCCGGTGCGGGCTCAGGAAAGCAGGCTGGAGCGCAATACTGGACCTGCCGTTCACCCACAGCAGGCGTGACAGAGGCCTGGCCTGAGTCCGGCTGCTCAGTAATGGGAGAGGCCGCGACACCACAGCCCTGGCGGCGACGGAGAGCAGGGAGCGGGACAACGAGGAGAGCATGGTGCGGCTTCGGCAGAGACCCACGTGTGTAACCAGAAGGGCACGGTGACACCTCCGACCTTTCACCCCTCTTGCAGGAAGCGTGTCGCCGGATGCTGCGAATCACGGGGGTCATCCAATAGCGGCGCGCGGATGACTGAATGAGATGGCCGCCAGTGCTATTTGCACTGGCGGCCATTTTCTAGAAGACCTAGATAGTAATGAAACTACACGTTGTTCCCTCTAGTGTTTGTAGGTTCTCGCTATATAATGTGCGCGATTGCGTGACCTTGTCTGTGTGTGCGCGCTGTGACCGGTCCCCACTTCACTCCTCCCACCGCGGGGAGGCGCTGCCTGTGGTCGTAATACTCGCTCTGTAGCATCAGCTAATTCTCGGCATCTGCCCCCTGCAGGTCAATCAGTAGCTGCTCTTATGTTCTGTAGTATGTTTTCTATCGTTAATGTTTTTTTTGTATTTGTTTTTTGAGCCATGAATCGTGTATAGCCTGGTGGTAATTCTTAATTTAATAAATACTTTTCTCTATCGTCCTAGTGGATGCTGGGGTTCCTGAAAGGACCATGGGGAATAGCGGCTCCGCAGGAGACAGGGCACAAAAAGTAAAGCTTTTCCAGATCAGGTGGTGTGCACTGGCTCCTCCCCCTATGACCCTCCTCCAGACTCCAGTTAGATTTTTGTGCCCGGCCGAGAAGGGTGCAATCTAGGTGGCTCTCCTAAAGAGCTGCTTAGAAAAAGTTTAGCTTAGGTTTTTTATTTTACAGTGAGTCCTGCTGGCAACAGGATCACTGCAACGAGGGACTGAGGGGAGAAGAAGTGAACTCACCTGCGTGCAGGATGGATTGGCTTCTTGGCTACTGGACATCAGCTCCAGAGGGACGATCACAGGTACAGCCTGGATGGTCACCGGAGCCGCGCCGCCGGCCCCCTTGCAGATGCTGAAGTCAGAAGAGGTCCAGAATCGGCGGCTGAAGACAGCAATTGGACAATTGGGCAGCAATTATGACCTCTTGGCAAAAGTGGGCATATATACAGTTGGGTACTGTATATATGCATTGAGCCCCCGCCATATTTTCCACAGAAACGCGGGACAGAAGCCCGCCACTGAGGGGGCGGGGCTTCTTCCTCAGCACTCACCAGCGCCATTTTCTCTCCACAGCTCCGCTGAGAGGAAGCTCCCCAGGCTCTCCCCTGCAGATTCACGGTAGAAGAGGGTAAAAAGAGAGGGGGGGGGCACATAAATTAGGCGCAAAAACAGTATATACAGCAGCTACTGGGTTAACACTAAGTTACTGTGTGATTCCTGGGACATATAGCGCTGGGGTGTATGCTGGCATACTCTCTCTCTGTCTCTCCAAAGGGACTTGTGGGGGAACTGTCTTCAAAAAGAGCATCCCCTGTGTGTGTGTGGTGTGTCGGTACGCTTGTGTCGACATATTTGACGAGGAAGGCTATGTGGAAGCAGAGCGGGAACAAATGAATGTGGGGTCGCCGCCGACACCCGAATGGATGGATATGTGGAAGGTTTTAAATGATAATGTTAATGCCTTGCATAAAAGGTTGGATAAAGCTGAAGCCTTAGGACAGCCGGGGTCTCAGCCCATGCCTGATCCTATGTCGCAGAGGCCGTCAGGGTCTCAGAAGCGCCCACTATCCCAAATTGTTGACACAGATATCGACACGGATTCTGACTCCAGTGTCGATTGCGATGATGCAAAGTTACAGCCTAAATTGGCTAAAGCCATCCGTTATATGATTATAGCAATGAAGGATGTGTTGCACATCACAGAGGAACCCCTGTCCCTGACAAGAGGGTTTATATGTATGGGGAAAAAAGGCAGGAGGTGACCTTTCCCCCTTCACATGAGCTAAATGAGTTGTGTGAAAAGGCTTGGGAATCTCCAGATAAAAAGCTGCAGATTTCCAAACGGATGCTTATGGCGTATCCTTTCCCGCCAACGGACAGGTTACGCTGGGAATCCTCCCCTAGGGTGGACAAAGCTCTAACACGCTTATCCAAGAGGGTAGCCCTGCCGTCACAGGATACGGCCACCCTAAAAGATGCTGCGGATATAAAGCAAGAGGGTACCCTGAAGTCCATTTATACACATTCAGGTACCTTACTACGGCCGGCGATTGCGTCGGCCTGGATGTGTAGTGCTGTAGCAGCATGGACGGATACCTTATCTGAGGAACTTGATACCTTGGACAAGGATACTATATTAATGACCCTGGGGCATATAAAAGACGCTGTCCTATATATGAGAGATGCTCAAAGAGACATTAGCCTTCTGGGCTCTAGAATAAATGCAATGTCGATTTCTGCCAGAAGGGTCCTGTGGACTCGGCAATGGACAGGCGATGCCGACTCAAAAAGGCACATGGAGGTTTTACCTTACAAGGGTGAGGAGTTGTTTGGGGAGGGTCTCTCGAACCTGGTCTCCACAGCTACGGCGGGAAAGTAAAATTTTTTGCCATATGTTCCCTCACAACCTAAGAAAGCACCGTATTACCAAATGCAGTCCTTTCGATCACAAAAAAGCAAGAAAGTCCGCGGTGCGTCCTTTCTTGCCAGAGGCAGGGGCAGAGGAAAGAAGCTGCACAACACAGCTAGTTCCCAGGAACAGAAGTCCTCCCCAGCTTCCACTAAATCCACCGCATGACGCTGGGGCTCCACAGGCTGAGCTAGGCCCGGTGGGGGCGCGTCTCCGAAATTTCAGCCACAAGTGGGTTCACTCCCAGGTGGATCCCTGGGCAATAGAGATTGTGTCTCAGGGATACAAGCTGGAATTCGAAGAGATGCCCCCTCACCGATACCTCAAATCGGCCCTGCCAGCTTCCCCTTTAGAGAGGGAAATAGTGTTAGCTGCAATTCACAAATTGTATCTTCAGCAGGTGGTGGTCAAGGTTCCCCTCCTTCAACAAGGAAAGGGTTATTATTCGACCATGTTTGTAGTACCGAAACCGGACGGTTCGGTCAGACCCATATTGAATTTAAAATCCCTGAACATATACCTGAAAAGGTTCAAGTTCAAGATGGAATCGCTCAGAGCGGTCATCGCAAGCCTGGAAGGGGGGGGATTTTATGGTGTCTCTGGACATAAAGGATGCATACCTTCATGTCCCCATTTATCCACCTCATCAGGCGTACCTCAGATTTGTGGTACAGGATTGTCATTACCAATTCCAGACGTTGCCGTTTGGTCTCTCCACGGCACCGAGAATATTTACCAAGGTAATGGCGGAAATGATGGTGCTCCTGCGACGGCAAGGAGTCACAATTATCCCATACTTGGACAATCTCCTCATAAAGGCGAGGTCCAGAGAGCAGTTGCTGATCAGCGTAGCACGCTCTCGGGAAGTGTTGCAACAGCACGGCTGGATTCTAAATATTCCAAAGTCACCGTTGATTCCTACGACTCGTCTGCCCTTCCTGGGCATGATTCTGGACACAGGCCAGAAGAGGATTTATCTCCCGATGGAGAAGGCTCAGGAGCTCATAACACTGGTCAGAGACCTATTAAAACCAAAACAGGTGTCGGTGCATCGCTGCACGCGAGTCCTGGGAAAGATGGTGGCATCAAACGAGGCCATTCCCTTCGGCAGGTTCCATGCGAGGACCTTTCAATGGGATCTGTTGGACAAGTGGTCCGGATCACATCTACAGATGCATCGGCTGATCACCCTATCCCCCAGGGCCAGGGTGTCTCTCCTGTGGTGGCTGCAGAGTGCTCACCTTCTCGAGGGCCGCAGATTCGGCATTCAGGACTGGGTCCTGGTGACCACGGACGCAAGCCTCCGAGGGTGGGGGGCAGTCACACAGGGAAGAAATTTCCAAGGTCTGTGGTCAAGTCAGGAGACTTGCCTTCACATCAATATCCTGGAACTAAGGGCCATATACAACGCCCTACGTCAAGCGGAGACCCTGATTCGCGACCAATCGGTGCTGATTCAGTCAGACAACATCACCGCAGTGGCTCATGTAAACCGCCAAGGCGGCACAAGGAGCAGGGTAGCGATGGCGGAAGCCACCAGAATTCTTCGCTGGGCGGAGAATCATGTAAGAGCACTGTCAGCAGTGTTCATTCCGGGAGTGGACAACTGGGAAGCAGACTTCCTCAGCAGGCACGACCTCCACCCGGGAGAGTGGGGACTTCATCAAGAAGTCTTCACGCAGATTGCAAGTCGGTGGGAACTGCCACAAGTAGACATGATGGCATCCCGCCTCAACAAAAAGCTACAGAGGTATTGCGCCAGGTCACGAGACCCTCAGGCGATAGCTGTAGACGCACTAGTGACACCGTGGGTGTTCCAGTCGATTTATGTATTTCCTCCTCTTCCTCTCATACCCAAGGTGCTGAGAATCATAAGAAAAAGAGTGAGAACAATACTCATTGTTCCGGATTGGCCAAGAAAGACTTGGTATCCAGATCTGCAAGAAATGCTCACAGAGGACCCGTGGCCTCTTCCTCTAAGACAGGATTTGTTGCAACAGGGGCCCTGTCTGTTCCAAGACTTACCGCTGCTGCGTTTGACGGCATGGCGATTGAACGCCGGATCCTAGCAGAAAAAGGCATTCCGGATGAGGTTATTCCTACGCTGATAAAGGCTAGGAAGGACGTGACGGCTAAACATTATCACCGTATATGGCGAAAATATGTTGCTTGGTGTGAGGCCAGGAATGCCCCTACGGAGGAATTCCAGCTGGGCCATTTCCTTCACTTCCTACAGTCGGGATTGACTTTGGGCCTAAAATTGGGTTCCATTAAGGTCCAGATTTCGGCCCTATCCATTTTCTTTCAAAAAGAACTGGCTTCTCTACTTGAAGTTCAGACGTTTGTAAAGGGAGTGCTGCATATTCAGCCCCCTTTTGTGCCTCCAGTGGCACCTTGGGATCTTAACGTGGTGTTGAGTTTCCTGAAGTCACACTGGTTTGAGCCACTTAAAACCGTGGAGTTAAAATATCTCACGTGGAAGGTGGTCATGCTATTAGCCTTGGCTTCAGCTAGGCGTGTGTCAGAATTAGTGGCTTTGTCACATAAAAACCCCTATCTGGTTTTCCATATGGACAGAGCAGAATTGCGGACCCGTCCACAATTTCTGCCAAAAGTGGTGTCATCTTTTCATATGAACCAACCTATTGAGGTGCCTGTGGCTACCCGTGACTTGGAGGATTCCGAGTTACTAGATGTGGTCAGGGCTTTGAAGGTTTATGTAGCCAGAACGGCTAGGGTCAGGAAAACTGAGTCGCTGTTTATCCTGTATGCATCCAACAAGTTGGGTGCTCCTGCTTCAAAGCAAACTATTGCTCGATGGATCTGTAACACGATTCAGTAGGCTCATTCTGCGGCTGGATTGTCGCTGCCAAAATCGGTAAAAGCCCACTCCACAAGGAAGGTGGGCTCTTCTTGGGCGGCTGCCCGAGGGGTCTCGGCATTACAGCTTTGCCGAGCAGCTACTTGGTCAGGTTCAAACACTTTTGCAAAGTTTTACAAGTTTGATACCCTGGCTGAGGAGGACCATGTGTTTGCTCATTCGGTGCTGCAGAGTCATCCTCACTCTCCCGCCCGTTTTGGAGCTTTGGTATAATCCCCATCGTCCTTACGGAGTCCCCAGCATCCATTAGGACGTTAGAGAAAATAAGATTTTACTTACCAATAAATCTATTTCTCGTAGTCCGTAGTGGATGCTGGGCGCCCGTCCCAAGTGCGGACTTCTTCTGCAATACTTGTATATAGTTATTGCTTAAAAATAAGAATTTACTTACCGATAATTCTATTTCTCATAGTCCGTAGTGGATGCTGGGGACTCCGTAAGGACCATGGGGAATAGCGGCTCCGCAGGAGACTGGGCACATCTAAAGAAAGCTTTAGGACTATCTGGTGTGCACTGGCTCCTCCCCCCATGACCCTCCTCCAAGCCTCAGTTAGGATACTGTGCCCGGACGAGCGTACACAATAAGGAAGGATTTTGAATCCCGGGTAAGACTCATACCAGCCACACCAATCACACCGTATAACCTGTGATCTGAACCCAGTTAACAGCATGATAACAGAGGAGCCTCTGAAAGATGGCTCACAACAATAATAACCCGATTTTTGTAACAATAACTATGTACAAGTATTGCAGACAATCCGCACTTGGGATGGGCGCCCAGCATCCACTACGGACTATGAGAAATAGAATTATCGGTAAGTAAATTCTTATTTTCTCTAACGTCCTAAGTGGATGCTGGGGACTCCGTAAGGACCATGGGGATTATACCAAAGCTCCCAAACGGGCGGGAGAGTGCGGATGACTCTGCAGCACCAAATGAGAGAACTCCAGGTCCTCCTCAGCCAGGATATCAATTTTGTAGAATTTTACAAACGTATTTGCTCCTGACCAAGTAGCTGCTCGGCAAAGTTGTAAAGCCGAGACCCCTCGGGCAGCCGCCCAAGATGAGCCCACCTTCCTTGTGGAGTGGGCATTTACAGATTTTTGGCTGTGGCAGGCCTGCCACAGAATGTGCAAGCTGAATTGTACTACAAATCCAACGAGCAATAGTTTGCTTAGAAGCAGGAGCACCCAGCTTGTTGGGTGCACACAGGATAAACAGCGAGTCAGATTTCCTGACTCCAGCCGTCCTGGAAACATATATTTTCAGGGCACTGACAACGTCTAGCAACTTGGAGGCCTCCAAGTCCCTAGTAGCCGCAGGCACCACCAATAGGTTGGTTCAGGTGAGACGCTGAAACCACCTTGGGGAGAAACTGCGGACGAGTCCTCAATTCCGCCCTGTCCGAATGGAAAATCAGATAAGGGCTTTTTCAGGATAAAGCCGCCAATTCTGACACGCGCCTGGCCCAGGCCAGGGCCAACAGCATGACCACTTTCCATGTGAGATATTTTAACTCCACAGATTTAAGTGGTTCAAACCAATGTGACTTTTGGAACCCAAAACTACATTGAGATCCCAAAGTGCCACTGGAGGCACAAAAGGAGGCTGTATATGCAGTACCCCTTTTACAACGTCTGAACTTCAGGGACTGAAGCTAGTTCTTTTTGGAAGAAAATTGACAGGGCCGAAATTTGAACCTTAATGGACCCCAATTTCAGGCCCATAGACACTCCTGTTTGCAGGAAATGTAGGAATCGACCCAGTTGAATTTCCTCCGTCGGGCCTTACTGGCCTCGCACCACGCAACATATTTTCGCCAATTGCGGTGATAATGTTTTTGCGGTTACATCCTTCCTGGCTTTGATCAGGATAGGGATGACTTCATCCGGAATGCCTTTTTTCCTTCAGGATCCGGCGTTCAACCGCCATGCCGTCAAACGCAGCCGCGGTAAGTCTTGGAACAGACAGGGTCCTTGCTGGAGCAGGTCCCTTCTTAGAGGTAGAGGCCACGGATCCTCCGTGAGCATCTCCTGAAGTTCCGGTTACCAAGTCCTTCTTGGCCAATCCGGAACCACGAATATAGTGCTTACTCCTCTCCATCTTATCAATCTCAGTACCTTGGGTATGAGAGGCAGAGGAGGGAGCACATACCCTGACTGGTACACCCACGGTGTTACCAGAGCATCTACAGCTTATTGCCTGAGGGTCCCTGGACCTGGCGCAATACCTGTCGAGTTTTTAATCATGTGGAAGACTTCTGGGTGAAGTCCCCACTCTCCCGGGTGGAGGTCGTGCTGAGGAAGTCTGCTTCCCAGTTGTCCACTCCCGGAATGAATACTGCTGACAGTGCTATCACATGATTTTCCGCCCAGCGAAGAATCCTTGCAGCTTCTGCCATTGCCCTCCTGCTTCTTGTGCCACCCTGTCTGTTTACGTGGGTGACTGCCGTGATGTTGTCCGACTGGATCAACACCGGCTGACCTTGAAGCAGAGGTCTTGCTAAGCTTAGAGCATTGTAAATGTCCCTTAGCTTCAGGATATTTATGTGAAGTGATGTCTCCAGGCTTGACCATAAGCCCTGGATATTCCTTCCCTGTGTGACTGCTCCCCAGCCTCGAAGGCTTGCATCCGTGGTCACCAGGACCCAGTCCTGAATGCCTAATCTGCGGCCCTCTAGAAGATGAGCACTCTGCAACCACCACAGGAGGGACACCCTTGTCCTTGGTGACAGGGTTATCCGCTGATGCATCTGAAGATGCGATCCGGACCATTTGTCCAGCAGTTCCCACTGGAAAGTTCTTGCGTGGAATCTGCCGAATGGGATTGCTTCGTAGGAAGCCACCATTTTACCCAGAACCCTTGTGCATTGATGCACTGAGACTTGGCTCGGTTTTAGGAGGTTCCTGACTAGCTCGGATAACTCCCTGGCTTTCTCCTCCGGGAGAAACACCTTTTTCTGGACTGTGTCCAGGATCATCCCTAGGAACAGAAGACACGTCGTCGGAACCAGGTGCGATTTTGGAATATTGAGAATCCAATCGTGCTGCCGCAACACTACCTGAGATAGTGCTACACCGACCTCCAACTGTTCCCTGGATCTTACCCTTATCAGGGAATTGTCCAAGGAAGGGATAACTAAAATTCACTTCCTTCGAAGGAATATCATCATTTCGCCCATTACCTTGGTAAAGACCCGGGGTGCCGTGTACCATCCATACGGCAGCGTCTGAACTGATAGTGACAGTTCTGTACCATAAACCTGAGGTACCCTTGGTGAGAAGGGTAAATTTTGACATGAAGGTAAGCATCCTTGATGTCCCGAGACATCATGTAGTCCCCTTCTTCCAGGTTCGCAATCACTGCTCTGAGTGACTTAATCTTGAATTTGAACCTCTGTACGTAAGTGTTCAAAGATTTTAGATTTAGAATCGGTCTCACGAGCCGTCCGGCTTCGGTACCACAACAGTGTGGAATAATACTCCGTTCCCTGTTGCAGGAGGGGTATCTTGATTATCACCTGCTGGGAATACAGCTTGTGAATGGCTTCCAAAACTGTCTCCCTGTCAGAAGGAGACATCGGTAAAGCCGACTTTAGGAAACGGCGAGGGGGAGACGTCTCGAATTCTAATTTGTACCCCTGAGATATCACCTGAAGGATCCAGGGGTCTACTTGCGAGTGAGCCCACTGCGCGCTGAAATTCATTGAGACGGGCCCCCCACCGTGCCTGATTCTGCTTGTAAAGCCCCAGCGTATACTGAGGGCTTGGCAGAGGCGGGAGAGGGTTTCTGTTCCTGGGAACTGGCTGATTTCTGCAGCCTTTTTCCTCTCCCTCTGTTACGGGGCAGAAATGAGGAACCTTTTGCCCGCTTGTCCACGAAAAGACTGCGCCTGATAATACGGCGTCTTCTCATGTTGAGAGGCGACCTGGGGTACAAACGTGGAATTCCCAGCTGTTGCCGTGGCCACCAGGTCTGAAAGACCGACCCCAAATAACTCCTCCCTTAATAAAGCAATACTTCCAAATGCCGTTTGGAATACGCATCACCTGACCACTGACGTGTCCATAACCCTCTACTGGTAGAAATGGACAACGCGCTTAGACTTGATGCCAGTCGGCAAATATTCCGCTGTGCATCACGCATATATAAAAATGCATCTTTTAAATGCTCTATAGGCAAAAATATACTGTCCCTATCTAGGGTATCAATATTTTCAGTCAGGGAATCCGACCACGCCAACCCAGCACTGCACATCCAGGCTGAGGCGATTGCTGGTCGCAGTATAACACCAGTATGTGTGTAAATACCTTTAAGGATACCCTCCTGCTTTCTATCAGCAGGATCCTTAAGGGCGGCCATCTCAGGCGAAGGTAGAGCCCTTACAAGCGTGTGAGCGCTTTATCCCCCCTAGGGGGTGTTTCCCAACGCACCCTAACCTCTGGCGGGAAAGGATATAATGCCAATAACATTTTAGAAATTATCCGTTGTTATCGGGGGAAACCCACGCATCATCACACACCTCATTTAATTTCTCAGATTCAGGAAAACTACAGGTAGTTTTTCCTCACCGAACATAATACCCCTTTTTTGGTGGTACTCGTATTATCAGAAATGTGTAAAACATTTTTCATTGCCTCAATCATGTAACGTGTGGCCCTACTGGAAGTCACATTCGTCTCTTCACCGTCGACACTGGAGTCAGTATCCGTGTCGGCGTCTATATCTGCCATCTGAGGTAACGGGCGCTTTAGAGCCCCTGACGGCCTATGAGACGTCTGGACAGGCACAAGCTGAGTAGCCGGCTGTCTCATGTCAACCACTGTCTTTTATACAGAGCTGACACTGTCACGTAATTCCTTCCAACAGTTCATCCACTCAGGTGTCGACCCCCTAGGGGGTGACATCACTATTACAGGCAATCTGCTCCGTCTCCACATCATTTTTCTCCTCATACATGTCGACACAAAAGTACCGACATACAGCACACACACAGGGAATGCTCTGATAGAGGACAGGACCCCACTAGCCCTTTGGGGAGACAGAGGGAGAGTTTGCCAGCACACACCAGAGCGCTATATATATACAGGGATAACCTTATATAAGTGTTTTTCCCCTTATAGCTGCTGTATAGTTAATACTGCGCCTAATTAGTGCCCCCCTCTCTTTTTTTAACCCTTTCTGTAGTGTAGTGACTGCAGGGGAGAGACAGGGAGCTTCCCTCCAACGGAGCTGTGAGGGAAAATGGCGCCAGTGTGCTGAGGAGATAGGCTCCGCCCCTTTTTCGCAGACTTTTCTCCTGCTTTTTTATGGATTCTGGCAGGGGTTAAATGCATCCATATAGCCCAGGAGCTATATGTGATGCATTTTTTTTGCCATCCAAGGTGTTTTTATTGCGTCTCAGGGCGCCCCCCCCCAGCGCCCTGCACCCTCAGTGACCGAAGTGTGAAGTGTGCTGAGAGCAATGGCGCACAGCTGCAGTGCTGTGCGCTACCTTGTTGAAGACAGGACGTCATCTGCCGCCGATTTTCCGGACCTCTTCTGCCTTCTGGCTCTGTAAGGGGGCCGGCGGCGCGGCTCTGGGACCCATCCAAGCTGGGCCTGTGATCGTCCCTCTGGAGCTAATGTCCAGTAGCCTAAGAAGCCCAATCCACTCTGCACGCAGGTGAGTTCGCTTCTTCTCCCCTTAGTCCCTCGATGCAGTGAGCCTGTTGCCAGCAGGTCTCACTGAAAATAAAAAACCTAATCTAAAACTTTCACTAAGAAGCTCAGGAGAGCCCCTAGTGTGCACCCTTCTCGTTCGGGCACAGAGATCTAACTGAGGCTTGGAGGAGGGTCATGGGGGGAGGAGCCAGTGCACACCAGATAGTCCTAAAGCTTTCTTTAGATGTGCCCAGTCTCCTGCGGAGCCGCTATTCCCCATGGTCCTTACGGAGTCCCCAGCATCCACTTAGGACGTTAGAGAAATAAGGGTTATGTTATGGTTGCATCAGGGTTGATCTGATGCTCCGTTGTTGTTCATACTGTTAACTGGTTAAGTTTATCACAAGTTATACGGTGTGATTGGTGTGACTGGTATGAGGCTTGCCCTGGATTCCAAAATCTTTTCCTTGTACTGTCAGCTCTTCCGGGCACAGTTTCTCTAACTGAGGTCTGGAGGAGGGACATAGAGGGAGGAGCCAGAGCACACCAGTATCCAAATTCTTTCTTAAAGTGCCCTGTCTCCTGCGGAGCCCGTCTATTCCCCATGGTCCTTACGGAGTCCCCAGCATCCACTACGGACTACGAGAAATAGATTTACCGGTAAGTAAAATCTTATTTTTAAGTTAAACATGGAGAGGGATAAAAAAAATAAAAAACATTGTGCTACACGATACCTGATGTATGTGTTATTGCCACACTTGCCTACTTTTGAAAACTAGTTTCAGGGAGATTGTAGGTGTAAGCAGAGAGCAGCACGTCACAGTCCACCCAAAGGGTGTGTCTAGCTCCACCTATGGGCTTATCTATTGCCACTAAGAGGTGTGTCCTGCAGTGGCAGGTGCGCACTCCAGTGACTATAGGCAAATTAATATGTTTTAATTGTTTTGTCTCACTTAAAATGGCCATCTCCATATGGGACACAGTCCTTAAAACATGGATTTTCAGGGGGCAACATTTATAGTGAATCTAGCTTTTGCAGCAGACCTGCTAACACATGACAAGTCTAAACAATGCCAAACAACCCCCAAAATGAGCTGCATGGACGGTGTAATGGTTAGCATTACTGCCTGACAGCACTGAGGTTGTGGGTTCCATTTGTACCATGGCCCTGTGTTGCCCTGTGCTTGTGTGCATTTCCACAAGGTACTGCGGTTTCCTCCCACAATACAAAAATATACTGGTAGTATATTTAATTAGGCTCACAGTTAATTGGCTCCAAGTAAAAATAACCCTATCGTGAATGTGTGTGCCTGTACATGTGGTAGGGAATATAGATTGTAAGCTCCACTGGGGCAGGGACTTACGTAAAACCAAATATTCTCTGTAAAGTGATGCGGAATATGTGTGCGCTATATAAATAACTGGCCATAAAAACCAAAAAAAAACAGCATTTAAAATGTAAACATTACATCGGCCTACACAACCATTGAAGAGCAATTTGACATAAAATCGATGCAAGGGACGAAATAAGCCATGTTTAGGGATATCCATGCTTGAAAACAGACCATGACATCACATTTGCTCTAAATTAACCCCCAAAACTATTAGATCACCTGTGCTCAAGCAGGACTATACTTAAAACATGGATTTCAGGGGGCAGCAGTTACCTGCACCTGCCACTATACTATAACACTGACACTGTCCCTATAACTCTGACCTATACTATAACACTGACACTGTCCCTATAACTCTGACCCTATACTGTAATACTGACACTATACTATAACACTGACACTATCCCTATACTTATACTATAACATTGACACTGTCCCTATAACTCTGACCCTATACTGTAATACTGACACTATCCCTATAACACTGACACTATCCCTATAACTCTGACCTATACTATAACACCTACACTGTCCCTATAACTCTGACCCTATACTGTAATACTGACACTATCCCTATAACACTCACACTGTCCCTATAACACTGACCCTATACTATAACACTGACACTGTCCCTATAACTCTGACCCTATACTGTAATACTGACACTATCCCTATAACACTCACACTGTCCCTATAACACTGACCCTATACTATAACACTGACACTGTACTGTAACACTGACTCTATACTATAACACTGACACTGTCCCTATAACTCTGACCCTATACTGTAATTCTGACACTATCCCTATAACACTGACACTGTACATATAACTCTGACCCTATACTGTAACATTGACACTGTACTGTAACACTGACTCTATACTGTAACACTGACACTGTCCCTATAACTCTGACCTATACTATAACACTGACACTGTCCCTATAACTCTGACCCTATACTGTAATACTGACACTATCCCTATAACACTCACACTGTCCCTATAACACTGACCCTATACTATAACACTGACCCTATACTATAACACTGACACTGTACTGTAACACTGACTCTATACTATAACACTGACACTGTCCCTATAACTCTGACCCTATACTGTAATTCTGACACTATCCCTATAACACTGACACTATCCCTATAACTCTGACCTATACTATAACACCTACACTGTCCCTATAACTCTGACCCTATACTGTAATACTGACACTATACTATAACACTGACACTATCCCTATACTTATACTATAACATTGACACTGTCCCTATAACTCTGACCCTATACTGTAATACTGACACTATCCCTATAACACTGACACTATCCCTATAACTCTGACCTATACTATAACACCTACACTGTCCCTATAACTCTGACCCTATACTGTAATACTGACACTATCCCTATAACACTCACACTGTCCCTATAACACTGACCCTATACTATAACACTGACACTGTCCCTATAACTCTGACCCTATACTGTAATACTGACACTATCCCTATAACACTCACACTGTCCCTATAACACTGACCCTATACTATAACACTGACACTGTACTGTAACACTGACTCTATACTATAACACTGACACTGTCCCTATAACTCTGACCCTATACTGTAATTCTGACACTATCCCTATAACACTGACACTGTACATATAACTCTGACCCTATACTGTAACATTGACACTGTACTGTAACACTGACTCTATACTGTAACACTGACACTGTCCCTATAACTCTGACCTATACTATAACACTGACACTGTCCCTATAACTCTGACCCTATACTGTAATACTGACACTATCCCTATAACACTCACACTGTCCCTATAACACTGACCCTATACTATAACACTGACCCTATACTATAACACTGACACTGTACTGTAACACTGACTCTATACTATAACACTGACACTGTCCCTATAACTCTGACCCTATACTGTAATTCTGACACTATCCCTATAACACTGACACTATCCCTATAACTCTGACCTATACTATAACACCTACACTGTCCCTATAACTCTGACCCTATACTGTAATACTGACACTATCCCTATAACACTCACACTGTCCCTATAACACTGACCCTATACTATAACACTGACACTGTCCCTATAACTCTGACCATATACTGTAATACTGACACTATCCCTATAACACTCACACTGTCCCTATAACACTGACCCTATACTATAACACTGACACTGTACTGTAACACTGACTCTATACTATAACACTGACACTGTCCCTATAACTCTGACCCTATACTGTAATTCTGACACTATCCCTATAACACTGACACTGTACATATAACTCTGACCCTATACTGTCACATTGACACTGTACTGTAACACTGACTCTATACTGTAACACTGACACTGTCCCTATAACTCTGACCTATACTATAACACTGACACTGTCCCTATAACTCTGACCCTATACTGTAATACTGACACTATCCCTATAACACTCACACTGTCCCTATAACACTGACCCTATACTATAACACTGACCCTATACTATAACACTGACACTGTACTGTAACACTGACTCTATACTATAACACTGACACTGTCCATATAACTCTGACCCTATACTGTAATTCTGACACTATCCCTATAACACTGACACTGTACCTATAACTCTGACCCTATACTGTAACACTGACACTGTACTGTAACACTGACTCTATACTTTAACACTGACACTGTCCCTATAACTCTGACCCTATACTATAACACTGACCCAATGCTGTAATATTGACACTATACTGTAACACTGGCAGTTCTCCTCCTAGGATGAGTGACCAATAATCACAGCAACACAGAAAGAGGTCTGTCAGTAAACATTGGCTCATGTTAGTAACACACTGAGTTGACACTCTGCACCCACTTTGTTCCTTTTCTCCAGCCAAGCCATGCCCTCCATCCATGATGCAAGCTGCTTTATGTGATTTTCTTACATTTTAAATAGGTCACCACCGCTGTGCTGCTGCCTCCTCCTCCGCAACTGCCACCTCTGCCATGCACACAGCCTCTCCTGCCGCTGCTATGCAGCCACCGCTACCCATAGCCCCGTCGGCATTTAAGTAACAATGTCACAGTCCATGCTGGCCCCGCCCCTGCACTTCTGGACTGGCGCATGACAGGGAGATAGTGAGTGTACTTGCAGAAAGTTGGCGCCCACAGTGTGTGACCCTGTCCCAGTGCTTTCCCACCACCGGCTCCCTGTTTACCTCATATCGCGGCCAGTGGTGACAGGGAGATGGTGGGTGACTGAGGAGGTAGGAGTGATGGGGAGATAGTGGGTGACTGAGGAGGAAGGAGTGATGGGGAGATAGTGGGTGACTGAGGAGGTAGTGGTGACAGGGAGATAGTGGGTGACTGGAGAGACAGGGGTGACAGGGAGATAGTGGGTGGCTGAGGCAGGAGTGAAAGAGAGATAGTGGGTGACAGGTAGATAGTGGGTGGCTGAGGCAGGAGTGAAAGAGAGATAGTGGGTGACTGATGAGGCAGGGTTGACAGGGAGATAGTGGGTGACTGAGGCAGGAGTGACAGGGAGATAGTGGGTGACTGAGGCAGGAGTGACAGGGAGATAGTGGGTGACAGGTAGATAGTGGGTGACTGAGGCAGGGGTGACAGGTAAATAGTGGGTGACTGAGGCAGGGGTGACAGGAAGATAGTGGGTGACTAGGGCAGGAGTGAGAGATAGTGGGTGACTGATGAGGCAGGAGCGACAGGGAGATAGTGGGCAACTGATGAGGCAGGAGTGAAAGGGAGGTGGTGGGTGACTGATGAGGCAGGGGGACAGTGGGTGACTGATAAGGCAGGAGTGAAAGGGAGGTGGTGGGTGACTGATGAGGCAGGGGGACAGGGAGATAGTGGGAAACTGTGAGCCAGGGGTGACAGGGAGATAGTGGGTGACTGAGGCAGGGGTGACAGGGAGATAGTGAGTGTGCTTGTGGAAAGATGGCACCCACTGTGTGTGACCCTGTCCCAGTGCTTTCCCACCACTGGCTCCCTACTTACCTCATCTCACGGTCCTGGCTCTCTTTGTGGACAGGGCAGCAGGGATGTGAGCACATCTCGGGAGGCTGCAGTGGAAAGCAGTCAGGATGGAGGAGGCAGTGTCAGCAACAGACATCTTGAATCCCGGCACACTGATACCTCTGGCAGACGGCGGTTCCAGCACCCATTAGGTGGTCCAGGGCACAAAAGCAGGTACAGAACATGGAAGGGATGGCGGCGCAGCACAAAGTATAATTATGTTGCGTTACTCATATGTGCAATGCAGCACATGACCAGGGGGAACAGCGGTAACTTTGGAGGGAAGGGGTGTCTTGATAATTTGTTTTTTTTCTTCGAAAGTGCACTGCTCTGGACAAGCGGTCGGCGCAGTTTCTAAATCGACCGGTGCAGTAGATATGAGAGGGGGCGGGGACGACAAATTTGGAACAAGAAGGAGGCAACATCTAGGGAGCAAATGGCTAGGGAACAGTAGAGGGAGGGGGGATGACGAGGGAACAGTAGAGGGGGGGATGACTATGGAACATTAGAGGGAGGGGGGATGACTAGGGAACAGTAGAGGGAGGGGGGATGACTAGGGAACAATAGAGGGGGGGTAACTAGGGAACAATAGAGGGAGGGGGGGAATGACTAGGGAACAGTAGAGGGAGGGGGGATGACTAGGGAACAGTAAAGGGAGGGGGGATGATTAGGGAACAGTAGAGGGAGGGGGGATGACTAGGGAACAGTAGAGGGAGGGGGGGTGACTAGGGAACAGTAGAGGGGGGGGGTGACTAGGGAACAGTAGAGGGAGGGGGGATGACTAGGGAACAGTAGAGGGAGGGGGAGTGACTAGGGAACAGTAGAGGAAGGGGGATGACTAGAGAACAGTAGAGGGAGGGGGGATGACTAAGGAACAGTAGAGGGAGGGGGATGACTAGGGAACAGTAGAGGGAGGGGGGATGACTAGGGAACAGTAGAGGGGGGAATGACTAGAGAACAGTAGAGGGGGGGGTGACTAGGGACCAGTACAGGGAGGTGGGGAACACTAGGGAACAGTAGAGGGAGGGGGAAAGACTAGGGAACAGTAGAGGGATGGGGTATGACTAGGGAACAGTAGAGGGAGGGGGGATGACTAGGGAACAGTAGAGGGAGGGGGAATGACTGGGGAACAGTAGAGGGAGGGGGATGACTAGGGAACAGTAGAGGGAGGGGGGATGACTAGGGAACAGTAGAGGGAGGGGGGATGACTAAGGAACAGTAGAGGGAGGGGGATGACTAGGGAACAGAAGAGGGAGGGTGACTAGGGAACAGTAGAGGGAGGGGGGATGACTAGGGAACAGTAGAGGGAGGGGGGATGACTAGGGAACAGTAGAGGGAGGGGGGATGACTAAGGAACAGTAGAGGGGGGAATGACTAGAGAACAGTAGAGGGAGGGGGGGGGGTGACTAGGGACCAGTAGAGGGAGGTGGGGAACACTAGGGAACAGTAGAGGGAGGGGGAAAGACTAGGGAACAGTAGAGGGAGGGGGTATGACTAGGGAACAGTAGAAGGAGGGGGGATGACTAGGGAACAGTAGAGGGAGGGGGAATGACTGGGGAACAGTAGAGGGAGGGGGATGACTAGGGAACAGTAGAGGGAGGGGGGATGACTAGGGAACAGTAGAGGGAGGGGGGATGACTAAGGAACAGTAGAGGGAGGGGGGTGACTAGGGAACAGAAGAGGGAGGGTGACTAGGGAACAGTAGAGAGAGGGGGGATGACTAGGGAACAGTAGAGGGAGGGGGGATGACTAGGGAACAGTAGAGGAAGGGAGTTGACTAGGGAACAGTAGAGGGAGGGGGGATGACTAGGGAACAGTAGAGGGAGGGGGGGTGACTAGGGAACAGTAGAGGGAGGGGGGGTGACTAGGGAACAGTAGAGGGAGGGGGGGTGACTAGGGAACAGTAGAGGGAGGGGGAATGACTAGGGAACAGTAGAGGGAGGGGGAATGACTCGGGAACAGTAGAGGGAGGGGGGATGACTAGGGAACAGTAGAGGGAGGGAGGATGACTAGGGAACAGTAGAGGGAGGGGGTATGACTAAGGAACAGTAGAGGGAGGGGGATGACTAGGGAACAGAAGAGGGAGGGGGGATGACTACGGAACAGTAGAGGAAGGGGGATGACTAGGGAACAGTAGAGGGAGGGGGGATGACTAGGGAACAGTAGAGGGAGGGGGGATGACTAGGGAACAGTAGAGGGAGGGGGGATGACTAAGGAACAGTAGAGGGGGCAGTGGCGGAAGTTCCGGAGGCAACGGAGTCGGTCGCCGCCGGGCTCCAGCTCTGAAGAGGGCACCTGGCCCGGCCCCGACCGTCTCCATTGCCTCTACTGAGCTCCAGCCTCCGTGCGCAGCGCGAGAGCGCTCCGATCAGCGCTGCCGTGTATAGCAGTGCGGCGCACGCCATACTTTCAGTAGGGGCAGGAGGAGTTTGCTGGCAGTGTGTCAGGCAATGCTCCCGCCTCCTCACAGCCCTGCTCACTTGTCTCCCGCCAGCTCTCTCCCCACCCCCGGCTCAGAGGGTCAGCTTGAAGACGGGACTCGTGAGCTGCTGCCAGAAGATGCCTCTTCTATTGGTGAGGAGCAGCAGCAGTGGCTGTAGTGTTAGGGACATGGGCTGTGTGTGTGTATATACATAGGGTTGTGTGTGTGTATCCTATATGGAGCTGTGTGTGTGTACAGTATATACAGGGGCTGTATGTGTGTCTATATGGGACTGTGTGTGTATATTAGAGATGAGCGGGTTCGGTTCCTCGGAAACCGAACCCGCCCGAACTTCAGTTTTTTTTTACACGGGTCCGAGCGATTCGGATCTTCCCGCCTTGCTCGGTTAACCCGAGCGCGCCCGAACGTCATCATCCCGCTGTCGGATTCTCGCGAGGCTCGGATTCTATCGCGAGACTCGGATTCTATATAGGGAGCCGCGCGTCGCCGCCATTTTCACACGTGCATTGAGATTGATAGGGAGAGGACGTGGCTGGCGTCCTCTCCGTTTATAGAGAGTGAGACTACTAGAATAGAGAGAGACACAGTATTATTTACTTTAGTAATTTTGGGGAGCATTAGGAGGAGTACTACTACTTGCTGAAGTGATAGTGTGACTGTATATCTGACTTGTGGGGGAGACAGTGGGGACCAGTTAGAGTCTGAGAGCAGGAGTACATATTTTAACGTACAGTGCACGCTTTTGCTGGCACTCTGCTGCCAGAGTGCCACACTGCCATTGTGACCACACTGACCACCAGTATATATTGTGATTGTCTGCTTAGGAGTACTACTTGCAAGTTGCTGATAGTGTGACCAGTGACCTGACCACCAGTTTAATTAATCACTACCAGTTTAATATATATATATATATATATATATATATAATTGTATATAATATATATATAATTGTATATGTATACCACCTACCCGTGTTTTTTTTTTTTTCTTCTTGATACATACTACTATAGTAGCTTACTGTAGCAGTCTGCGGTGCTGCTGAGCTGACAGTGTCCAGCAGGTCCGTCATCAGTCATTACATAATAAATATATATACCTGTCCGGCTGCAGTACTAGTGATGTTATATATATATATATATTCATTTCATCTCATTATCATCCAGTCTATATTAGCAGCAGACACAGTACGGTAGTCCACGGCTGTAGCTACCTCTGTGTCGGCAGTCGCTGGTCCATCCATAATTGTATACCACCTACCCGTTTTCTCTTTCTTCTTGATACATACTACTATAGTAGCTTACTGTAGCAGTCTGCGGTGCTGCTGAGCTGACAGTGTCCAGCAGGTCCGTCATCAGTCATTACATAATAAATATATATACCTGTCCGGCTGCAGTACTAGTGATATTATATATATATATATATATATATATATTAATTTCATCTCATTATCATCCAGTCTATATTAGCAGCAGACACAGTACGGTAGTCCACGGCTGTAGCTACCTCTGTGTCGGCAGTCGCTGGTCCATCCATAATTGTATACCACCTACCCGTGGGTTTTTTTTTTCTCTTCTTGATACATACTACTATAGTAGCTTACTGTAGCAGTCTGCGGTGCTGCTGAGCTGACAGTGTCCAGCAGGTCCGTCATCAGTCATTACATAATAAATATATATACCTGTCCGGCTGCAGTACTAGTGATATTATATATATATATATATATTAATTTCATCTCATTATCATCCAGTCTATATTAGCAGCAGACACAGTACGGTAGTCCACGGCTGTAGCTACCTCTGTGTCGGCAGTCGCTGGTCCATCCATAATTGTATACCACCTACCCGTGGTTTTTTTTTTCTCTTTCTTCTTGATACATACTACTATAGTAGCTTACTGTAGCAGTCTGCGGTGCTGCTGAGCTGACAGTGTCCAGCAGGTCCGTCATCAGTCATTACATAATAAATATATATACCTGTCCGGCTGCAGTACTAGTGATATTATATATATATATATATATATTAATTTCATCTCATTATCATCCAGTCTATATTAGCAGCAGACACAGTACGGTAGTCCACGGCTGTAGCTACCTCTGTGTCGGCAGTCGCTGGTCCATCCATAATTGTATACCACCTACCCGTGGTTTTTTTTTTTCTCTTTCTTCTTGATACATACTACTATAGTAGCTTACTGTAGCAGTCTGCGGTGCTGCTGAGCTGACAGTGTCCAGCAGGTCCGTCATCAGTCATTACATAATAAATATATATACCTGTCCGGCTGCAGTACTAGTGATATTATACGGATGGTGTAATGGTTAGCATTACTGCCTCACAGCACTGAGGTCATGGGTTCGATTCCCACCATGGCCCTAACTGTGTGGAGTTTGTATATTCTCCCCGTACATGCGTGGGTTTCCTCCGGGTACTCCGGTTTCCTCCCACAATCCCCAAAAAATATACTGGCAGGTTAATTGGCTCCCAACAAAAATTAACCCTAGATTGAATGTGTCTTGTGTGTACATGTGGTAGGGAATATAGATTGTAAGCTCCACTGGAGCAGGGACTGATGTGAATGGGCAAAATATTCTCTGTAAAGCGCTGCGGAATATGTGTGCGCTATATAAATAACTGGTAATAAATAAATATTAATTTCATCTCATTATCATCCAGTCTATATTAGCAGCAGACACAGTACGGTAGTCCACGGCTGTAGCTACCTCTGTGTCGGCAGTCGCTGGTCCATCCATAATTGTATACCACCTACCCGTGTTTTTTTTTTCTCTTTCTTCTTGATACATACTACTATAGTAGCTTACTGTAGCAGTCTGCGGTGCTGCTGAGCTGACAGTGTCCAGCAGGTCCGTCATCAGTCATTACATAATAAATATATATACCTGTCCGGCTGCAGTACTAGTGATATTATATATATATATATATATATATATATATTAATTTCATCTCATTATCATCCAGTCTATATTAGCAGCAGACACAGTACGGTAGTCCACGGCTGTAGCTACCTCTGTGTCGGCAGTCGCTGGTCCATCCATAATTGTATACCACCTACCCATGGTTTTTTTTTTCTCTTTCCTCTTGATACATACTACTATAGTAGCTTACTGTAGCAGTCTGCGGTGCTGCTGAGCTGACAGTGTCCAGCAGGTCCGTCATCAGTCATTACATAATAAATATATATACCTGTCCGGCTGCAGTACTAGTGATATTATATATATATATATATATATATTAATTTCATCTCATTATCATCCAGTCTATATTAGCAGCAGACACAGTACGGTAGTCCACGGCTGTAGCTACCTCTGTGTCGGCAGTCGCTGGTCCATCCATAATTGTATACCACCTACCCGTGTTTTTTTTTTCTCTTTCTTCTTGATACATACTACTATAGTAGCTTACTGTAGCAGTCTGCAGTGCTGCGGAGCTGACAGTGTCCAGCAGGTCCGTCATCAGTCATTACATAATAAATATATATACCTGTCCGGCTGCAGTACTAGTGATATTATATATATATATATATATATATATATTAATTTCATCTCATTATCATCCAGTCTATATTAGCAGCAGACACAGTACGGTAGTCCACGGCTGTAGCTACCTCTGTGTCGGCAGTCGCTGGTCCATCCATAATTGTATACCACCTACCAGTGTTTTTTTTTTTTCTCTTTCTTCTTGATACATACTACTATAGTAGCTTACTGTAGCAGTCTGCGGTGCTGCTGAGCTGACAGTGTCCAGCAGGTCCGTCATCAGTCATTACATAATAAATATATATACCTGTCCGGCTGCAGTACTAGTGATATTATATATATATATATATATATATATATATATATATTAATTTCATCTCATTATCATCCAGTCTATATTAGCAGCAGACACAGTACGGTAGTCCACGGCTGTAGCTACCTCTGTGTCGGCAGTCGCTGGTCCATCCATAATTGTATACCACCTACCCGTGGTTTTTTTTTTTCTCTTTCTTCTTGATACATACTACTATAGTAGCTTACTGTAGCAGTCTGCGGTGCTGCTGAGCTGACAGTGTCCAGCAGGTCCGTCATCAGTCATTACATAATAAATATATATACCTGTCCGGCTGCAGTACTAGTGATATTATATATATATATATATATATATATATTAATTTCATCTCATTATCATCCAGTCTATATTAGCAGCAGACACAGTACGGTAGTCCACGGCTGTAGCTACCTCTGTGTCGGCAGTCGCTGGTCCATCCATAATTGTATACCACCTACCCGTGGTTTTTTTTTTCTCTTTCTTCTTGATACATACTACTATAGTAGCTTACTGTAGCAGTCTGCGGTGCTGCTGAGCTGACAGTGTCCAGCAGGTCCGTCATCAGTCATTACATAATAAATATATATACCTGTCCGGCTGCAGTACTAGTGATATTATATATATATATATATATATATATATTAATTTCATCTCATTATCATCCAGTCTATATTAGCAGCAGACCCAGTACGGTAGTCCACGGCTGTAGCTACCTCTGTGTCTGCAGTCGCTGGTCCATCCATAATTGTATACCACCTACCCGTGGTTTTTTTTTTCTCTTCTTGATACATACTACTATAGTAGCTTACTGTAGCAGTCTGCGGTGCTGCTGAGCTGACAGTGTCCAGCAGGTCCGTCATCAGTCATTACATAATAAATATATATACCTGTCCGGCTGCAGTACTAGTGATATTATATATATATATATATATATATATATATTAATTTCATCTCATTATCATCCAGTCTATATTAGCAGCAGACACAGTACGGTAGTCCACGGCTGTAGCTACCTCTGTGTCGGCAGTCGCTGGTCCATCCATAAGTATACTAGTATCCATCCATCTCCATTGTTTACCTGAGGTGCCTTTTAGTTGTGCCTATTAAAATATGGAGAACAAAAATGTTGAGGTTCCAAAATTAGGGAAAGATCAAGATCCACTTCCACCTCGTGCTGAAGCTGCTGCCACTAGTCATGGCCGAGACGATGAAATGCCAGCAACGTCGTCTGCCAAGGCCGATGCCCAATGTCATAGTACAGAGCATGTAAAATCCAAAACACCAAATATCAGTAAAAAAAGGACTCCAAAATCTAAAATAAAATTGTCGGAGGAGAAGCGTAAACTTGCCAATATGCCATTTACCACACGGAGTGGCAAGGAACGGCTGAGGCCCTGGCCTATGTTCATGGCTAGTGGTTCAGCTTCACATGAGGATGGAAGCACTCAGCCTCTCGCTAGAAAAATGAAAAGACTCAAGCTGGCAAAAGCACCGCAAAGAACTGTGCGTTCTTCCAAATCCCAAATCCACAAGGAGAGTCCAATTGTGTCGGTTGCGATGCCTGACCTTCCCAACACTGGACGTGAAGAGCATGCGCCTTCCACCATTTGCACGCCCCCTGCAAGTGCTGGAAGGAGCACCCGCAGTCCAGTTCCTGATAGTCAGATTGAAGATGTCAGTGTTGAAGTACACCAGGATGAGGAGGATATGGGTGTTGCTGGCGCTGGGGAGGAAATTGACAAGGAGGATTCTGATGGTGAGGTGGTTTGTTTAAGTCAGGCACCCGGGGAGACACCTGTTGTCCGTGGGAGGAATAGGGCCGTTGACATGCCTGGTGAAAATACCAAAAAAATCAGCTCTTCGGTGTGGAAGTATTTCAACAGAAATGCGGATAACAGGTGTCAAGCCGTGTGTTCCCTTTGTCAAGCTGTAGTAAGTAGGGGTAAGGACGTTAACCACCTCGGAACATCCTCCCTTATACGTCACCTGCAGCGCATTCATAATAAGTCAGTGACAAGTTCAAAAACTTTGGGCGACAGCGGAAGCAGTCCACTGACCAGTAAATCCCTTCCTCTTGTAACCAAGCTCACGCAAACCACCCCACCAACTCCCTCAGTGTCAATTTCCTCCTTCCCCAGGAATGCCAATAGTCCTGCAGGCCATGTCACTGGCAATTCTGACGAGTCCTCTCCTGCCTGGGATTCCTCCGATGCATCCTTGCGTGTAACGCCTACTGCTGCTGGCGCTGCTGTTGTTGCTGCTGGGAGTCGATGGTCATCCCAGAGGGGAAGTCGTAAGCCCACTTTTACTACTTCCACCAAGCAATTGACTGTCCAACAGTCCTTTGCGAGGAAGATGAAATATCACAGCAGTCATCCTGTTGCAAAGCGGATAACTGAGGCCTTGACAACTATGTTGGTGTTAGACGTGCGTCCGGTATCCGCAGTTAGTTCACAGGGAACTAGACAATTTCTTGAGGTAGTGTGCCCCCGTTACCAAATACCATCTAGGTTCCACTTCTCTAGGCAGGCGATACCGAGAATGTACACGGACGTCAGAAAAAGACTCACCAGTGTCCTAAAAAATGCAGTTGTACCCAATGTCCACTTAA
Source organism: Pseudophryne corroboree (assembly GCF_028390025.1). Classification (NCBI taxonomy): domain Eukaryota; kingdom Metazoa; phylum Chordata; class Amphibia; order Anura; family Myobatrachidae; genus Pseudophryne; species Pseudophryne corroboree. The sequence goes on from NC_086445.1 coordinate 445,355,849, forward strand.
CCACGGACATGTGGACAAGTGGAGCAGGGCAGGGTCAGGACTATATGACTGTGACAGCCCACTGGGTAGATGTATGGACTCCCGCCGCAAGAACAGCAGCAGCGGCACCAGTAGCAGCATCTCGCAAACGCCAACTCTTTCCTAGGCAGGCTACGCTTTGTATCACCGGTTTCCAGAATACGCACACAGCTGAAAACCTCTTACGGCAACTGAGGAAGATCATCGCGGAATGGCTTACCCCAATTGGACTCTCCTGTGGATTTGTGGCATCGGACAACGCCAGCAATATTGTGTATGCATTAAATATGGGCAAATTCCAGCACGTCCCATGTTTTGCACATACCTTGAATTTGGTGGTGCAGATTTTTTTTAAAAACGACAGGGGCGTGCAAGAGATGCTGTCGGTGGCCAGAAGAATTGCGGGACACTTTCGGCGTACAGGCACCACGTACAGAAGACTGGAGCACCACCAAAAACGCCTGAACCTGCCCTGCCATCATCTGAAGCAAGAAGTGGTAACGAGGTGGAATTCAACCCTATATATGCTTCAGAGGTTGGAGGAGCAGCAAAAGGCCATTCAAGCCTATACAATTGAGCACGATATAGGAGGTGGAATGTACCTGTCTCAAGCGCAGTGGAGAATGATTTCAACGTTGTGCAAGGTTCTGCAACCTTTTGAACTTGCCACACGTGAAGTCAGTTCAGACACTGCCAGCCTGAGTCAGGTCATTCCCCTCATCAGGCTCTTGCAGAAGAAGCTGGAGGCATTGAAGGAGGAGCTAAAAGGGAGCGATTCCGCTAGGCATGTGGGACTTGTGGATGGAGCCCTTAATTCGCTTAACAAGGATTCACGGGTGGTCAATCTGTTGAAATCAGAGCACTACATTTTGGCCACCGTGCTCGATCCTAGATTTAAAACCTACCTTGGATCTCTCTTTCCGGCAGACACAAGTCTGCTGGGGTTCAAAGACCTGCTGGTGACAAAATTGTCAAGTCAAGCGGAACGCGACCTGTCAACATCTCCTCCTTCACATTCTCCCGCAACTGGGGGTGCGAGGAAAAGGCTCAGAATTCCGAGCCCACCCGCTGGCGGTGATGCAGGGCAGTCTGGAGCGACTGCTGATGCTGACATCTGGTCCGGACTGAAGGACCTGACAACGATTACGGACATGTCGTCTACTGTCACTGCATATGATTCTCTCCCCATTGAAAGAATGGTGGAGGATTATATGAGTGACCGCATCCAAGTAGGCACGTCAGACAGTCCGTACTTATACTGGCAGGAAAAAGAGGCAATTTGGAGGCCCTTGCACAAACTGGCTTTATTCTACCTAAGTTGCCCTCCCACAAGTGTGTACTCCGAAAGAGTGTTTAGTGCCGCCGCTCACCTTGTCAGCAATCGGCGTACGAGGTTACTTCCAGAAAATGTGGAGAAGATGATGTTCATTAAAATGAATTATAATCAATTCCTCCGTGGAGACATTGACCAGCAGCAATTGCCTCCACAAAGTACACAGGGAGCTGAGATGGTGGATTCCAGTGGGGACGAATTGATAATCTGTGAGGAGCGGGATGTACACGGTGATATATCGGAGGATGATGATGAGGTGGACATCTTGCCTCTGTAGAGCCAGTTTGTGCAAGGAGAGATTAATTGCTTCTTTTTCGGTGGGGGTCCAAACCAACCCGTCATTTCAGTCACAGTCGTGTGGCAGACCCTGTCACTGAAATGATGGGTTGGTTAAAGTGTGCATGTCCTGTTTATACAACATAAGGGTGGGTGGGAGGGCCCAAGGACAATTCCATCTTGCACCTCTTTTTTCTTTCATTTTTATTTGCATCATGTGCTGTTTGGGGAGTGTTTTTTGGAAGGGCCATCCTGCGTGACACTGCAGTGCCACTCCTAGATGGGCCAGGTGTTTGTGTCGGCCACTAGGGTCGCTTATCTTACTCACACAGCTACCTCATTGCGCCTCTTTTTTTCTTCTTTGCGTCATGTGCTGTTTGGGGAGTGTTTTTTGGAAGGGCCATCCTGCGTGACACTGCAGTGCCACTCCTAGATGGGCCAGGTGTTTGTGTCGGCCACTAGGGTCGCTTATCTTACTCACACAGCTACCTCATTGCGCCTCTTTTTTTCTTCTTTGCGTCATGTGCTGTTTGGGGAGTGTTTTTTGGAAGGGCCATCCTGCGTGACACTGCAGTGCCACTCCTAGATGGGCCAGGTGTTTGTGTCGGCCACTAGGGTCGCTTAGCTTACTCACACAGCTACCTCATTGCGCCTCTTTTTTTCTTCTTTGCGTCATGTGCTGTTTGGGGAGGGTTTTTTGGAAGGGCCATCCTGCGTGACACTGCAGTGCCACTCCTAGATGGGCCAGGTGTTTGTGTCGGCCACTAGGGTCGCTTATCTTACTCACACAGCTACCTCATTGCGCCTCTTTTTTTCTTCTTTGCGTCATGTGCTGTTTGGGGAGTGTTTTTTGGAAGGGCCATCCTGCGTGACACTGCAGTGCCACTCCTAGATGGGCCAGGTGTTTGTGTCGGCCACTAGGGTCGCTTAGCTTACTCACACAGCTACCTCATTGCGCCTCTTTTTTTCTTCTTTGCGTCATGTGCTGTTTGGGGAGTGTTTTTTGGAAGGGCCATCCTGCGTGACACTGCAGTGCCACTCCTAGATGGGCCAGGTGTTTGTGTCGGCCACTAGGGTCGCTTAGCTTACTCACACAGCTACCTCATTGCGCCTCTTTTTTTCTTCTTTGCGTCATGTGCTGTTTGGGGAGTGTTTATTGGAAGGGCCATCCTGCGTGACACTGCAGTGCCACTCCTAGATGGGCCAGGTGTTTGTGTCGGCCACTAGGGTCGCTTAGCTTAGTTATCCAGCGACCTCGGTGCAAATTTTAGGACTAAAAATAATATTGTGAGGTATTCAGAATAGACTGAAAATGAGTGGAAATTATGGTTTTTGAGGTTAATAATACTTTGGGATCAAAATGACCCCCAAATTCTATGATTTAAGCTGTTTTTTAGTGTTTTTTGAAAAAAACACCCGAATCCAAAACACACCCGAATCCGACAAAAAAAATTCGGTGAGGTTTTGCCAAAACGCGGTCGAACCCAAAACACGGCCGCGGAACCGAACCCAAAACCAAAACACAAAACCCGAAAAATTTCAAGTGCACATCTCTAGTGTATATATGTGTGTCTATATGGGACTGTGTGTATATACATAGGGTTGTGTGTATCCTATATGGAGCTATGTGTATGTATGGGGCTGTGTGTGTATATACATGGGGTTATGTGTGTCCTATATGGAGCTTTGTGTGTGTATATACAGGAGGCTGTATGTGTGTATTTCTCTAACGTCCTAGTGGATGCTGGGAACTCCGAAAGGACCATGGGGGATTAGCGGGCTCTGAAGGAGGCTGGGCACTCTAGAAAGATTTAGGACTACCTGGTGTGCACTGGCTCCTCCCACTATGACCCTCCTCCAAGCCTCAGTTAGATTTTGTGCCCGTCCGAGGTTGGATGCACACTAGGGGCTCTCCTGAGCTCTTAGAAGAAAGATAGTCTTAGGTTTATTATTTTCAGTGAGACCTGCTGGCAACAGGCTCACTGCAGCGAGGGACTAAGGGGAGAAGAAGCGAACTCGCCTGCTTGCAGCCGGATTGGGCTTCTTAGGCTACTGGACACCATTAGCTCCAGAGGGATCGACCGCAGGCCCAGCCTTGATGTTCAGTCCCGGAGCCGCGCCGCCGTCCCCCTTACAGAGCCAGAAGCAAGAAGATGGTCCGGAAAATCGGCGGCATGAAGACATCAGTCTTCACCAAGGTAGCGCACAGCACTGCAGCTGTGCGCCATTGCTCCTCTCACACTTCACACTCCGGTCACTGAGGGTGCAGGGCGCTGGGGGGGGGGCGCCCTGAGGCAGCAATAAAAACACCTTGGCTGGCAAAAATACCTCAATATATAGCCCCAGGGGCTATATATGAGGTAAATACCCCTGCCAGAATCCAGAAAAAAGCGGGAGAATAGGCCGCGGAAAAGGGGCGGAGCTATCTCCCTCAGCACACTGGGCGCCATTTTTCCCTCACAGTTCCGCTGGAAGGAAGCTCCCTGGCTCTCCCCTGCAGACTACTCTACAGAAAAGGGTAAAAAAGAGAGAGGGGGGGCATTTAATTTGGCGCAGTATATAGTTTATATTAAAAAGCAGCTATAGGGACATAACTCAGTTAGTCCCTGCCTTATATAGCGCTCTGGTGTGTGCTGGCATACTCTCACTCTGTCCCCCCAAAGGGCTTTTGTGGGTCCTGTCCTCTATATTGAGCATTCCCTGTGTGTGTGGAGTGTGTCGGTACGGCTGTGTCGACATGTTTGATGAGGATAATGAGGTGGAGGCGGAGCAGATGCCTTTAGAAGGGATGTCACCCCCTGGGGGGCAGACACCTGAGTGGATGTGCTTATGGAAAGAAATTAGTGCACGTATAGACTCATTACATAAGAAATTTGACGACATGCCGACTGCGGGACAGCCGAGTTCTCAGCTCGTGCCTGTCCAGGTGTCTCAAAAGTCATCAGGGGCTCTGAAACGCCCGCTATCTCAGATGGCACAAGTAGATGTCGACACGGATACTGACACCAGTGTCGATGACGAGGAGTCAAATTTAATGCCCATGAAGGCCATTCACTGCATGATTGAGGCAATGAAAGAGGTGTTAAATATCTCTGATTTACATCCAGGTACCACAAAAAAGGGTATTATGTTTGGGGAGAAAAAACTACCTGTAGTTTTTCCCCCGTCAGATGAATTAAATGAAGTGTGTGAAGAAGCGTGGGCTTCCCCTGATAAGAAATTGGTAATTCCTAAGAAGGTACTAATGGCGTTCCCTTTCCCGCCAGAGGATAGGTTACGTTGGGAAACACCTCCTAGAGTGGATAAAGCGCTCACACGTTTGTCTAAAAAGGTGGCACTACCGTCTCAGGATACGGCCGCCCTTAAGGAACCTGCTGATAGAAAGCAGGAGGCGATCCTGAAGTCTGTATACACACACTCAGGCATTATACTTAGACCAGCTATTGCGTCAGCATGGATGTGCAGTGCTGCCGCTGCGTGGTCGGATAAACTGTCAGAAAATATTGACACCGCCGCATGACGGTGGGGCTCCACAGGCGGAGCCAGGTACGGTGGGGGCCCGCCTCATGAAATTCAGCGATCAGTGGGCTCGCTCACAGGTGGATCCCTGGATCCTTCAAATGGTATCTCAGGGGTACAAGCTGGAATTCGAGGCGGCTCCACCCCACCGGTTCCTAAAATCTGCCTTGCCGATTGCTCCCTCAGACAGGGAGGCGGTGCTAGCAGCGATTCACAAGCTGTATTCCCAGCAGGTGATAATCAAGGTACCCCTACTTCATCAAGGCCGGGGTTACTATTCCACACTATTTGTGGTGCCGAAACCGGACGGTTCGGTGAGACCCATTTTAAATTTGAAATCCTTGAACACATACATAAAAAAATTCAAGTTCAAGATGGAATCGCTCCGGGCGGTTATTGCAAGCCTGGAGGAGGGGGATTACATGGTATCCCTGGACATCAAGGATGCTTACCTGCATGTCCCCATTTACCATCCTCACCAGGAGTACCTCAGATTTGTGGTACAGGATTGCCATTACCAATTCCAGACGCTGCCGTTTGGACTCTCCACGGCACCGAGGGTATTTACCAAGGTTATGGCGGAAATGATGATACTCCTTCGAAAAAAAGGGAGTTTTAATTATCCCATACTTGGACGATCTCCTAATAAAGGCACGATCCAAGGAACAGTTGTTAGTGGGAGTAGCACTATCTCAGGAAGTGCTGCGCCAGCACGGCTGGATTCTGAATATCCCAAAGTCACAGCTGGTCCCGACGACACGTCTAATGTTCCTGGGAATGATTCTGGACACAGTCCAGAAAAAAGTGTTTCTCCCGGAGGAGAAAGCCAGGGAGTTGTCTTCTCTAGTCAGAGACCTCCTAAAACCAAAACAGGTATCTGTGCATCACTGCACGCGGGTCCTGGGAAAGATGGTAGCTTCTTACGAAGCAATTCCATTCGGCAGGTTCCATGCCAGGATTTTTCAGTGGGACCTGTTGGACAAGTGGTCCGGATCGCATCTTCAGATGCATCGCTTGATAACCCTGTCCCCAAGAACCAGGGTGTCTCTTCTGTGGTGGCTGCAGAGTGCTCATCTTTTGGAGGGCCGCAGATTCGGCATACAGGACTGGGTCCTGGTGACCACGGATGCCAGCCTACGAGGCTGGGGGGCAGTCACAAAGGGAAGAAACTTCCAAGGACTATGGTCAAGTCAGGAGACTTCCCTTCACATAAATATTCTGGAACTAAGGGCCATTTACAATGCCCTAAGTCAAGCAAAATCCCTGCTCCTACACCAGCCGGTGCTGATCCAGTCAGACAACATCACGGCAGTCGCCCATGTGAATCGACAGGGCGGCACAAGAAGCAGGATGGCAATGGCAGAAGCCACAAGGATTCTCCGATGGGCGGAAAATCATGTACTAGCACTGTCAGCAGTGTTCATCCCGGGAGTGGACAACTGGGAAGCAGACTTTCTCAGCAGGCACGACCTCCACCCGGGAGAGTGGGGACTTCATCCAGAAGTCTTCCAAATGATTGTAAATCAGTGGGGTCGTCCACAGGTGGACATGATGGCGTCCCGCCTAAACAAAAAACTAGAGAGGTATTGCGCCAGATCAAGAGACCCTCAGGCGATAGCTGTGGACGCTCTAGTGACACCGTGGGTGTACCAGTCAGTTTATGTGTTCCCTCCTGTACCTCTCATACCAAAGGTATTGATAATAATAAGAAAGCGAGGGGTAAACACAATTCTCGTGGTTCCGGATTGGCCAAGAAGAGCGTGGTACCCGGAATTTCAAGAGATGATCTCAGAGGACCCGTGGTCTCTGCCGCTCAGACAAGACCTGCTACAGCAGGGGCCCTGTCTGTTCCAAGACTTACCGCGGCTGCGTTTGACGGCATGGCGGTTGAACGCCGGATCCTGAAGGAAAAGGGCATTCCGGAGGAAGTCATTCCTACGCTTATTAAAGCTAGAAAAGAGGTTACAGCAAATCATTATCACCGCATATGGCGGAAGTATGTTGCTTGGTGTGAGGCCGAAAAGGCCCCAACAGAGGAATTTCAACTAGGTCGATTTCTGCATTTCCTGCAAGCAGGAGTTAATATGGGCCTAAAACTAGGCTCCATTAAAGTACAGATCTCGGCTCTGTCGATTTTCTTTCAAAAAGAACTAGCTTCAGTACCTGAAGTTCAGACATTTGTGAAAGGAGTGCTGCATATTCAGCCCCCATTTGTGCCTCCTGTGGCACCTTGGGATCTCAACGTGATGTTGAGTTTCTTAAAATCACATTGGTTTGAGCCACTAAAAACCGTGGATCTGAAATATCTCACGTGGAAAGTGGTCATGTTATTGGCTTTGGCTTCAGCCAGGCGTGTGTCAGAATTGGCGGCTTTATCATGTAAAAGCCCTTATCTGATTTTCCATATGGATAGGGCAGAATTGAGGACTCGTCCCCAATTTCTCCCAAAGGTGGTGTCAGCGTTTCACCTGAACCAGCCTATTGTGGTGCCTGCGGCTACTAGGGACTTGGAGGACTCCAAGTTGCTAGACGTTGTCAGGGCCCTGAAAATATATGTTTCCAGGATGGCTGGAGTCAGAAAATCTGACTCGCTGTTTATCCTGTATGCACCCAACAAGCTGGGTGCTCCTGCTTCTAAGCAGACTATTGCTCGCTGGATTTGTAGTACAATTCAGCTTGCTCATTCTGTGGCAGGCCTGCCACAGCCAAAATCTGTAAATGCCCATTCCACTAGGAAGGTGGGCTCATCTTGGGCGGCTGCCCGAGGGGTCTCGGCTTTACAACTTTGCCGAGCAGCTACTTGGTCAGGGGCAAACACGTTTGCAAAATTCTACAAATTTGATACCCTGGCTGAGGAGGACCTGGAGTTCTCTCATTCGGTGCTGCAGAGTCATCCGCACTCTCCCGCCCGTTTGGGAGCTTTGGTATAATCCCCATGGTCCTTTCGGAGTTCCCAGCATCCACTAGGACGTTAGAGAAAATAAGAATTTACTCACCGGTAATTCTATTTCTCGTAGTCCGTAGTGGATGCTGGGCGCCCATCCCAAGTGCGGTTTATCTGCAATACTTGTACATAGTTATTGTTAACTAAATCGGGTTATTGTTGAGCCATCTGTTGAGAGGCTCAGTTGTTTCATACTGTTAACTGGGATTCATATCACGAGTTGTACGGTGTGATTGGTGTGGCTGGTATGAGTCTTACCCGGGATTCAAAATCCTTCCTTATTGTGTACGCTCGTCCGGGCACAGTGTCCTAACTGAGGCTTGGAGGAGGGTCATAGTGGGAGGAGCCAGTGCACACCAGGTAGTCCTAAATCTTTCTAGAGTGCCCAGCCTCCTTCGGAGCCCGCTAATCCCCCATGGTCCTTTCGGAGTTCCCAGCATCCACTACGGACTACGAGAAATAGAATTACCGGTGAGTAAATTCTTATTATAAATGAGGTTGTGTGTGTGTCTATATGGGGCTGTGTGTGTATATATGGGGCTTTGTGTGTGTACATACAGTATATGGGGCTGTGTGTGTGTCTGGGTCTGTGTGTGTATATACATGGGGTAGTGTATGTGTATATATGGGGCTTTGGGGGGGTGTATGTGTGTGTGTATATATATATATATATATATATATATATATATATATATATATGGGGCTGTGTGATATATGGGGCTGTGTGTGTGTGTGTGTGTATATATATATATATATATATATATATATGGGTGTGTGTGTGTATGCATGTGTGTGTGTGTTTTTATATATATATATATATATATATATATATACGTACGTATGGGACTGTTTGTTTGTGTGTGTGTGTGTGTGTATATATATATATATGGGGCTGTGTGGATATACTCTATCTATATACTGTATATAGGGCTGTGTGTTTATACTATGGTGCTATGTGCATGCGCGTATTTGGGCAGTGTGCATATATGGGGCTGTGTGTGCGTATGTATGTATATGGAGTTATGTGTGCGTATGTATGTATGTATATGGGGCTGTGTGTGTGTATATGTGGCTCTCTGCATATGTGGCTGTCTTTGTATGCGGCTTTGCATGTGTATATGTGTCTCTTTGTGTGGCTGTGTGTGTGCACATATGAGGCTGTGTGAGTGTGTGGGGGGGGCACACCATTGTCTAATTTGCCTCCGGGCGTCTGGTTTAAACTTACGCCCCTGAGATGGAGGGGGATGACTGGGAAACAGTAGAGGGAGGGGGGATGACTAGGGAACAGTAGAGGGGGGAATGACTAGGGAACAGTAGAGGGAGGGGGGTTGACTAGGGAACAGTAGAGGGAGGGGGGATGACTAGGGAACAGTAGAGGGAGGGGGGATGACTAGGGAACAGTAGAGGGAGGGGGAATGACTAGGGAACAGTAGAGGGAGGGGGGGGTGACTAGGGAACAGTAGAGGGAGGGGGGATGACTAGGGAACAGTAGAGGGAGGGGGGGATGACTAGGGAACAGAAGAGGGAGGGGGAATGACTAGGGAACAGTAGAGGGAGGGGGATGACTAGGGAACAGTAGAGGGAGGGAGGATGACTAGGGAACAGAAGAGGGAGGGGGATGACTAGGGAACAGTAGAGGGAGGGGGGATGACTAGGGAACAGTAGAGGGAGGGGGGTGACTAGGGAACAGTAGAGGGAGGGGGGTGACTAGGGAACAGTAGAGGGAGGGGGGATGACTAGGGAACAGTAGAGGGAGGGGGATGACTAGGGAACAGAAGAGGGAGGGGGAATGACTAGGGAACAGTAGAGGGAGGGGGATGACTAGGGAACAGTAGAGGGAGGGAGGATGACTAGGGAACAGAAGAGGGAGGGGGATGACTAGGGAACAGTAGAGGGAGGGTGGTTGACTAGGGAACAGTAGAGGGAGGGGGGTGATTAGGGAACAGTAGAGGGAGGGGGATGACTAGAGAACAGTAGAGGGAGGGAGATGACTAGGGAACAGTAGAGGGAGGGGGGATGACTAGGGAACAGTAGAGGGAGGGGGATGACTAGGGAACAGAAGAGGGAGGGTGACTAGGGACAACAGAACTTTTCCAAATCTATAGTAGACACTGCAGACTGGCCACACTGTAGGTAATAAGTAACCAATTACTGTGCAAGTTGTGTGACCCTCCATACACCAACCCTGTGATCCTAATCCTCCCTCCTGCCCAGGACAGAGCAGCAGCCTGCCCACAACTTCTGCTGCATTCTTACACCGAGCAGCTGTGGTCTCTTACCACCACGCAACTCCCCTGGCTTCCTCCGCTACAAAGCGCTGCCGCTGATCCACTCTCTCTGTCACGATCCGGGTATCTGGACGCCATTACTTACCCTTCAGATGCCTCCTGAGGCTGGCTCAGCGTTCCAGGACCGGATCCCATCCGTTACACTGATGTCCACATTCCTGCCTCCTCTCCTGTCACTCTGAGACGTGGTCACCGCGGCGCCATGTAACATCTGGAATGGCGTTCCCCGCGGCCTCCACCGCTGTCCCTGAGTTCCTGCATGCAGAGTGTCAGAGTGGCGATTACGTCAGCCGCGGCCTCCGCTGTGCCCGTGTGGTTTAGATGTGCAATCATCAGTCTGGCGTCTCCTGTCTCCTGTGGCCGGCGCCGCCATTGCTGTTTCAATTCTCACATGGATTACAAACCAAACTTCCCTCCAAGTGTCTGCATGGGCGCAGCCATCTTGGATTTTGTCATCTGATTATTTCCACCAATCTGCTGTCTGTATTGTTGATTTGCATAATTGCCTAGCCAACCCCTTCCTTGCTGCAGGTATAAGTATGCTGTGCCTGAGCAAGGAAGGCGTCAGTGCTTTGGTTGTCTAACCTAGTTCCAGTTTGTCTCTCTCCTGTGGTTGTCTTCCAGGTTCCAGCTCCTGTCTCCAGACTTCTGCTATAGAGACCCGCACCAGCATTCCATCTGCGGTGTAGCCTGACTCTCCGATCCATTCTGGACTCACCTGTTTCCAGCTACAACAATCACCTGCTTCCAGCCCAGCTTCCAGCAGTGTACAGCTTCTCTTAAAGGGCCGGTGTCCTTTCTGCAGTTTACCACTCTCCACCGGTATTATTATTTCACCGCTCTCAAACAATCACCTGCTTCCAGCCCAGCTTCCAGCAGTGTACAGCTTCTCTTAAAGGGCCGGTGTCCTTTTCTGCAGTTTACCACTCTCCACCGGTATTATTATTTCACCGCTCTCAAACTCCAAACTTCATTATTATTTCATCGCTCTCAAGTTCGTTTATTATTTAACTGGTTCCAGCCAGTATCCACTCCGTACCAACAACAGTCTGGTTCCAGCCAGTATCCACAGCAGCCGTTTTACCTTCAGCAGCCCAGCCTTTCCTGGAACATCAGCTGGTACGATCCTGGGTTCTCTCCATTGCTACAGTCAGGCCTGGTAAGGACTTTCCAACTAGAAGATTATAAGAACTGTCTCACACTACCAGTGCCTGTGGCCCTTGCCACCCTGTAGTACCCAGGAATTGTATTTATCCTCTGTTGACTTTTATGTTTCCTTTTACTGCTGCTGTGTTACGGAGTTTGTCATAATAAACATCATTGACTTTTATCCTGGTTGTCGTGGTCACGCCTTCGGGCAGTTATTCTACATGTTACTTACATGTCTAGGGGTCTGATACAACCTCCCAGGTTCCGTTACATCTCAGCCCCTACAACTGAGGCTGCCTCCCGTCAGCTCAGGCCCTCAGTTGTGACACTCTCCTCCGTCCCTCACCTATCCACACTTCTCCAAGAAGGCAGTGGTGCTGTCGTCCACATGTGGCTCTCTACGCGGCTGCATAATTAGCGTAATGGGTGAGCCGGCCCTGCTTGGGGGGGAAGGAACAGATCACCACTGCCGCTTTCAAGAAAATCCTCTTCTAAGCGGCCACTGCTGCCCAGTGCATGGAGGACAGAGCCCCGCAGTGGCCGGCATTTACATAAAATTACGTCCACGTCATGAGGTCGCCCGTGAAGCCCCGCCCCCGACATTCCGAAAATGCCGGGGGCGGGGACTGCACGGGTGATGTCATGATGTGGACAGGCCCGCCCACCAGCATTCCTGACTCGCACATGCGCAGCCCGCATTTTCTGTGAGCTGTACAGAAAAACCAGGAGGACCCGGTGGTTTTACGGGGCAGTGGGAGGGTCACTTAAAAAACGGGAGCCTCCGCTGAATGCGGGAGGGTAGGCAACCCTGGTTATTGTATGTGTAAAGTTTTGCATTAGGTTTCGGTGCGTTTTTATTTTTTTTCATTTTTTTTATTAAGCACCGCAATTGCCAACATTGCTTTATGATCTGCACGTTAAATACATTTCTCTAACGTCCTAGTGGATGCTGGGGACTCCGAAAGGACCATGGGGAATAGCGGCTCCGCAGGAGACTGGGCACAAAAGTAAAAAGCTTTAGGACTACCTGGTGTGCACTGGCTCCTCCCCCCATGACCCTCCTCCAAGCCTCAGTTAAGATTTTGTGCCCGAACGAGAAGGGTGCAATCTAGGTGGCTCTCCTGAGCTGCTTAGAGTAAAAGTTTAAATAGGTTTTTTTATTTTCAGTGAGACCTGCTGGCAACAGGCTCACTGCATCGAGGGACTAAGGGGAGAAGAAGCGAACTCACCTGCGTGCAGAGTGGATTGGGCTTCTTAGGCTACTGGACATTAGCTCCAGAGGGACGATCACAGGCCCAGCCATGGATGGGTCCCGGAGCCGCGCCGCCGTCCCCCTTACAGAGCCAGAAGACTGAAGAGGTCCGGAAAATCGGCGGCAGAAGACGTCCTGTCTTCACTAAGGTAGCGCACAGCACCGCAGCTGTGCGCCATTGCTCTCAGCACACTTCACACTCCGGTCACTGAGGGTGCAGGGCGCTGGGGGGGGGGGGCGCCCTGAGACGCAATAAAAACACCTTTTTGGCAAAAAATACATCACATATAGCTCCTGGGCTATATGGATGTATTTAACCCCTGCCTATTTTTACATAAAAAAGCGGGAGAAAGGCCGCCGAAAAAGGGGCGGAGCCTATCTCCTCAGCACACTGGCGCCATTTTTTCCTCACAGCTCCGTTGGAGGAAGGCTCCCTGACTCTCCCCTGCAGTCCTGCACTACAGAAACAGGGTAAAACAAGAGAGGGGGGGCACTAAATTGGCATATAAATAATATATACAGCAGCTATATTAGGGAAAAACACTTATATAAGGTTATCCCTGTATATATATGGCGCTCTGGTGTGTGCTGGCAAACTCTCCCTCTGTCTCCCCAAAGGGCTAGTGGGGTCCTGTCCTCTATCAGAGCATTCCCTGTGTGTGTGCGGTGTGTCGGTACGTTGTGTCGACATGTATGAGGAGGAAAATGGTGTGGAGGCGGAGCAATTGCCTGTGTTAGTGATGTCACCCCCTAGGGAGTCGACACCTGACTGGATGGTCTTATGGAAAGAATTACGTGATAGTGTCAGCACTTTACAAAAGACTGTTGACGACATGAGACAGCCGGCAAATCAGTTAATACCTGTACAGGCGTCTCAAACACCGTCAGGGGCTCTAAAGCGCCCGTTACCTCAGGTCGATACAGACACAGACACGGACACTGACTCCAGTGTCGACGGTGAGGAAACAAACGTATTTTCCAGTAGGGCCACACGTTACATGATCACGGCAATGAAGGAGGTTTTGAACACTTCTGATACTACAAGTACCACAAAAAAGGGTATTATGTGGGGTGTGAAAAAACTACCCGTAGTTTTTCCCGAATCAGATGAATTAAATGAGGTGTGTGATGAAGCGTGGGTTTCCCCCGATAAAAAACTGCTAATTTCTAAAAAGTTATTGGCATTATACCCTTTCCCGCCAGAGGTTAGGGCGCGTTGGGAAACACCCCCTAGCGTAGATAAGGCGCTCACACGCTTATCAAAACAAGTGGCGTTACCGTCCCCTGATACGGCCGCCCTCAAGGAACCAGCTGATAGAAAGCTGGAAAATATCCTTAAAAGTATATACACACATACTGGTATTATACTGCGACCAGCAATCGCCTCAGCCTGGATGTGCAGTGCTGGGGTGGCTTGGTCGGATTCCCTGACTGAAAATATTGATACCCTGGACAGGGACAATATATTATTGACTATAGAGCATTTAAAGGATGCATTTCTATATATGCGAGATGCACAGAGGGATATTTGCACTCTGGCATCAAGAGTAAGTGCGATGTCCGATGTCCATTTCTGCCAGAAGAGGATTATGGACGCGACAGTGGTCAGGGGATGCGGATTCCAAACGGCATATGGAAGTATTGCCGTATAAAGGGGAGGAGTTATTTGGGGTCGGTCTATCGGACCTGGTGGCCACGGCAACGGCTGGAAAATCCACCTTTTTACCCCAAGTCACCTCGCAGCAGAAAAAGATACCGTCTTTTCAGGCTCAGTCCTATCGTCCCCATAAGGGCAAGCGGCCAAAAGGCCACTCATATCTGCCCCGGGGCAGAGGAAGGGGAAAAAGACTGCAGCAGACAGCCTCTTCCCATGAACAGAAGCCCTCCCCCGCTTCTGCCAAGTCCTCAGCATGACGCTGGGGCCTTACAAGCGGACTCAGGCACGGTGGGGGCCCGTCTCAAGAATTTCAGCGCGCAGTGGGCTCACTCGCAAGTGGACCCCTGGATCCTGCAGGTAGTATCTCAGGGGTACAAATTGGAATTCGAGACGTCTCCCCCTCGCCGGTTCCTGAAGTCTGCTTTACCAACGTCTCCCCCCGACAGGGAGGCGGTATTGGAAGCCATTCACAAGCTGTATTCCCAGCAGGCGATATTCAAGGTACCCCTCCTACAACAGGGAAAGGGGTATTATTCCACGCTGTTTGTGGTACCGAAGCCGGACGGCTCGGTGAGACCCATTTTAAATCTGAAATCCTTGAACACTTACATAAAAAGGTTCAAGTTCAAGATGGAGTCACTCAGAGCAGTGATAGCGAACCTGGAAGAAGGGGACTATATGGTGTCTCTGGACATCAAGGATGCTTACCTCCATGTCCCAATTTGCCCTTCTCACCAAGGGTACCTCAGGTTTGTGGTACAGAACTGTCACTATCAGTTTCAGACGCTGCCGTTTGGATTGTCCACGGCACCCCGGGTCTTTACCAAGGTAATGGCCGAAATGATGATTCTTCTTCGAAGAAAAGGCGTCTTAATTATCCCTTACTTGGACGATCTCCTGATAAGGGCAAGGTCCAGAGAACAGTTAGAGGTCGGAGTAGCACTATCTCAAGTAGTACTACGACAGCACGGATGGATTCTAAATATTCCAAAATCGCAGCTGATTCCGACGACACGTCTGCTGTTCCTAGGGATGATTCTGGACACAGTACAGAAAAAAGGTGTTTCTCCCGGAGGAGAAGGCCAAGGAGTTATCCGACCTAGTCAGGAACCTCCTAAGACCAGGCCAAGTGTCAGTACATCAATGCACAAGGGTCCTGGGAAAGATGGTGGCTTCTTACGAAGCGATTCCATTCGGCAGATTCCACGAAAGAACTTTTCAGTGGGATCTGCTGGACAAATGGTCCGGATCGCATCTTCAAATGCATCAGCGGATAACCCTGTCTCCAAGGACAAGGGTGTCTCTCCTGTGGTGGTTACAGAGTGCTCATCTCCTAGAGGGCCGCAGATTCGGCATTCAGGATTGGGTCCTGGTGACCACGGATGCCAGCCTGAGAGGCTGGGGAGCAGTCACACAGGGAAGAAATTTCCAGGGCTTGTGGTCAAGCATGGAAACGTCACTTCACATAAATATCCTGGAACTAAGGGCCATTTACAATGCCCTAAGTCAGGCAAGACCTCTGCTTCAGGGTCAGCCGGTGTTGATCCAGTCGGACAACATCACGGCAGTCGCCCACGTAAACAGACAGGGCGGCACAAGAAGCAGGAGGGCAATGATGGAAGTGGCAAGGATTCTTCGCTGGGCGGAGAATCATGTGATAGCACTGTCAGCAGTGTTCATTCCGGGAGTGGACAACTGGGAAGCAGACTTCCTCAGCAGACACGATCTTCACCCGGGGGAGTGGGGACTTCACCCAGAAGTCTTCCACATGATTGTGAACCGTTGGGAAAAACCAAAAGGTGGACATGATGGCGTCCCGCCTCAACAAAAAACTGGACAGATATTGCGCCAGGTCAAGGGACCCTCAGGCAATAGCTGTGGACGCTCTGGTAACACCGTGGGTGTACCAGTCAGTGTATGTGTTCCCTCCTCTTCCTCTCATACCAAAAGTACTGAGAATCATAAGAAGGAGAGGAGTAAAGACTATACTCGTGGCTCCGGATTGGCCAAGAAGGACTTGGTACCCGGAAATTCAAGAGATGCTCACGGAAGACCCGTGGCCTCTACCTCTAAGAAAGGACCTGCTCCAGCAGGGACCATGTCTGTTCCAAGACTTACCGCGGCTGCGTTTGACGGCATGGCGGTTGAACGCCGGATCCTGAAGGAAAAAGGCATTCCGGATGAAGTCATCCCTACCCTGATCAAAGCCAGGAAGGATGTAACCGTACAACATTATCACCGTATTTGGCGTAAATATGTTGCGTGGTGCGAGGCCAGGAAGGCCCCTACAGAGGAATTTCAACTGGGTCGTTTCCTGCATTTCCTGCAAACAGGACTGTCTATGGGCCTCAAATTGGTGTCCATTAAGGTTCAAATTTCGGCCCTGTCAATATTCTTCCAAAAAGAACTGGCTTCTGTTCCTGAAGTTCAGACGTTTGTCAAGGGAGTACTGCATATACAGCCTCCTTTTGTGCCTCCAGTGGCACCTTGGGATCTCAATGTAGTTTTGGGATTCCTAAAATCACATTGGTTTGAACCACTCACCACTGTGGACTTAAAATATCTCACATGGAAAGTGGTAATGCTGTTAGCCCTGGCTTCAGCCAGGCGTGTCTCAGAATTGGCGGCTTTATCCTATAAAAGCCCTTACCTAATTTTTCATACGGACAGGGCAGAATTGAGGACTCGTCCTCAATTTCTCCCTAAGGTGGTTTCAGCTTTTCACTTAAACCAGCCTATTGTGGTGCCTGCGGCTACTAGGGACTTGGAGGATTCCAAGTTGCTGGACGTAGTCAGGGCCCTGAAAATATATGTTTCCAGGACGGCTGGAGTCAGAAAATCTGATTCGCTGTTTATCCTGTATGCACCCAACAAGCTGGGTACTCCTGCTTCTAAGCAGACGATTGCTCGTTGGATTTGTAGTACAATTCAGCTTGCACATTCTGTGGCAGGCCTGCCACAGCCAAAATCTGTAAAAGCCCATTCCACACGGAAAGTGGGCTCATCTTGGGCGGCTGCCCGAGGGGTCTCGGCTTTACAACTTTGCCGAGCAGCTACTTGGTCAGGGGCAAACACGTTTGCTAAATTCTACAAATTTGATACCCTGGCTGAGGAGGACCTGGAGTTCTCTCATTCGGTGCTGCAGAGTCATCCGCACTCTCCCGCCCGTTTGGGAGCTTTGGTATAATCCCCATGGTCCTTTCGGAGTCCCCAGCATCCACTAGGACGTTAGAGAAAATAAGAATTTACTTACCGATAATTCTATTTCTCATAGTCCGTAGTGGATGCTGGGCGCCCATCCCAAGTGCGGATTGTCTGCATTACATGTACATAGTTATTGTTACAAAAATCGGGTTATTGTTGTTGTGAGCCATCTTTTCAGAGGCTCCTTCTGTTATCATGCTGTTAACTGGGTTCAGATCACAAGTTGTACGGTGTGATTGGTGTGGCTGGTATGAGTCTTACCCGGGATTCAAAATCCTTCCTTATTGTGTACGCTCGTCCGGGCACAGTATCCTAACTGAGGCTTGGAGGAGGGTCATGGGGGGAGGAGCCAGTGCACACCAGGTAGTCCTAAAGCTTTTTACTTTTGTGCCCAGTCTCCTGCGGAGCCGCTATTCCCCATGGTCCTTTCGGAGTCCCCAGCATTCACTACGGACTATGAGAAATAGAATTATCGGTAAGTAAATTCTTATTTTAAATGGCCAAGAGTGTGCATCCAAGCAGTACATTGAATCAGATACAGTAATTATATCACAATGAAGTAGAATAATCCATATTGGAAGGTTATCCATTTACCAAACAAATAACATGTAAATTGTCTGCTAGGACGCAATACTGTGATATAAAGTAATTATAACCCTGCCATTCACATTACAAAATACATTACTAATTGAAAAGAAGGAAAAGGGGTGGGGGGGGGGGGGGGGGGGGGGATGAGGAGCCTCACAGGACCACAAGAGCCAAACCCCAAGGTGTCAATTGTAAGCAAAAAGGAAAAGCAAGAAGTAATATTCCCTCATATGTCGAAGGGGAGATCTCCCGTGATTCTCCGCTGCGGAAACCACGTTGTGTTTGTAAGAGATTCTACTAGTCTATTCTGAAACTCCCTGGGCAGAGTGGGGATATAGCTTTCCCATGTTTCAAAGAAAGGCGGAACCAAACGTTCCTTATTCAATGATGCTTCAATCCAATCCATGTTAAAAACATGGAATAGCTTGTTTTTATACATCTGTAGGGATGGCGGAGAGGTAGAAATCCAACTTTGCAATATAGGGGTATATGCAATTGCGGTCGAATTCCCGAAAATGTCAAAAAACTGGACATTTTCGCCCCCAAAAAAAATTCGACAATGCAATTCAGTACTTTTCGTAAAAAAAAACCGGACTTTCAAAATCCGACTTTTTGAAATTCGACATTTGTCAAATTCGACATTTCTGCCATGGTACAAATGCGGCAATTCGACAAAAGTATATTCAATTGAAGATTGTAAATTCGACAACAGTGCTTTTAGACAGTAAATTCGCCATTTTCAATCCGCCACACTTTGCTGGCGGAATCTAATAAAATTTTTTAAAAAACATGTTTTTTTTGGTGTTTTTTTTTATTGCTAATAGCATATCTATTTATATTAGAAGGGATTAGGTACTTGGCTTGTCTATTTTGGAGGCACAAGTATTATTTATATATTTTTAAAAATATATATATATTTTTTTAAATGGAATGGTAAAAATCAGAAAAAAAAATGCGTGGGGTCCCCCCTCCTAAGCATAACCAGCCTCGGGCTCTTCGAGCCGGTTCTGGTTCTAAAAATCCGGGGTAAAAACTGAGATGGGATCCCCCGTATTTTTAAAACCAGCACCGGGCTCTGCGTCTGGTGCTGGTGCAAAAAATACGGGGGACAAAAAGCGTAGGGGTCCCCCGTATTTTTTACACCAGCATCGGGCTCCACTAGCTGGACAGATAATGCCACAGCCGGGGGTCACTTTTATACAGTGCCCTGTGGCCGTGGCATTAAATACCCGACTAGTCACCCCTGGCCGGGGTACTCTGGAGGAGTGGGGACCGCTTCAATCAAGGGGTCCCCCCCCCAGCCACCCAAGGGCCAGGGGTGAAGCCCGAGGCTGTCCCCCCCATCCAAGGGCTGCGGATGGGGGGCTGATAGCCTTGAGTAAAATGAAAGAATATTGTTTTTTTCCAGAAGAACTACAAGTCCCAGCAAGCCTCCCCCGCAAGCTGGTACTTGGAGAACCACAAGTACCAGCATGCGGGTGGAAAAACGGGCCCGCTGGTACCTGTAGTTCTACTGGGGGAAAAATACCCAAATAAAAACAGGAGACACACACCGTGAAAGTAAAATTTTATTTCATACATGCCGACACATACATACTTACCTATGTTGACCCGCCGACTGGCACGTCTCCAATGTCGCCGACGATCCGGGATACCTGTGAATAAAATTTACTCACCTGATCCAGTGTCCTGTGATTTGTAATCCACGTACTTGGCAAAAAAACAAACCGCATTAACCCGAACCAGACGGACTGAAAGGGGTCCCATGTTTACACATGGGACCCCTTTCCCCGAATGCAGAGACCCCCCGTGACTGCTGTCACCGAAAAGGTCCCTTCAGCCAATCAGGAAGCGCCACTTCGTGGCACTCTCCTGATTGGCTGTATGCGCGTCTGAGCTGGCAGACAGCGCATCGCACAGCTCCCTCCATTAGTTTCAATGGTGGGAACTTTGCGGTCAGCAGTGGGGTTACCCGCGGTCAGCGCTTCCTGATTGGCTGAAGGGACCTTTCTGTGACAGGAGTCACGGGGGGTCTCTGCATTCGCACATGGGACCCCTTTCAGTCCGTGTGGTCCGGGTATTCGTTTTTTTGTTTTGCCAAGTACGTGGATTACAAATCACAGGACACTGGATTGAGGTGAGTATAATTTTATTCACAGGTACCCCGGATCGTCGGCGACATTGGAGACGTGCCAGTCGGCGGGTCAACAGGTAAGTATGTATGTGTCGGCATGTATGAAATAAACTTTTACTTTCACGGTGTGTGTCTCCTGTTTTTATTTGGGTATTTTTTTCACTGTAGAACTACAGGTACCAGCGGGCTCGTTTTTCCACCCGCATGCTGGTACTTGTGGTTCTCCAAGTACCAGCTTGCGGGGGAGGCTTGCTGGGACTTGTAGGTCTTCTGGAAAAAAAACAATATTCTTTCATTTTACTCAAGGCTATCAGCCCCCCATCCGCAGCCCTTGGATGGGGGGACAGCCTCGGGCTTCACCCCTGGCCCTTGGGTGGCTGGGGGGGGGACCCCTTGATTGAAGGGGTCCCCACTCCTCCAGGGTACCCCGGCCAGGGGTGACTAGTTGGGTATTTAATGCCACGGCCGATGTATAAAAGTGACCCCCGGCTGTGGCATTATCTGTCCAGCTAGTGGAGCCCGATGCTGGTGTAAAAAATACGGGGGACCCCTACGCTTTTTGTCCCCCGTATTTTTTGCACCAGGCGCAGAGCCCGGTGCTGGTTTTAAAAATACGGGGGATCCCATGTCAGTTTTTACCTCGGATTTTTAGAACCAGGACCAGCTCGAAGAGCCCGAGGCTGGTTATGCTTAGGAGGGGGGACCCCACGCAATTTTTTTTCCGGGTTTTTTACCGTTTTTCCCCGGTTTTTTTACATTTTTACAAATCTAATCAAAATCCGTCAAATCGGCCGTTTTTCGACAGCGGGACTGTCTAATCCGTTTTTTATTGAATATGTTGAATTCCGGCACCCACCTGCCGGAATTCGACGGTCGAATTGTGTCGAATTAAAAAACGGGCGAAAAATTGCCGCGATTCGTCGGCAATTGCATATACCCCATAGTCTTTCGGGCAGCAGCGCTTATAGCTAGCAGTAACTTCCTGCACCCCCTAGCAATCCTTTGTGTAGTAGGTACTATCCTTAATATATTGCCCATTCAGCGCTGAATGGAATGTAATTGACTAGGTGATCTAAGGAAAATTTCCTCACCGCCAGCCAAAATCTCCGAAGCAAAGGACAAGACCAGAAGCAATGGAGGAAGTCCGCTTGAGGGGACATGCATCTTAAACAGTTATGAGTGGTAGTCATACCAGCCAGATATTGCCTATGGGGAGTGAAATAAGAGCGGTGAAAAATATTCAAGAACATCTCTCGATATTGCGCAGCGGGCAACAATTTACAGCAACTGCAGAGATTTTTAAGCAAATTATCACACGATAAGGAAGGGAAAGATGACATCCATTGACTAACCCCCGAAGTAACCTGCTCATGGTCTATATGTTTTCTTAAAATAGAGTAGTGCCAAGAAATAGCTTTTTTAATCTTTTTTTTTTTTTTTATATTAACTTTCACTGTAACAAATCTACGTGTCAACCAATATTAAGCGGCCTAAGCCTTGGAAAATGATAAAGTAGAGAGAGAGAGAGATAAAGTACCATCCAGTCAGCTCCTAGTTGCCGTGTTACAGGCTGTTTGAGAAATGACAGGAGTTGGTACTTTATCTTTTGCTCTTTGTACATAGACCCCTAAATTTCATTTCATCTGAATGTAATACATCGGTAACTAAATTTGTTTGTGTGTTTGGCTTCCACAAGAGATATTTTGTTTTTAAATGCAGCTTCAATGCACTTGCAAACACATTTGACATGCACACAAACACAATCCAGTTTTTCGTGTTTTACGAGGCTGAAGTTGGCTTTTTATTCGGCCAGCTTATTCACTTCTTATTCGAGGTCCAGCTTCTTATTCAGAAAATTGAGTTTTGCAAGCGTTAACCAGTCTTAAATCACAAATTTGACACCTGAATTCAACAGAGCGTGGTCACTTGCATATGACCCACTTGTATTTTGCCTGTCCAAACTCTGTTTTGGGCATGAAATACACTGGCAAAGTGTGCACATATACCATATTTTACCATTTTGAATAAGTCGCTGTAGTTCTGCAAGGGTTAACTAATCTTGGGCCACAAATCTGACACCTGAAATCAACAGAGCGTGGTCACTTGCATATGACCCACATGTATTTTGCCTGGCCCAACGCTGTTTTGGGCATGAAATACGCTGGCATATTGGGCACAAACACCATGTTTTACCATTTTGAATATTTAAGTAGTTGTAGATTTGCAAGGGTTAACTAGTCTTGGGCCAGAAATGTGACACCTGAAATCAAAATAGGGTGGTCACTTGCATATGACCCACTTGTATTTCGCCTGGCCCAACGCTGTTTTGGGCATGAAATACGCTGGCAAAGTGGGAACATACACTATATTATAATTTGCCATTTTGAATAAGTAGCTGTAGTTTTGCAAGGGTTAATTAGTCTTGGGCCACAAAATTGACACCTGAAATCAAAATAGGGTGGTCACTTGCATATAACCCACTTGTATTTTGGCTGGCCCAATGCTGTTTTGGGCATGAAATACACTGGCAAAGTGGGAACACCCACCATATTTTACCATTTTGAATAAGTAGCTGTAGATTTGCAAGGGTTAACTAGTCTTGGGCCACAAATTTGACACCTGAAATCAACAGAGGGTGGTCACATGCATATGACCCACATGTATTTTGCCTGGCCCAACGCTGTTTTGGGCATGAAATACGCTGGCATATTGGGCACAAACACCATGTTTTACCATTTTGAATATTTAAGTAGTTGTAGATTTGCAAGGGTTAACTAGTCTTGGGCCAGAAATGTGACACCTGAAATCAAAATAGGGTGGTCACTTGCATATGACCCACTTGTATTTCGCCTGGCCCAACGCTGTTTTGGGCATGAAATACGCTGGCAAAGTGGGAACATACACTATATTATAATTTGCCATTTTGAATAAGTAGCTGTAGTTTTGCAAGGGTTAATTAGTCTTGGGCCACAAAATTGACACCTGAAATCAAAATAGGGTGGTCACTTGCATATAACCCACTTGTATTTTGGCTGGCCCAATGCTGTTTTGGGCATGAAATACACTGGCAAAGTGGGAACACCCACCATATTTTACCATTTTGAATAAGTAGCTGTAGATTTGCAAGGGTTAACTAGTCTTGGGCCACAAATTTGACACCTGAAATCAACAGAGGGTGGTCACATGCATATGACCCACATGTATTTTGCCTGGACCAACGCTGTTTTGGGCATGAAATATGCTGGCAAACTGGGCACACACACCATATTTAAAAATTTGCCATTTTGAAAAAGTAGCTGTAGTTTTGCAACACACACCATATTTTAACGTTTTGAATAAGTAGCTGTCGTTCTGCAGGGGGTAACTAGTCTTGGGCCACAAATGTGACACCTGAAATCAACAGAGCGTAGTCACTTGCATATGACCCACATGTATTTTGCCTGGCCCAACGCTGTTTTGGGCATGAAATACACTGGCAAAATTGGCGCACACACCATATTTTACCATTTTGAATAAGTAGCTGTAGTTTTGCAAGGGTTAACTAGTCTTGGGCCACAAATTTTACACCTGAAATCAGGAGCTTGCAATACAGGCTCTGCGCACAAAGCTTGCCTTAAATTCTGCCAAGCAGTCTCTGCGGGCCTTGGGGTAATTCAGACTGAATCGCTGCAGTAGCAGCGATCACAGTCTGAATTACTTTGTGGAGTGCGCCCTGCGGGTGCGTACCCCAGGAACCTAATGAGATTGACAGGTAGACGCGATTGCGAGGCGGGAGGGGATGTGCCAACGACATTAGAACCGCAGTCCGGACAACGGAGGCGTGTCTGGACCATTGGGGGGCGGGCCGTGGCGGCTGCGTGACTTCACACCAGTCGCTGTGACCCGGGACGCGGGAAGTTGCGGCCTGCCAGCACGCAGGACCTGCACTGGCAGGGCGCTACTCACCAAGTACAAAAGCAGCGATGCTTTTGTACTTGTGCGGGGGGTAGAACAAGACATGCGGGCCGGACTAGCCCTGTGCTGGGCGTCCCCCCGCATGTCAGAGTAAATGATCGTAGATGTGCTACATTTAGCATATCTACGATTAGATCTTGTCTGAGGGCTGTTTCCTCAGACATTCAGTTAAAGAACCATGTGTGTGAAGGGGAGCTTTCACACACAATGGGGGTCATTCCGAGTTGTTCGCTCCGTATTTTTTTCTCGCAACGGAGCGACTGCGCTAAGTAAATTTGCTATGCAGTTAGGTTTTTACTCACGGCATTACGAGATTTTTTCTTCGTTCTGGTGATCGTAATGTGATTGACAGGAAGTGGGTGTTTCTGGGCGGAAACAGGCCGTTTTATGGGTGTGTGCGAAAAAACACTACCGTTTCTGGGAAAAACGCGGGAGTGGCTGGAGAAACGGAGGAGTGTCTGGGCGAACGCTGGGTGTGTTTGTGACGTCAAACCAGGAACGACAAGCACTGAACTGATCGCAGATGCCGAGTAAGTGTGGAGCTACTCAGACACTGCTAAGAAGTGTCTATTCGCAATTCTGCTAATCTTTCGTTCGCAATTTTGATAAGCTAAGATTCACTCTCAGTAGACGGCGGCTTAGCGTGTGCAAAGCTGCTAAAAGCAGCTTGCGAGCGAACAACTCGGAATGACCCCCAATGTTTTTTCTCTAACGTCCTAGAGGATGCTGGGAACTCCGTAAGGACCATGGGGATAGACGGGCTCCGCAGGAGACATGGGCACTTTACGAAAGACTTTAGGTGCACTGGCTCCTCCCTCTATGCCCCTCCTCTAGACCTCAGTTTGATACTGTGCCCAGAGGAGATGGGTGCACTACAGGGAGCTCTCCTGAGCTTCCTGTCAGAAAGTATGTTTGTTAGGTTTTTTATTTTCAGGGAGCCTGCTGGCAACAGACTCCCTGCATCGAGGGACTGAGGAGAGAGAAATAGACCTACTTCTCTGAGTTTCAAGGCTCTGTTTCTTAGGCTACTGGACACCATTAGCTCCAGAGGGATTGGTACGCAGGTCTCACCCTCGCCATCCGTCCCAGAGCCGCGCCACCGTCCTCCTCGCAGAGCCGGAAGATAGAAGCCGGGTGAGTATGAGAAGAAAAGAAGACTTCAAAGGCGGCAGAAGACTTCATGATCTTCACTGAGGTAACGCACAGCAGTAAAGCTGTGCGCCATTGCTCCCATACACCTCACACACCGCAGTCACTGTAAGGGTGCAGGGCACAGGGGGGGCGCCCTGGGCAGCAATAAAACCTCTCCATTGGCAAAATAAGTATATGCATGTACAGATGGGCACTGTACATGTATATAACAGAGCCCCCGCCAGTTTTCAGGAATTTTGAGCGGGACAGAAGCCCGCCGCCGAGGGGGCGGGGCTTCTCCCTCAGCACATACCAGCGCCATTTTTCTCCACAGCACAACGCTGAGAGGGAGCTCCCTGGACTCTCCCCTGCTAATACACAGTGATAGAGGGGTTTTAAGAGGGGGGGGGGGGGGGACAAATTTGGCAGATATAAAGTATAAACAGCGCTACTGGATAAACATTTAGTGGGTTTTTTTCCATGGTCATATAGCGCTGGGATGTGTGCTGGCATACTCTCTCTTTGTCTCTCCAAAGGGCCTGGTGGGGAAACTATCTTCAGATAAGAGGTTCCCTGTGTGTGTGGTGTGTCGGTACGCGTGTGTCGACATGTCTGAGGTAGAAGGCTCACCTAGGGAGGAGGGGGAGCGTATGAATGTGAGGTCTCCGTCGGCGGTGCCGACACCTGACTGGATGGATATGTGGAATGTTTTAAGTGCTAGTGTGAACTTATTGCACAAAAGATTAGACAAAGCGGAAGCTAAGGAACAGTCAGCGAGTGAACCCATGTCTGTCCCTATGTCGCCGGGACCTTCAGGGTCTCAGAAGCGCCCACTATCCCAGATAGGAGACACAGATACCGACACGGATTCGGACTCCAGTGTCGACTACGATGATGCAAAGTTACAGCCAACAGTGGCTAAATGTATTCGATATATGATTATTGCAATAAAAGAAGTGTTGCATATCACAGAGGAACCCCCTGTTCCTGACACGAGGGTACACATGTATAAGGGAAAGAAACCTGAGGTAACTTTTCCCTCTTCACATGAGTTGAACGAATTATGTGAAAAAGCGTGGGAATCTCCAGACAAAAACCTGCAGATTCCCAAAAGAATTCTTATGGCGTATCCTTTCCCGCCAACGGACAGGATACGGTGGGAATCCTCCCCTAAGGTGGACAAAGCGTTGACACGCTTGTCAAAAAAGATAGCGCTGCCATCCCAAGATACGGCTACCCTCAAGGATCCTGCTGACCGCAAACAGGAGGTTACCTTGAAATCCATTTACACACATTCTGGTACATTACTCAGACCGGCAATTGCGTCGGCCTGGGTTTGTAGCGCTGTAGCAGCATGGACAGATTCCTTATCAGCGGAAATTGAGACCCTAGATAAGGATACCATTTTATTGACCCTAGGCCATATAAAGGATGCTGTCTTATATATGAGCGATGCTCAAAGAGACATTAGTTTACTGGTTTCCAGAATAAACGCTATGTCAATTTCTGCTAGACGAGTCCTCTGGACCCGGCAGTGGACAGGTGATGCCGACTCAAAAAGACATATGGAGGTTTTACCTTACAAGGGTGAGGAATTGTTTGGGGAAGGTCTCTCGGACCTGGTCTCCACAGCTACGGCAGGTAAATCGAATTTTTTGCCCTATGTTCCCTCACAACCTAAGAAAGCGCCACATTATCAAATGCAGTCCTTTCATTCAAATAAAAGCAAAAGAGTACGTGGATCGTCCTTTCTTGCCAGAGGCAAGGGCAGAGGTAAAAAGCTGCACAGCTAGTTCCCAGGAACAGAAGTCCTCCCCGGCCTCTGCAAAATCCACTGCATGACGCTGGGGCTCCGCTGAGGGAGTCTGCCCCAGTGGGGGCACGTCTTCGACTTTTCAGCCACATCTGGGTTCACTCACAGGCAATAGATATTGTTTCTCAGGGATACAAGCTGGAATTCGAAGAGGTGCCTCCTCGCCGGTTTTTCAAATCGGCTCAGCCGACTTCTCCCCTAGAAAGGGAGATAGTGTTAAATGCTATTCACAAATTGTGTCTTCAACAAGTGGTGGTCGAAGTTCCCCTGCTTCAGAGAGGGATGGGATACTACTCAACCCTGTTTGTAGTTCCGAAACCGGACGGTTCGGTCAGACCCATATTGAATTTAAAATCCCTGAACCCATACTTAAACGGTTCCAGTTCAAGATGGAATCGCTCAGAGCGGTCATCGCCAGCCTGGAAGGGGGGGGATTTTATGGTATCTCTGGACATAAAGGATGCATACCTTCATGTCCCCATTTATCCACCTCACCAGGCTAACCTGAGATCTGCGGTACAGGATTGTCATTACCAATTTCAGACGTTGCTGTTTGGGCTTTCCACGGCCCCGAGGATTTTCACCAAGGTAATGGCAGAAATGATGGTGTCACACCCTGCGCAAACAGGGGCCCTCATTCCGAGTTGTTCGCTCGGTATTTTTCATCGCATCGCAGTGAAAATCCGCTTAGTACGCATGCGCAATGTTCGCACTGCGACTGCGCCAAGTAACTTTACTATGAAGAAAGTATTTTTACTCACGGCTTTTTCTTCGCTCCGGCGATCGTAATGTGATTGACAGGAAATGGGTGTTACTGGGCGGATACACGGCGTTTCAGGGGCGTGTGGCTGAAAACGCTACCGTTTCCGGAAAAAACGCAGGAGTGGCCGGGGAAACGGTGGGAGTGCCTGGGCGAACGCTGGGTGTGTTTGTGACGTCAACCAGGAACGACAAGCACTGAAATGATCGCACAGGCAGAGTAAGTCTGGAGCTACTCTGAAACTGCTAACTCGTTTGTAATCGCAATATTGCGCGTACGTCGGTCGCAATTTTAAGAAGCTAAGATTCACTCCCAGTAGGCGGCGGCTTAGCGTGTGTAACTCTGCTACATTCGCCTTGCGAGCGAACAACTCGGAATGAGGGCCAGGGTGTCACAATTATCCCATACTTGGACGATCTCCTCATAAAAGCGAGATCACGAGAGAAGTTACTGAACAGCGTGTCACTTTCATTGAAGGTGTTACAGCAACACGGCTGGATTCTCAATATCCCGAAGTCACAGCTGGTTCCTACGACTCGTCTGACCTTCTTGGGCATGATTTTGGACACAGACCAGAAAAGGGTTTTTCTTCCGATAGAAAAAGCTCAGGAACTCATGACTCTAGTCAAGAACCTATTGAAGCCAAAACAAGTGTCTGTGCATCATTGCACTCAAGTCCTGGGAAAAATGGTGGCAACATACGAAGCCATTCCCTTCGGCAGGTTCCATGCAAGGACTTTCCAATGGGACCTATTGGACAAGTGGTCCGGGTCACATCTACAAATTCATCAGCTGATCACCCTGTCCCCCAGGGCCAAGGTATCTCTCCTGTGGTGGCTGCAGAGTGCTCACCTTTTGGAAGGCCGCAGGTTCGGCATTCAGGATTGGATCCTAGTGACCACGGACGCGAGCCTCAGAGGGTGGGGTGCAGTCACACAGGGAAGAAACTTCCAAGGACTTTGGACAAGTCAAGAGACTTGTCTTCACATCAACATCCTGGAACTGAGGGCCATATACAACGCCCTACGTCAAGCGGAGAACTTACTTTGCGACCAACCAGTTCTGATCCAGTCAGACAACATCACCGCAGTGGCTCATGTAAACCGCCAAGGCGGCACAATGAGCAGAGTGGCAATGGTGGAAGCCACCAGGATTCTTCGCTGGGCGGAAAATCATGTAAGCGCACTGTCAGCAGTGTTCATTCCGGGAGTGGACAACTGGGAAGCAGACTTCCTCAGCAGACACGACCTGCATCCAGGGGAGTGGGTACTTCATCGGGAAGTCTTCACACAGATTGCAAGTCAGTGGAGACTGCCCCAGATAGACATGATGGCGTCCCGCCTCAACAAAAAGCTACAGAGGTATTGCGCCAAATCAAAAGACCCTCAGGCGGTAGCAGTAGACGCCCTAGTGACACCGTGGGTGTTCCAGTCGGTCTATGTGTTTCCTCCTCTTCCTCTCATACCCAAGGTGTTGAGAATAATAAGAAAAAGAGGAGCGAGAACAATTCTCATTGTTCCAGATTGGCCGCGAAGGGCCTGGTATCCGGATCTGCTGGAAATGCTCACAGAAGATCCGTGGCCTCTTCCTCTAAGACAGGACCTGTTACAACAGGGGCCATGTCTGTTCCAAGACTTACCGCGGCTGCGTTTGATGGCATGGCGGTTGAACGCCGGATCCTAGCGGAAAAGGGAATTCCGGATGAGGTCATTCCTACTCTGATAAAGGCTAGGAAAGACGTGACAGCGAAACATTATCACCGGATATGGCGAAAATATGTTTCTTGGTGTGAGGCCAGGAATGTTCCTACGGAAGAATTCCATCTGGGCCGTTTCCTTCACTTCCTACAGACTGGAGTGAATTTGGGCCTAAAATTAGGCTCCATTAAGGTTCATATTTCGGCCTTATCCATTTTCTTTCAAAAAGAATTGGCTTCTCTCCCAGAAGTACAGACTTTTGTGAAGGGAGTGCTGCATATTCAGCCTCCTTTTATTCCTCCGGTGGCACCTTGGGACCTTAACGTGGTGTTGAGTTTCCTTAAGTCGCACTGGTTTGAACCACTTCAAACGGTGGAGTTAAAATAGCTCACTTGGAAGGTGGTCATGTTATTAGCCTTGGCTTCGGCTAGGCGAGTGTCGGAATTGGCGGCTTTGTCTCATAAAAGCCCCAATCCGGTTTTCCATATGGATAGGGCGTAATTGCGAACCCGTCCTCAATTCTTGCCTAAGGTGGTGTCATCTTTTATATGAACCAACCTATTGTGGTGCCTGTGGCTACACGAGATTTGGAGGATTCTGAGTCCCTTGATGTAGTCAGGGCTTTGAAAATTTATGTGGCCAGAATGGCTAGAGTCAGGAAAACAAGGTTGGCGCCCCTACTTCGAAGCAGACTATTGCTCGCTGGATCTGTAACACGATTCAGCAGGCGCATTCTACGGCTGGATTGCCTTTACCAAAATCGGTCAAGGCCCATTCCACTAGGAAGGTGGGCTCGTCTTGGGCGGCTGCCCGAGGGGTCTCGGCACTACAACTGTGCCGAGCTGCTACTTGGTCGGGTTCAAACACCTTTGCAAAGTTCTATAAGTTTGATACCCTGGCTGAGGAGGACCTAAGGTTTGCTCATTCAGTGTTGCAGAGTCATCCGCACTCTCCCGCCCGTTTGGATGCTTTGGTATAATCCCCATGGTCCTTACGGAGTCCCCAGCATCCTCTAGGACGTTAGAGAAAATAAGATTTTAAACCTACCGGTAAATCTTTTTCTCGTAGTCCGTAGAGGATGCTGGGCGCCCGTCCCAAGTGCGGACTACTTCTGCGAGACTTGTATATAGTTTTGCTTACATAAGGGTTATGTTATAGTTTCATCAGGTTGGACTGATGCTACGTTGTTTTTTCATACTGTTAACTGATTAATAGATACACAAGTTATACGTCGTGATTGGTGTGGCTGGTATGAATCTTGCCCTTGGATTAACAAAAATCCTTTCCTCGTACTGTCCGTCTCCTCTGGGCACAGTTTCTCTAACTGAGGTCTAGAGGAGGGGCATAGAGGGAGGAGCCAGTGCACACCCAGACCTAAAGTCTTTCTTAAAGTGCCCATGTCTCCTGCGGAGCCCGTCTATCCCCATGGTCCTTACGGAGTCCCCAGCATCCTCTACGGACTACGAGAAAAAGATTTACCGGTAGGTTTAAAATCTTATTTTTTTAGCCGCCGCTGCACATGCGCACAGCATTACACACGGCTCAAAGCCATTGTGTGTGAAAGACCCTGCCGGATGGCAAAAAGCCGGACAAAGTTTGTCCGGCTTTTTGCCATCCGGTGTAAACCGTGTAGTGTGTAACAGCCCTACCACTTCTCCAGGCTTAATACATCTGCCCCTACGTTTCTTACCTGATTCCCTGCCATCTCTTCCTCCTGTGCATGAACAGCACATTGACATCCAGCCCCGACTCCCAAACTGTGTAATGTACATGCAAAAATACTGTCAATCCCGGAGAAGATTGATATCAATTCACTAGTTTTCTCTGTATTAAATGTAGAGAGGGAAATTCTCACATTTATCCAAAAGATCAATATGGGACTGCCGATTCGCCATCCCTATATGGCTGCACCTAGTGACTGAAGAGAGGTAGAGGATGCAACCTGGCTGCTAAGTATATGTTTAAGGCACAGTTGGAGATCTCTCTCTCTCTCTCTCTATATTGTATAATGGATTGACTTAATAAAATGTGAAAAAATTTCATGAAAGAATGGAAGATACTAAATGTACTGTACAGGCAATAATGTAAGGTATGCATAAACCCAGGGGACTGGCATTTGATGAAACTTTTCGTGTTTATCGTGAAGGGTATCCGGACTCTAGGTCGACACATTAGGTCAACACCTATTGGTCGACATTGAGTAGGTCAACACATGAAATATGTCGACACGACCATAAGGTCGACATGAGTTTTGTTTTTTTTAAACTTTTTTATTAATTTCTTGAACTTCTTCATACTTTACAATCCACTTGGACTACAATTGGGAACGGTAACCTTGCCCGAAAGCGAGCCATGCAATGGGACACGGTGCACTAATTGGGGTTCCCCGTCACTTTACGAAGAAAACTACACAAAAAAAAATCATGTCGACCTTTTTCCATGTCGACCTAATGGCCGTGGAGACCTATTTCCTGTGTCGACCTAGTCACTGTCAACCAATAGGTGTCAACCTAGACACTGTTGACCTTGAGTCCCATACCCATCGTGAAGATAACCAATTTTCTACTTACGAACTATAAACCAGATTTAGGATTTTGGGGAGGAGATGCTTGGTGGGCTAGTTTGTTTCTAGGATTTAGCAATTAGACACCTGGCAGCTGCCAGGATGTGGAAATACAGTTTTACTGAATGCTTGTCAGCATCTGGAAGAGTCTTTCCAGACAGGGCATGGAAGGAATGATGAAATAAGGAACCAGACTATGGGGGTGATTCAGATCTGATCACTGCTGTGCGTTTCTGCACAGCGGGCGATCAGGTGCTAACTGCGCATGCGTATGCACCGCAATGCGCAGGCGCGTCAGACAGCAACAATGGGCATCGCCGGTCAGCGACGGGATGGTGCGAAGGATCCATTCGCACGGGCATTCGCAAGCTGATTGACAGGAAGAGGCTAGTTGTGGGTGGCAACTAACCGTTTACAGGGAGTTTCGGGAAAAACGCAGGCGTGTTCAAGCGTTTTGAGGGAGGGTGTCTGATGCCAGCTCAGGCCCCGATCAGCAGGATTCAATCGCACTGGAAGAGTAAGTCCTGGGCTGCGCAGAGACTGCACACACTCATTTTTAGCAGCTCTGCAACACATAGGAACGCATACTTGCACAGCGAAAATACACTCCCCCTGTAGGCGGCAACTATCTGCAGGACAGCAAATAACGCAGCCCAGTGATCAGATCTGAATTACCCTCTTTGTCTGAGAGGAAGGAGATTTTTAGGCTTGTCCACCATATGTATAGAAACTGTTTGGCCACAGCTTCACCAGTACAAGGGGTAAGTTGAGGGATACATTTTAGCAAGTCTGCCTCTATGCGAAGGTGAGGAAAGGCTGTTACAGGGGGGAATAATATCTGATACAGGAGATTTCATAAAGTATCTAAGTTGAAAGTATAAATAAAACTTTGGGGAGAGGTCGGTAAATATAACACAGAGCCCTCTAATGGAAAATGTTGATCTCTAGCGAAGAAAATACAAGAGTCTTGGCATCTACTTAACAGGTGGACATGCATTTTTGGGCAAACATGTTCTAAGAATCTTATTTATACACTCCTTGGTAAATCATAGAGTTTCTTATAATTGTTCTGATTATCAGTATTCTTAGTGCTTAGAGTTTGTACCTGCATTTCCCCTTTCTTTCTGCGTGGCACTACAAGTCTCAGCATGGTAGGCTGCTCTTATTGTTTAAAATTAGCGTGTGCCCCCCCTTTTAATCTACTTGAGTTAGTGGGGAGATTTTCCCCATAGTGGTGTTATGTCTAAAGGTGTTGCTGGAAGTGAGAAGTAGCACTTGTAGGTCTCCCATTTCCTTGCTGAAGATATAGGGTAGGATGTATTGGAATGTGACCAGTTTGGAACCAACCTGGTTTTGCCTTGTAAATATGTGCTTCTTTAAAAAAACGTACGAGTTCAGCCGGAGTCTCGGAGCTCCGACCTTCTCGCATTCCAATACATCCAACCCATAGTGAGAGAGGGTTTAATAAAGATATGCCCGTGTATTATTGACAGGCCCAAAACATATGAAAGGAACGGGTTAGCAGATTCACAATCCATGACACGTTTAGGGGGGCAAATGAAGCTACTGTTTATGTAAGGTGAGGCGTCCAATAATATTTAAGATCTCTGCTACAATGGGTGGTAGGTTTTTTGAGGACAATCCTGATCCTAGAGGACCAGTCATGCCATATACATTTTCTATGCAACCGTAGGAGAGCAAAGGTTTCCAAAAGTGGTACCTTTAATGGGGAGAGTTTGGAAGCAGTAGAGTAGTTTAGAAGGATAGTCATCTCTTTGGCCGTGATCTGCTCAGCCATGAAATTACTCCAGGATAGGTCAGATTTAATTCTAGCAAGAAAGGCCAGATAAGTTAAGTTTTCTTAATAAAAGGAGCACTAGGTCTAAAGCCCCATACACACTAGGCGACTCGCTCGGGTGTAATAGTCTACTTGGTTTAGGTTAGGTGTACAAGGATTAGGGAAAGGTCAATCATCCATCCTCTCCCATCTTGTGGTGGCCAGTTACAACATCAGGGGGAAAAAAATGAAAAAATAGGATTTTAATTACCTACCGGTAAATCCTTTTCTCGTAGTCCATAGAGGATGCTGTGGTCCATTTTAGTACCATGGGGTATAGACGGTTCCGCAGGAGCCTTCGGCACTTTAAGACTTTTCAACAGTGTGAACTGGCTCCTCCCTCTATGCCCCTCCTCCAGACCTCAGTATAGGAACTGTGCCCGAGGAGATGGACAACTTCGAGAGAAGAATTTACATTAAACTAGTGGCGAGATTCACACCAGCTCACACCATACCAAAAACATGTCACCTAACATGGCCTTTAACATAACCCATGCTAACGTGCATGCATAACGTAACAACAACTGCTGTAAAACAACTTAACACATGAGAACCTGTGTAAAAAGACAAAACGTAATTTGCAGGAAAAATGAGCACTGGGCGGGCGCCCAGCATCCTCTACAGACTATGAGAAAAGGATTTACCGGTAGGTAATTAAAATCCTATTTTCTCTTACGTCCTAGAGGTGCTGGGGTCCATTTTAGTACCATGAGGATGTACAAAAGTTCCCAGTACGGGCGGGAAAGTGCTAATGTTCCTGCAGAACTGACTGTCCAAACTGAAGGTCGTCAGCAGCCAAGGTGTCAAACCTGTAATACTTAGCAAACGTGTTTGCCCCTGACCAAGTAGCTGCTTGGCAAATTTGCAATGCCGAGACACCCCGGGCAGCCGCCCAGGAAGAACCCACTTTCCTTGTAGAGTGGGCCTTTACCGAACTCGTAATGGCAATCCTGCCGTGGAATAAGCGTGCTGAATGGTACCTCTGATCCAGCGCGTGATAGTCTGCTTAGAAGCAGGACCCCCAATCTTGTTGGGGTCATAGAGGACAAACAAAGATTCTGTTTTCCCTATTCGAGCCGTTCTTGCAACATAAGTCCTTAACGCTCTGACGACATCCAAAGACTTTGAAGCGGCTGAGGTGTCAGAAGCCACTGGCACCACCACAGGTTGGTTGATATGGAAATAAGACACAACCTTTGGAAGAAAATGCTGACGCGTCCGCAGTTCAGCTCTATCTTCATGAAAAATCAAATAAGGACTCTTGTGTGACAGAGCCCCTAATTCAGACACTCGTCTGCCTGAGGCCAATGCCAACAGCATGACCACTTTCCAAGTGAGAAACTTCAACTCTACCTCTTGTAGAGGCTCAAACCAGTCCGATTTAAGGAACTGCAACACCACATTAAGATCCCATGGCGCCACAGAAGGCACAAAGGGAGGTTGGATGCGCAGAACCCCCTTCACGAACATCTGGACCTCAGGAAGGGAAGCCAACTGTTTCTGAAAGAAAATGGACAAGGCATAAATTTGGACCTTGATAGACCCAAATCTCAAGCCAGCATCCACACCCGCCTGTAGAAAATAGGAGAAGACGTCCTAATTTAAACTCCACCGCAGGAGACTTATTGGATTCACACCAAGATACATATTTTCTCCAAATACGATGGTAATGTTTGGACGTTACCCCTTTCCTGGCCAGAATAAGTGTGGGAATGACTTCATTGGGAATACCCTTATGTGCTAGGATCTGGCGCTCAACAGCCATACCGTCATACGCAGCCGTGGTAAGTCTTGATAAACAAATGGCCCCTGCTGAAGCAGGTCCTCACGAAGAGGAAGAGGCTGAGGATCTTCCAGTAATAACTCCTGAAGATCTGGATACCAAAGCCTCCTTGGCCAGGCTGGAGCAATGAGAATTGCTCGAACCCTTGTTCTTCTGATGATCTTGAGAACTTTTGGTATTAGTGGAAGTGGAGGGAACAGATACCGACTGAAACACCCACTGGGTCCCCAGTGCATCCACTGCTATTGCTTGTGGGTCTCTCGAGCTGGAACAATATTTCTGAAGCTTCTTGTTGAGACGTGATGCCATCATATCTACTTGAGGAACGCCCCAATGATCTGCTACCTCTGCAAAGACTTCTGGGTGGAGGCCCCATTCTCCTGGATGGAGATCGTGTCTGCTGAGGAAGTCTGCTTCCCAGTTGTCCACTCCCGGAATGAAAATTGCAGACAGAGCTTTTGCATGTCTTTCTGCCCAGAGGAGTATCTTTGTCCGCTCTGCCATTGCCGCTCTGCTTTTTGTTCCGCCCTGGCGGTTTATGTAAGCTACTGCCGTTACATTGTCTAACTGGATCTGTATGGGATGACCTTGAAGAAGGTGTGCCGCTTGATGAAGGCTGTTGTACACAGCTCTCAATTCCAGAATGTTGATGTGAAGGAGTACTTCTTGACTTGACCATCGTCCTTGGGAGACTGCTCCCCAACCTCGGAGGCTTGCATCTGTGGTCACTAGGATCCAAGTCTGAATCCCGAACCTGCGTCCCTCCAGTAGGTGAGAACTTTGAAGCCACCACAAGAGTGAAATACTGGCTTTTGTTGACAGGCTTATCCTCCGGTGCATGTGTAGGTGCGATCCGGACCACTTGTCCAGTAGGTCCCATTGGAACACCGTGGCGTGGAATCGGCCAAATTGTAGAGCCTCGTAGGCCGCTACCATCTTCCCCAGCAGGCACTGATGAATCGATATGCGTGCTGGTTTTAAAACTTGTTTGACAATCCTCTGGATCTCCAGAGCCTTTTCCACCGGTAAGAATACTTTCTGTGCTTCCGTGTCCAATATCATTACCACAAATTATTAACCTCATTGTGGGTTCCAATTGTGATTTTGGAAGGTTTATGATCCAACCGTGCTGTTGAAGCACCGTCAGGGAAAGTGCAATGTTCTGAACTAATTTCTCCCTGGATCTCGCTTTTATGAGGAGATCGTCCAAGTATGGGATGACTTTGACTCCTTTCTTGCGAAGAAGAACCATCATCTCCGCCATCACCTTGGTGAATATTCTCGGAGCCGTGGAGAGTCCGAAAGGCAATGTTTGGAACTGGTAGTAGCAGTCCTGCACCGCAAACCTCAGGTATGCCTGATGCGGCGGGTAGATGGGAACATGTAAATAAGCATCTTTGATGTCTATCGATACCAGAAATTCCTTTTCCACCAAGCTGGAGATCACCGATCTCAGGTATTCCATCTTGAATTTAAACCTTTTCAAATAAAGGTTCAGAGTCTTTAGGTATAAAATCGGTCTGCCCGAGCCATCCGGTTTCGGCACTACAAACAGGCTTGACTAAAACCCTTTTTCCTGTTGTGACACAGGAACTAAGGAAATTACGTTGTCTTGACATAATTTCTGTATTGCGTTCAGCACTTTTGATCTGTCCTGAACAGAAGCTGGTAAGGCTGATTTGAAAAATCGGCATGGGGAAAGGTCCTGAAATTCCAATTTGTACCCTTGGGATATTGGCCCTCATTCCGAGTTGTTCGCTCGCAAGCTGCTTTTAGCAGCATTGCACACGCTAAGCCGCCGCCTACTGGGAGTGAATCTTAGCTTCTTAAAATTGCGAACGAAAGATTCGCAATATTGCGAAAAGACATCTCTGTGCAGTTTCTGAGTAGCTCGAGACTTACTCTGCCAGTGCGATCAGTTCAGTGCTTGTCGTTCCTGGTTTGACGTCACAAACACACCCAGCGTTCGCCCAGCCACTCCTCGGTTTCTCCAGCCACTCCCGCGTTTTTCCCAGAAACGGTAGCGTTTTTTCGCACACGCCCATAAAACGGCCTGTTTCCGCCCAGAAACACCCACTTCCTGTCAATCACATTACGAACACCAGAACGATGAAAAAACCGTGAGTGAAATACCTAACTGCATAGCAAATTTACTTGGCGCAGTCGCAGTGCGGACATTGCGCATGCGCACTAAGCGGAAAATCACTGCGATGCGAAAAAATGTACCGAGCGAACAACTCGGAATGACCACCATTATCTGCAATACCCAAGGATCCAGATCTGTGTGAACCCAGACCTGGCTGAAAGACAGTAGACGTGCCCCCACCCGATCGTACTCCCGCAGGGGAGCCTCAGCGTCATGCTAAGGTTTTAGCAGAAGTAGCTGTTGACTTCTGCTCCTGTGAGCCTGATGGTGTTGTAGATTTTTTACCTCTTCCGCGACCTCTTCCTGTGAAGAAGGGGGTACCCTTTGCCTTTTTGGACGAAATGATTGAATCGTATTAGAATGAAATCCTTTCCTAGGTGGAGCAGCTGCGGAAGGCAGAAATGCTGACTTGCCTGATGTAGTTGTTGAAATCATGGCATCCAGCTGGTCTCCAAAGAGGGAAGCGCCTCAATATTCTTTTTTGATTCCGCATCAGCATTCCATTGGCGGATCCACAGCGCCCTGCGGGCTGAAATCGCCATAGCAGAGGATCTTGAACTCCGCAACCCAATATCCTTCGTAGCTTCAGCTAAGTAACCTGCAGCATCTTTGATATGGCCGAGAGTTAGGACTATTTCATCCCTGTCAACTGTGTCTATGTTAACAAGCAAGTTGTCAGACCATTTTTCCACAGCGTTACCTACCCACGCACAAGCAATGGTGGGCCTGAGCACCGTTCCGTTAGCCGTATATATGGATTTTAGGGTTGTTTCGAATTTATGGTCAGCTGGATCTTTTAAAGAGGCTGAACCAGGGGCAGGCAAAACTATTTTCTTAGGCAGCCGAGAAACTGAGGTGTCTATCATTGGGGGTGTCTCCAATTTGTGCCTGTCTTCCTCAGGGAAAGAGTACGCTACACGTATCCTTCTGGGAAGGGTAAATTTCTTCTCAGGGTTAGCCCAGGATTCTTCAAAGAACGCATTCAAATCCTTTGAAGGAGGAAAAGTCACAACCTGCTTTTTATTTCATTTAAAATAATCCTTTTCCTCTGGGACCAGTGTTGCTTCAGGAAACTCCAACACTTCCTTTATATGGACTATCATACATTGTATGCTTTTGGCTAATTTGGGGTCTACCCCTCTCAAATCCCCAGTGTCGAAGTCAGAGTCGGAATCTGTGTCTATGTCCCCTTGTATTATCTGGGCCAGAGACCTTTTCTGGGAACTGGATGGGACCAGAGTGGATGATATGGAGGGGTCAGTAAACAGTGCATCCTCCACAGACTGCCTCCAATATTTAGTCTGTTTTTCAGACTCAGAGAATTTCTTTGCAAGCATTGACATATTCTTTTGCAACATTCTCACCCACTCCGGCTCCTTCTGAGAGGGACGGGCCACCACATTACCCTCTTGTGCATCTAAAATGGGCTCTTCCTGGGAAGAACCCTCCCCAATGTCTGACATGTTACACACTTGCGCGCGCACACACACACACACACACACACACACACACACACACACACACACACACACACACACACACACACACGGGAGCTATTGGGGATAGACCCACACTAAAGTCTGTCAGAGAGACACAGAGGGATTTGCCAGTCCACACACTGCCTTATTGTGAATTGTGGAAATATTACCCACTTACAGCACATATACCAATAATAGGCCCACAGACTTAATTATCACACTGGAGTTTCTGCAGGAGAAAATGGCACCCAGTGAGTTTTCTGGCAAGTCTGAGGATAAGGCCCGCCATTCAGCCTCAGCAATGTAATATTTATACTGGCTGGGGATGGCACATCAGCAGCTGTACATGTATGTACCCTTTTTGCCAGTGAGAGTAAGGTTTAAAAACATGCCCTCAGAACGCGCTCCCCCCCCCCCCCCCCGCGCTCTGCACCCTTGTGCTGATAGACATGGCGCGTACCTGTATGCCGCCAACGATGACCCGAGGATCCCCTCTCTGCAGGACTCCGGTAATATACACACCAGCCTTCTGACTTCTGGCTCTGTTAGGGGGGGGGCGGCAGTGCTGTGGGAGTGAACGCTGGCCAGGCTTGGGTTGTGTTCAGTGCCCTTCAGGAGCTAATGGTGTCCTGTCGACAGAAGCAGAACCATTAACTAATTGAGAAGTTGATTCCTACTTCCCCCCCTAAGTCCCACGAAGCAGGGAAGCTGTTGCCAGCAGCTTCCCTGTAAAATAAAAAAACTAAGAAAGTATTTTTCCAGCAAAGCTCTGTAGAGCTGCACTAGTGTGCATCCAGTCTTCTGGGCACATTTTCTAAACTGAGGTCTGGAGGTGGGGTACAGAGGGAGGAGCCAGTTCACACTGTTGAAAAGTCTTAAAGTGCCGAAGGCTCCTGCGGAACCGTCTATACCCCATGCTACTAAAATGGACCCAGCATTCTCTAGGACGTAAGAGAAATATGATTTAAGGGGAGGTGATGCATGTAGGGCAGAGAAATGCTGCTGGATTTGCAGACTTGAGATCACTCATGGAAGTACAAGAAAGCAGAGGCACTGCTGGGGTGAGGAATAATTAACAGGAAGAGGTAGCTGGGAGGAGGAGCTAGGAAATGTCATAAGGGCCTGAGAGGTGTCGTTGGGGGCATGCATGAGCATATCCTTGTGAGAAAACTCTGCAGAACTAAATTGTGCCTCTGTGTTTCCCTGCAATAGTGATGAGCACAAGGGAGCTTGGAGGGATCTCCTAAAATCTAGTGGCCACCATAGCACCAAACACGCCGCTCGGAAAGGCCATCAAGCCACCCACCCTCAGACTCAACCCCCAAGTTAATAAAGAACCCCACAGATTGCGATAGTTTTTATCAGGGGAATGCAACTGTGTGGGTCTATAGAAAGAGTGAGGAGGGCATGTTCATACCATGGAGGATATGGTTCGTGCCATAGTATGACAGAGGTCAGCAACCATTGCCACAGGCGGCACCCACTGGGCCTGCTGTGGTCTTCCCCTCACAGTGCTGACAAGCTTTAGTAGTCAGGTATTCAGTATCAGCTGCAATACAAACACTGCCCCTCATCACCACTACTGCCATTTACCTACAAACCAAACACAGCCACCCCATTACTGATAAAGTACAAACAAAACACTGCCTTCTTACTGACCTGTACCTACAAACCAGATACTGTACTGCCCGACATTACTGACCAAAAGCTACCATCGGCAGTTTATAATTCTAATGGATATCTTTCATTATAATAAAAATATTTGAAGAAACCAACACCTCCCCCCCCCCCCTAAAAAAAAAAAAAAAAAAAACACAAACTCCCCCCCCCCCCCTTCCCCCCCCAACAAACAGGCCTTTTATATTAAGACTTCCCGGCATGTATCTAGGGAGAACCTCCGCATATAGAGATATTTAGGTTTCTACATTTGTATCTTATGGTCATCACAAATGTATATGTCAGTATTCCACTTTTTGTTGCTTGCTTGTCATGAAAATTTGTTGCAAGCACCGAGGACTACTGAACTCAAATTACATGTTCAGCCTGGAATGTGTACTTGTTTGAATTTGAGTGTTACATTCACAGAAATTTA
Source organism: Pseudophryne corroboree (assembly GCF_028390025.1). NCBI lineage: Eukaryota > Metazoa > Chordata > Amphibia > Anura > Myobatrachidae > Pseudophryne > Pseudophryne corroboree. The sequence goes on from NC_086445.1 coordinate 445,397,465, forward strand.
CCATACTACAGTATATGATGCTGTATTTCCCCCTATTTCTTAGATGTCATTTATAACTGACTGAACAACAGACATCTGGACAAACAGCTGCCACCCGTACCTAGCGGAGTGTTGAATAGAAGAAAGTCATGGACTTTTGTTTTGGACACATATACTTGCTGACAGAACAAGGGAGCGCAACGGTTAGCACACCGGCGTTCGGGATACAGATGCCAAGGTCTCAACACTGGTCAGAAGACAGACGCTAGGATCATCATCAGTCACAATGCCGTCACAGGAATCCGATGATAGGGTTGGCGGAAAGGGGGGGGGGGGGGGGGGGGGAGGGAGAGTTGAGGTTAGGTTTAGGTACTGGAGGGAGGGTTGGGAAGGGGGAGATAGGGTTAGGTTGCGGGGCAGGAGAGTTAGGTTGCGGGGCAGGAGAGTTAGGTACTAAACAGAGTGGGTTAGAGTTAAGCTGCGGGTAGGGAGGGTTAGAATACTTACCTAGCAAGTGTCGGGATTTCGCACATCAGGATGCAGCTGTAGGTATTCTGACCGCCGGCAACCCAAGTGCCAGGATCCCAATGCCATTCCACTTTCTCAAATGGCCAAATTAAAAATGTAATTAAATATTCTTGGTAATTAAGCTTATCTGATATCACCTAAATATTTAGGTCAAGTCGATCTAATGCTGTGTACATGGTGACAAAAAAAGCTCCACTAGTGCATTTTCCTTATTAAAAAAAAACAAACATTAATTTATTCATTTATTCAAATCTGCTCACAAGAAACAATAATAGGCAGGGTTATCTAATTAGGATTGTAGACACTGGAACCAGGATTCCTACCAAGCAGCACAACAATTTAAATCGCAATAGCCCAATTCCAAATACTGGACAGGATGTAGGATACCATCTAACGCGTTTCATCTCTGCGACTTTGTGTGAGTGTATACAACAGTGCCGTAACTAGACATTTTAGCGCTGTGTGCAAGAAACAGCATTGGCGCCCCCCCTTATTTAAATAGGGTCAGTACACGCCAAAAATATAGGGGCGTGGCTTCATGGGGAAGGGGTGTGACCACAGAATAATACCAATTCATATTACGATGCACAGTAGTCTCCATTACTCAAATTACGCAGCACAGTAGCGCCACTACACCAGGTAGAGCCCCTTTTACACATTACGTCAGGTAGAGTCCCCTTTTACACATTACACAGGCAGAGTCCCCTGTTTACACATTACGGCAGGTAGAGTCCCTCTTTTTACACATTACGGCAGGTAGAGTCCCTCTTTTTACACATTACAGCAGGCAGAGTCCCCCTTTTTACACATTACACCAGGCAGAGTCCCCTTTTCACATTACGGTAGACCACATTTGTCACCAGTGAGAGGAAGCGGAGTAGCAGAGGGTGCCCCGCATACCCCCGGGTACAGAATGGCGCACACACTACCAGCCACTGACCTGACAAGGTTTTATTACAGTTACTAATCTGCAGACATGGACACACACAACCCAGCAGCAGAGGTACAAGGCTTATGTTAACAGATACCCTGGCACCTCTCATCTGCCCTTTACCTACCCGCCCTGTACCCCCTGCAGACGACCTCTCCACTCCCCGTACAGCGTACACCTATACAGTACATGTGGAAGTGACAGAGAAAACACGCCAGTGGCTCTCCCACCGCCCTGTATCCCTTGCAGATGACCTCTCCGCTCCCGATACAGCGTACACCCGGAGCCAGATTAAGACCCCATGGGGCCCTAGGCAAGATACCGGTTTGGGGTCCCTCCTAGTTGGATCCAACCCTCGTCATTACCCAGATTAAACAAACCCCCGCCATTACATTGCTCACACCAACTCTCGTCATTACCCAGCTCACAAAAACCCTTGACATTATCCAGCTCATGCCACCCTTGCCATTACATAGCTCACACCAACCCGTCACCATTACCTAGCTCACACCAACCCTTCACCAATACCCTGCTCACATTCACCCCCTCACTATTACCCGGCTCACATCCAACCCCTCACCATTACCCCGCTCACCACCAACCCCCTCACCATTACCCTGCACACATCCTACCCCTCACCATTACTCTGCTCACATCCAATCCCGTCACCATTACCTCGCTTACATCCTACCCCTCACCATTAGCCAGCTCAGACTGACACCAGTCCTCATTACATAGCTGACAACAACCCCCTCCCCTCCTCACATAGCACTACAGGTTTACTGCTCCCTTGTGCAGCCTCACTGCTCAGTCACCTGAGACAGTCTTCCTTCAGTACAGCACCTTCTCCCACTCTGCCCAGTAACCAGGCAGCTGTGCTGATTCCCTCAGCCCGCTGTCTCACAGGACCTGCCAGCTGAAGCCTACCGATCTCCCTCCTCACCAGCCGCTCTGACACCTCAGATCACACAGGCCCGCTCTCTCCCTCATGTTAGGTAAAGAGAGTACAGTTCTGACGTGAGGCGCCAGCTCCTACACCGTGCCACACCTCCATTCAGTTCATCACAGTGTACCTCCGGCACCTCCGCTGCCTCACAACACCGACTCCCCCAATGCTAAGGTAAGGCGGCAGAGGTGCTGCCGCTGCTGGGTGGGATGTCTCAGCTCTCTCGGCTCCCCGGCGGCGGCCAGCCAATGTGGAAGGAGAGGGCCAGCTGCAGCGGCGCCACGACAAATTACACTGCGCTTCTGCAGCTTACGAGTCCCTCTCCCTCCTCCTCCTCCCCTGCTGCCCCCGGAGCTGCTCCTCTCCTTGCTCCGGAGGCAGCACACACAGTCAGCTTGTACGGAGTCAGTATGACTCACTACAATGCTGCTGACAGTTGCGCCCTCAGGGAGACTGCTCTGTGTGCAAGGTACCGCTTGCACACAGGTAGTTACGGCCCTGGTATACAAATCTATCTAAAATATATATATTTATTAGTCGCTGAAACATACATACACAACATTCCTGAGTAATCTAGCTTTTAAACAGGAAAATGCACACTTTTTACAAACATTTCATATTCCTTAAGAGAAAAGAAAGTATAGTATATAGATTCAGAAAGTAACAGTGTGGTTAGATTTAAAAAGGTTAAATTGCATTAAAAAAAGTACACCAAGCTTATGCTACAGTATATGGTACTCTCAGCTATTAAGGGGGGTATTCAACTGAAGTCCGACGGTGAGGATCCAACATGTCACTATTTAATGCGTTTCCGGCCAGCATTCCAACAATGCAGATTCAACTTGATCAGTCAAATCTGTATCAGCAGCAAACTGCGGAAAACAGCCGCGTTTTCAACAAAGACACGTGGATTGTCGAGTAACTCACCAATCCACATGTTTTCCGACAAGTGACGTTTTTTCCGTCAGTCGAAAAAATGGCACTATCATTGAATAGGTCGAATGCATATTCAACCTAAAAACTATCGAAAAGTGCTGCTTTTCCGACTGTCGGGAAAAAGGAGATTTATGGTAGACATACCATAGTTAAATCTCTTTCTGCGAGGTACACTGGATTCCACAGGGAATAACATTGGGGTGTAGAGTTGGCTCTTGATCAGAGGCACCAACCGGCTAAAGCTTTGACTGTTCCCAGGATGCATTGCACCACCTCCACTATAACACTGCCTTCAGGCACTGGAGCTCAGTTTCGTTAACCAGTCCAATGCAGTAGCAGGCAAAAGAGGCGGTAGATGTTAGTCACATAAAACCACATTCTCACGACAGAAGGGACTAGCGGCTATTGCCATACAAACCCAAAGAAGCTAAGTGCGTCAGGTTGGGCGCCCTGTGGAATCCAGTGTCCCTCGCAGAAAGAAATTTAACTACCGTAAGTCTACCATAAATCTCCTTTTCTGCAGTGGAGTACAGTGGTATTCCACAGGGAATAACATCGGGGATGTTCTAAAGCAGTTCCTCATGGGAGGGGACGCACTGTAGCGGGTACAAGAACCCGGCGTCCAAAGGAAGCATCCTGGGAGGCAGAAGTATCAAAGGCATAAAACCTGATGAACATGTTCACTGAGGACCACGTAGCCGCCTTGCACAATTGTTCAGCGGACGCACTAAGGCGAGCCGCCCAAGAAGGTCCAACAGACAGAGTAGAATTGGCCTTGATAGCAGCAGGAGCTGGTAAACCAGTCTGCGCATAAGCTTGTGCAATCACCATTCTAATCCATCTGGCCAAGGTTTGCTTATTCGCAGGCCAGCCACGTTTGTGAAAACCAAAAAAGTACAAAAAAGGGTAACTGACCTCCTGATGGAGGCAGTCCTCTCTACGTAAATACGGAGAGCCCGTACCACATCCAAAGATCGCTCTTTGGAGGACAAACCAGAAGAGATAAAGGCCGGAACCACAATCTCTTGGTTAAGATGAAAAGATGATACCACCTTAGGTAGATAACCAGGGCGAGTTCGAAGAACTGCTCGGTCACGGTGAAAAATCAGAAAGGGTGGATGAGAGGACAAGGCGCTTAAGTCCGACACCCCCCTAGCAGAGGCAATAGCCAGTAAAAACACAATCTTAAGTGTAAGACAATCAAGATCCACAGACTCAAATGGTTCAAATGGAGATTCTTGTAGGGCATTTAAGACAACAGACAAATCCCATGGAGTCACAGGAGGGACATAGGGAGGTTGAATCTGTAAAACACCCTGAGTGAAAGTATGAACGTCAGGAATAGACGTAATTTTTCTCTTAAACCACTCTGACAAGGCAGCTATATGAACCTTGAGGGAGGCCAGACGAAGGCCTAAATCTAGGCCTTGTTGCAAAACAGCCAAAAGCCTAGAAGTACTGAACGAATAGGCATCATAATTCTTAACAGCACACCATGTGTAGTAAGAGTTCCAGACCCTGTAATAAATCCGTGCAGAAGCCAGTTTGTGGGCCTTCAACATAGTTTGAATAACCGCCTCGGAGAATCCCTTGGCCCTCAGGAGTGAAGCATCAAGAGCCACGCTGTCAAAGCCTGTCTGGCCAGGTCCGGATAGACACAAGGGCCCTGAACTAGGAGATCTGGGCGCTGAGGAAGTAGAAGAGGACGCTTTATCGATAGACCCTGCAGGTCTGAGAACCAATGCCGTCTGGGCCACGCTGGAGCGATTAGAAGTAGTATTCCTCTTTCTTAGTTGAACTTCCGTAGAACCCTGGGCAGGAGTGACACTGGAGGGAACACGTAGGGCAGCCGAAAGTTCCATGGAACTACCAGTGCATCCACGAACGCTGCTTGAGGATCCCTTGTCCTTGATCCGAAGAACGGAACCATGTGATTGTGTTGAGACGCCATCAGGTCTACATCTGGTAGGCCCCACTTGTCCATTAGGAGTTGAAAGACTTCCGTATGAAGACTCCATTCTCCGGCGTGAACATCCTGATGACTGAGGAAATCCGCTTCCCAGTTGAGGACTCCGGGGATGAACACTGCCGATATTGCTGGCAGATGGCGTTCCGCCCAACGTAGGATTTTTTATACTTCCAGCATTGCCATGCGGAGTGCTGCCTTGATGATTTATGTATGCCACCATGGTGGGGTTGTCTGATTGTACTTAAACAGGCCTGTTCTGTAGTAGAGGCAGGGCCAGTGTCAATGCATTGAACACTGCCCGCAATTCCAGAATGTTTATCAGGAGGAGAGATTCCTCCCTGGTCCACCGACCCTGGAAAGAGTGTTGCTCAAACACTGCGCCCCAACCTCGCAGACTGGCCCGCACAGTCATGCAGCAGGTCTGTCTTGTTTGCAAGCAGGCTGGCAGGCGGCCCAGGATTGTTTAGATTTAGACTTTGTGGTTTTGGAAGTACGAGCCTGTCGCTGATACTCTTGACCCTTTTTGCTTGACCCCCTGGAGGTCGAAAGGAACAAAAGGTGGTACTCTTAGCCTTTGGAGCAGAAAGATTAGTATTTGGGAGACACGCAGTCTTGGCAGTAGCCAAGTCAGTTACAATCTTGTTCAGATCCTCCCCAGATAGGATGTCTACTTTAAAAGGGAGCACCTCAAAGGTCTTTTTGGAGTCCAGGTCCACCTTCCAGGACCTCAACCACATAATTCGACGAGCCAGGATAGACGTAATAGATTCCTTGGCCAACATTACACCTGCATCAGAGGCCGCCTCCTGAATATAGTGGCAGGCTGTGGTAATATAAGACACATATTGTCTGGCAGTGTCAGAAAAATCCTGAAGCAGCTCATTCTCAATTGCCTGAACCCATGCTTCAATTCCTTTCACAGCCTAGGAGGCTGCCATATTGGGTCTGTGTACAGCACCTGTAAGTGAGTAAATAGACTTCAGGCATCCCTCCACACGCTTATCCGTCGGTTCCTTCAGGGAGGTGACAGTGGTGACAGGCAGAGTAGATGACACCACAAGACGGGCGACATGAGAGTTCACCGGCGGTGGAGTTTCCCACTTGTTACTCAACTCTGCAGGGATAATGAGCTAGCATCTTTTTAGACACGGAAAAAATATTTCCTGGAGATGACCAGGATTCCTGACGTTTGTCAATTAAATGGTCAGAATGTGGCAAGACTACTTTAGCAACCTTCTGACGTTTGAACTTATCAGGTTTCTTAGACGCAGTAGTAGGCTCAATTTCATCATCTATTTGAAGAATTAGCTTAATAGCCTCCACTAGGTCAGAAACATCAACCTGGGTTGTAGATTCCTAATCAGAAGCAACTGTATCAGTGTCTGACGGATCAGTATATTCCCCATCCTCGGGGTAAATTTACCAAGGTGGGAGTTCTATTTAAAATAAGATGTTGCCCATAGCAACCAATCAGAGTCTAGGTATTATCTCCTAGAAGGTGCTAGATAAATGAGAAGTAGAATCTGATTGGTTGCTATGGGCAACATTCCATCTTAAATAGAACACCCATCTTAGTAAATTTACCCCCTCATCGGAAGAATCATCCGAAATATTAGTGGATTGTGAGGAAGAAATGGCCCATTTAGATGACCCCTTGGACCCAGAGGGGCGTGGGGTAGACTTTAGTCTAACCAAAGATTGATTTAATTGTTGTAATTGGGTAGACAGACTATACGCCCATGGCGGATTAACTACAGGGACAATATGTGGCTGCAATGGCACAGGAGGTCCTACAGGGGGCGTAAGACGTATCACAAGTGTAGTTAGCATACTTGAGAACGCTGCCCAAGGTGGGTCCTGATTGGCCATAGGTGCTGCAGGGTGACTGAACCAGCAGCTAAAACTTCTCTCAGGTATATCCATGGCGACAGTACTGCAGGATGCAGAAGCATCCGCGGATTTCCTGCCCTGTGTGGCAGGCATTATAAGGAATGTAGCCCTAGGGCGTAACAGTACAATATAGCCAGACAAACACAAAACCTGCAAATAACCCCTTATGTAATGTAATGTGACAGTAAATACAGGACACAGAACAGAGGATTTAAGTGGTATGAGGTGACTGAAAAACACAGGAAAAATACCAAACCGTATATTCTGTGTGACACACACACATTATATATATATATATATATATATATATATATATATATATATATATATATTAGTGCTGGGCAACGATTAAAATTTTTAATCGCAATTAATCGCAGGATTTCATGCGATTAATAGCGATTCATCATATTGTTAGCCGACTAAAGTCAATAATGAATTCAAAAGTGGTGTATTGCGCACTTTTAGTACTTCTATATGAACAACAGTGCAATAACATTAAACAACACTGCAAAAACATTTGGTTTGCAGTTTTCCCTTAACACAGTGGGGGTCATTCCGAGTTGTTCGCTCGCAAGCTGCTTTTAGCAGCTTTGCACACGCTAAGCCGCCGCCTACTGGGAGTGAATCTTAGCTTATCAAAATTGCGAACGAAAGATTCGCAAAATAGCGAATAGACACTTCTTAGCAGTTTCTGAGTAGCTCCACACTTACTCGGCATCTGCGATCAGTTCAGTGCTTGTCGTTCCTGGTTTGACGTCACAAACACACCCAGCGTTCGCCCAGACACTCCTCCGTTTCTCCAGCCACTCCCGCGTTTTTTCCCAGAAACGGCAGCGTTTTTTCACACACTCCCATAAAACGGCCTGTTTCCGCCCAGAAACACCCACTTCCTGTCAATCACATTACGATCACCAGAACGAAGAAAAAACCTCGTAATGCCGTGAGTAAAATACCTAACTGCATAGCAAATTTACTTGGCGCAGTCGCACTGCGGACATTGCGCATGCGCATTAGCGACTAATCGCTCCGTTGCGAGAAAAAAATACAGAGCGAACAACTCGGAATGACCCCCAGTAGCATTTAAAAAACGTTAAAAATTAAAATTAAAAAAATAAAAATAAGATTTTACTCACCGGTAAATCTATTTCTCGTAGTCCGTAGTGGATGCTGGGGACTCCGTAAGGACCATGGGGAATAGACGGGCTCTGCAGGAGACAGGGCACTAAGAAAGAATTAGGACTACTGGTGTGCACTGGCTCCTCCCTCTATTCCCCTCCTCCAGACCTCAGTTAAGGAAACTGTGCCCGGAAGAGCGGACAATACAAGGAAAGGATTTTGGAATCCAGGGTAAGACTCATACCAGCCACACCAATCACACTGTATAACTCGTGATAACCATACCCAGTTAACAGTATGAACAACAACAGAGCATCAGATAAGCCTGATGCAACCATAAAATAACCCTTAGTTAAGCAATAACTATATACAAGTATTGCAGAAGAAGTCCGCACTTGGGACGGGCGCCCAGCATCCACTACGGACTACGAGAATTAGATTTACCGGTGAGTAAAATCTTATTTTCTCTAACGTCCTAGTGGATGCTGGGGACTCCGTAAGGACCATGGGGATTATACCAAAGCTCCCAAACGGGCGGGAGAGTGCAGCACCGAATGAGCAAACACAAGGTCCTCCTCAGCCAGAGTATCTTTTAACTTGTAGAATTTTGCAAACGTGTTTGAACCTGACCAAGTAGCTGTTCGGCAAAGCTGTAATGCCGAGACGCCTCGGACAGCCGCACAAGAAGAGCCCACCTTCCTTGTGGAATGGGCTTTTACTGATTTTGGTAGTGGCAATCCAGCCGCAGAATGAGCCTGCTGAATCGTGTTCCAGATCCAGCGAGCAATAGTTTGCTTTGAAGCAGGAGCACCCAGCTTGTTGGGTGCATACAGGATAAACAGTGACCCTGTTTTCCTGACTCCAGCCGTTCTGGCTACATAAACCTTCAAAGCCCTGACTACATCTAGTAACTTGGAATCCTCCAAGTCACGAGTAGCCGCAGGCACCACAATAGCTTGGTTCAAATGAAAAGATGACACCACTTTTGGCAGAAATTGCGTCCGAGTCCGTAACTCTGCCCTGTCCATATGAAAAACCAGATAGGGGCTTTTATGTGACAAAGCCGCCTATTCTGACCCACGCCTAGCCGAAGCTAAGGCCAATAGCATGACCACCTTCCACGTGACATATTTTAACTCCACGGTTTTAAGTGGCTCAAACCAGTGTGATTTCAGGAAACTCAACACCATGTTAAGATCCCAAGGTGCCACTGGAGGCACAAACGGGGGCTGAATATGCAGCACTCCCTTTACAAAAGTGTGAACTTCAGGAAGAGAAGCCAGTTCTTTTTGAAAGAAAATGGATAGGGCCGAAATCTGGACCTTTATGGACCCCAATTTTAGGCCCAAAGTCACTCCCGACTGTAGGAAGTGAAGGAAACGGGCCAGCTGGAATTCCTCTGTAGGAGCCTTCCTGGCCTTACACCAAGCAACATATTTTTGCCATATACGGTGATAATGTTTAGCCGTCACGTCCTTCCTAGCCTTTATTAGCGTAGGAACAACCTCATCCGGAATGCCTTTTTCTGCTAGGATCCGGCGTTCAACCGCCATGCCGTCAAACGCAGCCGCGGTAAGTCTTGGAACAGACAGGGCCCCTGTTGCAACAGATCCTGTCTGAGAGGCAGAGGCCATGGGTCCTCTGCGAGCATTCCTTGCAGTTCCTTAAGTATTGTTCTCACTCCTCTTTTCCTTACGATTCTCAGCACCTTGGGTATGAGAGGAAGATATGGAAACACATAAACCGACTGGAACACCCACGGTGTCACTAGTGCGTCTACAGCTATCGCCTGAGAGTCTCTTGACCTGGCGCAATATCTCTGTAGCGTTTTGTTGAGGCGGGATGCCATCATGCTCACCTGTGGCAGTACCCACTGCCTTGCAATCTGCGTGAAAACTTCTTGATGAAGTCCCCACTCTCCCGGGTGGAAGTCGTGCCAGCTGAGGAAGTCTGCTTCCCAGTTGTCCACTCCCGGAATGAACACTGCTGACAGTGCTCTTACGTGATTCTCCGCCCAGCGAAGAATTCTGGTGGCCTCCGCCATCACCACTCTGCTCCTTGTGCCGCCTTGGCGGTTTACACGAGCCACTGCTGTGATGTTGTCTGACTGAATCAGCACCGTTTTTTCGCTAAGCAAGTTCTCCGCTTGACTTAGGGCATTGCATATGGCCCTTAATTCCAGGATATTTATGTGAAGGCAAGTCTCCTGACTTGACCTCCGCCCTTGGAAATTGTTTTCCTTGTGTGACTGCCCCCCACCCTCGGAGGCTTGTATCCGTGGTCACCAGGACCCAGTCCTGAATGCCGAATCTGCGACCTTCGAGAAGGTGAGCACTCTGCAGCCACCACAGGAGAGACACCCTGGCCCTGGGGGATAGGGTGATTAACCGATGCATCTGAAGATGTGATCCGGACCACTAGTCCCGTAAGTCCCATTGGGAAGTCCTCGCATGGAACCTGCCGATGGGAATGGCCTTGTATGATGCCACCATCCTTCCCAGGACTCGAGTACAGTGATGCACTGACACCTATTTTGGTTTCAATAGATTCCTGACCAGTGTCATGAGCTCCTGAGCTCTCTCTATCGGGAGATAAACTCTTTTCTGGTCTGTGTCTAGGATCATGCCCAGAAGAGGCAGATGAGCTGTAGGAACCAACTGCGACTCTGGAATACATAGAATCCAGCCGTGTTGCCGTTACACTTCCAGAGAAAGTGATACGCTGTTCAGCAACCGCTCTCTCAATCTCGCTCTTATGAGGATATCCACCAAGAACGTGATAATAGAGACACCTTGCTTCCGCAGGAGCACCATCATTTCCGCCATTAGTTTGGTGAATATTCTCGGGGCCATGGAGAGACCAACCGGCCACGTCAGAATTGGTAATGACAATTCCGTTCCGCAATTCTGAGGTACGCCTGATGAGGTGGATAAATGGGGACACGAAGGTATGCATCCCTTTTGCCCCGAGACACCATAAAATCTCCCCCTTTTTAGGCTTGCAATGACCGCTCTTAGCGATTTCATCTTGCACTTGAACCTTTCCAGGTATATGTTCAGGGATTTTAAATTCAATATGGCTCTGACCAAACCGTCCGGTTTCGGGACTACAACATGGTCGAATAATAACCCCCTCCTTGTTGAAGGAAGGGAACCTTGACCACCACCTGTTGAAGATACAACTTGTGAATTGCAGTTAACCCTGTTTCCCTCTCGCAGGGGGAAGCCGGCAGGGCCGACAGTGAGGAGGCATCTTCTCCAAGTCCAGCTTGTATCCCGGAGACACAATATCTATTGCCCAGGGATCTAATAGGGGGTGAACCCACTTGTGGCTGAACTTACGAAAGTGTGCACCCACTGGGCCTAGCTCCGCCTGTGGAGCTCCAGCGACATGCGGTGGATTTTTGTAGAGGCCGGGGAGAACTTCTGTTCCAGGGAACTTGCTGCGTTGTGCAGCTTCTTTCCTCTGCCCCCGCCTCTGGAAAGAAAGGACGCACCTCGGACTTTCTTGTTTCTTTGTTCGAAAGGCTGCATTTGATAATTACGTGCTTTCCTAGGCTGTGCAGGAATATAAGGCAAAATATCAGAGTTACCAGCTATAGCTGTGGAGACCAGGTCCGAGAACCCTTCTCCACACAATCCTCAGCCTTCTATATGCCTCTTATGTCGGCATCCTCTGTCCATTGCATATTCTACAGGACACGTCAAGCAGAAATCGACATAGCTTTGACTCTAGGACCCAGTATACACGTCTCTTTGGGCATGTTTTATTATATATATCTCTTAAGACAGCATCTTTAATATACATATATGTACATACTAGGGGTCTCAATTAGTCCACGCCGCCACATCGCTATAAACCCATGCCGACCCAATCGCCGGTCTGAGTAGTGTACCAGACTGTGCACGCTATCTGCCGGATCCCTGAGAATAGCTGTTACATCAGGGTTACCTTTTGGGCAAACGTGACACCCTAGGGAAAGATTCCCATCATATCCCGGCCCTAGTGGTGAAAAGATACTGCCTGAGAATTCTTTGTGGGAAGCTGCAGCTTCTTGTCTGGAGATTCCCGCTCTTTTTCCTCATGAGAGGAGGGAAATTTACCTCAGCTTTCTTCCCCTTAAACATGTGTACCCTTGTGTCAGGGACAGATGAGTCATCAGTGATATGCAAATCATCTTTTATTACAATAATCATATATTGAATACTTTTCTGCCATTTTGGCTGTAACTTTGCATTATCGTAGTCGACACTGGAGTCACACTCCGTGTCGACATCAGTGTTTATTATTCTGGATAGTGAGCATTGTGAGACTCTGAAGGTTTCTGCTCCATAGGGACAGACATGGGTAGATTTCCTGTCTGTTCTCTAATCTTTTGTGCAATAAATTCACCTTAGCACTTAATTACACATATCCAAACAGGTGTCGGCGTTGTCGACGGAGACACCCTCTCACACACATATTTGCTCCATCTCCTCCTTATGGGAGCCTTTTACCTCGGACATGTCGACACACACGTACCGACACACCACACACACAGGGGATGCTCTATTTAAAGACAGTTCTCCCACAAGGCCCTTTGGAGAGACAGAGAGAGAGAGTATGCCAGCACACACCCCAGCGCTATATGTCCCAGGAATCACACAGTAACTTAGTGTTAACCCAGTAGCTGCTGTATATACTGTTTTTGCGCCAAATTTATGTGCCCCCCCTCTCTTTTACCCTATTCTACCATGCAGGGGAGAGCCTGAGGAGCTTCTCTCAGCGGATCTGTGGAGAGAAAATGGCGCTGGTGAGTGCTGAGGAAGAAGCCCCGCCCCCTCAGCGGCGGGCTTCTGTCCCACGATTTTGTGTAAAAATAATGGCGAAGGCTCATGCATATATACAGTGCCCAGCTGTATATATGCCCTATTTTGCCAGGAGGTACTCAATTGCTGTCCAGGGCGCCCCCCCTGCGCCCTGCACCCGACAGTGACCGGAGTGTGTGGGTTTATGTGGGAGCAATGGCGCACAGCTGCAGTGCTGTGCGCTACCTCATCTGAAGACAGGAGTCTTCTGCAGCCGATTTTGACGTCTTTTTGCTTCTCTCGCCGGCTTCAGTCTTCTGGCTCTGCGAGGGGGACGGCGGCGCGGCTCCGGGAACGGACGACCAAGGTTAGGTTCCTGTGTTCGATCCCTCTGGAGCTAATGGTGTCCAGTAGCCTAAGAAGCACAACCTAGCCGCAGTTAGTAGGGCTGCTTCTTTCTCCTCAGTCCCACGCTGCAGAGAGTCTGTTGCCAGCAGAAGCTCTCTGAAAATAAAAAACCTAACAAAATACTTTCTTATTAGCAAGCTCAGGAGAGCTCACTAAAATGCACCCAGCTCCGTCCGGGCACAGATTCTAACCGAGGTCTGGAGGAGGGGCATAGAGGGAGGAGCCAGTGCACACCAGTAGTCCTAATTCTTTCTTAGAGTGCCCTGTCTCCTGCAGAGCCCGTCTATTCCCCACGGTCCTTACGGAGTCCCCAGCATCCACTAGGACGTTAGAGAAATATGTTTTCTGAGAATCTAAATCTGTTTTCTTACCCAGATTTTTGTTCCCACCAGATTGGACAGATATATTTTAGGTGTGTTAAGGGGGGTACTCACGGGAGAGATGTGTGCTGAGCGATCTTAACACAGACCGCTCAGCACACATCTCTCACCCCGCTCAGCACAGCGCGATGTGCTGAGCGAGGGGGAAAGCCGACGGGGGCTGCTCACTTCACACAACGGTGAAGTGAGCGACCCGCTAGATTGAGCCTGCATGCAGGCTCAATCTAGCATCGCGATAGCGATGCGCGGGGCCGCGCATCGCTATCGCTGGAGGGCATACACACGGCAGATCCGCGCTTAAAATCTAAGCAATCTAGTAAGATTGCTTAGATTTTAAGCACGGATCTCTCCGTGTGTACCCCCCTTAACCTATTTACTGCTCTGCACCAAGCCAGTTGCTAAGACACACAAGGTTATTTACATTTTCAGATGATAAAGAAACTTTGGGGCAGATGTATTAACCTGGATAAGGCATAAGGAAGTGATAAACCAGTGACATGTGCAAGGTGATAAAGGCACCAGCCAATCAGCTCCAATATGTAAATGAACAGTTAGGATCTGATTGGCTGGTGCCTTTATCACCTTGCACATATCACTGGTTTATCACTTCCTTATGCTTTCTCCAGGTCAATACATCTGCCCCTTTATTCTTCTGTACAATATGACCAGCAAGAGAAAACAACCTTTCACAGAGTACTGATGTTGCAGGTGTGGCCAAGTACTTCTGTGCAATGGAGGCCATCCTGCTGTGTGAGCCTGCATGTTTGGACCACCACTCTAATGGACAGGACTCTGTACTGATGGTGGGCTCCGCTTTGAATCGACGCACACTGTTCTCAACTGAATCTTCCTCCTGTTCAGAATCAGACTCTGATGAAGCAGCCAATAGGGCTAACTTTTTATTTGGTGGCTCTGATGTTGTTGCTTCCACAGGTTTCTCTGCAACAAACCTCTGTTCCTTTAGTAAGTTGGTGACTAAGGCCCACACCTCACCCCTCTCAGCTCTGGGTATACACTTGAGGTCCTTGAATCTAGGGTCCAATGCGGTAGCAATCTTCAGATATGCAATGTTGGCATTTTCTTTGCGTGTCTCCAGGTCTGTTCTGAATGTAGACTTAAATTTGACCACGTAGGCTGGGTCATCATCTGAACTCTCCATGACCCGAGAGAGATGGCAAAAAGCAGGCAGAACCACAGAGCATGAAACATACTTTTCTCCTCCCAGAAGTTCAGTCACATACCTGCAACAGCAAAAAAAAATCAAACCCATTTCTTTGGGTACGGGAGAATGCTGGTGGTCAGAAGACCGACAGCGGCATCCTGGAATCCAGATACCCAAAAGTCCCCGGTAAGTATACTAACCCTCCCTACCCTTAACCCTCCCTGCATAGTGCCTAACCCTAAAAGTCTGCTGGTGCTGCCTAACCCTAACTCTCCCTCCATGCAGCCAAACCCTAACCCTCCCTGCTCCCTACTAACCCTCCCTGCTCCCTACTAACCCTAACCCTCCCTGCTCCCTACTAACCCTAACCCTCCCTGCTTCCTACCCACCACCAGTAAGTGCCTAAACCTACCTAACTACATCCCATTCATGCTATATTTTTTACAGACAGGACAGTGGAAAAATTAAATATATGAAGTATGTAAAATATACCTGCAGGGCTCCAGTAGCGTTTCCAACCTCTGCAGTTTGTCCATTTCAGCTGTAGTTGGCATGGCAATCTTGGTGTTGTGTGTGGTGAGGACATCCCTCAGTGGCTGTTCATTTCTACAGACACTTTTTATCATGTCCAGAGTCGAATTCCATCTGGTTGGAATATCTTGTATAAGCGACTCCTTATTTTGTCTATGTTGAATTTTTTGTTTTTGTAATTCTGCAGCACTTGCTGGACTGTGTTTAAAGTGGCCTACAACTTTTCTGCATTTGGCCAGGACATTGTCAAACGCACTGTTCTGCAGAGATACTGTGACAGAACGCTGGAGACTGTGCGCAGTGCAGGGGATATGTTCAAAAGGCAGGTGTCTTGCAGCAGCAATCATATTTCTTGCACTATCTGTGCCAAGTGTGCCGACTTTATCTGAAATGTTCCACTCCTGTGCAACATGAATAAAATGTTCAGCGCACGTTTCAGCAAAATGTCTCTCTTCTGTTTTCATTACAGTCAGAGCATGTGAATGTAGCTCCCAGTGTTCATCAATATAATGCACTGTAACTCTGAGGTAATTATGGTTACCCAGCGATGTCCAGTAATCTCCAGTGAGAGCAACATGTGGTACACATTGTAACGCCATCGCTTTTGTAGTCCTCTCATTTTCATACAAGTCATGTATTCTTCTTGTGATGGTGCGTCTTGAGGGAGGCTCATACGTGCTGTCATTCGTTGCGATCCTAAGAACGTTCCTCAGACCGACATCTTCGACAATACTAATTGGCCTGCAGTTTGTAGCTATCCACTTCGCTATGTTATTTGTTAGCTTTTCTTGCTTTTGTTTATCTATACTTCTCCCATACGCTGTATCCAATGTAGTTTGCCGAAGCTTCCCTCCATTGTTTGTTTGAGTGGGTGAGTTGCTAGCATCAACGGTGTGTATTGCATTTAAGCGATACTTCAGACTCGAAGTACTCCGGTGATAAGAAAATTCAGCTTTGCAGTGTTTACAAATAACTTTAGTTTTATCAACTGTGCCATCTGGTAGAGATTTAAAATGAAAATGTCCATGTAAGATTTCGGTTCCTTTCTCCATTTTCTGTGAAAACATTTTTAAATAAAATAAAATTTATTTAAAAAACAACAACTGTATTTTTTGTTTATAGCAGATTAGGTACCCCAGCAATAAAAGGGAGTATAATAGCTCAGCAGGGAGACCTTAATGAACAAAGGAGGCCCAAACTTCCAATCCCATCCACTAACTCTCCTGTTAATATAAGCAATATCAGCCCCAATGTACATAAACCCGTCACATCCAGTCCCACAGCGGCGTTGATAGAACCAGTGAATAGCCGCCGGTGAGAAGTGCTTCCTGCGCTGTCTCTGATACTTGCGCGCCGGTCAGCGCGCACGCTGCGGGACCATTCTCATCCAGTCCCACAGCAGCGCCCACCAGAGAAGAGAAGGGCTGCCCTGCTCGCTGCAAACCACGCGACCGAGGTTTCTCCTCAGCCGCGTAACTAAGTTACCCAGTTCCGGCCAGCGCGCGCTACGGGATCCCACTCACCCAGTCCCACCGCGGCGCAGCTCCCGCTTGTGTTCTAGCTTAGAACACAAGCGGGAGCTGCGCCGCGGTGGGACTGGGTGAGTGGGATCCCGTAGCGCGCGCTGGCTGGAGCTGGGTAACTTAGTTAGAACTTCTAAGTTAATCGCTACCTATCTAACTAAAAACTAAATGCTAAAGAGCAGCTATAAGGGAATCCTATGTCTTTGCTAGGGCTCTGTATAAAAACCAGTACTCACAGAGATATTGTGAAGATGTCTCAGTCTCAAGAGGTTATGGCGGCTGGCGGCTTCCTCATCTCCGGCGGCATCCAGCGGCTTCTCCATCAAGGGGGTCAGATGAATTACTGCTTCCGTCGGCTTCTTCCAGCGCAGCAGTGTTAACAATATTATCGCCGTTATTGCCTTATGGCGTTAACGCGTTATCTTGCCCAGCACTAATATATATATATATATATATATATATATATGATGCACCTAGCCCCTCAGGGGCCCTCATTCCGAGTTGTTCGCTCGTTGCCGAGTTTCGCTATATTGCGATTAGTCGCTTACTGCTCATGCGCAAGGGTCGCAGAGCGCATGCGCTTAGTTATTTTACTCAAAAGTTAGGTATTTTACTCACGGCATAACGAGGATTTTTCATCGTTCTGGTGATCGTAGTGTGATTGACAGGAAGTGGGTGTTTCTGGGCGGAAACTGGCCGTTTTATGGGAGTGTGCGAAAAAAACGCTGGCGTTTCTGGGAAAAACGGGGGAGTGTCTGGGCGAACGCTGGGTGTGTTTGTGACGTCAAACCAGGAACGAAACTGACTGAACTGATCGCAATGGCTGAGTAAGTCTGGAGCTACTCAGAAACTGCTAAGAAATTTCTATTTGCAAATCTGCTAATCTTTCGTTCGCAATTCTGCTAAGCTAAGATTCACTCCCAGAGGGCAGCGGCCTAGCGTGTGCAATGCTGCTAAAAGCAGCTAGCAAGCGAACAACTCGGAATGAGGGCCAGGGTACAGAATATAGTGATAGCAATATGTGGAACAGGAGAATGGAATCCCACACAACAGCTACAGGCACACTCAGTCACATGTACAATACAGAAGTAATTACATATAAACAATAAAACTGCACTGGACTAGTAATTTACATATAACTATGTATGAGTATAGATATAACAATGCACAGTAGATACTGGATGTATATCACAGAATACTTGTACCAAATATTCATAGAGCAGTACACTTGTTCTTAACTAACACTGTCTAAAATGACATGTAGAATACTAAAGTGTCTGTAAAAGCACAGCGCTGATGAGGCAGGCAGCTTTACAGAGGAGTCAGAGTCCTGCAGTACCGGAGATAAGACCAGCTAGTAGTGAATATAGCGCCAAAATCTCAATCAGGGAGGGAGGGAGAGTGAAATGCAGCTCCAGGGCGGGAACACCAGCAGTAGATGGTGTCCGGAGCTTGGGGAGGGGCTACAGGTCAGCTCCTTATCCCCTATGCTGGTCCTCACCACCGGGTACCTGGAGCCTATAACAAATGGATTTCAGTAAATCAGACCTGTGCTCCCTGGTGGATATAGTGTCCACACCAGCGGCACGGTCCGTCTCCTGGGACCGCGACCAGATCGCGATTTACCGGCGGGTCCCACCTGGGGGACCCTCTTACCTCCTCCCTGACGTGCAGCCATGCAATCCAGGAGAGCGTCAGCAGGTTGTGCCTGAACTCCGGTCCGCCTCCGCCGCAAGTACCCGGGAACCAGGCCGTGGGAGTATGCAGCGATGCTGGGGAGGTGATGGAGCCGCAGCATAGAATGTCAGACTGACATAAAAGTGCTGCGGCCCTTGCAGTCTTCAAAAAAAGCTCTTTTCAGGGCTGCCTAGCACAGCCCCACCTGTTAGCTGCCTGCACTGCAGGCACCAACTTACAAACAGAGCTCCAGTGCTTGGAGGCGGGGTTATAGAGGAGGCGGTGCAATGCATCCTGGGAAGTCAAAGCTTTAGCCTGTTGGTGCCTCGGATCAAGATCCAACTGTACACACTGATGGTATTACCTGTGGAATACCAGTGTACCCTGCTGCAGAATCCGGCACTAATTGAATACCCCCCTAAATTAACATAACACTTACTGAGTACTAAACAATAATTATGTCCTATTTCATGTAAAATGCATGTACAGTATGTGTCATATAACACATCCCTGCATACTCTCACAGAATGTACGGCAGACTCCAGAATGACAGTGAAGTGGATGGGTCATGGGTATGATGACGCAAATCTATCACGAAACAGCATTGTGCAAAAGGGGCTGGCCATGACGTTTAAACTGCAGTACTCCTTGCATTTGCCACTTGGACCTTCAGTCTGAGATCTCCTGGAGGGGAAATCGAGAAAAAAAAGGGAAGTATATAATAACATTAATAATTACTATGGTGTGGTCCAAACAAATGCTAACCACAAATGCCAAATCACTGTTTCATTCACATTATAATTATTTCTGCTTGTACTGCAACACGCCATGCAGTAAATACTTTAAACCTTTTGCTCCTTACAGTGATTACTTGCTTAGTCATTTCTATTAATATATCTCAAATTTTAATCCATCAAGATATGCACTGGGACGCTGCTGCTGTCATCAGGTTCCGATAACCTAATACTAAATGTACAAAAATGAACAGCGCTATGTAAAAAATGTAAATAAATGAGAATATCTAATAGATATAGGAGAATATCTCAAAGTACAAGTGCAATAATAATAATAATAATAATAATAATAAAGTTCTGTATTACAATTGTAATCATATTAAAACCTCACAAAAACAAATATTTTATCAGAAGACATCACGGATAAAGGAAATCATCACCTTCAATAATATAACTTAACAACCCAGTCCTATGAGGTGCGTAGAGAGGAGCTTCCAAAATTTTAGTATACCACCAACCAATAAGATTATGTTATCAAAACTTTGTTGAAATTATATAAGAACTCAAAAAAGGAGTTTGTATGTTCTCATGCCGCTATTCTGTCAGGAAGGAGACCTTTTTTATTATCTCCTATGCTAACCGTACCCCTCCTGAAGCTGCAGGAGGAAGGAGATACTGTAGATCACAGGTTCTCAAACTCGGTCCTCAGGACCCCACACAGTGCATGATTTGCAGGTCTCCTCACAGAATTGCAAGTGAAATAATTAGCTCCACATGCGGACCTTTTGAAATATGTCAGTGAGTAATTAATACACCTGTGCACCTGCTGGGTTACCTACAAAACATGCACTGCGTGGGGTCCTGAGGACCGAGTTTGAGAACCTATGCTATAGATGGAACACCAGGGGAACATAACATTGCATGTAGTTATTATACATAACATGAAAAAAATATATTAGTATGCAACACAACGTCAGGAAACTCAAAGAGGGTTTGCTGGATTTTTGATGCCTCTAGAAAGCTCCATCTTACAGAAAAGTCCAATAATGGACTTCTTGCTTGCTGTATACTAAACGTTGCAAGCTCCTCATCAGGGACAATTCTCGAAGAACAAATTTGTCTATTACTTGTATTTTTAAAGGTGATGTTTTTATCTATATATGGAATCCTATTTTGTTTTAGTATATTTACAATTTATTTTAATAATCACAGACAATTATTAAACATGTACTGTAAGAGTTACTTCTAACCATATGCTAATGTGTTACATTGCATTTTGATCCTAATGCAGATAAGGGTTTGTGGTATCTGTCTAGCAGCCACATTGATAAATGGTGACATGTATGTGTACATAAATCTATAGGAAAGAAAAAATAGGATTTTAATTACCTACCGGTAAATCCTTTTCTCGTAGTCCATAAGAGATATTGGGGGAATCTAGTATATTACAGTAAACACTAAAGGGCCCCCTACACTAGAACGATATGTCTAGAGACTGAAGTCGGGGCGATTTCCCTTGAACTCTCTCGGGAGCGGTTCCATACGATTTGGTACAATTTGATTCTTTTTTTTTGCATGCGACATATCACAGGCGATTTATCGCAATGCATTCACAGGTACCATAAGATATATCTGATGGGCTGGATTAGGGTGCTAGGGGGGCTGGCCCAAAGGCAAATTAAATAGCAGCAGCCAGCCCTGTCGAGACTCTGCAGCTATATAATATGTGACTGGCTGGGTTGGTGCTAGGGGGGTGGGCCAAATAGGCATATACATAGCAGCAGCCATTTTAGACATGTGCACACTGCTGCTGTGATAAGTGAGGCTGGTTTATACCTTCCGAGCGTTCCACATTGCTAGTGTGCTTTGCTTTGTTTGGCTTGTTTCAACAAAGTGCTATACCCTATTTTGTGATGGATTCTGACAGGTATCAACTTCTGTTAGCCTACGGCTATCTGAACCGTGACAGGGATCTGAAACGGAAGAGAGTTTGGAGCAAGGAGTGGCTGTTGAAGAGGGGGACTCTCTCTCACGTCGCTCCTGTCCGAGATTAGGGAGAACAACCCCAACCCCAAGGACTATCCGAACTACCTGCAAATGGATGACACTACCTTCCAGGAGTTGCTGGGCCTTGTGACTCCCTACATCGAGAGGCAGGACATCAAGATGCGGAGGGCCATCACTGCTGAGGAGAGGCTGACTGCTACTCTGAGGTTCCTGGCCAGTGGCTACAGGGCGGTCGTTGGAGGACATGAAGTACTAATCCCTGACACCTGCAAGGCCATTGTGAAGGTACTGCAGGACCAGTATTTAAAGGTAAATAAAATACACACACCTGTTTAGCTACTTTTAAACGGTTTATAGAAAAAAAGTTTTTTTTGTTTTGTTTTTTAACCAACTGTGCAAATGTATGCAATTATTTGCCAACATGGCACATAAAATGTAAAAAAAACCCCAGCATATCACAATTTGTATGTGTATATATAATATATATATACACATATATATATATATATATATATATATATATACACACACACACACACACACATACATATACACACATATATATAAAATGAATGACTGAAAAGGATTAAATAGATTATTTTACTTTTCATACCCAATAAAAATGGTGCGGTGCTTTAATGGAGGGCTGTATGGTGTTTTGGGCCCAGATTGGATTGGGAGAATACCCACATGCTGTAAAGTGCAGAATGAATGGTCCCGGCCCCATTATTATGCACCTACAGCATGCGTGTATCCTCCCCCAAAATTCTGGGCCCAAAACACCATATAGCCTATACCGCACCATATTTATTGGGAATTATAAGATACCTACAAATCTTTAAACTGGGGAATATCCTCCTCTGCCTCCAACATAGCAGAGTATATGGCTGAGGAGCAGGTGGGTGGAGTAGGCTGTGGTCGGGTGGGCAGAATGAGATGGAGTTAGCTAGGAGGAAGAGAAAGTACGTCGGTCAAATAGAACAATATCTTTGTGAAGTTCAGATTTGCGTGCTTTGTTACGCATTTTCAGATTTAGCCTCTCAATGTGCTCCGCATGACCTGGGGGTAGTTTGTGCATAGCAGACACCATAAAATCCCCAGAATTGGAGTAGTGGTGATGGTGGGCAAGGGGGGGGGGGGGGGGGGGGGACTTGGGGGGCGGGCAAGTCTTGCCTTAATTTCTTCAAATATGATGTCTTCACCCTCCTGGGTGGTGTTCTTTTTTTTTTGGGCTCTCTTCCGGGGGTGCGGCGGAGGAGCTGGTGATGTAGAGGTATCCGGGGTAGCGAGTGTTTCAGGGTTAGCAAGTTGGGGCTGTGATTCCTCCGTATCCTGTATGATGCGGAGGTCTGGGGTGGGGGGAATCTCCACACTGTAGTGGATAAAAAAAAAAAAAACACTGTTAAAATGCATGTTTTATTATTTTTTTATTTCTGTTTTTATAGCTCCCTGCAAGTACATCTGCATGGCAAGCCATGGCAGAGGAAGTTTGCCACCACCTGGCATTTCCTGAACTGTGGTGGAGCGATAGATGGCAAGCATGTCCGCATCAACGCTCCTGCAAACAGTGGATCCCTTTATTAGAATTATAAAGGGTATTTCGGCATCGTGCTGATGGCAGTGGTGAATGCCAACTATGAATTCATCTTCATTGACGTTGGCAAAAACGGACGTGCATCAGACGGTGGCTCGCTGAAGAATACCACCTTCTACGAGCAGCTCATCACAAAGACCCTGAACTTGCCATGTAGAGAGCAAACCCAGCACGGCCTCAAGTTTGTTTTTGTGGCTGATGAGGCAGTCGCACTCCACAAGAACATTATGAAGCCATACCCGCAAAGGCACCTGACAAGGGAGTAGCGCTTCTACAATGTTAGGCTATCCCGGGCATGACGAATTGTAGAGAACACTTTTGGGATCCTGTCTAGCCGTCTCCGCATATTCCTTACAGCTATCAATTTGCAGGTGGAGAAGATTGGGTGGTGACTGCGTGCTGTATCCTGCATAACTATTTGCGCAGCAAAAGCACCCAGCATAGGACACTGCCCAGAGAAGCGCCAGGAGACTCAGACCCTGAACACCCAGAGGAGACGTCACCATTTACCTCTGTGGAACCACCTCCACTTCATTTTAGGTCGAGTCCACGGGCAAAACAGGTCAGGGACGAGTACCTGGCCTATTTTAACGGGGTGGGTGCAGTCGATTGGCAGGAGGCCCACATTTAATTAGTTTACTGTGTGTGTACTGTGTGGGACTGATGGTGGAACTTTGATAAACTTAAAAATGTATTTAAAAAAAATATACTTACAGATGCCAACAGAGATGGCACACCGTCTTCAGACTCTGGTGTGGCAGTCCGAGGGAAGGAGGTGAAACCTGTCCGGGTATGCTCCTGGTCCACGGCGCACACACACACACACACACAGGCTAAGAATTAGTGCCTGCTCATCAAATTAGTGCCAGCTCATCAAAGAATTAGTGCCTGCCATCCCCCGTCTCACACAATAAAGGTTTAAATGTATTTTATAAAAAAAATCCACGGCGCACACACACACACACACACACACACACACACACACACACACACACACACACACAATGGTTAAGAATTAGTGCCTGCTCATCACGTTTGATGAGCAGGCATACTTTGCAGTGTGAGACCCGGCATAGAGGGCGGTAGCGGGTGGAGGCGGCTGCGGGACTGTAGCGGCGGCTGGAGTTACGCGGCGGCAGCGGTGGGACCTGGGCGGCTGCGGCTGGCCTGGATCATGGATCCAGTCCCTGTCAGCCGTGAAATCAAACTTTGAAGTTTAAAAGCATTTCCCAGTTTCAAAAATGGCGTAGCAGAGCCATTTTTGAAATACAAGATGGCCACCGTGAGCCAATCACGGTTCGCCATGTCATCGCCCCGCCCCCTCGAGGCTGACTTATAGAAGCCAGCACGAGGCATTGCAGTTAGTTTGTCGGCCAGGGAGGAGCTACTGATGACAGAAGAGAAATTAAGTCCTGGTGGGAGGTGGCCATGCAAAAGAGCTTAAAGGCTACCACCCACTATGGGAACACATCAGAACAGAAGCCCTGTGGAGAAGCAGCAGTTTACAGGCTGCTGCTCCCTAGGTGAAGACGCCGGAAGCCCTGGTGGGCACCAGCCCACCAGGTGAAGACGTCAAAAGCCCTGGTGGGTTGGCGGCCTCGCAATAGAGCTATATGGCTGCCAGGTGAAGACGCCGGAAGCCCTAGTGGGCCGCCAGCCCACCAGGCGAAGACGGCGAAAGCCCTGGTGGGTTGGCGGCTGCGCAAAAGAGCTATATGGCCGCCAGCCCACCAGGCGAAGATACCGGAAGCCCTGGTGGGTTGGCGGAAGCGCAAAAGAGCTATATGGCCGCCAGGCGAAGACGCTGGAAGCCCTGTTGGGTTGGCAGCCACGCAAAAGCGCTTATGGCCACCAGCCGAAGATGCCGGAAGCCCTGGTGGGTTGGCGGCCGCGCAAAAGCGCTATATGGCCGCCAGCCGAAGATGCCGGAAGCCCTGTTAGGTTGGTGGCCGCGCAAAAGCGCTTATGACCACCAGCCGAAGATGCCGGAAGCCCTGTTGGGTTGACGGCCACGCATAAGCGCTATATGGCCGCCAGCCCGCAGCTAAATAAATTAAAAAAGCCAGTGTCGTATTTTTATTTTAATAATAAGAATTTACTTACCGATAATTCTATTTCTCATAGTCCGTAGTGGATGCTGGGGACTCCGAAAGGACCATGGGGAATAGCGGCTCCGCAGGAGACTGGGCACAAAAGTAAAAGCTTTAGGACTACCTGGTGTGCACTGGCTCCTCCCCCTATGACCCTCCTCCAAGCCTCAGTTAGGATACTGTGCCCGGACGAGCGTACACAATAAGGAAGGATTTTGAATCCCGGGTAAGACTCATACCAGCCACACCAATTACACCGTACAACTTGTGATCTGAACCCAGTTAACAGCATGATAACAGAGGAGCCTCTGAAAAGATGGCTCACAACAATAATAACCCGATTTTTGTAACAATAACTATGTACAAGTATTGCAGACAATCCGCACTTGGGATGGGCGCCCAGCATCCACTACGGACTATGAGAAATAGAATTATCGGTAAGTAAATTCTTATTTTCTCCGACGTCCTAGTGGATGCTGGGGACTCCGAAAGGACCATGGGGATTATACCAAAGCTCCCAAACGGGCGGGAGAGTGCGGATGACTCTGCAGCACCGAATGAGAGAACTCCAGGTCCTCCTCAGCCAGGGTATCAAATTTGTAGAATTTAGCAAACGTGTTTGCCCCTGACCAAGTAGCTGCTCGGCAAAGTTGTAAAGCCAAGACCCCTCGGGCAGCCGCCCAAGATGAGCCCACTTTCCGTGTGGAATGGGCTTTTACGGATTTTGGCTGTGGCAGGCCTGCCACAGAATGTGCAAGCTGAATTGTACTACAAATCCAACGAGCAATAGTCTGCTTAGAAGCAGGAGCACCCAGCTTGTTGGGTGCATACAGGATAAACAGCGAGTCAGATTTTCTGACTCCAGCCGTCCTGGAAACATATATTTTCAGGGCCCTGACTACGTCCAGCAACTTGGAATCCTCCAAGTCCCTAGTAGCCGCAGGTACCACAATAGGCTGGTTTAAGTGAAACGCTGAAACCACCTTAGGGAGAAATTGAGGACGAGTCCTCAATTCTGCCCTGTCCGTATGAAAAATTAGGTAAGGGCTTTTATAGGATAAAGCCGCCAATTCTGAGACACGCCTGGCTGAAGCCAGGGCTAACAGCATTACCACTTTCCATGTGAGATATTTTAAGTCCACAGTGGTGAGTGGTTCAAACCAATGTGATTTTAGGAACCCCAAAACTACATTGAGATCCCAAGGTGCCACTGGAGGCACAAAAGGAGGCTGTATATGCAGTACCCCCTTGACAAACGTCTGAACTTCAGGAACTGAAGCTAGTTCTTTTTGGAAGAATATTGACAGGGCCGAAATTTGAACCTTAATGGACCCTAATTTTAGGCCCATAGACAGTCCTGTTTGCAGGAAATGCAGGAAACGACCCAGTTGAAATTCCTCTGTAGGGGCCTTCCTGGCCTCACACCACGCAACATATTTACGCCAAATACGGTGATAATGTTGCACGGTTACATCCTTCCTGGCTTTGATCAGGGTAGGGATGACTTCATCCGGAATGCCTTTTTCCTTCAGGATCCGGCGTTCAACCGCCATGCCGTCAAACGCAGCCGCGGTAAGTCTTGGAACAGACATGGTCCCTGCTGGAGCAGGTCCTTTCTTAGAGGTAGAGGCCACGGGTCTTCCGTGAGCATCTCTTGAAGTTCCGGGTACCAAGTCCTTCTTGGCCAATCCGGAGCCACGAGTATAGTCCTTACTCCTCTCCTTCTTATGATTCTCAGTACCTTGGGTATGAGAGGCAGAGGAGGGAACACATACACTGACTGGTACACCCACGGTGTTACCAGAGCGTCCACAGCTATTGCCTGAGGGTCCCTTGACCTGGCGCAATATCTGTCCAGTTTTTTGTTGAGGCGGGACGCCATCATGTCCACCTTTGGTTTTTCCCAACGGTTCACAATCATGTGGAAGACTTCTGGGTGAAGTCCCCACTCCCCCGGGTGGAGGTCGTGTCTGCTGAGGAAGTCTGCTTCCCAGTTGTCCACTCCCGGAATGAACACTGCTGACAGTGCTATCACATGATTTTCCGCCCAGCGAAGAATCCTTGCAACTTCCGTCATTGCCCTCCTGCTTCTTGTGCCGCCCTGTCTGTTTACGTGGGCGACTGCCGTGATGTTGTCCGACTGGATCAACACCGGCTGACCCTGAAGCAGAGGCCTTGCCTGACTTAGGGCATTGTAAATGGCCCTTAGTTCCAGGATATTTATGTGAAGTGACGTTTCCATGCTTGACCACAAGCCCTGGAAATTTCTTCCCTGTGTGACTGCTCCCCAGCCTCTCAGGCTGGCATCCGTGGTCACCAGGACCCAGTCCTGAATGCCGAATCTGCGGCCCTGTAGAAGATGAGCACTCTGTAACCACCACAGGAGAGACACCCTTGTCCTTGGAGACAGGGTTATCCGCTGATGCATTTGAAGATGCGATCCGGACCATTTGTCCAGCAGATCCCACTGAAAAGTTCTTGCGTGGAATCTGCCGAATGGAATCGCTTCGTAAGAAGCCACCATTTTTCCCAGGACCCTTGTGCATTGATGCACTGACAGTTGGCCTGGTTTTAGGAGGTTCCTGACTAGGTCGGATAACTCCCTGGCTTTCTCCTCCGGGAGAAACACCTTTTTCTGTACTGTGTCCAGAATCATCCCTAGGAACAGCAGACGTGTCGTCGGAATCAGCTGCGATTTTGGAATATTTAGAATCCAACCGTGCTGTCGTAGTACTACTTGAGATAGTGCTACTCCGACCTCTAAATGTTCTCTGGACCTTGCCCTTATCAGGAGATCGTCCAAGTAAGGGATAATTAAGACGCCTTTTCTTCGAAGAAGAATCATCATTTCGGCCATTACCTTGGTAAAGACCCGGGGTGCCGTGGACAATCCAAACGGCAGCGTCTGAAACTGATAGTGACAGTTCTGTACCACAAACCTGAGGTACCCTTGGTGAGAAGGGCAAATTGGGACATGGAGGTAAGCATCCTTGATGTCCAGAGACACCATATAGTCCCTTTCTTCCAGGTTCGCTATCACTGCTCTGAGTGATTCCATCTTGAATTTGAACCTTTGTATGTAAGTGTTCAAGGATTTCAGATTTAAAATAGGTCTCACCGAGCCGTCCGGCTTCGGTACCACAAACAGCGTGGAATAATACCCCTTTCCCTGTTGTAGGAGGGGTACCTTGATTATCACCTGCTGGGAATACAGCTTGTGAATGGCTTCCAATACCGCCTCCCTGTCGGAGGGAGACGTTGGTAAAGCAGACTTCAGGAACCGGCGAGGGGGAGACGTCTCGAATTCCAATTTGTACCCCTGAGATACTACCTGCAGGATCCAGGGGTCCACTTGCGAGTGAGCCCACTGCGCGCTGAAATTCTTGAGACGGGCCCCCACCGTGCCTGAGTCCGCTTGTAAGGCCCCAGCGTCATGCTGAGGACTTGGCAGAAGCGGGGGAGGGCTTCTGTTCCTGGATAGAGGCTGCCTGCTGCAGTCTTTTTCCCCTTCCTCTGCCCCGGGGCAGATATGAGTGGCCTTTTGCCCGCTTGCCCTTATGGGGACGAAAGGACTGAGCCTGAAAAGACGGTGTCTTTTTCTGCTGAGAGGTGACCTGGGGTAAAAAGGTGGATTTCCCAGCCGTTGCCGTGGCCACCAGGTCCGATAGACCGACCCCAAATAACTCCTCCCCTTTATACGGCAATACTTCCATATGCCGTTTGGAATCCGCATCACCTGACCACTGTCGCGTCCATAACCCTCTTCTGGCAGAAATGGACAGCGCACTTACTCTTGATGCCAGAGTGCAAATATCCCTCTGTGCATATCGCATATATAGAAATGCATCCTTTAAATGCTCTATAGTCAATAATATATTGTCCCTGTCCAGGGTATCAATATTTTCAGTCAGGGAATCCGACCAAGCCACCCCAGCACTGCACATCCAGGCTGAGGCGATTGCTGGTCGCAGTATAATACCAGTATGTGTGTATATACTTTTTAGGATATTTTCCAGCTTCCTATCAGCTGGTTCCTTGAGGGCGGCCGTATCAGGAGACGGTAACGCCACTTGTTTTGATAAGCGTGTGAGCGCCTTATCTACCCTAGGGGGTGTTTCCCAACGCGCCCTAACCTCTGGCGGGAAAGGGTATAATGCCAATAATTTTTTAGAAATTAGCAGTTTTTTTATCGGGGGAAACCCACGCTTCATCACACACCTCATTTAATTCATCTGATTCAGGAAAAACTACGGGTAGTTTTTTCACACCCCACATAATACCCTTTTTTGTGGTACTTGTAGTATCAGAAATGTTCAAAACCTCCTTCATTGCCGTGATCATGTAACGTGTGGCCCTACTGGAAAATACGTTTGTTTCCTCACCGTCGACACTGGAGTCAGTGTCCGTGTCTGTGTCGACCATCTGAGGTAACGGGCGCTTTAGAGCCCCTGACGGTGTTTGAGACGCCTGTACAGGTATTAACTGATTTGCCGGCTGTCTCATGTCGTCAACAGTCTTTTGTAAAGTGCTGACACTATCACGTAATTCCTTCCATAAGACCATCCAGTCAGGTGTCGACTCCCTAGGGGGTGACATCACTAATACAGGCAATTGCTCCGCCTCCATACCATTTTCCTCCTCATACATGTCGACACAACGTACCGACACACAGCACACACACAGGGAATGCTCTGATAGAGGACAGGACCCCACTAGCCCTTTGGGGAGACAGAGGGAGAGTTTGCCAGCACACACCAGAGCGCTATATATATACAGGGATAACCTTATATAAGTGTTTTTCCCTTATATAGCTGCTGTATAGATTTATCTGCCAAATTAGTGCCCCCCCCCCCTCTCTTGTTTTACCCTGTTTCTGTAGTGCAGGACTGCAGGGGAGAGTCAGGGAGCTTCCCTCCAACGGAGCTGTGAGGAAAAAATGGCGCCAGTGTGCTGAGGAGATAGGCTCCGCCCCCTTCTCGGCGGCCTTTCTCCTGCTTTTTTAAGGAAAAATTGGCAGGGGTTAAATGCATCCATATAGCCCAGGAGCTATATGTGATGTATTTTTTGCCATATAAGGTGTTTTTATTGCGTCTCAGGGCGCCCCCCCCCCCAGCGCCCTGCACCCTCAGTGACCGGAGTGTGAAGTGTGCTGAGAGCAATGGCGCACAGCTGCGGTGCTGTGCGCTACCTTATTGAAGACAGGACGTCTTCTGCCGCCGATTTTCCGGACCTCTTCAGTCTTCTGGCTCTGTAAGGGGGCCGGCGGCGCGGCTCTGGGACCCATCCATGGCTGGGCCTGTGATCGTCCCTCTGGAGCTAATGTCCAGTAGCCTAAGAAGCCCAATCCACTCTGCACGCAGGTGAGTTCGCTTCTTCTCCCCTTAGTCCCTCGGTGCAGTGAGCCTGTTGCCAGCAGGTCTCACTGAAAATAAAAAACCTAATTTAAACTTTTACTCTAAGCAGCTCAGGAGAGCCCCTTAGTATGCACCCTTCTCGTTCGGGCACAAAAATCTAACTGAGGCTTGGAGGAGGGTCATAGGGGGAGGAGCCAGTGCACACCAGGTAGTCCTAAAGCTTTTACTTTTGTGCCCAGTCTCCTGCGGAGCCGCTATTCCCCATGGTCCTTTCGGAGTCCCCAGCATCCACTAGGACGTCAGAGAAATTTCCATTACAGGAGGACTATAGGTACCAGCGTGTCTTTAATGCCCTGCATGCTGGTACTTGTGGTTCTCCAAGTACCAGCATGAGGGGCAGGCTTGCTGGGACGTGTAGTCCCATGTAATGGACAATATTGCCTTTTGCACTTCTATCAACCCCGCACCCACCACCCAGGGGTATGGGGGGGATAGCCCCGGGCTTCAGCAAAGGCCTGGGGTACCCTGGAGAGGGGGACCTCTTTATTGGGGAAGTCCCCACTTTCCTAGGAATCTCTGGCCTTTGCTGACTAGTTAGGGGCTGAATGCTTTGGCCACGTGACCATGTAAAGTGTGTCTTCTGGCTGTGGCATTACCCCCCTTGCTGGTGGAGGTTCTAAAAATATGGGGGACCCATACAATTTTTTCACCCACATTTTTTAGAACCAGGCTGGCTCCTAGGTGCTGGTCCATAAATATAGGGGGGAACCCCTACATGTTTTTTTTTAAATATTTATCTATGTTGTTTTACAGAATTTGGGATAGAGGACTGTGCAATTGTTACAAGTAGCAGCTATGGAAAAATAGGGTTTACCACTTCCCCAATAGATATACATACAATAGAGATATAGTTCCAAGTGCTCAATATGAACAATAATATTACCAATGCATATATATGTGTAAATGAATTTATTGTAGGATATAAAAATACAAAAAATATAAAAATGTGTGGATTTGGTTAGCAGGGCCGAAACTAGGATTTTCATCACCCGGGGCAAGACAGTAATTTGGCGCCCCTCCCCCCTCAAAACAAAAACAAACAAACCCTATCAGACTAAAATAATCAGATTATCAAAAGTTTTGAAAACGGATACTATTGGACAATATTCCCCACTGTGCCTCAAATGCCCTCTGCGTCACATGCCCCGCCAGCATCCTCAACTACATGCTTCTGTTATGCACTGCACTACATCCCCTATATGCTATACTACATCACTACGCTACATCCCCTTCTATGCTACACCTCATAAGTGCACTACATGCCCCTTTATACTGCAATAGATTACTACACTATATACCCTATATGGTACACTACATCACTGCACTACACCACCCTATAAGCTACACCAACTCCCTCCATCTGGGAGGCAAAGCGGGGGTTGATATTGCTAACTGGGAGCACAGTGCGCTTCTATAGCTTGTATGGTGCACCGCACGCTAGTCACAGCACTGCATGGCAAAAAAGAGAGTTTAAGACAGAAGCCGACATAGGAGAGATCCCAGGTACTGGAGCTCACCCGCACAGCGTCGCAGCCAGATGCGGGCAGACAGGTGGGTCGTATATATATATGCAGTATATGTTCATTGTGTATACACACACACACATACTGTAGATTAATTGCCCAATGTCCTCAACAATATATATATCTGCAGACAAATTGCTCTGCACGTACATCTTTAGGTGTATACCCACCTTAACACTTTTATATCATGGAATGTTCATCCACCCACTGCCATTCAGGGGTGCAGGGCATTGCACAGGGCTGAAAGGTTATTGCTTGGGAGGTGGGAATCCTATGTTGAGTCCCCACTTTCCAGGAAATTCCAGCCATGGGAACTAGTTTGGGTCTGGTTAATGAGATAGCAAGGGATGTCTATGCTGTGTGTTACCCCAGCTATGGCATTATCAACATGGCTGGTTCAGTCTGGTGCTGGTCATTAGGAAATATGGGATACCTCATGCCCCCCCCCCCCCATCCTTTGCCGACTTAGTAGTTTTCAAAATCATACACAGTTTGTTAAAACTATATAGGGGTCAATCCAATTAGGTGTGAGTCTACGAATGTAAAATTGGAACCTGAAATTTGCAGCATTCACATAAATATGCTCACCCGCAGCTGGGGTTTGCAAACTATGGAATCATATAGAAGGCTGTAAGTGGGGATAAGGAAAGTACTGGACACTTTAAAAAGGTGTCAAATGTGTACGTTTTTGCATTTTTCTTTAAATTAAAAAAATCGAAAGCGAATTAATTTCATTTAAATTTAAGGAATTAAATGAAAAATGCCAAAAGAAAAAGGGAAAAAGCTTTTGGGGTAGTTTGATGTGACTTTAGAAAAAAAAAATATATTTTATGTAATACTTTTGTGAAATTGTGGGTACATTATTTAAAGAAAAGGGTTTGAGGCCATATTATTTTTCTCAAAAATGTCACGTAATTATTGGCTCAATTAAGCTAATTTAAATATTCCCAAAATGACTAATTAGTCATGGGGATGGGGGGTGTCCAAGAAGTTCTGAAGCAAGTCCCGACATTTTAACCATCAAATAAAGATTTTCCCTGTCTTTTAACACCCGAGTAGTGAACAAAAAAAAAATTTGAGTTTACTCTGCTTAAGTGTGAAGTTCCTAATTGGATTGCAAACTGAATCCGCAAAGCAAATCTTCAGAGAAAATCACAGCTCACACAAAGCTACTTTCACGTACTTGGAATGACCCCATAGATGTATATGCGTATATGTAATTTTTTTTCATATTTGTTATTTTTTGTTCTGGATGTATTGTATATTTTTATTTTAATATAACTTTCTAGTAAATGCATGTGTACTACATCAGCGCTCTCTCCTTTTCGTTAGATTTGATAGCGGACTTCAAGCTAGTTTGCAAAAATGGAAAACGACATCATAGCAAACCTTATACGGTTTTCCAAGTTGTACTTTCAGGCAACACAGGAGCGGATAGCTAATGGAAGGCCAATGCCTGAGCTTAAGGGCCTACTTCAAATGGCAGGATGAAAGAAAATTACACGGACATTACAAGTGGAGTGGTACCAACGAAAAGACATGTCTTGAAAAAGGTCCAAGAGACTGAAACGCGTTGACAGACCATTGTGTGAGTAGCCATTCTTCCAACGGAATTACTTGATGGATTTATGCTTATAACTATTTGCATGCTTTTTAGATGAATTTTTATGAATTGTTTTATTGGCTCGTTTTAAATAAAATTTTGTGGAACATTTCGTTTTCACGTTTGGGATTTGCATGATTTTGGAGGAAGAAAAGACCCTTCTGAACCCCTTTTTTTTACTTTGAATTTGGAGGTCAAGTGTTTCCAATTTAAAGTGTTATAGAGGTTTTTGCGACTCGATACCAGTTGGGAGGAAGGACTGGATAAAGATACCTTTATGAGATTCAGCTTTCATACCCATGTGTGAGTTGGTGTACGCCCGCTAGACATATTTCTCCACATAAAGATACTGTTATATGAGTTTTCTCCATATTCATTGTGTGAGTGAGGGGTATACATATTTCGGTGAAGGGCTCACATGTCGATGTTGCACATGGAACTATAAGGATACTTCACCCGGTGGAATGAACAAGGGTGCAATTTAGGCACGGGAGTGATTTATCATTATAAATCATATATGTAATATAAGTTAATAGAATTTACTACACATTGGATATTTATTTTGATTTCATGCTTATGAGGCTATTACACATTGAGGATGCACTTCCATGAACTATTCTGAGAAGGACGATTTAAAGAAACCTTGATAGGAGTCCTGATATTCATTGCTGTGTGAGTTGGGTACGATACCCAGGATTATCTTTATACCTTGAGTTTGATACGGGAGAATAAAAGATACCTTGATGTGTGTAACCTACTCTATATCAGCGTGAGTGGGAGTACGCTGAATAACAATACCATACTATTGTAATTAGTAAAGTACAATTACTTCCTCATCTCTCATTTTTTTCCCCATGCGCCAAAAGAAGCTATTGACTCTATTCCTGTTTTAGAGGTGTACAATTTATTTTGGATTAAGGGGCGATATCCAGTTGAGTCAACAGTTTTTACCGGGCAGCATTCCCCTTGCGCCAATTGATGAGTGTACAGAAATGTTCTCCTTTTGAATCATATCCAATGCCAAATTACTTTCAAAACTTTTGGAACCTTAAGGATAGATCTGGCTTTGAGTGAACAGCGTAGATTAAATATCAGCATGAATAATGCTTAGGTAAAGGAAAACTGGGAGATTTTAAAATCCCTTATTAATGCCACTTGTTATCTAGCCAAACAGGAGTTATCATTTAATGGAAACGATGAGAGTGCAAGCTCTTTTAATCATGGCAACTATGTTGAGCTATTACATGCTTTTGAAGAAAATAAAAAGTTAGCTAGGCATTTGGAGACATCCACTGTGTTTTCTGGCTTATCAAAGAGAATTCAGAATGATTTAATTGAAGCAATTGGTGATGTGATACGAAATGATATGAAAGAGGAGATTAATGCAGCCCCATTTGTAGCAGTTGAAGTAGACGAGACAACAGATGTCACAAGCAAAGCCCAGCGCTCTGTGATTTTGCGATTTATTGCTAAAAGTGAGGTGAAGGAGGCGTTTTGAGGATGTGAGTGAAGATAGACGAGCACCGGCTATTGCTGAATATCTTTTGGGAGTGTTGGAGCAATACAACTGTGTTAAAAAGCTGGTAGCTCATACTTATGATGGAGCCTCTGTGATGGCATCAGATCTTAATGGGGTGCAGGTCAAGATTAAAGAGAAGATACCTGAAGCTATGTTTATCCATTGTTACGTGCACAAATTAAATCTGGTGCTCTTGCATTCAGCAAAATGTATGCCTCAGTGTAACACTTTTTTTTTTTTTTAAAACACTTGAGGGACTTTCTGGATTTTTCAATATGTCGACCAAGCGCACTCACCTACTTGATGATGTTGTGAAGAGACGTTTACCAAGAGCAGCGCCCACGAGATGGAGCTCAAATTCGAGACTAGTGCAGACGATCAGCATGTACCAATCTGATATACGTGACATGTTTCAGATTATTAAACAAAATCCTGGAGACTGGGACAATGACACCCTGTACATAGCCAAAGGATATGATCTTTGGCTGTCAAAAGCATCCACATGCTTCTTCATAATGGCATATGAGGGCACTTTCAATGAAACCGATGCACTCTTTCATGTGCTGCAGAATTAAATAATGGATATTGGATTCTGCTGTGCATGAATCCATGACACGATGGGAGCAGTAGAACCCCAGAGACAAGAGTTTGACAGCTTTTATAATCGATTTGAACAGAAATGTGTCACCCTTGGTCTGACAGACAATGCCCAAAGCAACCAGGTGGTAAGAGATGAGAGGAAAATAATGTTTTATAATAATCTGCACAATGTCAGTGTTCAAATGAAAGCTAGGTTTGACCATTTCGCTGAGCTAAGTTTCCTAGGTTTGGTTGACTGCACAAAATTTTATATGTCCCAACATTTTGACAACACCAAACTGCAGAGTCTATCAAAATATGCTAAATACTTTGACTTTGTTAGACTAAAGACTGATCTTAGTGGCTTGTACAGCTCTGAAATGGTGAGGAACGAATGCAAATCAGCTACACAGCTCCTCAGCTTTGTGACCGAGAATAATCTTGTGCACACAGTTCCCGAAGCCACAAAGTTACTCCAACTGGTGCTCACTATACCAGCAACAACAGCGTCCGTTGAAAGGTCATTCTCTACTTTAAACCGACTCAAAACATACACTAGGAATAAGACTGATCAAGGGCGACTTTCATACCTGGCAATCATCTCCATTGAGACAGAGAGACTTTTAAAACTAAAAGAAAATAGAGAGGACTTCTACAACAAAGTCACTGCTAGCTTTATACAGAAGGATAGGCGAATGGACTTCATTTACAAGTAAAGGTCAGGCCATACAATGTATGTTCATTTGAATGACTACGAATAGTGGAACTGCATTCACAGCTGTATGCTCGTTTAAATATGTTTTACTGTTTGTTCTTAACTGGAATAAATTAGATTCTTTACAGGACTATAACCACCTGATGCAAAAATCAATAAATCTTGAGTTGTTCAAATACAGGTGAATGTATTTCTAGTTATTGTGCTGTTGGCTTTGCGTATTCCTGTGTTGTAAATCCTATTGAGATACAGGAAAATATATGTACTTAGGCAACCTGCCAATCGCATGGTGGAGTTAAGGTACCTCTTTTGGGTCCACAGTGTG
Organism: Pseudophryne corroboree; assembly: GCF_028390025.1. Classification (NCBI taxonomy): domain Eukaryota; kingdom Metazoa; phylum Chordata; class Amphibia; order Anura; family Myobatrachidae; genus Pseudophryne; species Pseudophryne corroboree. Next base: position 445,434,331 of record NC_086445.1, read on the forward strand.
TAAATCTGGCTCTGATACCAGCCAGTGCCTCACCAGCAACTGACCTCACCGCACGCCACTGGGGTACAGTGGCGGGGAAAACACATGGCCACAAGGGGCTTTGAAAATAACTTTGGGCCCACATGAAAATAATAAAATGTGAACAATAATTTAGAATACATTGGTGGACAGTGTGAATACATTGGTGGTCAGTGTGCTAGATGAACAATGGTGGAAATACCTACTTGGGCCAATAAAATATCCGATTTGATTGGATTAATATCTGCTGGGCTCTCTCCTGCTGCGTCATAGCGTGCTGCTGATGGGAGTGTCCTGAGAATGCCAGTCAAACTTCCTACGACGTATCTCAGGCGATATATCGCAGGCACAAAAAACACACCTTTTTCCATACGATTCCAGGCGATCACGATATATCATGAGTGCAGCAATAGCGACCTAGGGGATCCGATCCGACGCTCACGGGGCCGCGCATCGGATCAGATCCACAGCCAAAATGCCCGATTTCACCCAATATATCGGCCCGAATTGGGCTGAGATCGCGCATAATCGCTCTAGTGTATGGGGCCCTTAACAATTTCTGTCCTAAATAGGATCTAGATAGTGTACAAAAGCGGCTCTCCCCCTTTGCTACACCCTGTACCAGATATCCAGCATGGCTGAGGAATCAGGAAGCGCTGCGTGTGCTGTCTGCGGCTGCAGTAAGCAGAGGAAGGCGTTAAAACATCACAACAAATGCTAGTCAAGCGTTTTTGTGCCAGTTCCACAAGGGGGATCTTAGCGGAACACCCCGTGAGGATCCCATACGCCGCGCCCGTGGTCAGCCGCACTTTAAACCGGGGGACCCCCCCTAGCAGGGGCCCCTGTTTGTACTCACCAGCGTTAGGGGTGTGTGGTCTGCTGCGGCTGTCACAGCCAAGGTGCGGTGCCCAACTGAACAACAACCCCTCAGGACGGTGGTCCTGCAGCGGGGAAGCGGCTCTGCACCTCGTAAGGCCGGTGACTGTCCCCCCCCCTAACTCCAACGGTGCAGGTATGCTGTTGCCCAGACAGCATACTGAAAATAACAAACCGAAAACAAAGAAATTGAAGCAAACCCTCTGGAGCTCAGATGTGTGTCCTTCTCCTGAGGGCACCTTTTTCTAAACTGGATCGTACTAGATTCCCCCAATATCCCTTACGGATGCTAGAGAAATAACATTGCTGACAAATTGAATCTAAACATTTCAAATTAATTCAGCATCAATATGTATACATATATACAAAGAAATAATACACAATAGTTGTAGATTTTTAAAATATTTTTGAGAGTCACATGTTAAACTTCTATTCACTTTTACAGGCTAGTATTTTCCTTTATTCAAGATTTATTTTCTAAGTCTACCTTTGTAGACTCCTATCTAATACCTACTAAACCAGTAGGATCAATTATACAAATGAAAGTCCCTGTCAACTTGTCTAATAGGTTAAAATCATCCTGTAGCTGATTATATTTAATAAAACTATACTTGCAAGTGAATAATCTTATCTTAAAAGGAAGATGCTATATTTACATGTATATATGATATATCTCTTATTATAGCCATTGAGCCTTTGTGTCTATTACATAAAATCTCGAAATAAACAAAAGTCCAGAAAAATGTTTCTCATTTATAATGTGCTCTAGACAAACTACTTAGCATTTGATGGGTTCGGAACTACTCTAAAAACATAGGGCCTAATTCAGAGTTGATCGTAGCAGCAAATTTGTTAGCAGTTGGAGGCAGATATAACATTTGCAGAGAGAGTTAGATTTGGGTGGGTTATTTTGTTTCTGTGCAAGGTAAATACTGGCTGCTTTATTTTTACACTGCAAATTAGATTTCAGTTTGAACACACCCAACCCAAATCTAACTCTCTCTGCACATGTTATATCTGGCCCCCCCCCAGCAGTGCACATGGTTTTGCCCAACTGCTAACAAATTTGCTGCTGCGAGCAACTCTGAATTAGGCCCATAGTGCAAATGCATGTGCAAACTTGGTGATGTCTAAATAATAGACTTAGCTGCGGATAAGTCAGCTCTGCTGAAGTAACTCATTAATGCAGCCACAGAACAGTACCACGGTTTAGAGGATTTAAGGGCAGATTCAATTAGCCACAGGTTGACTTGCATGGTCTATTCCACTGAGTAAAGTGAGCAGTACCATGCAATTATAGGGCCTGATTCAGATGCAGTCGCACCTGAATGATCATTGGTAGTCTGCACATGCATCGTGGCCGCAATGTGCACGAGCCAAGGTACCTTTGCAATGCTGCTCACAGTGAGGATTTAGTCGCAGAGTGACTGACCGGAAGAGACCCTTTCGGGGAGGGAAGAGGGAGTGTGCAAAAATGCAGGCGTGTATTTTCGGGGTGTGTCTTGGTATAAGACTAAAATCTCATATGCATAAAACATGGTGCCAGTGTCGCAGCCATTCTTCACTGCCATGGAGGCATTCAGGTAGTCAAAGGGGTCTATTTACTAAGCCTTGAATGGAGATAAAGTAGACGGATATAAAGTACCAGCCAATCAGCTCCTAACTACCTTGTCACAGGCTGAGTTTGAAAAATGACAGTTAAGGGCCCCATACACTAGAACGATAATGCCCGATTTCATTCAATTTCGGGCCGATATATCGGGTGAAATCGGGCATTTTGGAGGTGTTTCCGATCCGATGCATGTTCTCGTGAGTGTCGAATCGGCTCCCCTAAATCGTGAGTGCTGCACTCGTGATATGTCGGTTCCCGCAGGCATGGATGGGATCGCATAAGATATATCGCATGCAAAATGTACCAAATTGTATGGAATCGTAGGGAACCAGTCCCGCGAAGCTCCCGGGAGAGTTCAAGGAAAATCGCCTCCGACTTCAGCCTCAGACATATCCCTGTAGTGTATGGGGGCCTTTAGGAGCTGGTTGGCTGGTACGTTGCCTCTGTGCACTTTATCTCCATTTAAGGCTTAGTAAATAGACCCCAAAGTTGCTTGCATCTGCGTTGCAATTGCAACGTCTTACTCAGCTTCTGAGCATGTTGTGATGGCTTCAGTGGTTGTCTCTATTCCCTTGTGGGCGGCTGCTCCTACACTCACTTTGCCTCACAGTTCCAACACTGAAAAGGAGTGCTGCTGCGTTGGCATTGCGACCGCATCTGAATCAGGCCCATAGACACACGATCAAGCCACAAGCAGCACTGAAGCAGTAGTTAATGCTCATCTCTGATAGCACCTTTGCAAGGCGCTAGAATGAAGAATTAACTGCTGCCTCAGGTCTTCCTGCGATTCAAACCATGGCTAAATAAATCTGTCCCTTTGATGGAGAAATATGCTGGAACGAAAAGCTAACTATAGCTTAGTACAATTATCCCACAAAATTAAAATGTTCACATAAAAGCCACAACAGTGGGAAAAAAATGACAGTACTCTGAAATTACAGGTAGATGCAACAAAATATATCAAAACCTACAAAGAATATCAAGCATTATGTACTTCAAAAAACAAACCAGTAAACAAAGAAACAGTATAAACGTTTTCTCAGTGGTATTTTCAATGCATAGAATATCTGTCCAACAAGCAAAAAAAAAAAAATATTTGAAAAACACTGATAGACCAGCGTCATCTTTAAGAGTATAAAAAAGTAATTTCCTCTTGCGTTGTAGGAGGTTCACCACCTTATTCGTGACATCATGAGCGTGCACATCTCAGTTTGCCCTTCTTACGAACTGTTATTATGCCCCTTTCTGTTTACAACTAAACACACACAGAGGCTCATTTTAAATATTCTGAATGTTGTTAGGTGCTAGAGAGCCTGCTGGAAATCTCTCTATATTATTCTGCAGTTAATTTGGTTGGTAAATGGAATGGAGCAGATTTATAAATACGATTCAACACACAGTACCAAACAAATTTGATGCCATTTGGTCACACCTGTTTTATAAATTAGCCATGAATTTACCATATTCTCTACTCCATTCTGATATGGCTGCTGTTCTGTGTATCTAGCCAGTAATAAAACTGAAAATGCTAAATAGTCAACATCCCATGTTGTCCCTTTTTCCCCATCTTCTGTACAAAAAAATAAAATAGGATTTTTGTTAAATCTATTTTATCTAATCCATCTTGAGCTCTCCCTGATCTTACCTAACCTGTTACCCCTACCCCACAGCGGAGTTCACAGCCCTAGGGCTGCAAGTTATTTTTTATTTTGTTTATTTTATTTTGCACAAAGCTCCTGCGGATTCACAGGTGAACTCTACAGAAACATTTAAACTTACAGCCCAAAAGAAAATGGTGCCCACTCCTTTGGCACAAACAATAAAGTGCTTTACCCTATAAGATGAAGGAGGCAGCCCACAAAGAAATTTAGTTTGTTCTTGTGCCTGCTACTTAAAGAGAAGGTAGAGAAGATGCCATAGAAATAATAATTTTCTAATACACATTTCTCCACACAATGACATTTTTAAAGGTCGGGATAAAGTGGCTGTTGAATATTGCTGTGATTCAGCACACACTGTAATATTTTACAGGTACTTGTTAGTTCTTAGCACTTTTTAACTTCCTCCTGAAATATTCTGGGGCTGCCTCAAATAGCCAATCAGCATCCACCACGCACAGGTCTCTCATATAGCACTTAGATGTGTGAAGAAGCTCATTGTAAACAACACAGGCTGGTTTGCAGTGGAAAAGTACTGAGGAGGGGTGTATTGCGACAGGCTGATGCGTCTCCACAGTGGTGTATGTTCCATCTGGCTGGAGCTCTGCCGCATTCATAAACAGGCCATGTGCTAAGCACTGGCGGATATTACGCGTATCCGTTCTTGAGGACTCTATTGGCATTGACATCTGTAAAGTTAACCGAAAAGGAAAATGTTTTAGATGGGTTTCTCAGTGTACAAACAGTAAGTAGGCTAAGAAAAATTGCTAAATATATTAAATTACTGTAATTAATTTTTCAATTATCACACAGAATTCATTAATATTTTGCAACCAATTATGGCTTATTTCCAGGATAAATCACTTGTAAAATATTAGGGATTTTAGACCGAGAATAGATATGCATCACATGTATACACAAATTGATAGGCATTTAAACCCTGCCACACCCGTGTATACAACATACAGTAAGAGGAAAAGAGAACAATACCTTTATACAAATGTCTCTGAGCTGAGAACGAACTTCTGAAACCAGCATCATATTTCTCCCATTAACAAAGTTCTCTCTGCACCACTCCTGAGATAGAGAAAACACAACCAAATAAAAACCAAATCACACATCAGCCTATAAAATATCTAAAAATATTCCAGAACAAAAACAACAGGTTTTTTTCTTTAAACAGCACAACATCACTGAAAATGAAAGGTTCTCAGATCTACTCTCTGATCTTAGCAAATCCCCCAGTCATAACAAAGCACTGGTCTGTCTTCTGCATTGCGGTGTGTGGCATAGGGTATAACAGGCATTGCGGTATGTGTCACAGGCATTACGGTGTGTGGTATACTATATCACGGGCATTGTGGTATACTATATCACGGGCATTGTGGTATGTGGTGTAATGTCTCAGGGTCATTGCAGTGTGTGGCATAATGTATCACGGACATTGCGGTGTGTGTCATAATGTGTCAGGCATTACGGAGTGTGGCATACTATATCACGGGCATTGTGGTATGTGGTATAATGTCTCAGGGTCATTGCGGTGTGTGTCATAATGTGTCACAGGCATTGAATGTGCTATATGCCTGTGACACATTATGACACACACCGCAATGACCCTGAGACATTATACCACATACCACAATGCCCATGATATAGTGTGCCACAATGCCCGTGATATAGTATACCACACACCGTAATGCCTGTGACACATACCGCAATGCCTGTTATACCCTATGCCACACACCGCAATGCCCGATATACATTATTCCACACTGCAATGCCCCTGAGACATTATACCACATACCACAATGCCCGTGATATAGTGGGCTCGGGAGTGTACAGCGCCGCTGGGGAGAGCTGGAGCTGCAGCAGTGAATGTCACAAGACATTTGCCACCGCTGCTGCCCTTGAAGTCTTCACTTTTTACCTCATAAAAAGCTTTTCTTAGGGCTGCTTGGAGCAGCCCCTCTGTTAAGTGCCTGCTTACTGCAGCACCAACTTACAAAACTGAGCTCCTGTGCTGGGAGGCGGGGTGATATAGGAGGCGGCGCTGTGCATTCTGGGAACAGTCAAAGCTTTGAGCCTGTTGGTGCCTCGGATCAAGATCCTATTCTACACCCCATTGTCCAATCCTTGTGGAGCCCAGTGTACACCGCAGCAGAAACATATTGTAAATGACTGGAAAATAATGCTAGTGACGACTGTCACGTGTGTTAAATGGAGAACACTGGAGTAAAGGCCAGCTAATGGAAATGGTCTGGTCTATGAGCTCCAAGGTATTGATGTGAAGAGTTGCTGCAGGGTGATCAGGTCCCAGTCCCGGATCCACAATGGGCAACCCTTGGTCCAGGGTTGAACAAAATAGCCACACCAGTGGGAGTGCCGAACCAACGCTACCTGGTTTACCTGGCCAGACTCTATAATAGACACAAGAGTTGGACAAACGAGCCTGCAAGACCACAAATAGTAACTGAAAGTCACCTACCTTACACAGGTTAACCTAAAATGTAAGTGGACAGATCATTGCCTTTTAGGGCTGCAGGGGTCTAAGTGGGACATGGGGTATATTTACTCAAAGTCGATTTGGATCACTGTTTAGTGTTTCAGGGTCTAAATCCCACATTTACTAAACGATTATTTTGACATAGTTTACAAAATAGGATTTATGGTCTTACCTGGTTACATCCTTTTCTTTGAGTCCATAGGGGGCACAAGTGCAATAGGCTGGAGATGGGAGACTCAAGGCACCAAACAGTTAAGAACTTTTATCCAGCAGCCCTCACTCTCCCTTCTCCACTATACCCCGCCCCCAGCCATCGGCCCACCAGTTTAGTTGGCAAGCCAACAGCAGGATTGGGATGAACATGGAGAAGAAAGACCATCAACCCCACAGAGAAACACTCACAGGGAGATGGACACACACCCGCCAATATAGGAACAAAGTCCAACAAATCAGGTGCGTCATGGAGGGCATCCTGTGCCTCCTATGGACTCAAAGAAAAGGATTTAACCGGGTAAGACCATAAATCCTGTTTACTTTCTCATCCACTAGGGGGCACAGGAGCAGTATGCTGGGACGTCCTAAAGCTGTCCCCTCAAGGGCGGGGACGCTCCTGGACTGCGGTAAGAACCCTATGTCCGAAGGTGGCAGCAGCCTACGCAAAAGGTCTCAATATGGACAAGCGCCCACATGGTTTCCCTGCAAAGTTAGTCTGCAGAGGCTTCAAGCTGAGCCGCCCAAGAAGCTCCGACTTACTGGGTGGAATGAGGTGCCTCCCCAGTCAGAGAAGGAACCTCCGTCACCAACAGGCCTGATGGACAGTTAGAAGGGACTATCTGGCCAAGAACTGTTTTGATGCCGGCCAGCTGAGAAAATCATACAAAATGAAGAGTGAATCAAAGCAGTGGATGTCCTATATCCGGTCCACGGAAATGCAGGGAGCCCGCATGACAGCCAGAGAAGATGTAAGCACAACCGCCTGGTTAAAGTAAACCCTAGAGACCACCCTAGGTAAGTAACCAAAGTGTTTGCGAAGGGCCATCCGATCTGTATGAAAAACAAACTGAGAGCGCCAGGACCAGGCGCTGAAACTCAAAACTAAGCCAGCTGATGAAAAAGCAAGGAAGAAAACCGTCTTCCATGAGATTCATGTAAACTCCACTCAGTTCAGGCCCAAAAGGTAGCAGAATGGATAACTAAAAACAGGACACACAGTCACTGGGCCCTCAATGTAGGCAAGATGAACAGGACACCAAAGGCACCTGGCGTTGTAAAGGCCAGACAGGTCAAAGACCTGGATCTTAAAAGGCGAACGTGCAACCCCAGACTGAGATAGAGACCTGCCTGAAAAAAATGCAGGGAGTCGAGATGCTCACGATGAGCGCGGGCAGATTCTTGTGGGAGAATAGCATGCCAAGGTAGTCCACCAACCGCGGAGATAAATCCTGCTCAAAGACAGTTTAATGGTCGCGATCCTAGCCGTAATGTTCCTCCTAGAAAAAACCCTACTCTCGCAAGAGAGACGTCACCAGAGCTGCCTCGTCAAAACAAGGCTGGCCCGATCCAGAGGAAGGCAGGGACCCAAAGACCGGAGGTTCGGTCGTAGAGACCGATGTCAAGGTAGAAACCTTGAAGCACAGTATAGAACACTTATTGTGGTCCACGAAGGATTACCAAGATCATCCTGTCACCTATCCGCCGGAAAATGTGGAGAATCCGGAGAACGCTCATCCACAGAATTGCCCCAGTGTCTGGTAAAAAGACTGTGGGGTCCTTGTGTGGGAGCAGTATCTCAGCTGCTGGTGAGTGTGCAGGGACATCATCATGACCATGTCCGGGGACCCTAATGACTAACCAGAAAGCAAAATACTTCCGGCTGGAGGGCCCACTTACCGGAATGCACGTCCTGGCCACTGAGATAAAAAAACGGAGCTAGAGCAGGAAGATAACACTCTGCCTATTGGAACTATAGCTTACATACCTGAAGATGCCTCGGCTGAGAGCGCTATCCAAAGGATTATGGAAGTGACGACTGTCACGTGTGTTAAATGGAGAACACTGGAGTAAAGGCCAGCTAATGGAAATGGTCTGGTCTATGAGCTCCAAGGTATTGATGTGAAGAGTTGCTGCCCGGATCCACAATGGGCAACCCTTGGTCCAGGGTTGAACAAAATAGCCACACCAGTGGGAGTGCCGAACCAACGCTACCTGGTTTACCTGGCCAGACTCTATAATAGACGAGAATGGGATTAAACCTGGGCATACCTTACTATGTGAAATATAACAACCATGGAGTCCAGATGTGCAGGAAGGTGTGGATGGGCACCCTGCAATGAACTCATAGATATTGGACTGTAAGGCCCAAATTCCGTCCAGCGGGAGTAGACGTTGTGAGAATCTAGTAGAGCCCCCATGCAACCATCTCCTATAAAGGAGTTAATAAAGACTTGCATCAACAGCTATTATAGCCTAAAGACTGAAGAAGGATAGTCTGTCGAGCGGATGTGGACTCTCAAAACATCCTTCAACTGGGCTAGGAAGAGATGGTTGTCCTAAGAAGGAAGGATCCTGGCACCTCTGTGATGCAGGTGAGCTGCTAGGACCGCTTTGGTCCTGGTGAACACATGCATTGCCCTTGACAGACCTATGGTATGGGGGGAAGAATTGGACCATATGAAGACCTGAAGAAGTGTTGATGCTGGAACATTAGCAACACAAAAATCTGCATTGTGACAGAGTAAGGATGCCCTGACGTTCCCCGGTTTCATATAAGAAAAATGGAGGGAAGTGACTCCATGCGAAACCTGGGAATTGTAGATACATGTTCAACACCTTTAGAATGAGGATAGGACAGTATGACCTATCCGGCTTTAAACTAGAAAAAGAAAAAAAGGTTGTGAACTGACTACCTGACGAGTTTTTTTGTCCTTCTCAGGGCTGGGAATCCTATAGAAACGAACAGAGGAGGACCCTTACCAATAATTAATGCTTAGTCCCAAGAGACTACTGCTCTGACCTTAAGCGTCCATTGGCCTTCACCCCAGGGTCCTCCAGGGGCCGTCATGTTACGTGGCAGGTACATCAGCCTGCTTGGGAACTGGTAATCTGTAGCCCAGAACGGAGTACCTCGAGCGGTAGAATCTATGGAGGAGCCCCTGGTAGCAAGAGGATGCTTGATCTTAGATTCTGTGTGATAAAAAAAGGCCATACAATTAGCAATAAAATAAGAATTTACTTACCGATAATTCTATTTCTCGGAGTCCGTAGTGGATGCTGGGGTTCCTGAAAGGACCATGGGGAATAGCGGCTCCGCAGGAGACAGGGCACAAAAGTAAAGCTTTTACAGGTCAGGTGGTGTGTACTGGCTCCTCCCCCTATGACCCTCCTCCAGACTCCAGTTAGGTACTGTGCCCGGACGAGCGTACACAATAAGGGAGGATTTTGAATCCCGGGTAAGACTCATACCAGCCACACCAATCACACCGTACAACTTGTGATCTAAACCCAGTTAACAGTATGATAACAGAGGAGCCTCTGAAAGATGGCTTCCTAAACAATAACCCGAATTAGTTAACAATAACCATGTACAAGTATTGCAGATAATCCGCACTTGGGATGGGCGCCCAGCATCCACTACGGACTCCGAGAAATAGAATTATCGGTAAGTAAATTCTTATTTTCTCTATCGTCCTAAGTGGATGCTGGGGTTCCTGAAAGGACCATGGGGATTATACCAAAGCTCCCAAACGGGCGGGAGAGTGCGGATGACTCTGCAGCACCGAATGAGAGAACTCCAGGTCCTCCTTTGCCAGGGTATCAAATTTGTAAAAATTTACAAACGTGTTCTCCCCTGACCACGTAGCTGCTCGGCAGAGTTGTAATGCCGAGACCCCTCGGGCAGCCGCCCAAGATGAGCCCACCTTCCTTGCGGAATGGGCCTTAACAGATTTAGGCTGTGGCAGGCCTGCCACAGAATGTACAAGTTGAATTTTGTTACAAATCCAACGAGCAATCGACTGCTTAGAAGCAGGTGCACCCAACTTGTTGGGTGCATACAGTATAAACAGCGAGTCAGATTTTCTGACTCCAGCCGTCCTTTAAATGTATATTTTTAAGGCTCTGACAACGTCCAACAACTTGGAGTCCTTCAAGTCGTCTGTAGCCGCAGGCACTACAATAGGCTGGTTCAGGTGAAACGCTGATACCACCTTAGGGAGAAAATGCGGACGCGTCCGCAGCTCTGCCCTATGTCGAATGGAAAAGTAAATAAGGGCTTTTATAAAACAAAGCCGCCAGTTCAGATACTCTCCCGGCCGAAGCCAGGGCCAGTAACATAGTCACTTTCCATGTGAGATATTTCAAATCCACATTCTTTAGTGGTTCAAACCAATTGGATTTGAGGAAATCTAAAACTACATTTAGATCCCACGGTGCCACCTTAGGCACCACAGGAGGCTGTATATGCAGTACTCCTTTGATAAAAATCTGGACCTCAGGGACTGAGGCCAATTCTTTTCGGAAGAATATTGATAGGGCCGAAATTTGAACCTTAATAGATCCCAATTTGAGACCCATAGACAATCCTGATTGCAGGAAATGTAGGAAAACGACCCAGTTGAAATTCCTCCATCGGAGCACTCCGCTGCTCGCACCACGCAACATATTTTCGCCAAATACGGCGATAATGCTTCGCGGTGACTTCCTTCCTTGCCTTTATCAAGGTAGGAATGACTTCTTCTGGAATGCCTTTTCCTTTTAGGATCTGGCATTCAAACGCCATGCCGTCAAACGCAGCCGCGGTAAGTCTTGAAAAAGACAAGTACCCTGCTGAAGCAGGTCCCTTCTCAGAAGTAGAGGCCACGGATCGTCCGTGACCATCTCTTGAAGTTCCGGGTACCAAGTCCTTCTTGGCCAATCCGGAGCCACTAGTCTTACTCCTCTTTGCCGTATAATCCTCAATACCTTTGGTATGAGAGGCAGAGGAGGAAACACATATACCGACTGGTACACCCAAGGTGTTACCAGCGCGTCCACAGCTATTGCCTGCGGATCTCTTGACCTGGCGCAATACCTGTCCAGTGTTTTGTTGAGGCGAGACGCCATCATGTCCACCATTGGTTTTACCCAACGGTTTAATAGCATGTGGAAAACTTCTGGATGAAGTCCCCACTCTCCCGGGTGAAGGTCGTGTCTGCTGAGGAAGTCTGCTTCCCAGTTGTCCACGCCCGGGATGAATACTGCTGACAGTGCTATCACGTGATTCTCCGCCCAGCGAAGGATCCTGGCAGCTTCTGCCATTGCCCTCCTGCTTCTTGTGCCGCCCTGTCTGTTTACATGGGCGACTGCCGTGATGTTGTCCGACTGGATCAACACCGGTCTTCCTTGAAGCAGAGGTTCCGCCTGGCTTAGAGCATTGTAGATTGCTCTTAGTTCCAGAATGCTTATGTGAAGAGACTTTTTCAGGCTCGACCACACTCCCTGGAAATTTCTTCCCTGTGTGACTGCTCCCCAGCCTCTCAGGCTGGCCTCCGTGGTCACCAGGATCCAATCCTGCATGCCGAATCTGCGGCCCTCCAATAGATGAGCCTCCTGCAACCACCACAGAAGGGATACCCTTGTCCTCGGCGACAGGGTTATCCGCAGGTGCATCTGAAGATGCGACCCTGACCATTTGTCCAACAGATCCCTTTGCATGGAATCTGCCGAAAGGGATTGCTTCGTAAGAAGCTACCATTTTTTCCCAGGACTCTTGTGCATTGATGTACAGACACCTTTCCTGGTTTTAGGAGGTTCCTGACCAGGTCAGATAACTCCTTGGCTTTTTCTTCGGGAAGAAAAACCTTTTTCTGAACTGTGTCCAGAATCATCCCCAGGAACAGCAGACGAGTTGTCGGCATTAATTGGGATTTTGGAATATTCAGAATCCATCCGTGCTGCTTTAGCACCTCTTGAGATAGTGCTAAACCCATCTCTAGCTGTTCTCTGGACCTTGCCCTTATTAGGAGATCGTCCAAGTATGGGATAATTAATACGCCTTTTCTTCGAAGAAGAAATATTATCTCGGCCATTACCTTTGTAAAGACCCGAGGTGCCGTGGACAAACCAAACGGCAGCGTCTGAAACTGATAGTGACAGTTTTGTACAACGAACCTGAGGTACCCCTGGTGTGAGGGGTAATTGGAACGTGGAGATACGCATCCTTGATGTCCAAGGATACCATAAAGTCCCCTTCTTCCAGGTTCGCTATCACTGCTCTGAGTGACTCCATCTTGAACTTGAACTTCTTTATGTACAGGTTCAAGGACTTCAGATTTAGAATAGGCCTTACCGAGCCATCCGGCTTCGGTACCACAAAAAGAGTGGAATAATACCCCTTCCCTTGTTGTAGAAGAGGTACCTTGACTATCACCTGCTGAGAATACAGCTTGTGAATGGCTTCCAAAACCGTCTCCCTTTCTGAGGGGGACGTTGGTAAAGCAGACTTCAGGAAACGGCGAGGTGGCTCTGTCTCTAATTTCAACCTGTACCCCTGAGATATTATCTGCAGGATCCAGGGATTTACCTGCGAGTGAGCCCACTGCGCGCTGTAATTCTTGAGACGACCGCCTACCGCCCCCGAGTCCGCTTGCGAAGCCCCAGCGTCATGCTGAGGCTTTTGTAGAAGCCGGGGAGGGCTTCTGTTCCTGGGAAGGAGCTGCCTGTTGCTGTCTCTTCCCTCGTCCTCTGCCTCGTGGCAGATATGAATAGCCCTTTGCTCGCTTATTTTTAAAGGAACGAAAGGGCTGCGGTTGAAAGGTCGGTGCCTTTTTCAGTTGGGGAGTGACTTGAGGTAGAAAGGTGGATTTCCCGGCCGTAGCCGTGGCCACCAAATCCGATAGACCGACCCCAAATAACTCCTCTACGCATCGCCTGTCCACTGTCGTGTCCATAAAGCTCTTCTGGCCGAAATGGACATAGCACTTACCCGTGATGCCAGTGTGCAGATATCTCTCTGTGCATCACGCATATAAAGAAATGCATCCTTTATTTGTTCTAACGACAGTAAAATATTGTCCCTGTCCAGGGTATCAATATTTTCGATCAGGGACTCTGACCAAACTACCCCAGCACTGCACATCCAGGCAGTCGCAATAGCTGGTCGTAGTATAACACCTGCATGTGTGTATATACCTTTTTGGATATTTTCCATCCTCCTATCTGATGGATCTTTAAGTGCGGCCGTCTCAGGAGAGGGTAACGCCACTTGTTTTGATGAGCGTGTTAGCGCTTTGTCCACCCTAGGAGGTGTTTCCCAGCGCTCCCTAACCTCTGGCGGGAAAGGGTATAAAGCCAATAACTTCTTTGAAATTAGCAGTTTTTTATCGGGGCACCCCACGCTTCATCACACACGTCATTTAATTCTTCTGATTCGGTAAAAACTACTGGTAGTTTTTTCACACCCCACATAATACCCTGTTTAGTGGTACCTGTAGTATCAGCTAAATGTAACATCTCCTTTATTGCCAAAATCATATAACGTGTGGCCCTACTGGAAAATACGGTTGATTCGTCACCTTCACCACCGGAATCAGTGCCTGTGTCTGGGTCTGTGTCGACCGACTGAGGCAAGGGGCGTTTTACAGCCCCTGACGGTGTTTGAGGCGCCTGGACAGGCACTAATTGAGTGTCCGGCCGCCTCATGTCGGCAAACGACTGCTTAAGCGAGTTGACGCTATCCCGTAATTCCACAAATAAAGGCATCCATTCTGGTGTCGACCCCCTAGAAGGTGACATCCTCATATTTGGCAATTGCTCCGCCTCCACACCAATAACGTCCTCATACATGTCGACACACACGTACCGACACACAGCAGACACACAGGGAATGCTCTATACGAAGACAGGACCCACTAGCCCTTTGGGGAGACAGAGGGAGAGTCTGCCAGCACACACCAAAAAGCGCTATATATGACAGGGATAGCCTTATGATTAAGTGCTCCCTTATAGCTGCTTTTATATTAATATATTGCCATTTATTTTGCCCCCCCTCTCTGTTATACCCTGTTTCTGTAGTGCAGTGCAGGGGAGAGACCTGGGAGCCTTCCTGACCAGCGGAGCTGTGACAGAAAATGGCGCCGTGTGCTGAGGAGATAGGCCCCGCCCCTTTTCCGGCGGGCTCGTCTCCCGCTATTTAGTACATTTAGGCAGGGGTAAATATCTCCATATAGCCTCTGGGGCTATATGTGAGGTATTTTTAGCCTTTTTAAAGGTTTTCATTTGCCTCCCAGGGCGCCCCCCCCCCAGCGCCCTGCACCCTCAGTGACTGCCGTGTGAAGTGTGCTGAGAGGAAAATGGCGCACAGCTGCAGTGCTGTGCGCTACCTTAAGAAGACTGCAGGAGTCTTCAGCCGCCGATTCTGGACCTCTTCTTGCTTCAGCATCTGTGAGGGGGCCGGCGGCGTGGCTCCGGTGACCATCCAGGCTGTACCTGTGATCGTCCCTCTGGAGCTTCATGTCCAGTAGCCAAGAAGCCAATCCATCCTGCACGCAGGTGAGTTCACTTCTTCTCCCCTCTGTCCCTCGTTGCAGTGATCCTGTTGCCAGCAGGAATCACTGTAAAATAAAAAACCTAAGCTAAACTCTCTAAGCAGCTCTTTATGAGAGCCACCTAGAATTGCACCCTTCTCGGCCGGGCACAAAAATCTAACTGGAGTCTGGAGGAGGGTCATAGGGGGAGGAGCCAGTACACACCACCTGACCTGTAAAAGCTTTACTTTTGTGCCCTGTCTCCTGCGGAGCCGCTATTCCCCATGGTCCTTTCAGGAACCCCAGCATCCACTTAGGACGATAGAGAAACTAGGGTGCCCTAAGGGGATCGAACGTAGGTAACTTTGTATGGTATACTAAGGCACTAGCCCGCTAGGTTACTGCAGCCCCTTTGGGATACGCACCCATGACCTCAGTGCAGTGAGCAGTAATGCTATCCTTTACACTGTCTGTACATTTCCTTTGGTTTTCAAGGCCACAGCTAAAGACCAAAGAGAGTATCCCCAACGTAGGGGAACAGTTCAAAGGTATCTGTAGATTGAGCTACAACTTGCCAGGCACGTAGCTAAAAGGGCCATTCCGGTCACTACTACTGAAGCTGACAACCTGGAGTTAAGACCCTTGGTCTCCTCCCCGAGGTAAGAGCTCGCCCTCATATATACTGTATGTACTACCAAGGACAGTAACTCCTTTCTGTAATGCCTGAGGAATGTTCTGTTTGTCCCAGTCAGCTGCCTTTGGTATTAGCTACCAAGGCAGAGCAAAGTGCTGGGCGAGTAATAGCACCTATTAGCAAAAGCTGAGTGTCCGGATTCGGGAGGACAAAGAGACGACTAGACCCACAAACTCAACGTCCAAAAGTGGTGGGAACTCTCCTATAGTTTAATGTCTAGGTTAAACAGCAGACCTGCACTTAGTAACAAAGCTGCTAAATGTGAGGCTTGAACTTATAACCTCGCCATTGCTCAACAGATATGGTCTTATAAGTATTGCGCACTGACCTATTGCGCCACTGATTGCTTGCTAGGCTGAGGTCATGTCAGTTCTAGGGAGTCCTTTAGCTATGCCCCCTAGGGGAAATCTGGAGACCTTGACCTGTAGTTCAGAGCTCTGCCGGGTGAGCTATATGAGCTCTATGTCTGTTCCAACCACCCTGACTAGTACCTCAACCTCCATTCGGGACACCGTATAGTCTGGCACTGATGTTTCAGAGGAGGCTGTGCCACCAGCCTCCTGAGCAAAGTAGAACTTTCTCGTGCAAGAGGGTTGGGTCACACTGTATCTTTCAGATTCAATCCTACCGTGCTGAACCTGTGGCTCCTAACGTACTAAGCAGGAATACTATGGCGACCACTCTTGTAGCGCTTAGGGGGGATTCTGACTGAAGAGAAAAATGGCTTAGAACCTATAGCAATGGTTTAGAACCCTCATGGTTCTAAACACACATAACCTTGTTCCCACATGGGGAGGCTGTCTACTACCTGCGCCAGCATCGACATCCAAGCTGAGGAACATCCTATTCTGACAGTGATCTGTGTAGCTGTGAAACCCAGGCATGGATGCCTATGATAAGAAGTACATTAGTACTATTTCCCAGCTAAAACAGGTTCACCCCCCCCTCACAGGGTGCTTAATCCGGGAAAACAATGTTAAGTTAACGTCAAAGTGAACACCGTGGTGTGTACTCTATGGGGTAGTGCAGTGAATGTTAAGCGCCACAACTCACAATAGTGAATAGAGTCCCGGGCACACTTTACTAAGCCGGCACTCCATGATGGAGTCGAAGCACGGCTCCTTATGTGGAATAAGACCCGGGCGCTTCCATTGTTACAACAAAAAGCAATTTTATAGATATACATAATAAATATATCAATCAGCTCTACACACAGTCACATGCAATCCATTTTTAAACATTAATGGGCAAACAGTGCTCAACAAATCGGCTCTGAGAGCGGGAAGGCGGTGTATATATGTAACTGGACTTGAAAAGTGAGGTATACAGGGAGACAAGCCCAATACTCTCTGTAATTAGTGCTGAGGGAGGCAATTAAAATGGCTGCCGAGCATGTCTCTGAGGGGAGAGAGTGAGAGAGATAGATCTGCCTGAGGCAGGCAGACAACATTGTTGCAAGCAAGCTCAGGGTTGAGGGAAGGACAAACAGGCTGTGCCTGGCTCCCCCATGGGTGACAACCACCAGGGACTGTCCCTCACCGCAGCTGCAATGCCTGTTAACCTGTGCCCTGGTGGTCCAGTGGAATGGAGCAGCGCATTGGTCCGACACTACACCTGCACCGCCGGTGGTCTCCCTCACCGGCGGTGAACAGCCGCGACGATGCGGCTCACTGTCGTTCCTACTTACCTCCCAGGGACGGTTGTGGCTGCGGGATCTGGGATCGGAGGTGTGTGCTGCCCTCCTGGAGGCCCGCTATGGAAGTCACTGACCCAGTCACCGGTGCTGCCACCACCGGAGCTGGGTGTCGGAGCAGGTGTGAGGATGTCCTACAGGACACCTAAACAGTTCGCTCATCCATTAAAAAAAGAAAAAGAAAAAAAAAAAGAATAGCTCTTAACCAGGGAGCCACTTAATAGCAGCTCCCACAGAAACAAGGTGCCCGCTGCTGCCAGCACCAAACAAAAAACTGGCAGGCCGATGGCTGGGGGCAGGGTATAGTGGAGAAGGGAGAGTGAGGGCTGCTGGGTAAAAGTTCTTAGCTGTTTGATGCCCATTATCTCCAGCCTATACCCAGCCTACTGCTCCTGTGCCCCTAGTGGATGAGAAAGAAAAAATAATAACAACCTGTTGCCAGCAGGTCTCACTGAAAATAAAAAAACCTATTTAAACTTTTACTCTAAGCAGCTCAGGAGAGCCACCTAGATTGCACCCTTCTCGTTCGGGCACAAAATCTTAACTGAGGCTTGGAGGAGGGTCATAGGGGGAGGAGCCAGTGCACACCAGGTAGTCCTAAAGCTTTTTACTTTTGTGCCCAGTCTCCTGCGGAGCCGCTACTCCCCATGGTCCTTTCGGAGTCCCCAGCATCCACTAGGACGTTAGAGAAATATATATACATATATACACACACACACACACACACACACACACAATGACCATATGTTATCTGTATTTGTCTTCGTACATAGCAACACGTCATCCTTTGTTCTAGACCTTATAATGTCAGACCTCCCATACAGTGATATGGCTTTAGAAAATGTCCATTAATGACTTTCATATTAAGATATTCCTCAAACACTGTACTACAAATCATTTTCACATTTTCCACTTTGAAGGAGTTATCCGCCTTATTTTATTTTAACCTCCTCTTTTCTTAGAAATCTCTTAAATCTGAGGCACAGATTCTCTATACTTATAACTACTGGGGACCCCTGGGAATAATCTCTGACTACAGGAACATGGAAGAGACTGACAAAGGCCTAGAAAGGATAACTGGTTATTGATTGGATTAGTTGGTGAACTGAGCAAACTTAAGTAGATTTTAAATTACTTGAGGTGGAAAAGCCCTTCAAAGCTAAACATGACACACTTCATATTCTCTATGGCCAGTTTAGCTGATGTGCATAGCTCTTTGTGCGATGCCTGCTCCTTATCTTCCACATCTGCCACCTCTGTGACTCTGAGACCTGACACCTAAGGGGCCCTACACATTTGACGATGTGCCGCCGAGGTGCCCGACGACCGAAACGGCCGACGAGCGACCCGGCGGCGGGGGGGCAGTGACGGGGGGAGTGAAGTTTCTTCACTCCCACCGTCACGCGGCTGCATTGAAGTGCAGGCAAATTTGGACGAGATCGTCCATATTGGCCTGCATGCACAGCCGACGGGAGACCAGCGATGAACGAGCGCGGGGCCGTGCATCGTTCATCGCTGGAGTCTCCACACTGAAAGATATGAACGAGTTCTCGTTCATTTATGAACGAGATCGTTCATATCTTTCAGAAAATCGGCATGTGTGTAGGGCCTATAAGTTTTCAAATGTAGCTTTATTGTTTATGGCTACTCCTCCTGATGTCAATAATAGAAAGTGGTCTGGTTCAAGTCAAGACTCCTTGCATAAACTAGGGGAGTTGCAATTAAATGGATGACATCAACGGATTTATATTTAAGGTGGAATGAGAAAAGGAACAATTGCAAGAGCAAAGGTAAGCATGCTTTATATACAATTCTGTGCCAAATTGTTACTAATGACTATTACACTTTCAAGAGTGAAAACAAAGGAACATTTAGTGCGGGATTCAATTCTTTTCACCCCCGTTATTATGTTTCTGCCCTTGGGGGCATGGTATCATTCTTTCAGCTTGCTGCCCTTGGAGTAGCGAGGCACCCAACCCTCTACACGGCTAAACCTGATTACTATGGGCACAATATGCACAATAACAGGGATTATGTTATATATCATTTGAATTCCCCCCTTAGAAAGCGTTATACTTGTTTTCAGAGTGTGATGCTATGTTTACATTATACCAGTACTCATTTATCATAGAATACTGCCTAAAGTGATGTACATTTTGTGCAGCCATAAACTTATCAAGGTTTATAGGATTTGTTCTCGTATCCTATGTAATAAAAGGCAAATGCTGCTCCTCACCTCTATCTCGGGAATTGAAGAGTTTTGCACACCGGCGGCCACTAGATGGCGCCTGATTGTGCAATTCAAGTATTGCTGTTCGTATGTGCACATTACTGTTATCTTATTCCGTTATTTTGACGGGCTCGTAACTAGTTGTTTATATAAATGTGTTATTATGTACAAGACAGGATGACTTGCCTTATTTTTCCCCAGGTTTTTGAAAGCACGGAAGACGTTGAGTAGGGTGAAGTGGTCACCCTCACTAGAGATGAACTTCTTGCGTGCTGCCTGCACTTCATCCCGCTTAGCAGGAGGATTATGGAGGATACTGTCCACCGACAGCAGAGCCACGATAGTCAGGATTTCTTCAGTGCAGTGAAATTTTGGAGAAAGCAGGATGGTCTGAAAGAAAGGAAATGTAATTTTGAACTCTGTTTTGCCTCCAAGTAGGATACAAATATAATACAATTTAATTACTCTGTCAGCCTGAAGATAAAGTAAGAAATTAGGAGGATTTAATCACGACAAACTCCAGTATGCCTATATATACACTTTCCTTGCAGTGACATAACAACTAAAGTTACACCTGCATGTGGAAAGAAAGTTGTGTCCACATGATAAATAACCAAGTTCAAAACTATATTAAAACACAAATTTTATATTAAAGAGGTTGTAAACTTTTGGGCAACCTAGCACACTCATTTTTATCTGTTATCTCAATTAGCAAACATTGGTGGTCTCGCCTCCAGGACTCCAAACGTCACCTGGTGGCCACTGGGCACCCTACTGGTGCTGTAGCTCACCACACAGGTAAACTGAAAATGTTGCAGCACACTGTACCTGGTGGCCACTGGGCATCCTATAGCGCTGTAGCTCACTGCACAGGTAAACTGAAAGGGTGTAGCACACTTTACCTGGTGGCCACTGGGCACCCTATTGTGCTGTAGCTCACCGCACAGGTAAACTGAAAGGGTGTAGCACACTGTACCTGGTGGCCACTGGGTACCCTACTGCGCTGTAGCTCACCGCACAGGTAAACTGAAAGGGTG
The DNA here is from genome assembly GCF_028390025.1 of Pseudophryne corroboree. Lineage (NCBI taxonomy): Eukaryota > Metazoa > Chordata > Amphibia > Anura > Myobatrachidae > Pseudophryne > Pseudophryne corroboree. The sequence goes on from NC_086445.1 coordinate 445,455,153, forward strand.
TAGCACACTGTACCTGGTGGCCACTGGGTACCCTACTGCGCTGTAGCTCACCGCACAGGTAAAATGAAAGGGTGCAGCACACTTCACCTGGTGGTCACTGAGCACCAATTGCGCTGTAGCTCACCACACAGGTAAACTGAAAGGTTGTAGCACACTTTACCTGGTGGCCACTGGGCACCCTATTGTGCTGTAGCTCACCGCACAGGTAAAATGAAAGGGTGCAGCACACTTCACCTGGTGGTCACTGAGCACCCTATTGCGCTGTAGCTCACCACACAGGTAAACTGAAAGGTTGTAGCACACTTTACCTGGTGGCCACTGGGCACCCTATTGTGCTGTAGCTCACCGCACAGGTAAAATTAAAGGGTGCAGCACACTTCACCTGGTGGCCACTGAGCACCCTATTGCGCTGTAGCTCACCACACAGGTAAACTGAAAGGTTGTAGCACACTTTAGCTGGTGGCCACTGGGCACCCTATTGTGCTGTAGCTCACCGCACAGGTAAACTGAAAGGGTGTAGCACACTGTACCTGGTGGCCACTGGGTACCCTACTGCGCTGTAGCTCACCGCACAGGTAAAATGAAAGGGTGTAGCACACTGTACCTGGTGGCCACTGGGTACCCTACTGCGCTGTAGCTCACCGCACAGGTAAACTGAAAGGTTGTAGCACACTTTACCTGTGCAGTGAGCTATAGCACAGTAGGGTACCCAGTGGCCACCAGGTAAACTGAAAGGGTGTAGCACACTAGACTTGGCGGCCACTGGGTACCCTACTGTGCTGTAGCTTACCGCACAGGTAAACCAAAAGGGTACAGCACACTTCACCTGGTGGCCGCTGGGTACCCTACTGTGCTGTAGCTTACCGCACAGGTAAACCGAAAGGGTACAGCACACTTCACCTGGTGGCCGCTGGGTACCCTACTGTGCTGTAGCTTACCGCACAGGTAAACCGAAAGGGTGCAGCACACTTCACCTGGTGGCCACTGGGTACCCTACTGTGCTGTAGCTTACCGCACAGGTAAACCAAAAGGGTACAGCACACTTCACCTGGTGGCCGCTGGGTACCCTACTGTGCTGTAGCTTACCGCACAGGTAAACCGAAAGGGTGCAGCACACTTCACCTGGTGGCCACTGGGCACCCTATTGTGCTGTAGCTCACCACACAGGTAAACTGAAAATGTGCACGTAAAAGAGCAGAAGATTCTATAGGTTCCAGGTTACCAAAAGTGAATTAGTTTATTCATTTAAAGAGGATTATTATTTCCAACACAATAGGAGAGAATGACATTGGCGGTAGGCAATTTGAAAACCCCTGCTGAGCAGGGTTTTTCCAGCAGCTGCAGGGTTTTCCAATGCAATTAGAAGTCTGAAAATGGGACACAGTGATCTCTATAGTAATTACAGCATTTTTTTTTCTTGCACCTCCAGAGCAAATCTGATTTTTCCGAAAACCTTTATTTTTAAGAAAAATCACCGGGACTTGCTCTGGCACCACCAGGAATCACTATAATTAGTCCGTGAGTGCCCTAATCAAGGAACACTTCCTTTCTTTTTGGGTTTCACTATATGTATGCATAATATTCCAGGAGCATCTCCCAAAAAATACTAGGGACTAATGTAAATTATTAATAATTAATAGGTGTCTGTGCGACCTTCTAACCCTTGATGACCACCAGGAATCTGTATGTAGTGTGCCTGCAAATGAAGTGTCTGATCTCACTCAACTTTTCATCACAGACACTATTAGATCACCCAAGTGGGCATACAATACTTTCTCTAAATCGTCCCCGAGTTCTAACTAGAATGTCCCAACACTGTGGGCCTGAAAGTTTTTTTTAAGCAGTCACTACCCACTGCAGCTTTCTTAATATGAGCAAACTCTTCACCCAGATTATAACTTCACACCGAGGAAAACATTTCTCAAAAGTATGCAGCGCTTAAGAAGACTGCTGTTACAACAGATCAAAACAATGAAGTACAGCGCAGGTTCTCAAACTCTGTCCTCATGACCCCAAAACAGTTCATGTTTTCTAGATCTCTTCACAGAATCACAAGTGACATAATCAGCTCTACCTGTGGATCTTTTAAAATGTGTCAGTGAGTAATGACTACACCTGTGCAGGAAAGTCTGGTACTTTGAATGGAATATTAGCAAGCCTCAGTTTGATTAGTAGTCATGCATGTACATATATACAGATGTGCCCTCATACACTGTGGCTTCACAACAAACAGCCACTCTCAGCATGCCATGTCACGGGCGACTTGGGCGCACTGAGCATCTTCTTCGCTCGTATTTGAACAAATAAACAACTGGCAGTAACAAAACTACTTTGGCAGATTGCAATGATCAATTTTATGTGCAACCCTTGTACATCTGTGTGCAAATGAGTCTGAATGTGTATGCCAAGTGCTATGATACAGTGGCCATGGCTTTTCCTCATACTAAGGGTCGGATGTAATGGAGTGCGAGATGGCCGTCCGCACGTGTACATTTTTTTTAAAGCAGTAAACATTTACAAGGCAAAAACCAGGTTGGTTCTGCCTTCTAAATGTTTGCTTCTTTTAAAAAAAACGTACGCGTTCGGCCGGAATCTCGGTGCTCCAGCTGTCTTGCGCTCCATCACATCCGGCCCTAAGTTCTGTTGTGCTTCATCTGTGACTTTGTATGTTTTTAACAAATTCCTGTGCAGTTAAAGTCACAGGACAGCATCTGTAGTACACTCTGAATGATGTTTTGCAGCGCCTGTAATGCGAGTAAGACGCTAAATTATAAGAAAACAAAATTTGCTGTGCTACACCTATCAGAGCAGCTCACGCCTTATTACACATATGTAAGAGCAGATTCTGTTGGTGACATAAGCATGAATGTATTGTATTATATAAATGACACCTTCTAATATACATGTACCTGTATATTGGGATGAGGGATACTGGTCTTTCAACAGTTAAAAGAAAGCAACATATAAAAATGTAACCTTTATACTGATTGCTTAGTTTGCTCTTCTTTGAAAGCAGAGTTTTTTTTGTTGTAGAGACGTCACCAGCAAATGTTGGGCAAGGTACACCATTTACTCTCTAGCATTTAGCAAATAACTACCTTGGAGAACTTAGGCTCCAAAGGAAAAGCAGCCATCTTTCTTCCCAGGGATGTGAGAATGATCTGGTCCTCTTTCCTTTCCAGTGCCCCCAGCAGATCCAGCTGATCTATAGCAGCCCGTATGGAGTCTGAAGTGACATCATCATAAATGACAATATTGCAGCAATTATTGCTTTTAATGGTAAAAAAAAAAATGTTATATTCTGTAAGCCTAACAAGAAATGAAGGTACTGTATAGCCCTTGACTCATTTTGCAACCAAACTGTGACACTAATATTAATGCCCCAACTGGTCTATGAGACTCACCAGAGCTATCAGGAGCTTAATACATACACTCCAAGTATATGAAAGTAAAATACTCTCCCTTATGTTAATTGGACTCTATGACGTGTTTTTCAACCTACGGTTAATACCCCCCAAATACTACAGCAGAGCAGTTCAAGTGGAACATCCTTCAATGTGTAATAACGGGATTTTGGTACTTACCGGTAAATCCTTTTCTCAAAGTCCATAGGGGATACTGGGATGGTGACTTACAGTGGGGTAAATATGGGTCCATTGGAGCCGGTGCACTTTAAATTTCTTCAACCTAGTGTGTGCTGGCTCCTCCCCTCTTTGCCCCCTCCGATCAGACCAGTCTAGAAAACTGTGCCCGAAGAAGACAGAACATACCTCAAGAGGAGGAAAACAGAACAGGAGAAACCGAGCAACACAACTGAACAAGTAGAACAGAAAAACAGCGAAAGCAACACGCATACGCTTATGCATAACAACCCAAATAATATGCAGAAAACTAAGCACAGAGGTGGGCGCCCAGTATCCCCTATGGACTTTGAGAATAGGATTTACCGATAAGTACCAAAATCCCATTTTCTCTAGCATCCATAGGGGATAATGGGATGGTGAATTACAGTGGGGACGTCCCAGAGCTCCCATTACAGGCAGCAGTATGCTGAGATCCCTGCAATACCAAACAACCAAACTGAGCCAAAACAAATTTTGTGAAATTCTATGGTTTTGATACCTTGGCATCGGGGGAGATGCCGAGGTATCAAAACCATAGAATTTCACAAAAGTGTTGGTATCGCACCACGTAGCAGCCCTACACAACTGCAAGGCTGAGACTCCCCGAGCAGCTGCCCAGGAAGAACTCACCGACCTAGTGGAATGGGCGGTAACAGACTGTGGCAAAGGTAAGGCCGCAAACGAATAAGCCTGTTGGATATTGAGTTTTATCGAACACGCAATGGTTTGCTTCGAAGCCGGACACCCAATCTTGGTGGCCTCATAAAAAACAAAAAGAGCATCTGACTTCCGTGTATGAGCCGTTCGGTTGACATAAATGCGCAATGCTTTAACCACATCCAAACGGCGAGGCGTGGAAGAATCGGTTACAACCAGAAACTACAATAGGTTGATTTATGTGAAAGGCCGAGACAACCTTAGGCAAGAACAACCTACGAGTCCTGAGTTCCACCCGATCTTCGTCAACACCAGATAAGGAGGTTTGCAGGACAAAGCCCCCAATTCCGAGACTCGCCACGCAGAAGCGAGAGCCAACAAGGTGACTGTCTTCCAAGTCAAATACTTGGTCTTAGCCAGGTGCAATGGTTCAAACCAGGAAGATTGGAGGAAATCCAACACCAATTGGAGATCCCAAGGAGCCGTAGGTGGCACAAATGGTGGTTGCAAGTGGAGCACGCCCTTGAGAAATGTCTGAACCTCCGGGATCAAGGCCAACCTCTTCTGTAAAAAGACAGATAAGGCAGACACTTGGACCTTAAGAGAGCCCAAACGCAATCCAACATCTACACCCGACTGGAGGAAGTGAAAGAAACGACGCAATTTAAAAACCGCTGGCGAAGGAGGCGTGGCCTGACGGGAAATGGAGTAGGACGTGTTCTCCTAGCTCCTCAGCCGACAATATCCTGAATATATCCTGCACCCCCTGAGTGACTGCATAAGTGGCCCTGTACGGCTATCTAATTACCTGCTGCCCGTTCTGGGCCTCGTTTTAAGAGGATACTGTGTCCGGTGTCCCTGCTGGGAACGTTAGAAGGGGTGAGCTGATCCTGACCTGCATGCAGCCGGCGCCATCTTGAATAGTGCTGCAGGGGAGCTTCGCTATCCGTCTCCCACCCGGCTTGCCTGACATACCCCGCGGCCGGCGAGTGGATAACGCGGGGGCCCCGCCACCTGAACAGCACCTCGATCTGCACCACTTCCCCGCCAGACGACCAGGGCGCTTGTCGCGGCCGTGCTGAGTACGGAAAGCCGCCGGGCGCCATCTTGCGGTTGGCGGGCCGCGCACACGGAGCTCCGCTACCCGCCCCTGACAGCCCTGGGCTCAATTTGGAGAAGCCTGTGCGCTAACCGGAGAGCACCCCCGCTGCCTGATACAGGAGCCCTTGCACCCCTAAGGGTTATATTACCAACTGGGCTGATTGTGGGGTTTTCCGGGCGCCATCTTGGGGTTGGCAGCAGGCTCAGCTCTGTTCCTGTCCACACCTCTCCTGCTGGAAGTGCCTATTACAGGGAGCTTGGGCAGCTGGACCTGACTGGAGGCTGGTTACTGTTACAGAGAAGACCTGCATTGCTCTGCCTCAGGAGGGTGCTGGCTGTTCAGGTGGGAAATTGCCTGACTCCCTGATCCTGACCACAGCTCCCAAACCCATAGTGCCGACACGCAGCAACACTATCAAGAACACTGGTCCTTTTATATATATATATTTGTCCCGCGCCTCTTGGCCCTCACACGGCGCGCTAGTGCCTGCGTCCCCTCTCTCGGTCTGCATTGCTTTGATACATAATTGGGCGTGTACGGCGGCATTGTGTTATCCAAGATGGTGAAAGGCCGCCAACAAAACGCGGCGGCGGGCGCAATGGAGAAGTTTGTCCGTAACCCCGGTCCCCAACAACAGAGGAGGGAAACTACACAAGCCGAGTCTTCGCCCCCCTCTCCTGCATACAGCTCTGCCTCATCAGAACCGCCTGATGCTGCGTTACAAAGAGTGTTGGATGCCGTGACAGCTAGTGAGGCCCGCTTGGCTGATAAAATTGGGCAGGTGCAGTCTGATCTCTCCATTATCCATCAGGACCTACAACGGGTGAGGGAGAGGGTGGGTGAGGCCGAAACCCGTATCTCCAATGTCGAGGATACTGTCACTCCACTGGGACGGCGTACTGATACTTTGGAGTCTCAGATGACTGATGTGCACAAAAAACTAACGGATATGGAGGGACGCTTACGTCGCAACAATGTCCGTTTCATCGGTTTGCCCGAGAAGGAGGAAGGCTCATCTCCTGAGGAATTTCTAGAAACATGGCTTCGGAAGGCATTTGGCTCCGATGAATTCTCGCCTCATTTTACCATAGAACGAGCTCATAGAGTTCCGATGCGCCCATTGCCTCCGGGGGCTCCGCCTCGTACCTTCATCGCCAAGTTCCTTCACTTCCGCGACCGGGACACTGTTCTGAAACTCGCCCGCACGAAAGGCCCCCTAAAATGGAACGGGTCGCCAATTTCGGTCTTCCCAGACTTTGCGGTGGAGGTGCAGAAAGATAGAGCTCAATTTCTGCCTGTTCAGAGGAGACTCCGGGAACTTGATTTGCCATACGCCATGCTCTTTCCATCACGATTACGAGTGGTAGCTGATGGTGAAACCAAATTTTTTGCGACTCCTCGAGAGGCGATGGTATGGCTGGATAGACGCTTCCCGGCGAGACGGGCTCTTGCTGATCCGTGATTAATTCCTGTGACTATGGTTGCAAGAGATTTTATGTACAGGATAAGATTATCTGCATATCTACTGGGGGGATGCAGGATGTGGAAAATGTTTAAATATCTCAGTGCTGCTCCCTGAGGGTGTGAGGGTGGTAGGGGGGATAATTATCTACCCTATTTTCTATCTTGTTACTCTTCTCACGCAGGCCAATCATTATATGCATATTGCTGGGATGCGGGGGAGGGGAGGGCTGGGGGGAGAGGAGGAATATATTAGTGGTCCGAATATACCCGATTGTATTTTGTTCTTAAGTCCCGGGGGGTGACTTCGTATGCTTTGCCCCCTTTTTCTATTTTATGGGGGCGATTTCGTCTAATGGCTGGGGATGTTTTGTTCATGTTTTGTTCTCTCTTTCTTAGGGCCATTATATTCTTGGCTCCACCCAGAGTATAACTGGTTGTGTGCTCTGGGTCTGAGCCGGTGTTAGGTTAGGGGATCCAAGTATGCTGCAGGTTGGGAGTAGTGTACAGGGTGGGGGGAGGGGGGAAGTTAAAAGCTACGGTAGTTTCTGGTATGGATGTTTAGAATTTGAGTGTGTGTGGCTTACGAATCTATTCATTGAGCGGTGGTGCCTTGTACTTATATGCAGAGAGGATGGATCTGGCTGGCTGTGGGCTGCAGCCTCTATTACTACTAAAACGACCCCTCATGGTTGGACTTAGGATGTTGTCATGGAATGTACGGTGACTCAATGACAAGATTAAGAGATCTCTGGTGCTTAGACAAATTAAGCAGTATGCCGCTGATGTGATATGTCTTATGGAGACCCACCTGGTGGGCAGCAAGACCCTAGCCATTAAAAGGCCTTGGGTAGGGTGGGCATTCCATTCTACACACACTTCTGCCTCTCGGGGGGTCTCTATTCTTGTAAAAAAAACAGTTCCCTTTGTATTGGAGTCAGTACAAGCGGACCCATGGGGGAGATATGTGTTTTTAAAGTGTACTGTACCCCTTTGCTTTTGCTGTCCGTGTATGTACCTCCCCCGTACTCCTCCGATGTCCTGAAAAAGGTTGCAGGGTTTATGGCCTTGTCACCGGGAACACCCGTGGTTTGTGTGGGGGATTTTAACAATGTGTTAGATAAAGCGTTGGATAGATTCTCAGCTAATCCCTCTGGTCCACATTCTGGTAGAAATGCTTTTGCTGATGTCGTGTCGGGGCTGGGCCTGGTTGATCCCTGGAGACTGAGACATCCATCTGTTAAACAATATTCATGTTTCTCACACTCCCACTCCTCGTTCTCTAGGATTGACCTGGCCCTTCTTTCGAGCGATCTGATTCCTAGGGTCCGGGATAGCAAATATGAGACTAGGGGTATATCGGATCACTCCCCTTTAACATTGATCCTGGATTTTAATTGCTCTAGAGGCCAGGCAGTGTGGAGGTTTAATCCGTTCTGGCTAGTACATATGGGAGATGGCTCCGATCTGGTGGCCGCGTGGCGGGAATTTTTCGAGATAAACAAGGCTGGGCAGCCTATCTCTAATCTATGGGATGCGTTCAAAGCCTTTTTGCGGGGAACCCTAATTAAACGAGTGGCTAATTTAAAAACATTTTTCAGGCACCGGGAGTCCGAACTAGAGACCCTAAGTGTTGCTGCAGAGGCACAATATGTACAGGATTGCTTGGATAGTTCCAAATCTGCATGGTTGTCAGCTCAGGGGGAATGGAGGGAATATCTAATGGAAAAGACTCAGCATAGACTCCTCTTCTCCTCTCACGCCTTTTACGCCTCCGGGGATAGGCCGGGATCATATTTAGCCTCCCTGGCACGGGGTGAGAGATCCGCTAATACCGTGGTTGAAATAGAGGCCTCAGACGGTACCACTTTACTGCAGACCCCACAGATTGCGTCGGAATTCGTGTCTTACTATAGGAGGTTATAATAAGAATTTACTTACCGATAATTCTATTTCTCATAGTCCGTAGTGGATGCTGGGGACTCCGTAAGGACCATGGGGAATAGCGGCTCCGCAGGAGACTGGGCACATCTAAAGAAAGCTTTAGGACTAACTGGTGTGCACTGGCTCCTCCCCCTATGACCCTCCTCCAAGCCTCAGTTAGGATACTGTGCCCGGACGAGCGTACACAATAAGGAAGGATTTTTAATCCCGGGTAAGACTCATACCAGCCACACCAATCACACCGTATAACTTGTGATCTGAACCCAGTTAACAGTATGATAACAGAGGAGCCTCTGAAAAGATGGCTCCCAACAATAATAACCCGATTTTTGTAACAATAACTATGTACAAGTATTGCAGACAATCCGCACTTGGGATGGGCGCCCAGCATCCACTACGGACTATGAGAAATAGAATTATCGGTAAGTAAATTCTTATTTTCTCTAACGTCCTAAGTGGATGCTGGGGACTCCGTAAGGACCATGGGGATTATACCAAAGCTCCCAAACGGGCGGGAGAGTGCGGATGACTCTGCAGCACCGAATGAGAGAACTCCAGGTCCTCCTCAGCCAGGGTATCAAATTTGTAGAATTTAGCAAACATGTTTGCCCCTGACCAAGTAGCTGCACGGCAAAGTTGTAAAGCCGAGACCCCTCGGGCAGCCGCCCAAGATGAGCCCACTTTCCTTGTGGAACGGGCTTTTACAGATTTTAGCTGTGGCAGGCCTGCCACAGAATGTGCAAGCTGAATTGTACTACAAATCCAACGAGCAATAGTCTGCTTAGAAGCAGGAGCACCCAGCTTGTTGGGTGCATACAGGATAAACAGCGAGTCAGATTTCCTGACTCCAGCCGTCCTGGAAACATATTTTCAGGGCCCTGACAACATCCAGCAACTTGGATTCCTCCAAGTCCCTAGTAGCCGCAGGCACCACAATAGGTTGGTTCAGGTGAAAACGCTGGAACCACCTTAGGGAGAAACTGAGGACGAGTACTCAATTCCCCCTGTCCGAATGGAAAATCAGATAAGGGCTTTTACAGGATAAAGCCGCCAATTCTGACACGCGCCTGGCCCAGGCCAGGGCCAACAGCATGACCACTTTCCATGTGAGATATTTTAACTCCACAGATTTAAGTGGTTCAAACCAATGTGACTTTTGGAACCCAAACTACATTGAGATCCCAAATTGCCACTGGAGGCACAAAAGGAGGCTGTATATGCAGTACCCCTTTTACAAACGTCTAAACTTCAGGGACTGAAGCTAGTTCTTTTTTGGAAGAAAATTGACAGGGCCGAAATCTGAACCTTAATGGACCCCAATTTCAGGCCCATAGACTCTCCTGTTTGCAGGAAATGTAGGAATCGACCCAGTTGAATTTCCTCCGTCCGGCCTTACTGGCCTCGCACTACGCAACATATTTTCGCCAATTGCGGTGATAATGTTTTTGCGGTTACATCCTTCCTGGCTTTGATCAGGATAGGGATGACTTCATCCGGAATGCCTTTTTTCCTTCAGGATCCGGTGTTCAACCGCCATGCCGTCAAACGCAGCCGCGGTAAGTCTTGGAACAGACAGGGTCCTTGCTGGAGCAGGTCCCTTCTTAGAGGTAGAGGCCACGGATCCTCCGTGAGCCTCTCTTGAAGTTCCGGTTACCAAGTCCTTCTTGGCCAATCCGGAGCCACGAATATAGTGCTTTCTCCTCTCCATCTTATCAATCTCAGTACCTTGGGTATGAGAGGCAGAGGAGGGAACACATACACTGACTGGTACACCCACTGTGTTACCAGAGCGTCTACAACTATTGCCTGAGGGTCTCTTGACCTGGCGCAATACCTGTCGAGTTTTTTAATCATGTGGACGACTTCTGGGTGAAGTCCCCACTCTCCCGGGTGGAGGTCGTGCTGAGGAAGTCTGCTTCCCAGTTGTCCACTCCCGGAATGAATACTGTTGACAGTGCTATCACATGATTTTCCGCCCAGCGAAGAATCCTTGCAGCTTCTGCCATTGCCCTCCTGCTTCTTGTGCCACCCTGTCTGTTTACGTGGGTGACTGCCATGATGTTGTCCGACTGGATCAACACCGGCTGACCTTGAAGCAGAGGTCTCGCTAAGCTTAGAGCATTGTAAATGGCCCTTAGCTTCAGGATATTTATGTGAAGTGATGTATCCAGTCTTGACCCTAAGCCCTGGATATTCCTTCCCTGTGTGACTGCTCCCCAGCCTCGCAGGCTGGCATCCGTGGTCACCAGGACCCAGTCCTGAATGCCGAATCTGCGGCCCTCTAGAAGATGAGCACTCTGCAACCACTACAGGATGGATACCCTTGTTTCCTGGCGACAGGGTTATCCGCTGATGCATCTGAAAATGCGACCCGGACCATTTGTCCAGTAGGTTCCACTGGAAAGTTCTTGCGTGGAATCTAACGAATGGGATTGCTTCGTAGGAAGCCACCATTTTTACCCAGAACCCTTGTGCATTGATGCACTGAGACTTGGTTCGGTTTTAGGAGGTTCCTGATTAGCTCGGATAACTCCCTGGCTTTCTCTTCCGGGAGAAACACCTTTTTTCTGGACTGTGTCCAGGATCATCCCTTGGAAACAGAAGACAAGTCGTCGGAACCAGCTGCGATTTTGGAATATTGAGAATCCAATCGTGCTGCCGCAACACTACCTGAGATAGTGCTACACCGACCTCCAACTGTTCCCTGGATCTTACCCGTATCAGGGAATCGTCCAAGTAAGGGATAACTAAAATTTCCTTCCTTCGAAGGGATATCATTTCGTCCATTACCTTGGTAAAGACCCGGGGTGCCGTGGACCATCCCTACGGCAGCGTCTGAACTGATAGTGACAGTTCTGTACCATAACCTGAGGTACCCTTGGTGAGAAGGGTAAATTTTGACATGAAGGTAAGCATCCTTGATGTCCCGAGACATCATGTAGTCCCCTTCTTCCAGGTTCGCAATCACTGCTCTGAGTGACTCAATCTTGAATTTGAACCTCTGTATGTAAGTGTTCAAAGATTTTAGATTTTTAGATTTAGAATCGGTCTCACCGAGCCGTCTGGCTTCGGTACCACAATAGTGTGGAATAATACCCCGTTCCCTGTTGCAGGAGGGGTACCTCGATTATCACCTGCTGGGAATACAGCTTGTGAATGGCTTCCAAAACTGCCTCCCTGTCAGAGGGAGACGTCGGTAAAGCCGACTTTTGGAAACGGCGAGGGGGAGACGTCTCGAATTCCAATATGTACCCCTGAGATATTACCTGAAGGATCCAGGGGTCTACTTGCGAGTGAGCCCACTGCGCACTGAAATTCATTGAGAACGGGCCCCCACCGTGCCTGAGCTTGTAAAGCCCTAGCGTCATACTGAGGGCTTGGCAGAGGCGGGAAAGGGTTTCTGTTCCTGGGAACTGGCTGATCTCTACAGCCTTTTTCCTCTCCCTCTGTCACGAGCAGAAAAGAGGAACCTTTTGTCCGCTTGCCAAAAAAGGACTGCGCCTGATAATACGGCGTCTTATTTTGAGAGGCGACCTGGGGTACAAACGTGGATTTCCCAGCTGTTGCCGTGGCCACCAGGTCTAAAAGACCGACCCCAAATGTCCCCTTTCAAAGGCAATACTTCCAAATGCCGTTTGGAATCCGCATCACCTGACCATTTTACTGGTAGACTTGGACAACGCACTTATACTTGATGCCAGTCGGCAATTATTCCGCTGTGCATCATGCATATATAGAAATGCATCTTTTAAATGCTCTATAGGCAATAATATACTATCCTTATCTAGGATATCAATATTTCCAGTCAGGGAATCCGACCATGCCAACCCAGCACTGCACCTCCAGGCTGAGGCGATAGCTGGTCGCAGTATAACACCAGTATGTGTGTAAATACCTTTTTGGATACCCTCCTGCTTTCTATCAGCAGGATCCTTAAGGGCGGCCATCTCATGAGAGGGTAGAGCCCTTGTTCTTACAAGCGTGTGAGCGCCTTATCCCCCCTAGGGGGTGTTTCCCAACGCACCCTAACCTCTGGCGGGAAAGGGTATGCAGCCAATACTTTTTAAGAAATTTGTTATCGGGGGGAAACCCACGCATCATCACACACCTCATTTTATTTCTCAGATTCAGGAAAACTACAGGTAGTTTTTCCCTCACCGAACATAATACCCCTTTTTGGTGGTACTCGTATTATCGGAAATGTATAAAAACATTTTCCATTGTCTCAATCATGTAACGTGTGGCCCTACTGGAAATCACGGTTGTCTCTTCACCGTCGACACAGGAGTCAGTATCCGTGTCGGCGTCTGTATCTGCCATCTGAGGTAACGGCCGCTTTAGAGCCCCTGACGGCCTATGAGACGTCTGGACAGGCACAAGCTGAGTAGCCGGCTGTCTTATGTCAACCACTGTTTTTTTATATAGAGCTGACACTGTCACGTAATTTTCAACAGTACATCCACTCAGGTGTCGACCCCCTAGGGGGTGACATCACTGTTACAGACACTCTGCTCCGTCTCCACATCATTTTTCTCCTCATACATGTCGACACAAACGTACCGACACACAGCACACACACAGGGAATGCTCTGATAAGAGGACAGGACCCCACTAGCCCTTTGGGGAGACAGAGGGAGAGTATGCCAGCACACACCAGAGCGCTATATATATACAGGGATAACCTTATATAAGTGTTTTTCCCCTTATAGCTGCTGTATGTTTTAATACTGCGCCTAATTAGTGCCCCCCTCTCTTTTTTCTGTAGTGTAGTGACTGCAGGGAAGAGCAGGGAGCTTCCCTCCAACTGAGCTGTGAGGGAAAATGGCGCCAGTGTGCTGAGGAGATAGGCTCCGCCCCCTTTACGGCGGCCTTATCTCCCGGTTTTTTGTATATTCTGGCAGGGGTTAAATGCATCCATATAGCCCAGGAGCTATATGTGATGTATTTTTTGCCATGTAAGGTATTTCTGTCATGTTTTATTGCGTCTCAGGGCGCCCCCCCCAGCGCCCTGCACCCTCAGTGACCGGAGTGTGAAGTGTGCTGAGAGCAATGGCGCACAGCTGCAGTGCTGTGCGCTACCTTATGAAGACAGGAAAGTCTTCTGCCGCCGATTTATGGACCTCTTCTTGCTTCAGCATCTGTAAGGGGGCCGGCGGCGCGGCTCCGGGACCCATCCATGGCTGGGCCTGTGATCGTCCCTCTGGAGCTAATGTCCAGTAGCCAAGAAGCCCAATCCACTCTGCACGCAGGTGAGTTCGCTTCTTCTCCCCTTAGTCCCTCGATGCAGTGAGCCTGTTGCCAGCAGGTCTCACTGAAAATAACAAACCTAAACTAAAACTTTCACTAAGAAGCTCAGGAGAGCCCCTAGTGTGCACCCTTCTCGTCGGGCACAGAAATCTAACTGAGGCTTGGAGGAGGGTCATAGGGGGAGGAGCCAGTGCACACCAGTTAGTCCTAAAGCTTTCTTTAGATGTGCCCAGTCTCCTGCGGAGCCGCTATTCCCCATGGTCCTTACGGAGTCCCCAGCATCCACTTAGGACGTTAGAGAAATAGCTCTAAACTAGACTGTACCCCGATGCAATTAGAAGAATATTTACAGACTATACAGCTCCCCTTGCTGACTTGTGAGGCACATGACTTCCTCGAGGCACCTATTTCACCGGAGGAGATTGTGGCTGCGATCAACGCTGCTCCCAGTGGGAAGGCTTCGGGGCTCGACGGCATACCGTCTGAGTTATATAAACGTCATTTAGATTTTTTGTCCCCCAATTACTTGAGTTATATAATCAGATATTTACACAGGAATCCCTCCCATTATCTATGGCGGAGGCATTGATTATTGTCCTTCCGAAGCCCGATAAGGACCATAGGAAAGTTGATTCTTATAGACCTATCTCCCTTCTTCCGACCGACATTAAAATTCTGGCCAAAATCCTGGCATGTAGATTAAATCAGGTCATTACGCAGCTCATACACCCAGATCAGACGGGATTTATGCCCAATAAATCAACATCCATTAATCTCAGACGATTATTTACCCATCTCCAGGTCTCCCGTGAGGCAACCTCATCCATAGTAGTATCATTGGACGCCGCTGAGGCCTTTGATTCCGTGGAGTGGGAATATTTGTGGAATATCATGCGCACGTTTGGTATAGGCCCCAGTTTTATCAAATTCGTCCGTTTGATGTATTCCTCTCCCCTGGCTAGAGTGGCGGTTAATGGCTTTGTATCACATTCCTTTCCATTGTCTAGAGGTACTCGTCAGGGATGCCCATTGTCCCCTACCCTGTTTGCTATGGCCATTGAACCCCTTGCTGGTCTTCTGCGAGCGAACCCTGAGATTGTTGGATATACAGTGGGCACCAGGGAGGAGAAAATAGCTCTATATGCCGATGACATCCTGCTATTTGTGGATCGCTATGCTGAGTCTATGCCTAAGATTTTAGATATTATTAATAAGTTCGGATGTTACTCCGGGCTCCTGATCAATTAGGAGAAATCCTCCATTATCCCGTTTCAGGGCGAGGTCCCGGCCTCCCCATTGGTTGCTCTTCCACTAAGGTGGGTGAATTCCTTTAAATATCTGGGCATTTGGGTATCCAACGACCCTCATAAATTTACTTCCCTTAATATTACACCGCAAATATCTTATCTCCGCAATAAAGTGAAGGTCTGGGATAAACTGCCCCTGACAGTTACAGGGAGGGTTAACTTGGTGAAAATGGTTTTTCAGCCCAAACTCCTGTACATACTACAACAATCCCCAATATACATCCCCCAGAAAACTTTCAAACAGATAGATGGTTTGATGTCCTCTCTGGTCTGGGCTAGTAAACGGGCACGGTTGAAACTTACTACTCTGACCAGGCCCAAAACGTCAGGGGGGCTGGCTCTTCCCAACTTTCGTTTTTATTACTTTGCGGCACAATTAGCACATCTATGGGAATGGGTCAATGATTCTGACACTTCAAGTCTGCACTCGCAGACGGTATTGCGGGTGTGTCCCGGTGGCTCCCCACTGAGACTACTTCTCTGTGGAGGCGTCAAAGGGTCGGCACTACCACTTATTAAACAATATATCACTATTTGGAGGCTGGCGCACCGGATATTGCAAGGACAGGGCATTGACCCTGACACTCCGCTGGACAATAAATACGGATTGCCGGAGTTGTGTCAGCTTCAAGTCAGGGAGGTGTGGGAACCATGGGGAATAACTTCACTGGGACACTTATACACTGGCGGGTTT
The DNA here is from genome assembly GCF_028390025.1 of Pseudophryne corroboree. NCBI lineage: Eukaryota > Metazoa > Chordata > Amphibia > Anura > Myobatrachidae > Pseudophryne > Pseudophryne corroboree. The sequence goes on from NC_086445.1 coordinate 445,471,188, forward strand.
TTTAAATCCTTTCAGCAGATTCAACAGGAATTCAACGTCCCATCAACGTATTTTTTTCGCTTCCTTCAATTACGACATGCTATGTCAGCCCAATTCCCCGATGGCCCGCCGGCGCTCACTGATTCCCCGGTCAAATTGTTGTTGCAGACAGTGGGATCCAGTCATTTAGTCTCCAAAATATATGGCCGTTTACTTCAAATGCATCACATAGACCCCCTTAGCGCCCTCAAGACCAAGTGGGAATCCGATCTAGGTCCAGTATCGGATGATATGTGGGAGGGTGCTCTGGGATCGTGCCGGCTTTCAACATCGTCTGTCAGATATCAACAAATTCAGTTGTTCGTGCTACACAGAGTATACATGACACCTCTGAGATTGTCACATATAGGGGGATCTCATGGTTCAAAATGTCCCAAATGTGGCAGTCTGGGAGCAGACTTTTGGCACATGATATGGCTATGTCCCTTGGTGTCAATCTTTTGGGAGGAGGATATACATGCCATAGTTGCTACGGGTATCCCCTCTACCGTACTTACACCTATCTCTTGTATATTAGCAACTATAGATGAGGAAGCTCTAGATCCGCCCAGTCGACGCTATGTTGTAAACCTCTGTGCTTTGGCCAAGGTTTGCATAGCCAGACTATGGATGGCTAATGAAGCCCCAGCACCACAATCCTGGATTGCTCTGGTGAATGCATCAGTCGCACATGAAAAATTTGTATATCTGGCCAGGAATGCGGAAAAAAAGTTTATTGCTATATGGGGAAAGTGGATGAGCTCTCGCTATTTCGCTTCACGGATGAATAATGCTGAACCCTAGATTTATTTAACTAACCGATATAGGTGTTTTCTGTGTGGGATCTCTGGGGTGGGTGGCCCATGGCCAGCCGGATTCAAAGGCACGATACTGCCATAACAAAGGATAATACGATGTGTGTATAATATATAGAAAATCCGGGTCATCACTGCTCTGTTGCTATTTATGACTTTGAATGGGGTACATAACGCCACGTCACACTATGCTCTCTATGTAATACCGTAAGCATGTCGTTGATTTTATTACTTTCTATTTGTATAAGTGTTTAAGTCTAGTTGATTTATGTTTGTTATGGCTGCCCTAGGCAATGTTTAAATGTTAAAGCATTGTAAAAACCAATAAAAACGTATTGAATTTAAAAAAAAAACCCGCTGGCGAACAACAACGATTAACACACCAGGAGACATACATCTTCCATATCCGATGGTAGTGTTGTGATGCAACATCTTTCCTAGCATGGAGCATAGTAGGGATAACAGTCCCTGGAATACCATTCCTGGCTAGAATCTCCCTCTCAACTTCTACGCCGTCAAACGTAGCCGCTGTAAGTTTGGATAGACGAACGGGCCTTGCTGAAGAAGCTCTTCTCTCAGTGGCAATGGCCAGGGGTCGTCTAGCTTTAGCGAGCTGGCCGGGAGCTACTCCTCGCTCCCTGGCCCGCAGCGGCTGCGCATGACGTCACGCAGCCGCTGCGTCCCGCCCCCCGTTCGGTCCGACCACGCCTGCGTTGGCCGGACCACGCCTACGAAACGGCGGCCAAACGCCGCTGTTTCGCCCCCTCCCGCCCAGTGATCGCCTCTGCCTGTCAATCAGGCAGAGGCGAACGCTGTCCTCCCACGGCCGTCTGCTGTGCCGCAGGCGCAGCAGGGACCCGTTCGCTCTGCTGCGTGAAAACGCAGCGAGCGAACGGGTCAGAATGACCCCCATAGTTCCAAGATGTTTATGGGGAGGATGGTTTCATGTGGTAACCACTTTCCCTGAAACTGAGCCCCGTGTCACTGCTCCCGAGCCCTGGAGACTCGCATCCGTGGTTAACAACGTCAAAGTTTGTGTTCCGAAGACTCGACCCTCCACGAGATGGGAGGTCTGTAACCACCACAGAAGGAATATCCTTGTTTGTGGTGACAGATGGGCCAGGTTGTGAATGTGGAGATGCGAACCTGACCATAGGTCTAACAGATCCAGCTGGAAGGTTCGTGCATGTAATCGGCCGTACTGTATTGCTTCGTAGAAGGCAACCATCTTTCCTAACAGACGGATACACAGATGGACTGAGACCCGGTGTGGCTTAAGATGGACCTCCCCATCGCTTTAATGGCTGCTGCTTTGTCTAGTGGAAGGAACACCTACCGAGAAACCGTGTCCAGAATCATACCAGAAACTGAAGTCTCTGAGTAGGTTCTAAGTGGGACTTCTGGAGATTGAGAATCCAGCCGTGATGAGTCAGTAGCTGTTTTGTGAGACCGATGCTGTGAAGGAGGTGGTTCCTGGAAGGTGCCTTTTTGAGCAAGTCATCCAGGTATGGAGCAGCAGCATCATCTCTGCCATGACCTTAGTAAACACCCTAAAGCAGACCGAAAGGCAAAGCTTGGAATTGATAGTGTTCTTTCTTGAGTGCAAAGCTTAGGAATGACTGATGAGGTGGCCATATGGGAATGTGGAGGTAGGCGTCCTTTATAGCTAAGGATACTAGGAATTCCCCTTCTTCCAGACCTGTGATGACAGCTCGCAGAGACTCCATCTTGAATCTGAAAGTCCTGAGATATGGATTGAGGGATTTCAGGTTCAGAATGGGTCTGACCAAACCATCTGGTTTTGGTACTACAAACAGGTTTGAGTAGTAGCCTTTGTTCCTCTGATGAACGGGAACCTGGATAATAACTTCTGCAAGCAGGATGCTGTTGATGGCCTCCCTCAGGGTTAACAGCTTTTCTGATAAAATTGGTAAACCTAAAGTGAAAAACCTGTGAGGTGGGGTCAGTTCGAATTCTATATTGTAGCCCTGGGAGATCAGGTCCTTGACCCAGGCATCTTGGCAGGATTCTTTCCAAACCTGACTGAAATGTTTGAGACGTGCTCCTACCTTGAGATCCACCAGGCGCAGAAGGAGAGCGCCAAGTTGTAGGCTTTGTCACAGCGGAAACACTATTCTGCTCCTGCTGACTGGCAACTGTTGCTTTACGGCTGCGGCCTCTGGAACCACGTACTGCGTTTGAGGCCCCTCTGGCTTTGCCTCTAAACCTGGTACAACAAAAAGAATGAAAAGACTGGAAAGACGGGCCAGAATAAGTACGTCTTAGTGGCGGTGCAGCTGACGGGAGAGAAGTAGATTTACCAGCAGTAGCCTTTGTAATCCACTTATCCAATTCCTCCCCAAATAAAGCCTCACCAGTAAAGGGTAAACCTTCCACTCCTCTTTTTGACTCCGCATCCGCAGTCCACTCGCGAAGCATTAGGCTCTGCACGCGGATATTGACATGGTTGACAACCTGGAATTAATTAGACCAATTTCCCTGGTAGTATCACATAAATAAGCTGCTGATTCATGTATGTGCTGTGCTAAAGTAACCAGTTCCTCCGGAGAACGTCCCTCTTGGGATACCCGTCATGAGGTTATCAGCCCATTTTTCAATGGGCTTAGAAACCCAGCAGCTAACAATGACAGGACGCAGGGCTGCTCCTGCAGCGGTATACATAGTTTTTAGTGTTGCTTCTATCTTACGGTCTGAGGAGTCCTTTAAAAAGGTAGCCCCAGGGACCAGAAGTACAATCTTTTTAGAGAGACGGGAAACTGAAGGGTCCACCGTGGGTGGATTTTCCCAAAGCTTCCTGTCTTCAGGAGGAAAGGGAAAATAAGACAAAAACCTTTTAGGTATCTGGATTTTTTTTTATCAGGATGCAACCAAGCTCCTTAAATTGGGCATTTAGTTCAAAAGACACAGGAAACGTAATACAAGACTTTTGTGGTTTACTGAAATATACAGGTTCTACCTGAGTGTCTTCTTTTTCAGGTATTTCCAGAACCTGACGTATTGCATAAATGAGTAGAAGATTTACTCCCCCCCTTTTTAGAGACCAATTCCTCCACAGACTGTCTAAGAGCTTGTCTGTAATGTATAGCAGCAGCCAGTTCAGAAGAAATATCTGTCATCACACCTGTTAAAGTAGACAGCCAAACTGGTGGCGGTTCTTGTGTCCTGCTACCAGATTATGACTCAGACAGTTCAGTACACTGGTCACAAATATGTGACCCTTCAGATGTCTGTGTAAACTTATTTGTGCAGCTTCTACAGTAACCTTCTTACACAGTATAGATGACACACACACACACACACACACACACACACACACACACACACACACACACACACACACACACACACAGCAAAAAGTACAGTCTCCCCCTGCAAGCAGTAGTAAACCAAAAAGCCAACAGGAGAAAACACAGAGTGAGAGAAACCAGCACACTCTGCCTATATGAGCTGTGTATAATATAGCCAGGCAGTAGCGATTCCAGAGTCACTTCATAGCACCCCCAAGTTTAACTTGCTCCCCCACAACTAGCCCCCACTGTATACCACAGTCCCAGGAGTATTGTGGGGTTCGCGCTGGCTCTGGCGTCCCTGTAGCCACTGCTGCACTCTGTACACACGGCTAAAATGGCGCCCACTGTCCCGCTCTGTAAGTTCCACCCCTCTGCTACGGCGCGCCTGTAGCGGAATCTACACACAGCCTAATCAGGCACAGTAGCACTCTCTATTAGAGCAGTATGCCTGATCAATGCTTTGCCGCCTTGTGAACCGGGGATCCCGGTATTCGGGACCCAGTGCATGCTCACCCATCTTCCTTAACTTCAGCTCTGTTAGGGGGTGGCGGCAGGTTATGAGGCTCCAGTGCCAATCCTCCATATGGTTGTGGTGAGAGATCACCCCCAGGACCGCTGTCCAGGTAACTGGGTATCTGGGGCCATACCTCTCTATAAGGCGTGTCCCCTTCCCCCCCAAGTCCCTCGGTGCAGTCAGGTATTTGCCAGATGCCTGTCTGAAAAATAAGAAAATATAAAATATTTAAAAAAAAAACAAAAACCACTGGAGCCCTCCAGCGTGTGACCAGCTCTGAGGGCACATTTTTCTAAACTGGTCTGATGATGGGGGAAGGGGGCATAGAGGGGAGGAGCCAGCACACACTAGGTTGAAGAAATTTAAAGTGCACCGGCTCCAATGGACCTATGTATATACTCCACTGTAATTCACCATGCCAGTATCCCCTATGGATGCTAGAGAAAAATAAATAAAACTTAATCCAAACATCATTGTAAGGTTATTGATAAAAATGAACAAAGGGTTAAATGGCAAACACATATCCATTCAAGGGCTCTTTGGAGTAAACTCAAACAAATGGAGGTACTTGGTAAATAGTTACCAATTTAAGGAGGAACAAGATACAAAAAGGTTGAGAAACTGCTCTGGGATTATAGTAGCTCCTGATACTTGCAAAGCTTACATTAAACAAATACCTTCTTTTTATTTAAATTACGCTATAGATTTTAATTTTAGGTCCAGTTTTATCAGCTATTGGGAAGCTTCCTCAGACTGTAATGCACATCTACCTCTATGCAGTCAGTATCCTTATTTACATAGGCAGCATGTGGAATGTTTGTTTATCAAGTCTCTTTTAGGTGAATTCCTGGCCTTATACTGGACACAAATATGTACGTTTGGTCTGACAATTATTGGATGTTCAAGACCAAGCTGGCCATTCATAGTAAAAGGGAGAGAATGTAGCAGGAACCGCTCATAATTTAGGATTAGCCCTCCACTTTAGAACTGTAGTGACCAGTTAAAGTACATCAGACGGTGGACATGACGCACCTGGAGAGGGCTTGGAGACAAAGTCAAAAGTGAGGATGTTTGGAACTCTCAGGACAAGAAGCTGCAGCATTACACTTGCCAGATTACACCTGCACAAAACAAAGAAAATTATTCATAATGTACATTTTAAAACTTAAGGTCCCCATACACTACTGCGACATGTCTGACCGTCATGTCGCAGGCGATCACCCCGGCAGCCTCCCGGGGAACAGGATCGCCCAAGATACATCGTATGCTGTCCTTTTGCATATAATATATCTTGGGCGATCCCAGCCATGCCTGCGGGGTCGGACATAATCACTAGTGCAGCACGTTTAATCTGGAGGATCCAATGTTCACGGGAACGCGCATCGGATCGGATACACCTCCAAAATGCCCGATTTCACCCGATATATCGGGCCAAATGCCCGAAATCGGACATTATCATTCTAGTGTATGGGGCCCTTTACCTTTCCCGTGTCAATTAGGTATAGGACATTATACAGTATAACAATGACATTTTATTGTTCCACACAAATAAAATGTAACTAAAAGATAAGAATGATGAGGAGAAGTTGTTTTTTTTTGTTTTTTTAAACCTACTCTTAAATCACTTTCACCAAGACAATGGTTAGACATATTGTGGGTGTCATGTTCTTACGTTTGCCTAGGAGGAGAGCACTGGAAAAAAACAACTGCATCTGCAACCATAACCTAAAACGCAAAGCATTTAAACAGCATATAAAAAAATTCACTACATCTTCAGACACAGAGATGTACCAAAGCCATCTTTGATGGCAGGGAAGACAAGCCTCATGGTATATTTATTCATTGCGGTTTTGCAATTTTGGCAGTTTTCCAGTGGCACTGTATCCTGATTTACTAAAGTCAAACTGCATGAAAACAGCAGAGAATCTACACTTTAGAAAACAAATTACCACTGAAGCATCATCAGTGTTTTTAACATTAGAAGTACAGAAACCCCAGATGTATGGGTGACTTTAAAAACCACCACTAAACCTGCTCAATTAAATATCCTGCCGTAGGCAGATGTGTTTGCAGAAAGCACTGCACAGATCTCTAGGATTTTTCACTAACCACCCAAGGCAGCTGACGCTAAAGCAGGGAGACACTCAGCATGGGGTCCCTCTGCCATAATGTGAACCAGTCCTAGACTGGTCAACCCAGAGCTGAAATCCAAGAAAAGTAGGGACATCCCTAGAAATGTTTCCCCCACCAGCGCTGACCAATCAGTGCGGCTCAATTTATCTCTTTTATCCCTTTTAGATCTCCAATGCCGGATCCCACCCGGGAACTGGAAATGGGTCCTTCCCGGGTGGGATCCGGCATTGGAGCCTCTGCGCTGGCTTTCCGACCTGGCAATATGCCGGGTCAGTTGCCATAGCGATGGGAGCGGGAGTGGAGGCGGCGCTGGGAGATGAGCTCATCTCCGCGCCACCTCTCCCTATGTAGTAAACGGGTCCCAGGTTGCATTGACCCGGGAATCCGTTTACGCTGCCACTGACCCGGTATTCAACCTGGCCATAACCCTTTTTTATTACCCAGGTTGAATTACCGAGTCAGGCGACCCGGGAATTCTCATGGGGCCCTTTCACATCGCACACTGACCCATGTCGACCCGTCTGCAGTTAGACACAGGCGTTCCTTGCCTAAGAGGGATGTCTGAGGCCACCACAGCAGGGCGTGATGCAGTCTCGGGGACAAGGAGAGGAGTTGGGAGGAGCTAAAGGTGGAATCAGTTCCATTTGGAACAGTTCCATTTGGAGAGGCCTGGAGTGAAAGTAAAACTGAGTGAATGCCACCATGGTGAAGGTGGGGACTTAATGTTCTTTGTACTAAGCCTTGTAAAGAGATAAAGTTACCAGCCAGTTCATTACTAAATGCCATGTTAAAGGCTGTGTTTGAAAAATGACCGGAGATGGTTGGTACTTCTCTTTGCAAGGCTTATTACATAAACCCCTTAATTTCCCAGAACTCTCATGCAGAGATGTACCGACACCCAGCACATCCATAGGAGACATTACCAGTGTCTGTAAGGTGAAAATCTTGTCCTTGGGGAGGAAAACTCGCTATAACTTGGTGTCCGACAGAGTCTCCAAGTGAAGCACCCTTTGTGACGGAGTCAGGCTAGCCTTTCAGCAACTGATGAGCCAACCATGTGACTGAAGGACCTGAACCGTCAGGAGATGTTTTTGTAGGGACACCGGAGATAGAGCCGAGGAAGACATCGTCCAAGTAGGACGATCTCTTTATTGCAGGTTGAAGGTCATCCATCATCACAGACACTACCTTTGTGAACTCACAAGGCACCGTTGACAAACCAAAAAGTAAGGTTCAAAATTGGTAATGGTTCAAGAGAACTGCAAAGATGAATTGAAGATGGTACTCCGACATGTGAATATGTAAATATGCGTCCTTGCAACACAGGGACACCATGAAATCCCTCTGCTCCAAGGAATGTAGGATGGATTGGAGAGATTCTATCCTGATGCTGGGAACCTTGAGGTAGACAATGAATGACTTCAATATGGTAATGGAGGGAAGGATATGTCCGGCTTCTGCACAAGGAAAATAATAGTGTAGAAACCAGTCCTTCTTTGATGAGGGTGATACACTCATGATAAACTAGGGTGATAAACTCCTGCAAAGCGCCTGCCTTGACAAGGTCGAAGAAAGACCTCTTGAGAAGAACTGGCCTGGAGGGGCCTTCCAAAAGTCCATAACCCAGAGAGTTGTAAGTTGTCCAAAGCCATGCTATGGAAAAAATAGGATTTTGGTACTTACCAGGTAAATCCTTTTCTTTGAATCCATAGGGGGCACTGGAGTACTCTTGGGATATGGACGGGCGTAGCCGAACAAAGGCACTGAATATTCAAATTTAGGACTCTCCCCCCCTCCATATCCCCAAGTACCTCAGTGTACTTTGCCAGTGTTTTTTACTGAGCGAACAGGATATAGAGAGGTTGACAATGGAGAATCCCTATAACATAACGGACAACCACAAAGTTGACCCGTAACCTTATTGTCAACTAAACAGTTGACACCTTAACCGATAGAACTTATAATTTGAACCAACCGGTGAAAATGTGTTACCATAAGCTCCTTTGAGCTTAATACCATCCAAGTTAAATCTGTTCACTAAGCTCCCTTGAGCTTAAAACAACCCAGGTAAAACTGCTCTGGGTGGGCGTCCAGTGCCCCCTATGGATTCAAAGAAAAGGATTTACCTGGTAAGTACCAAAATCCTATTTTCTTTATCATCCACTAGGGGTCACTGGAGTACTCTTGGGACGTACCAAAGCTTCCCTCGTGGGCGGGAGAGCTGTTTGATACTTGTAACAGTAGGCAGCCAAAGCTAAATGCTGATGGCGCCACCATTCATAACATGTAAACGTGCACAAACGTGGTGCACTGAAGGCTATGTAGCCGCGTCGTAGACGCTCCACGACCCGCTGGGTCTGACATTCCCACAGAACCTGTGGGATGAACTATTACTGACGTAGGCGAATGTAACTTAGCCTTAAAGTAAGCCTGACTTGTAGTCATTATTATCTGGATAATGTCTGCTGAGAAACTGGCTAACCCCAGTTTGCAGTATCATATATAACAACAACGTACTCATATCACGTACTGTAGACGTTCGGTACATATATAAACGCGTAACGCGTGTACCACAATCAGAATTTTAGAATGTGCTGTCCACACAGGAACCACTATTGGTATATTGATGTGAAGAATACGAAAGCGGATTTCGTCCGAAGATCTGCTTTGTCATGAGAAAACTCAAATACGGTGGCTTGGAATACAAGGCACCCAAATATGAAAACAAACCCCTTGTCGAAGCACCATTGCCGAAGCCAAGGCTAGAAGAAAAATGTTTTCCAAAGTGAGAAACTTAATCCCCATTTGTTGAAAGGGTTCCAAAATATGAAACTGTAAGAAAATCTGAACCCAACCTCAAATCGCCTGGCGCTGTAGGTGGGATAAATAGAGTCTGAACTTTGGTGACACCTTGTAGAAAGATGTTGACAGACGCAAATAGAGGCAAACGCTTTGAAAATAAGTTTACCACACAGATACCTGCCCTCTTAGTGCAGATGAACGCAGTTTGCCATCCCATCCCGTTTAACAGAATACGGGTACTTGAAGTATGATGTTGGAAACTTCCGAGGTTTACACCCTATGAAAGCACACGAAATTTTTTTAGTCATGAGCTGCCTTAAGCGGCTTAGTATTTCGTAACATGGTTGGTATAACCGATACTGTAATGCTCTATTTTTTAAGAGGGCGGTCTGAACCCTCACCCCGTCAACCGCAGCTGCGGTACATAGATAATAGGTACATAGGTAACTATGGGTAAAAGAACGTTCCCTGATGTAACAGGTTGGACGTATTATGAGCGGGCCAAGATCGTGTGCAAGTATTCCTTGAAAATTCGAGAAGCAAACTTCTCTGAAACCCATGAGATACCACCAGTATGACTGTGACGAACTGTCTACTGATCCGTTTTGGCAACGAAGAAAGAAGCGGAAAATGGTGGAGCCAGATACACGATGCTGCATGACCCCATGAATGTGATGTACACATACTGAGCTTTTGTAATTGTGGCGAGATGCCCTCATGTATACTTGAGGGTAACCCCCTTCTGTGGACTCACATATGAAACACCTCTGGATTTAATGTCCAGTTTTTAAGATCCAAACCCTGACGGGTGAGATCGCCTGTCTAACAGATGTCCACTCACGGATTGATCTCTTGACATTTTCACATAATGGCGTTCTGAGCCATTGAAGATTTGAGTTACCTACCGCCTTGCCATGCGGCTTATTGGTTCTCACTGGTTGTTGAGTATGCAACTGCCTTTGCTTTGTTTGACTGCTTAAGGGCAGCGTGAGCTAGGCATGAAAAAACAAAATTACATGAAACTCACGGTTGTTCCTCTCCACAGAAATATTTTTTATTTGTTCTGAAGAGAAACCAGAGTCTATCCCTGGTCAGACTGAAAGCGAATCATTTATTGCATTGTAAAATGCACAGAGTTGTAGGACATTTATCTATTGCATTGTAAAATGCACAGAGTTCTAGTACCTTTATCGACAGCAATCTGTCGTGTTTAGAACCTTTGCGTTGATTTCAACTACAAATCCTGACTCTCTGTGACTGTCGTCCAGAGTATACGCACCCCTGTCCCTCTGTGGGAAACGCGAGTGAAGGGTGGCGAACTAAATTGAAAACACATCTTTATTCTTAATAATTGAATACACCAATGTACCGCTAGTCTGCGTGTACTGTAGTAGGTAAAAGTCTTTGATTTACCGTATTTATAATCTTACCTAGGAATTGACATCGTTTAGACAGACTTAGATGTGATTGTTTTCGAACTTAATCTGCTACCGCAGTATACCTTAGTAGCGCAAGATAGAGGAACTTTGTTGATACATAGTTCTTATGTGAGATGAGCTATTATTCCAACATCACTTTGGTAAATACCGGAAGCGATAAGCAACGGTATAAATGAAATGGTTAATGGTTGTGGCGATTTGCCAACGCTAGAACCTGTGATGAAGAAACCGGACTGGGTAAATACGCATTGTGAAGATCAAATGCAATTATACAATTTTGTGGCTGCAATAAGCAAAAACTAATAGCAGAAAATCCATTTCCTAACTGTAGTAAATGACTTGCTGATTGATATTGCAACGGAGCTTTTGATTTTGCTCAAACAGAGGGGAATAAGTAACTTTGACTCTGTTGGCGTACTATTGGCTGGTTTATAAACCAGCAAAGACTAAATGACAACCTGCCAAACCGTTCGCCAGAAGCAGTTTTGTACTGTAAGCTGTAAATAGCTGAGACATATATGAGTTGAAGTCATGAAACCTTGCAAATGTAACATGAAAAGACGCACTTCCACAATTGTAAAAGAGGTCATCAAACCACTGGCTTGCTGACTGTAACGTCCTGTCGTTACAAGGCGTGACTGTTTCTTATAAAGGAATAAAACGCCGTTACAAGTATATTGTATGCGCTAATGGCAGAATATCCTAAAGGGATAAACTGCCGTTACACATATATCAAATTTAGGAGCAAACAAGCTCTGGTCTTGTCGCACTTAACTAGCGACAATGAAAATAACCGGCGTTAGCAGAAGCTTTACAGATATACTCTGCAGCTTCTTTTAACCGTGATCGGCATGGTTTCATACAGAGATTCTAGTGACCCAAATGTATCTGTGGTTTTTATAATGTTTGACAGAAACGCATATACCAATGGCGGATCGCGTCCTTTTGGAAACGATTATGTATGGTTGTCCAAAACCCCGCACTATCTGAATGCTGGACTAATGTACCCTTCTCACTTGTAGTTATCGGTGTGAGATTTGACATAGAATCGTGCATTAAATTATAAGACTAGTGAAATAAACACTCTGGTACCCAAAGGAAAATTGTCACTTTGGAAAGACTGTCTTTTGTTAGCGCTGGCGGAGTTATTCTGAGACTCTGATTACCGCTGTTTTAATTTGAATTGCCAATGTTAACATTTTTAGTCTGCACTAGAGCCTTATTTGCTATGTAGACAGACATCATAATAGGCAACAGACAGACACTTGCACGACTTAATAACATTATTATATGGCATATATATCTATATATATATGTTATTGCTGAACAGCATATTTATTAGGAAACTAAAGTGTTCTTTATGTGAAAAGCAGTTCACATGGGTATGAAACCCGAACCAAATTCCTACTAACACCCCTGCGCCTTCTGGTGGCTTAAAGATGTAGGGCAGAAATGTTCTAGAATTATCCTGAAGTAAAAATTCCCACTAACACCCCTGCGCCTCCTTGTGGAGTAGAGGTGTATGGTCTGGAATTATAACTGGAAAACCAGCAATGATTAAAATGGCCGTCATGCCATGCTTTCACAGAAAATCACAGTACAGGTTACCTGCTGCAGTTTTAATATAGGCTTAATAGCCTATTATACAGTTACTATGCTTAATAGCCTATTATACAGTGATAACCCAGGTGTAGGTTACAGTAAAATATATGCATTTAGTCAATTAATATGAGCACTGCCTGCAGTGTATTTATTTTGCAACCTTAACCAAAAATAACAGAAAACATGGTTAAACGTGCAATAGGTTATGCCACTGATACCCAATGCCAGCCAAAGCCTCATATATATATTATATATATATACAAAGTGTTTACACATATAATCACAGTTCATACTGATATTATAGACAGTTCTGCCAGCAAAAGCTTCATTATATATTATATATATAAAACGTGCTGAATCACAGTACACAGTGTACATTGTTTAAAGTGCTGCGCTGCTTGTTTATTTTGAACCCATGCAGCCTTTGCTGCTGCTATGGGTATTATTCCCCCTCCCCCCCCCCCCCCCCTGCATCCCCATGTTACCTGCAGCGTACGGGGATCGGGTGCAGGGAGAGCAGGAGAGCCTGAATCTAGCGCCGGGGAGCCGACCGGAAGCTCCTTCCTACAGCAGTACACAGTCTCCCTGTGTCTGCGGTGTCTCACTGGGAGAGTGGCCGGCGTCCTTGAGTGACGTGCGGCCGCTCTTTAGTACACAGGAGAGTGTCGGCGGCGTGCCGGGCCATCCGAGCAGTGAGAGCGGCCGGCGTCTGAGTGACGTGCGGCCGCTCTGTTTAGTTCAGCGCCCGGAGAGTGTCGGCGGCGTGTAGCGGTGCCGCATCAGAGCAGTGAGAGCGGCCGGCGTCTGAGTGACGTGCGGCCGCTCTGCTTAGTTCAGCCAAGGAGAGTGTCGGCGGCGTGTAGCGGTGCCGGGCCATCAGAGCAGTGAGAGCGGCCGGCGTCTGAGTGACGTGCGGCCGCTCTGCGCGTATAATGTGAGGAGAACCTGTAAAGCTCTCATTCTATCAGGTGGAACTTCATATATAAGAAGTGCTCCTTACTACTTCAGCGGGACCCGTCAGCGGCGTGCTCAGCGGCGGCCAGCTCCCTGTACAGTTAACACTCACACAGCAGGGCGGCAGCGTGAGCTGACCGCCCTGACACCCATACCTTGCTCCATACTGGCTGTGACGAGCTTCTCTCTGTAAGCTCCATTTCAGCCTCCAGCTTCTCCACTCGTGTCTGCTGTAAGCTCCTTCTTCCAGCTCTTTGTCTCATCCTGGCTGTAACGGATCTTCTTTCTGTAAGCTCCGTTCAGCTTGCAGGAGACAGTGGCTGCCTGTGGCTGTGAGGGTGCTCTTTGTGAGGACCGACACGCCATGCGCTGCCCTATAGCGCCTGTGGCTGTGAGGGTGCTCTTTGTGAGGACCGACACGCCATACGCTGCCTTGCAGCGGCACCATCCCGGACCCAAGTTTTTCCAGAAACTGGGACGGGAAGTGTAAAAATTAAAAATAAAAAGAAAAATAAAAATCTTCTGAAAAGTGGCCATTGCCACAAGCCGATGTTCATCTGTGAGCACCGAAAAAACACTGGCAAAGTACACTGAGGTACTTGGGGATATGGAGGGGGGGAGAGTCCTAAATTTGAATATTCAGTGCCTTTGTTCGGCTACGCCCGTCCATATCCCAAGAGTACTCCAGTGACCCCTAGTGGATGATAAAGAAAAGCAGAAGATGACCTTTACAGTAGAAAGTCCCTGGTAGGTGGCCACCCTGTCTTGCTCGACAGCCAGGTGATAATCAGACACATAGGGAATCCAGTGTCCCAGGACTATCTACCTCCATGTACAATACGAACAGAGTAACAGACATAAAAATACAGTGACATTATAATTGGCGTTTCCTACATAAGACATTATCTGGATTTTATGAACACAGCTTCCCTAATTTTATAACTTGTGACTGATATCAACCTATGATATTGCATCTTTAACACAGGTTTTACCAGTTGCTAGTTAACTCAAAATAATAAAGTTGTAAATAAATGTAATCATTAACGTTAAAAAATGATTTGGGAACCTTGTTATTGTCAGAACACAACAGATTTAAAAATAAATAAGAAAGCATGTGCACTATAGTTTTAAAGTCATTAAAAATTAAAAAAAATTAAAATATATGTACAATTAATTTATATTCTTGTGTTTAATTTTTTTGAAATCTTGAAAATAGCACATTCATTGCTTTTATATAGCAACACTGCAACATTTTATCACACAGCAATTTTATTTGTTACAAATGTTTTGCTTTGCAAATAGTGTACAAATAACGCAATGGACTGACGGGGGTGCTCAGGTGAAAAAAAGGTTGAAAACCAGTGACCTATTGGATAATGTATTTATATACAGCTATTTATATAGCAGTTATTCAACTCACCTCTGTATCTCTGGCAGAGTCATTTTCTCAAGCTTCTCAAACTCATCCTCTGTATAGAGTCTATAGCATATACCACTGTCCTCCCTCCCTGCTCTTCCAGTGCGTTGCCAGGCCTGGGCCTTGGATACCCGCTGAACTGCTAGAACTTCAAGGCCACTTTCTAGGAGAAAAACAAGAGTTATAGTGAAACTTACCTTTGTTAACTCTTTCTTTGAGGTCCATAGGGTCCACAAAGATACCATAGGGTTGCAGGTGGTGAAGGACCTGGGCACCAAAGCTTTTTCGAATCCCATGATGCTCCGGTCCTTCTCCCCTATACCCCACCTCCATGCTCAGGCATCTTCAGTTTTGTCAACAAGATCAAGGCAGGAGCAGGGCAGAAGGAATATTGTGACACACACAAGAACACACACAAGAACACACACACACACACACACACACACACACACACACACACACACACACACACTCTCTCTCTCTCTGATAGGAGTAGGGAACTGGTGACCAAGAAGAGTAACCCATAGAAGCAAGGTGCGTCAGGGTAGGAGCCCTGTGGACCCTATGAACCTTGAAGACAGAGTTAACAAAAGGTACATTTTACCATAACTCTGGTTTTCTTCTTCGGGTTCCAAGGGGCTCCACAGGGATACCATGGGGATGTCCCAAAGCAGTTATTTCAAGGGAGGGGACGCTCCTGAGCAGATAAAAGAATCTGGCGTCCAAATGAAGCATCCTATGGAAGCAAATGTTTCAAAGGCATAGAACCTAAGATAGGGGTGGACAGAGGACCATGTAGCCGCCCCGTGGAATTGTTCTGCAGAGGCTCCATGGTGTGCTGCCCGCGACGCGAGTAGAATGAGCTGTGACTGTAGCTGGTACAGGAAGTTCACCCTGAGTGTACGTTTGTAAATGGACATACGAATCCATCTGGACAAAGTTTGTTTGTCAGCTGGCCAACCCCTCTTGTGGAAGCCATAGAAGACACAGAGGGAGTCATATTACCAAACGGAACTGGTACAATCCACATAAATCCGTAGAGCACGGACCACATCAGGGGAGGCCTCACCAGTCGAAAGATTCGAAGAGAGTAAGAGGGGTAGCACAAGTTTCTCATAAAATTTATACCAGGACACTACCTTAAGAAGATAACTGGGCCTAGTACGAAGCACAGCCCTGTCCCTATGGAGGGGGAGCCGCAAGACAATGCTTCCAAATCGGATACCCTACGAGCAGAAGCAATGAATACGGGATACGGCAGGAATACGGTTTTAGCAGTTAACCACTTTGAGTCCACTAATTCCAGAGGTACAAATGGAGGCCACTGAAAAGCTCTGAGGACCACTGATAAATCTCACGGAGCTATCGGAGGTACATATGGAGGTTGAACAGAAAGTACACCCTGGAGAAGTAATATCCAGTGGAAGAGCAATTATTTGACGGAACCAAATGGACAGCTCCTCAATGTGCACTTGCAATGTTGCTAGACGAAGTCCTAGAGTCAATCCAGCTTGGAGGAAGGCGAGAATCCTGGATACTCAAAAAATAGGATTTTAATACCTACCGGTAAATTATTTTCTCGTAGTCCATAAGGGGTATTGGGGACACATTAGTACGATGGGTTTAGTTGGGGTCCAAAGGAGCCAGTGCACTTTAAATTTCTTCCACTGGGTGTGCAGGCTCCTCTCCTCTATGCCCCCTCCCACAGGCAGTTATAAGTAAAACAGTGACGAAGGAGAAAGGACATATATGAGAGAAGGAACATGACAACAAAGGGTGGTGAGATTTACACACCAGCACACCACAAACATATAACAACCAGCAACGGCTGGCAACAACAACAACAACAACAACAACAACAACAACAACAGTAACAGCTGAACAGGTAACTATAGAACAAGAACCCGCAGAAATGCCAACGCACTGAGGCGGGCGCCCAATATCCCTTATGGACTATGAGAAAAGGATTTACTGGTAGGTATTAAAATCCTATTTTCTCTAGCATCCATAAGGGATGTTTGGGGGAAACTAATATGATGGGGACGTCCCAAAAATTCCAGAACGGGTGGGAACGTGCAGAGACTGCTGCAGCGCCGCCTGCCCAAACTGGGTATCCTCTTGGCCAGGGTATCAAACTTGTAGAATTTCACAAAAGTGTTCTTCACCGACCAGGTAGCGGCTCGGCATAGTTGCAAGGCCGAGACTCCACGGGCAGCCGCCCAGGAAGAGCCCACTGATCTAATAGAGTGGACCTTTAGGGACTTAGGAACAGGTAAGGCTGCCGACACATAGGCCTGTTGGATAGTAAGCCTAATCCAACCAGCAATGGACTGCTTCGAAACAGTGCAACCCTTCTTCTGCGCATCATCGAGCACGAACAAGGAATCGGTCTTTCTGATCCGAGCTGTACGCTTGACATAGATCTTCAAGACACGCACAGCATCCAAAGCCTCCGGAGGAGCAGAAGCGTCAGAACTGGACGGAACCACAATAGTTTGATTCAGATGAAACGCGGAGACAACCTTCAGCAGGAACTGCTGTCTAGTCCTGAGCTCCGCTCTGTCCACGTAAAAAAACAAGTAAGGACTTTTACACGATAAGGCCCCTAATTCTGAAACACGTCGAGCAGAATCCAGGGCCAGTAACATCACCGTCTTCCACGTGAGGTACTTATCTTCTACCGTCATCAGAGGTTCAAACCAGGAGGACTGTAGAAAATAAGATTTTACTTACCGATAAATCTATTTCTCGGAGTCCGTAGTGGATGCTGGGGTTCCTGAAAGGACCATGGGGAATAGCGGCTCCGCAGGAGACAGGGCACAAAAAGTAAAGCTTTTTCCGATCAGGTGGTGTGCACTGGCTCCTCCCCCCATGACCCTCCTCCAGACTCCAGTTAGGTACTGTGCCCGGACGAGCGTACACAATAAGGGAGGATTTTGAATCCCGGGTAAGACTCATACCAGCCACACCAATCACACCGTACAACTTGTGATCTAAACCCAGTTAACAGTATGATAACAGCGGAGCCTCTGAAAGATGGCTTCCTTCAACAATAACCCGAATTAGTTAACAATAACTATGTACAATTTATGCAGATAATCCGCACTTGGGATGGGCGCCCAGCATCCACTACGGACTCCGAGAAATAGATTTATCGGTAAGTAAAATCTTATTTTCTCTATCGTCCTAGTGGATGCTGGGGTTCCTGAAAGGACCATGGGGATTATACCAAAGCTCCCAAACGGGCGGGAGAGTGCGGATGACTCTGCAGCACCGAATGAGAGAACTCCAGGTCCTCCTTAGCCAGAGTATCAAATTTGTAAAATTTTACAAACGTGTTCTCCCCTGACCACGTAGCTGCTCGGCAAAGTTGTAATGCCGAGACCCCTCGGGCAGCCGCCCAAGATGAGCCCACCTTCCTTGTGGAGTGGGCCTTTACAGATTTAGGCTGTGGCAGGCCTGCCACAGAATGTGCAAGCTGGATTGTGCTACAGATCCAACGAGCAATCGTCTGCTTAGACGCCGGAGCACCCATCTTGTTGGGTGCATACAATATAAACAACGAGTCAGATTTTCTGACTCCAGCTGTCCTTGCAATATATATTTTTAATGCTCTGACAACGTCCAGTAACTTGGAGTCCTCCAAGTCACTTGTAGCCGCAGGCACTACAATAGGCTGGTTCAGATGAAATGCTGACACCACCTTAGGGAGAAAATGCGGACGAGTCCGCAGTTCTGCCCTGTCCGAATGGAAAATCAGATATGGGCTTTTGTAAGATAAAGCTGCCAATTCTGACACTCTCCTGGCAGAAGCCAGGGCTATAAGCATGGTCACTTTCCATGTGAGATATTTCAAATCCACCTTTTTTAGTGGTTCAAACCAATGAGATTTTAGGAAATCCAAAACCACATTGAGATCCCACGGTGCCACTGGAGGCACCACAGGAGGCTGTATATGCAGCACTCCCTTAACAAAGGTCTGGACTTCAGGGACTGAAGCCAATTCTTTTTGAAAGAAAATCGACAGGGCCGAAATTTGAACCTTAAGAGATCCCAATTTGAGACCCATTGACAATCCTGATTGCAGGAAATGTAGGAATCGACCCAGTTGAAATTCCTCCGTCGGAGCACTCCGATCTTCGCACCACGCAACATATTTTCGCCAAATTCGGTGATAATGTTGCACGGTTACTTCCTTCCTTCCTTGCTTTAATCAAAGTAGGAATGACTTCTTCCGGCATGCCTTTTTCCTTTAGGATCCGGCGTTCAACCGCCATGCCGTCAAACGCAGCCGCGGTAAGTCTTGAAACAGACAGGGACCCTGCTGAAGCAAGTCCCTCCTTAGAGGTAGAGGCCACGGATCTTCCGTGATCATCTCTTGAAGTTCCGGGTACCAAGTCCTTCTTGGCCAATCCGGAACCACTAGTATCGTTCTTACGCCTCTTTGCCGTATAATTCTCAATACTTTTGGTATGAGAGGCAGAGGAGGAAACACATACACCGACTGGTACACCCAAGGCGTTACCAGCGCGTCCACAGCTATTGCCTGCGGATCTCTTGACCTGGCGCAATACCTGTCCAGTTTTTTGTTGAGGCGAGACGCCATCATGTCCACCATTGGTCTTTCCCAACGGGTTACCAGCATGTGGAAGACTTCTGGATGAAGTCCCCACTCTCCCGGGTGAAGATCGTGTCTGCTGAGGAAGTCTGCTTCCCAGTTGTCCACTCCCGGGATGAACACTGCTGACAGTGCTATCACATGATTCTCTGCCCAGCGAAGAATCCTTGCAGCTTCTGCCATTGCACTCCTGCTTCTTGTGCCGCCCTGTCTGTTCACATGGGCGACTGCCGTGATGTTGTCCGACTGGATCAACACCGGTTTTCCCTGAAGCAGAGGTTCTGCCTGGCTTAGAGCATTGTATATTGCTCTTAGTTCCAGAATGTTTATGTGAAGAGACGTTTCCAGGCTCGTCCATACTCCCTGGAAGTTTCTTCCTTGTGTGACTGCTCCCCAGCCTCTCAGGCTGGCGTCCGTGGTCACCAGGATCCAATCCTGTATGCCGAATCTGCGGCCCTCCAATAGATGAGCACTCTGCAACCACCACAGAAGAGACACCCTTGTCCTTGGAGACAGGGTTATCCGCAGGTGCATCTGAAGATGCGACCCTGACCATTTGTTCAACAGATCCCTTTGGAAAATTCTTGCGTGGAATCTGCCGAATGGAATTGCTTCGTAAGAAGCCACCATTTTTCCCAGGACTCTTGTGCATTGATGTACAGACACCTTTCCTGGTTTTAGGAGGTTCCTGACAAGCTCGGATAACTCCTTGGCTTTTTCCTCCGGGAGAAAAACCTTTTTCTGAACCGTGTCCAGAATCATCCCTAGGAACAGCAGACGAGTTGTCGGCATTAACTGGGATTTTGGAATATTCAGAATCCACCCGTGCTGTTTTAGCACTTCCTGAGACAGTGCTAATCCCATCTCTAGCTGTTCTCTGGACCTCGCCCTTATTAGGAGATCGTCCAAGTATGGGATAATTAATACGCCTTTTCTTCGAAGAAGAATCATCATCTCGGCCATTACCTTTGTAAAGATCCGAGGTGCCGTGGACAATCCGAACGGCAGCGTCTGAAACTGATAGTGACAGTTTTGTACAACGAACCTGAGGTACCCCTGGTGCGAGGGGTAAATTGGAACGTGGAGATACGCATCCTTGATGTCCAAGGATACCATAAAGTCCCCCTCTTCCAGGTTCGCTATCACTGCTCTGAGTGACTCCATTTTGAACTTGAACTTCTTTATGTACAGGTTCAAGGACTTCAGATTTAGAATAGGCCTTACCGAGCCATCCGGCTTCGGTACCACAAAAAGAGTGGAATAATACCCCTTCCCTTGTTGCAGAAGAGGTACCTTGACTATCACCTGCTGAGAGTACAGCTTGTGAATGGCTTCCAACACCGTCTCCCTTTCGGAGGGGGACGTTGGTAAAGCAGACTTCAGGAAACGGCGAGGTGGATCTGTCTCTAATTCCAACCTGTATCCCTGAGATATTATCTGCAGGATCCAGGGATCTACTTGCGAGTGAGCCCACTGCGCGCTGTAATTTTTGAGACGACCCCCCACGGTCCCCGAGTCCGCTTGAGAAGCCCCAGCGTCATGCTGAGGCTTTTGTAGAAGCCGGGGAGGGCTTCTGATCCTGGGAAGGAGCTGCGTGTTGCTGTCTCTTCCCTCGACCTTTGCCTCGTGGCAGATATGAATAGCCCTTTGCTCTCTTATTTTTAAAGGAACGAAAGGGCTGCGGTTGAAAAGTCGGTGCCTTTTTCTGTTGGGGAGTGACTTGAGGTAGAAAGGTGGATTTCCCGGCTGTAGCCGTGGCCACCAAATCTGATAGACCGACTCCAAATAACTCCTCCCCTTTATACGGCAAAACTTCCATATGCCGTTTTGAATCCGCATCGCCTGTCCACTGTCGCGTCCATAAAGCTCTTCTGGCCGAAATGGACATAGCACTTACCCGTGATGCCAGTGTGCATATATCCCTCTGTGCATCACGCATATAAAGAAATGCATCCTTTATTTGTTCTAACGACAGTAAAATATTGTCCCTGTCCAGGGTATCAATATTTTCAATCAGGGATTCTGACCAAACTACCCCCGCACTGCCCATCCAGGCAGTCGCTACAGCTGGTCGTAGTATAACACCTGCATGTGTGTATATACTTTTTTGGATATTTTCCATCCTCCTATCTGATGGATCTTTAAGTGCGGCCGTCTCAGGAGAGGGTAACGCCACTTGTTTAGATAAGCGTGTTAGCGCCTTGTCCACCCTAGGAGGTGTTTCCCAGCGCTCCCTAACCTCTGGCGGGAAAGGGTATAATGCCAATAATTTCTTTGAAATTATCAGCTTTTTATCAGGGGCAACCCACGCTTCATTACACACGTCATTTAGTTCTTCTGATTCAGGAAAAACTATAGGTAGTTTTTTCATACCCCACATAATACCCTGTTTAGTGGTACCTGTAGTATCAGCTAAATGTAACGCCTCCTTCATTGCCAAAATCATATAACGTGTGGCCCTACTGGAAAATACGGTTGATTCGTCACCGTCACCACTGGAGTCATCGCCTGTGTCTGGGTCTGTGTCGACCGACTGAGGCAAAGGGCGTTTCACAGCCCCTGACGGTGTTTGAGTCGCCTGGACAGGCACTAATTGATTGTCCGGCCGTCTCATGTCGTCAAACGACTGCTTTAGCGTGTTGACACTATCCCGTAGTTCCATAAATAAAGGCATCCATTCTGGTGTCGACTCCCTAGGGGGTGACATCCTCATATTTGGCAATTGCTCCGCCTCCACACCAATATCGTCCTCATACCTGTCGACACACACGTACCGACACACAGCAGACACACAGGGAATGCTCCTAACGAAGACAGGACCCACTAGCCCTTTGGGGAGACAGAGGGAGAGTTTGCCAGCACACACCAAAAGCGCTATATATATATATCAGGGATAGGCTTATAATAAGTGCTCCCTTATAGCTGCTTTGTTATATCAAAATATCGCCATAAATGTGCCCCCCCCTCTCTGTTTTACCCTGTTTCTGTAGTGCAGTGCAGGGGAGAGACTTGGGAGCCGTCCTGACCAGCGGAGCTGTGAGAGGAAATGGCGCCGTGTGCTGAGGAGATAGGCCCCGCCCCTTTTCCGGCGGGCTCGTCTCCCGCTATTTAGAAAAATTAGGCAGGGGTTAAATATCTCCATATAGCCTCTAGGGCTATATGTGAGGTATTTTTAGCCTTTATAGGTACTCATTTGCCTCCCAGGGCGCCCCCCTCCCAGCGCCCTGCACCCTCAGTGACTGCCGTGTGAAGTGTGCTGAGAGGAAAATGGCGCACAGCTGCAGTGCTGTGCGCTACCTTTAGAAGACTGCAGGAGTCTTCAGCCGCCGATTCTGGACCTCTTCTGATTTCAGCATCTGCAAGGGGGCCGGCGGCGTGGCTCCGGTGACCATCCAGGCTGTACCTGTGATCGTCCCTCTGGAGCTTGATGTCCAGTAGCCAAGAAACCAATCCATCCTGCACGCAGGTGAGTTGACTCCTTCTCCCCTCAGTCCCTCGCTGCAGTGATCCTGTTGCCAGCAGGAATCACTGTAAAATAAAAAACCTAGCTAAACTTTCTCTAAGCAGCTCTTTAGGAGAGCCACCTAGATTGCACCCTTCTCGGCCGGGCACAAAAATCTAACTGGAGGAGGGTCATGGGGGGAGGAGCCAGTGCACACCACCTGATCGGAAAAAGCTTTACTTTTTGTGCCCTGTCTCCTGCGGAGCCGCTATTCCCCATGGTCCTTTCAGGAACCCCAGCATCCACTAGGACGATAGAGAAATTTCAATACTACATCCAAATCCCAGGTTGCCGTAGGCGGCACAAAGGGAGGTTGTATGTGGAGTACCCCTTGCAACAAGGTCTGAACTTCTGGCTACACTGCCTATTTCTTCTGAAAGAAAATGGAGGGAGCTGAAATCTGGACCTTAATGGAACCCAGACGTAAGCCCTTATCCACACCAGCCTGCAGAAAACGTAGGAAAGGTCCCAAGTGAAACTCTGCAGGTGGATACGTGCGTTCCTCGCACCAAGAGACATATCTCCTCCAGATATGATAGTGTTTTGACGTCACAGGTTTCCTGGCCTGAACCATGGTTGCAATAACCTTCTTGGAAAGGACCTTGTGAGCTAGGCTGTTCCACTCAACCTCCATGCCGTCAAACGAAGATGCTGTAAGTCTGGGTAGACGAACGGTCCTTGTTGAAGAAGATCGCTCCTGAGTGGTAGAGGCCAAGGGTCTTGGACGGACATGTCCAGAAGATCCGCGTACCACTCCCTCAGAGGCCAATCCGGGGCAATTAGAATTGTCTGGACACCTTGATTCCTGATTCACTTTAGCACTCTTGGGAGCAATGGGATCGGAGAAAACAGGTAGACCAGCCAGTACGGCCAAGGCGACGCCAGTGCGTCCACTGCCCTCGCCTGAGGGTCCCTGGTCCGCGAGCAATACCAGGGAAGTTTCTTGTTAAGACGAGAAGCCATCATGTCTATTTGTGGGCAACCCCACCGGTCGATGATCTGCTGAAACACCACATAGTGGAGTTCCCACTCGCCCGGGTGGAGATCGTGACGACTCAGGAAGTCCGCCTCCCAGTTGTCCACACCCGGAATGAAGATTGCCGACATGGCTCTTGCATTTCTTTCCGCCCAGAGGAGTATCTTTGACACCTCTCGCATGCAGGCAATGCTTTTTGTCCTTACTTGTCGATTGATATATGCCACCGCCGTGGCGTTGTCCAACTGTACCTGGATCGCATGATCCTTGAGCAGAGGACAGGCTTGAAGAAGAGCATTGTAGATTGCCCGAAGTTCCAGAATGTTGATTTGAAGGAGGCTTTCGTGGGCTGACCAACTGCCCTGGAACTGCGCCCCTTGGGTGACAGCTCCCCATACTCTCAGACTCGCATCCGTCGTGAGGAGGGTCCAATCCTGAATTCCGAAACTCCTGCCCTCCAGGTGACTGGAGGACTGTAGCCACCACAGGAGGAAAATCCAGGCCTGAGGTGACAGCTGAATCATCCGGAGCATCTGGAGATGTGATCCAGACCACTTGCTCAGGAGATCCAACTGAAACGTTCTGGCATGGAAGCTCCTATACTGGATTGCCTCGTAGGAGGCAACTATCTTTCCCAACAATCTTATGAAGAGATGTACGGACATTCAAGTAGGGTAGAGCACCATGCGGACCATCTCCTGAAGAGTTGTCGCCTTGTCCTCTGGTAGAAACACCTTCTGGGCCACAGTATCCAGCAACATCCCCAGGAACAGGAGCCTCTGAGTTGGCTCCAGGTGGGACTTCTGTAAGTTGAGGATCCACCCATGGCTGGACAGAAGACGGATGGTGCGGTCGATATGGAGCAACAAAATCTCCCTGGATCTTGCCTTTATCAGAAGATCGTCCAGATAAGGGACCACATTGATCCCTTTGACCTGGAGTCGAAGCATCATCTCCGCCACCACCTTCGTGAATACCCTCGGGGCTGTTGACAGGCCGAAGGGCAGTGCCTGGAATTGTAAGTGATCGTCCAGCAGGGCAAACCGCAGGTACGCCTGATGAGGAGGCCAAATTAGAATATGGCGATAGGTGTCCTTGATATCCAAGGAGACCATAAATTCCTGTTCTTCCAGGTCCGCAATCTCTGCTTGCAGGGATTCCATTCTGAACTTGTACATCCTCAAATAAGGATTCAAGGATGTCAGATTTAGAATGGGTCTGACCGAACCATCCGGCTTCGGCACCACAAACGGGTTTGAGTAAAACCCCTTGCCGCGTTGCGGCTGTAGCACTGGAACAATGACGTGGGACTGGACCACCTTTCGGATAGCCTGTTACGTAACTTGCATATCCTCCAAAGCTGGGAAGCTTGATTTGAAAAATCGTTGGGGGGAGGAAGAGAGTACTGTCGAACTCCAGATTGTAGCCTTGAGAAACAAGTTCCCTGGCCCAGGCATCCTGGCAGGTCTCCCAGACGCGGCTGAAGTGAGGCAGTCGAGCTCCCACCTCAAGATCCCCTCGGGGTGAATGAGCACAGTCATGCTGAGGCATTAGTAGAAGCAGAACTGGTGGACTGTTCCTGAGAACTGGTAATTGCAGGTTTTCTGGACTTACCTCTGGTGCCCCTAGCTGCATTGGAGGCACCTCTGGCCTTCGATCGAAATGTGCGAGACCGAAAGGACTGGACAGACAGTCTCGGATAGGAATGTCTCACAGGCGGGGCCCCAAGGGGAGAAACGTGGATTTCCCAGCAGTAACCTTGGAAATCCATGCATCCAACTCACCCCAAAAGCCATTCCCCCAGAAAAGTGGAGAGACTCCACATTACATTTGGATTCTGTGTGCACAATCCACTGACGCAACCACAAGGCCCTGCGTGCAGACACCGCCATGGCCGACGTCCGAGCATTTAAGTTCCCCATCTACTTGAGGGAATCACAGAGGACACGGGTAGTGTCCTGAATGTGTTTCAGAAAGGTAACCATGGTAACTAAGGGCATATCCCCCGAGAGGTCCCCCTGAATTTGCGTGGCCCAAGAATGAATGGCATGGGTCATCCAGCAACCCGCAATGACCAGTCTTTGTGAAAGATTTTAGGGTAGTCTCTATCTTTCTATCCCTAGGATCCTTCATAGTAAAGGAGCCCAGGGCAGGCACCACCGCCTTCTTAGACAGGTGAGAGACTGAGACATCCACCCCAGGAGATTCCTCACAAAATTTTCTCCCTTGAGGAGCAAATGGGAAAGTGCGCAAAAACTTTTTGCACACTTGGAATTGTTTGTCTGGATTTTTCCAGGCCTGTTTGAATAAGTAATCTAACTCTGGAGATTCATGGAAAGTGACCTTGGGCTTGTTTTGTACAAAGAAAAATGACTGCTGTCAAGACGCGTCCTCTAGAGGGAGGTGTAACACATCCCTTATAGCCAAAACGAGGGGTTCAATACCCTGAGTAGAATGGGGATCCCCACTAACGGGATCCAGGTCATCCCCATCATCTTGTATATCATTATCTGTATCAGAGAGCAGAGCAGGTAACCCACGCGTAAGGGGATCTGCATGAAAGGGAGGGGGGGGGGGGGGCTATGCATCAGCCCTAGCAGCTAAATCTGCAACAGCTTGTTGTAGTAGCGGAGTCTTCTGCACATTTAGCAGTGAGCTGGGATGACATATCTGACATCATAGTTTTAAGAGACCCTAACCAGTGGGGCTCTGTACCCTCTCCCCCAACCTCTTCACTAATTTGTGAATATTGGCTGCACTGCTCAAAGGAAACAGAGTCATTAGATAATGGAGATAATCTGGTGTGACAGATACTGCACAGCTTGTGCTTACCCATATTTCACAGTAAGTACAAAAAATATACACATACACACAGACAGTTATAATGCAGGCCTGCCCTACTGTACGTGAGAGGAGACACAGAGAGAGGGCGAATACCAGCACACCCTGAGCTGCACAGCCCTAGTGAGACTTTCAGCTCTGTTAATCACAGTAACACATAATGCAGTCCTTAATAGGCTCAGAATAGTGTACACAAGCGGCTCTCCCCTTTAACTACACCCTGTACCAGTTTCCAGTGTGTCTGTGAGGCAGGAAGCACTGAGAGTGTGCTGTTGATGACTGCTGTAAGCAGAGGAAGACGCCAAAACGCCGCTGGTCCCGCCCTGTGGAAGCTCCGCCCCCTCCAATAAGGCCGGAGCTGTACATATTA
Organism: Pseudophryne corroboree; assembly: GCF_028390025.1. Taxonomy (NCBI): domain Eukaryota; kingdom Metazoa; phylum Chordata; class Amphibia; order Anura; family Myobatrachidae; genus Pseudophryne; species Pseudophryne corroboree. Next base: position 445,498,500 of record NC_086445.1, read on the forward strand.
TTTATACGGGCAAAGTCTCCAAATAAGCTTAAAACCTCACACAAGTGCTAGCAGTTTTGTGCCAGTGTACACACGGGGATCCTAGCGGGACCCCCCAGGGAGGGTCCCGTACGCCGCGCTCGTGGGCAGCCGCACTTTGAACCGGGGACCCCACTAGCGGGGTCCCCGGTGTGTACTCACCACCGATGTCACCTTCAGGCAGCGTTAAGCATGTCCGGCGTGCTGTGGCTGTGACAGCCAAGGCACAGTGCCCCGCTGAACAAACAGCCCCTCAAGACGGTGGTCTTGCAACGGGGAAGCGGCTCTGCACCTTGCAAGGCCGGTGACCATCCCCCCCCCTAACTCCCACGGCGCAGGTATGCTGTTGCCCAGGCAGCATACCAAATTTTTTTTTAAATGAAATTGAAGAAAACTCTCTGGAGCTGCAGATATGTGCATCCTTTCCTGAGGGCACTTTTTTCTAAACTGCCTGCGGGAGGGGGCATAGAAGGGAGGAGCCAGCACACCCAGTTGAAGAAATTTAAAGTGCACTGGCTCCTTTGGACCCCGTCTATACACCATCGTACTAGTGTCCCCCCAATATCCCTTATGGATGCTAGAGAAAACCTGTGTGTTATAGCGCTTTAGAGCGCACCATTGCAGGTATGTATGCCACACTAGATAACCGATATGGGCAGATGCTGGTTTTCTCGTATTAAGCATGGTTTAGACAACAGACCATGAAAATCAGACCATAAAAATCATTTTGCCCTCAGGATTGATGACTCAAGAGCCACGCCGTCAAAGACAGATGAGCCAGGTCTGGATGTAGATAAGGACCCTGAGACAACAGGTCTGGTCGCCAGGGAAGTGGAATCGAAGCGTCTTTGAATATGTTCTGTAGATTGAAGAACCAATGACGTCTCGGGGCCACTACTATGATGGTGCCTCCTTCTTGTTTGAATTTCAGAAGATCCCTTGGAAGAAGGGAAACCGGATGGAAAACATACTGAGCAGTACCCAATCCGGGATCCAGAAGGGTTGTCCCTTGTCAAGGTTACTGTTAAACCGGGACAGAATCAGGTGTTGTAGAGGCCTGGTGTGGAACTGGGCATACTACACCCTGTCGAATGGTGGAGACCAGGGATCCCAGTACTTGCCTGGCTGAGTGTATGGACACACTCCAACTGCTGAGCATGTGGTGAAGCTGCTGCTGAAGCTTTGAGATATTTTCCCATGCCAGGATGAACCTGTGGACCAGAGAAACCAGTAGAGGTCCTGGATATATCATAAGCTGTGAGCGACAACTTTTTCCAGTTGACGAGCCACTCGTGTGTAGGAAGGCAAAAGTCAACTGTAGATGGCATTGTAGTATTTCCGGGGAATGTGCAAAGAGGACGAGATCTTCCTTATCAGGACTTATTCTGAATCCCTGACGGCATAGGTATGCTGCTATAACCGCCTCCAAACGGCAATGCCTGACATTGGAAATGTTGGTGCAGAATAGCAAACTGTAGAAATTGGTGGTGAGAATTTCTAGATGAAGTGCCCGGCTCCATTACTAGAACAATGGGAGTGTAGGATTTCCATAAGGAACATGGTTATTAGGACAAACCTGTTGAGAGATGCGAGGTTTAGGATAGGTCGATGAGACCCACTGGGTTTCTGCACCAAGAATAGTGTTTGAACAAAACCCAGTCCCACGTTGTCAGCAAGGGACTGTATTACCACTCCTGATTGAAGGAGGGATTGAATAACCTTTTGTAGGGCCGATGCCTTGCTGGGGTCTGCAGGGGAGCTTGTGAAACAGAATTGTTTAAGGGGTCGTCTCTTGAAGGAGACAGCATACTCATGACAGCATACCCATGAGAGACTACTTCTTGCACCCAGGCTTCTGTTGTAGTTAGGCGCCAAACATGTGCAAACTGGAGACCGGCTTCCCACCCTGGAGTCCCCCAGGAGGAGGCCCGCCCCCTTAGACTCAGGCTTGTCGTCACAATTGGTTGGATACTGTCTTGCAGCTCATGTCTGCTTAGGCCTGGGTTTTGTAGCCTTATTAGACGTTGTTTGTCCAGGAAAGGATTGGCTTTTGGCTTTCCCTTGTGGATGAAAGGCACGAAAATTGGAGGGCCAAGCCCGTGGCGCAGGGACCGACGCAGGAAAGCTGTCTTGGCAGCCTCTAGTGTAACCACTATTTTGTCCAATTCCGAATAGGATATCCCCTGAAGAGTAAGGATTCTAATGCCTTCTTAGAATCCATGTCCACTTTCCATAAGTAGAACCAGATAATGCATCTAGCAAGCACTTAGATAACCGACGCTTTGGATGCCAGGATACCAGAATCCAAAACTGCATTGTCCAAGTAAGAAGCAGCTTCTCTGACATGGTAGATGTATGACACACTTGCTATTGAAATATACGAGGGAAGCCCATCTTTTAAATCGTCAACCCAGTGTACAATTGCTTTAGCCACCCAGGCGGCTGCAACCGTAGGTCTGGTGAGGGCACCTGTAAGGGAGCATATAGACCTGAATCAGGTTTCCATCCTCCTATCCATAGTATCCTTTAAGGAAGATGGTGCAGTAATAGGCAAAGTGGATGATTTCACCAACCGTGCTACATGAGAATCTACTGGTGGGTAGAACAAAGTTAATCGCTTAGGTAGCAGGAGTATCCCAAGCGTCATGTCTGAATTAGGTGTTAAGACTGAGGAAACTCCTCCTTAAGTACCTTTAAAGAGCTGTTTTTTGTTCAGTAGTAGAAACATCATCTTTTTCAGAATAGATTTGACCACTATGAGTGCAGCCATATTTAGGGCCGAGTGGCCCTCCTCCCCTCCTGGGGGAAGCTCAGTGAGAGAGGCATCAGTCTTTTCTTCTTTTTCTCCAGATGAAGCCTCTGAATCTGTAATTTGTGCAGACAGAGAATGAGACAGTACACCTAGTGGCCCTAGAGGGCAAAGGCCTGTCATTCTGAAACATCTGCTGGAAAGCCACAAAGGTTTGTGACAGGCTCTGTACTGAGGTAGAGAGCACGTCCACCCAAGGGGGATTAATGATCGTGACTTGTATAGCCTGAGGCACAGCTGGGACTTTAATAGCCATATGTACCTGCTAAGGAATTCCCACAGGGGGAGCCACTGCAGGGATTTCCAGATGTTCAGCTATCAGACTCAATAAGTGAGAAAAAAAATAAGATTTTACTTACCGATAAATCTATTTCTCATAGTCCGTAGTGGATGCTGGGGACTCCGTCAGGACCATGGGGAATAGCGGCTCCGCAGGAGACAGGGCACAAAAGCAAGCTTTTAGGATCACATGGTGTGTACTGGCTCCTCCCCCTATGACCCTCCTCCAAGCCTCAGTTAGGTACTGTGCCCGGACGAGCGTACACAATAAGGAAGGATCTTGAATCCCGGGTAAGACTCATACCAGCCACACCAATCACACCGTACAACTTGTGATTTGAACCCAGTTAACAGTATGATAACAATGAAGTAGCCTCTAAAAAAGATGGCTCACAACAATAATAACCCGATTTTTTGTAACAATAACTATGTACAAGTAATGCAGACAATCCGCACTTGGGATGGGCGCCCAGCATCCACTACGGACTATGAGAAATAGATTTATCGGTAAGTAAAATCTTATTTTCTCTAACGTCCTAGTGGATGCTGGGGACTCCGTCAGGACCATGGGGATTATACCAAAGCTCCCAAACGGGCGGGAGAGTGCGGATGACTCTGCAGCACCGAATGAGAGAACTCCAGGTCCTCCTCAGCCAGGGTATCAAATTTGTAGAATTTTGCAAACGTGTTTGCCCCTGACCAAGTAGCTGCTCGGCAAAGTTGTAAAGCCGAGACCCCTCGGGCAGCCGCCCAAGATGAGCCCACCTTCCTTGTGGAATGGGCATTTACAGATTTTGGCTGTGGCAGGCCTGCCACAGAATGTGCAAGCTGAATTGTACTACAAATCCAACGAGCAATAGTCTGCTTAGAAGCAGGAGCACCCAGCTTTTTGGGTGCCTACAATATAAACAGCAAGTCAGACTTTCTGACTCCAGCCGTCCTGGAATTATATATATATATATATTTTCAGGGCCCTGACAACGTCTAGCAACTTGGAGTCCTCCAAGTCCCTAGTGGCCGCAGGCACCACAATAGGTTGTTTCAGGTGAAACGCTGACACCACCTTAGGAAGAAACTGGGGACGAGTCCGCAGTTCTACCCTGTCCGAATGGAAAATCAAATATGGGCTTTTGTAAGACAAAGCCGCCAATTTTGACAATCGCCTGGCCGAGGCCAGGGCCAACAGCATGGTCACTTTCCATGCGAGATATTTCAAATCCACAGATTTGAGTGGTTCAAACCAATATGATTTGAGGAATCCCAACACTACGTTGAGATCCCACGGTGCCACTGGAGGCACACAAGGGCTGTATATGCAATACTCCCTTGACAAACGTCTGGACTTCAGGAACTGAAGCCAATTCTTTCTGGAAGAAAATCTATAGGGCCGAAACTTGAACCTTAATGGACCCCAATTTGAGGCTCATAGACACTCCTGTTTGCAGGAAGTGCAGAAATCGACCTAGTTGAAATTTTTTCGTGGGGCCTTCCTGGCCTCACCCACGCAACATATTTTTACCACATGTGGTGATAACGTTGTGCGGTCATCTCCTTCCTGGCTTTGACCAGGGTAGGTATGACCTCTTCCGGAATGCCTTTTCCCTTAGGATCCGGCGTTCAAACCGCCATGCCGTCAAACGCAGTCGCGGTAAGTCTTGGAACAGACAAGGTCCCTGCTGGAGCAGGTCCTTTCTTAAAGGCCGATGCCACGGTTCCTCTTGGAACAGACATGGTACTTGCTGAAAGCAAATCCCTTCTTAGCTCCCGAGGCCATTAGTCCTCTGTGAGCATCTCTTGAAGTTCCGGTTACCAAGTCCCTCTTGGCCAATCCGGAGCCACGAGTATAGTTCTTACTCCTCTATGTCTTATAATTCTCAATACCTTGGTTATGAGAAGCAGAGGAGGGAACACATACACCGACTGTTACACCCACGGTGTTACCAGGACGTCCACAGCTATCGCCTGAAGGTCTCGTGACCTGGCGCAATACCTGTCCCATTTTTTGTTCGGGCGGGACGCCATCATGTCCACCTTTGGTCTTTCCCAACGGTTCACAATCATGCGGAAAACTTCCCGATGAAGTTCCCACTCTCCCGGGTGGAGGTCGTGCCTGCTGAGGAAGTCTGCTTCCCAGTCGTCCACTCCCGGAATGAACACTGCTGACAGTGCTATCACATGATTTTCCGCCTAGCGAAAAATCCTTGCAGTTTTGCCACTGCCCTCCTGCTTCTTGTGCCGCCCTTTCTGTTTACGTGGGCGACTGCCGTGATGTTATCCCACTGGATCAATACCGGCTGACCTTGAAGCAGAGGTCTTGCTAAGCTTAGAGCATTATAAATTTGCTCTTAGCTCCAGTATATTTATGTGGAGAGAATTCTCCAGACTTGATCACACTCCTTGTGTGACTGCTCCCCAGCCTCTCAGGCTGGCCTCCGTGGTCACCAGCATCCAATCCTGAATGCCGAATCTGCGGCCCTCTAGAAGATGAGCACTCTGTAATCACCACAGGAGAGACACCCTTGTCCTTGGATATAGGGTTATCCGCTGATGCATCTGAAGATGCGATCCGGACCATTTGTCCAGCAGATCCCACTGAAGAGTTCTTGCGTGAAATCTGCCGAATGGAAGCGCTTCGTAATAAGCCACCATTTTTACCAGGACTCTTGTGCAATGATGCACTGACACTTTTCCTGGTTTTAGGAGGATCCCGATTAGCTCGGATAACTCCCTGGCTTTCTCTTCTGGGAGAAACACCTTTTCCTGGACTGTGTCCAGAATCATCCCTAGGACCAGCAGACGTGTCGTCGGAACAACTGCGGTTTTGGAATATTTAGAATCCACCCGTGCTGTCGTAGAACTACTTGAGATAGTGCTACTCCGACCTCCAACTGTTCTCTGGACCTTGTTCTTATCAGGAGGTCGTCCATTTTCTTTGAAGACGAATCCTCCTTTCGGTCATTACCTTGGTAAGGACCCGGGGTGCCTTGGACAATCCAACGGCATCGTCTTGAAACTGATAGTGACAGTTCTGTACCACGAACCTGAGGTACCCTTGGTGAGAAAAGGCAAATTTTGGGACATGGAGGTAAGCATCCCTGATGTCCCGGGACACCATATAGTCCCCTTGTTCTTTGCTATCACTGCTCTGAGTGACTCCATCTGGATTTGAACCCTTGCAAGTGTTCAAATTTTTCAGATTTAGAATAGGTCTCACCTAGCCTTCAGTACCACCATATAGTGTGGAGTAATACCCCTTTCCTTGTTGTCGGAGGGGTAATTTTATTATCACCTGCTGGGAATACAGCTTGTGAATTGTTTTCAATACTGCCTCCCTGTCGGAGGGAGACATTGGTACAGCAGACTACAGGAACCTGCGAGGGGGGAAACCTCTCGACATTCCAATCTGTACCCCTTGGATACTACTTGTAGGATCCAGGGGTCCTGTACGGTCCCAGCGTCATGCTGAGAACTTGGTAGAAGCGGTGGAGGGCTTCTGTTCCTGGGAATGGGCTGCCTGCTGCAGTCTTCTTCCCTTTCCTCTATCCCTGGGCAGATATGACTCTTATAGGGACGAAAGGACTGAGGCTGAAAAGACGGTGTCTTTTTCTGCAGAGATGTGACTTAGGGTAAAAAACGGTGGATTTTCCAGCAGTTGCCCTGGCCACCAGGTCCCATGGACCGACCCCAAATAACTCCACCCCTTTATACGGCAATACATCTTTGTGCCGTTTGGAATCTGCATCACCTGACCACTGTCGTGTCCATAAACATCTTCTTGCAGATATGGACATCGCATTTACTCTTGATGCCAGAGTGCAAATATCCCTCTGCGCATCTCGCATATATAGAAATGCATCCTTTAAATGCTCTATAGTCAATAAAATACTGTCCCTGTCAAAGGTATCAATATTTTTAGTCAGGGAATCCGACCAAGCCACCTCAGCTCTGCACATCCAGGCTGAGGCGATCGCTGGTCGCAGTATAACACCAGCATGTGTGTGTATACTTTTTAGGATATTTTTCAGCCTCCTATCAGCTGGCTCCTTAAGTACGGCCCTATCCGTAGATGGTACCGCCACTTGTTCTGATAAGCGTGTGAGCGCCTTATCCACCCTGAGGGGTGTTTCCCACCGCGCCTTAACTTCTGGCGGGAAAGGGTATACCGCCAATAATTTTCTATCGGGGGAAACCCACGCATCATCACACACTTCATTTAATTTATCTGATTCAGGAAAAACTACAGGTAGTTTTTTCACCTCACACATAATACCCTTTTTTGTGGTACTTGGAGTATCAGAAATATGTAACACCTCCTTCATTGCCCTTAACGTGTGGCCCTAAAAGAAAATACGTTTGTTTCTTCACCGTCGACACTGAAATCAGTGTCCGTGTCTGGGTCTGTGTCGACCGACTGAGGTAAATGGGCATTTTACAGCCCCTGACGGTGTTTGAGACGCCTGGACAGATACTAATTTGTTCGCCGGCCCTCTCATGTCGTCAACCGACTTGCAGCGTGTTGACATTGTCACGTAATTTCCATAAATAAGCCATCCATTCCGGTGTCGACTCCCTAGAGAGTGACATCACCATTACAGGCAATTTGCTCCGCCTCCTCACCAATATTTTCCTCATACATGTCGACACACACGTACCGACATACAGCACACATAGGGAATGCTCTGATAGAGGACAGGACCCACTAGCCCTTTGGGGAGACAGAGGGAGAGTTTGCCAGCACACACCAAAACGCTATAATTATCCAGGGACAACCTTTATATAAGTGTTCCTTTTATAGCATTTTAATATATATACATATCGCCAAATCAGTGCCCCCCCTCTCGGTTTTAACCCTGTTTCTGTAGTGCAGTGCAGGGGAGATCATGGGAGCCTTCCCACCAGCCTTTCTGTGAGGGAAAATGGCGCTGTGTGCTGAGGAGAATAGGCCCCGCCCACTTTTCGGCGGGCTTCTTCTCCGGAGTTTTAGATATCTGGCAGGGGTTAAATACATCCATATAGCCTCAAGGGCTATATGTGATGTATTTTTCGCCATACAGGTATTATACATTGCTGCCCAGGGCGCCCCCCCCCAGCGCCCTGCACCCTCCGTGACCGCTGTGTGAAGTGTGCTGACAACAATGGCGCACAGCTGCAGTGCTGTGCGCTACCTGATGAAGACAGAGTCTTCTGCCGCCTGGTTCCGGACCTCTTCATCTTCAGCATCTGCAAGGGGGGTCGGCGGCGCGGCTCCGGGACGAACCCCAGGGCGAGCCCTGTGTTCCGACTCCCTCTGGAGCTATGTCCAGTAGCCTAAGAATCCAATCCATCCTGCACGCAGGTGAGTTGAAAATCTCTCCCCTAAGTCCCTCGATGCAGTGAGCCTGTTGCCAGCAGGACTCACTGAAAATAAAGAACCTAAAAACTTTTTCTAAGCAACTCTTTAAGAGAGCCACCTAGATTGCACCCTTCTCGGCCGGGCACAAAAACCTAACTGAGGCTTGGAGGAGGGTCATAGGGGGAGGAGCCAGTACACACCATGTGATCCTAAAAGCTTGCTTTTGTGCCCTGTCTCCTGCGGAGCCGCTATTCCCCATGGTCCTGACGGAGTCCCCAGCATCCACTAGGACGTTAGAGAAAAGCCAATGGGGGTTCCTGATCGGAGACTGAGGTGGCTGGCTGGTAACCAGACACTGAGGGTGCTGGCTGGTTAAGTGTAATATAACACAAAGCCCATCCTGTATAACATCCAGAGGTGACAAACCTGCAGAATAGGACTTGCATGAGGGTAACAGGTGCTCCAGCCTCTTCACACAGTATGGCAACATTCCGCGAGCAACGCTGACTGAGTTGTGACTATTTTCACTAGCTGTGATTGTATAACCCTTTTAACACCTGGAGCTAGAGTAATAGGGTAGAAAGCGAGGGATAGTTATATGCAGACAGTTAAGAGAAACAGATAGAAGAGCTAGCATAAGTCACACACACACAATGAAGAATACAATATAAACGCAATTTAAGTATGCTGCAACGGGCACTAAAATCAACTTCAAGCAGTAGCTGGTAGGATATAAGTCCTGTATAACCTTGCTCACTGGAGAGGTATACAGGGAAAATGGACCCAGCGTTCCCGGAGACCCACATGTTGCATTGAAAATGGCTGCCACTGGTCTCTGAAGTGGTGAAGAAGGAGCAGCTCAGCGGCGGGAAGACCGCAGTGGACTGGCGGCCTGAACTAGGTGAGGGGACGCAAGCAGAGGCCTGTCCTACTGTATGCCAGCGTTACCCCCAAGGTACCCTGGCCTATTTTAATGCCCACGCCAGTACCTTTAGCCCTGGTAATATAGTGGAGACCAGTGGTCGAACTGGAGTCCACACTGGCGCCTCCAGTCTGTCTCCCGGGACCGGAGGCGGACTGCGATAAAGACGCGGGTACCCGCCTTAACTGCCCCCCGATGCCAGCGTGCAGTCCTGGGGTCCAGAGGGTCAGCAGTGCTAGCTGTGCTCCCTCTCCCTGTACCTGTCAAGCAGGAGTTTCAGCTATCGGTTGGAGGAGTAGCATCGCTTGCGTCAATAGGACTGCCCAGCACTGCTGTTCAAATGTCATTAAACGATTAAAAAATAAAATAAAACATAATACTAAAGTTTGGGGCTGTCTAAAAGCAGCCCCCACTGTTTTAAACGTGCGACTCCTGCCGACACCATATCAAAACTGGGGATGCCTGAGCATGGAGACGGGGTATGGGGGGAGGAGGGAGGGGTGGGACCGGAGTATCTTGGAATACCAAAAGCTTAACTGTTTGGTGCCCAGTCCTTTACTACAAGCTAAATACAACCCCAATGGCTTCCCTGTGGACCCCATATGGAACCCAAAGAAGAATTACAAACTTAAAATAAAAGCTTGAGCTGCTTAGAAGCAGCCCCCACTGTTCAGAGGTGTGGCTCCTGCCAGACACCAAACAAAAGATGAGGATGCCTAAGCGTTGAGGCAGGGTATAGGGGAGAAAGACCGGAGCATCATGCGATTTCAAATGCTTAACTGTTTGGTGCCCAGGTCCTTCACCACCTGCAACCCCATGGTATCCCTGTGGAGCCCTATGGCATGGAACCCGAAGAAGAAATATATATTTAACTTGAGCGATGGAAGAAGAGATATACTCAAGTGAGGAGCAGCCAAAATCTCCTCTGTAAAGTGGTGACTATGAAGTGCGCCACAGTGAGGTGGGTACGGTTATTCTGTGCAGACCTCCAGAAAACTAACAGTGCTACTTAACACAATGTTTGATTTACAGAAAATAGCAAAGGTGTAAGTTTTCAAAATGCCATGGACACCAGAGAAATCAAAGCAGTATGTCTATTTTACAACATTAATGCTTAAATAATTTAACATGGCTTGAACTACATTAATCACAGCAAGACAGGTGGAGCAATTAATTGATCAACTGCAATATACATGTCAAATATTAGTGCCCATTATGTATTTTATATTTATATCTTGAATGTTCTAAACACAAAATATTACCAGAGTTATACTTCTTTGCTTTCACCATGCCAGTGTCTACTACATATTTGATTCCTGTTATGGTGATGGAGGTCTCGGCAATATTGGTGGAAAGAATAACCTTGCGGTGGTCCTGAAAGATAGTTAAGGCATCAAGGTCAACAAAAGATCTCAAATACAAGAGTTGTCATACATTTCCCATGTAACTGCATCATCTAAAAGAGATTATATAGTATTTTCCCAGCTAGAGTTTGTTGTAACAGTAGGTGTTTATACAGATGACCATGTGTGAAAGGATTATGATGCCTAATTGTACAGTGCCGTAAAGTTCCCCGGAACCCTGAGCACATGACGTTGTGCAGAGGGGGCCACCAGCACCAGGATGTGCAGCACTCCGAACGGGTGTAAAGACTGCAGGGTGCCTGCTTGGAGCATACAAAAGATGCTCCAGGCGGCACTGCAAGTTATACTGGCAACAGGATACTGCTCCAGGTGCCCCAATAGCCAGAAGAAAGGGCCGTTAGCCACCAACAATGCTAACCAAGAGCCCTGTGTGACAGCACCACTCACACACCCCAGTTATGGCCCTGACTGTACAGACCATTGTAAATATTACAGCACTAGCCACTGGTGACACAAGAAGAATTTTCAACAGAGAACTTGAGTCCAGGAACCCTGTGTGTAAGAATCATTATGTACTCACGAACCTTGGGTGCATTCTGGAATACTCTGAGTTGTTGTGAATGTGGTAGCGAGGCATAAAGAGGCATCACAGTCATCTGCGGACAGCCATCTGGGAGATGCTTTGCTATGTCCCTGCAGGTCTTAGTCATTGCCTCAATTTCTTCCTGACCAGTCAGAAACACTAGTATGTCATGAGATGCTGGTGCTTCCTTCAAGAACAAAAACAAGATTTATATGTTATAGCAAAACAGTCATGATGCAGATTTGTATTTTATCAGTGTATAAATAACTTTAACAGATTGTCTCAACTGAAAAATAATAAAAAGACCTCAAATATGCAACATGTACATGGTACCGCTAGTCATCTTGTATTAATAATTCAGAGGATTCAGTGGCAATGTTTTGTCACATTACCTGATGAATTTGGAAGACTGTAATCAATGCAGCTTGGAGATAGTCACTTTGGGACTGCTTGGTGTAGTAGACTTGGATGGGATGCTGTCTGCCTTCCAGATAAAGAACCGGGGCCCCATTGAAGTACTGTGAGAACAGATCCACGTCCATTGTGGCTGACATGATAATGACCTGACATGAGAAAAGGGCAATTAGTACGATTTTCAGAAAGTGTGGCCTCAACTATATTAGACACATGGACACATAAGTAATGGTACAAGTTTATTAGAAGAGTCTAGTAGCATTTTAAGGTGGGTACACACTTGCCGATAAAGTAAACAATGTTGCTAATTTTGCCCTTCCTGAGCGACATCGTTTACCATATTGACTAATGTGTAAGCTGCCCAGCGACAAGCGAGGCGCGGCCCCGTGGGTCGTTGACGGCTGTGCATGAAGCTCAATTTGGACTGACGACCAAAAGCTGCATGCACGGCCCGACTGCGGCGTGATGTCACTGAGCGATATCGTTGTTGGCTAAGATTCGTAATTGTCGGGATTTGGAAGGAGATTAAACACGAATGACATCGAATGTGTGAATTTGCAACTTTTTGAATTTTTTACGCCTCATTTACTATGCTGTCGTATTCTGCATTTCCGTGTTTTCCGATGTCAATGTCATTCGTAATTTCGGCCAGTATTTTACGGGAGTGATTAGTAAAACACTGCCGAACTTAACACAACGAATCCCTGACGGATCTGTGAGATCCGTGCAGGGCTTCATTGTGTACCTTAAAAAAAGTGTTTAAAGTGTTCAAAATTCTGAAAAAAATTGCGTGGGGTCCCCCCTCCTAAGCATAACCAGCCTCGGGCTCTTTGAGCTGGTCCTGGTTGTAAAAATACGGGGGGGGGGGGGGGGGGGAAATTGACAGGGGTTCCCCCATATTCTAACAACCAGCACCGGGCTGTGCGCCTGGTCCTGGTGCAAAAAATACGGTGGGAAAAAGACGTAGGTGCCCGCGTATATTTAACACCAGCACTGGGCTCCACTAGTCAGAGAGATAATGCCACAGACGGGGGACACTTTTATATTGGTCCCTGCGGCCCTGCCATTAGATCACCAACTAGTCACCCCTGGCCGGGGTACCCTGGAGGAGTGGGGACCCCTTAAATCAAGGGGTCCCCCCACTCCAGCCACCCAAGGGCCAGGGGTGAAGCCCGAGGCTGTACCCCCATCCAAGGGCGGCGGATGGGAGGCTGATAGCCTTTTGTGTAAAAAAAAGAATAGTTTTTTGTAGCAGTACTACAAGTCCCAGCAAGCCTCCCCGCAAGCTGGTACTTGGAGAACCACAAGTACCAGCATGCGGGGGGGAAACGGGCCCGCTGGTACCTGTAGTTCTACTACAAAAAAATACCCAAATAAAAACAAAAACACACACACCGTGATAGTAAAATTTTATTAAACATACATGCACACTTACATTCATACATGCTTACCTATGTTGACACGAAGCAGTCGGGCCTCTTCTCCAGTAGAATCCACTGGGTACCTGTAAATAAAATTTATACTCACAAACAATCCTGTGTAGATCGGTCCTCTTCTTTAAATTTGTAATCCAAGGGCTTGGTAAAATAAAAAAATAAGATTTTACTTACTGGTAAATCTATTTCTCGTAGTCCGTAGTGGATGCTGGGGACTCCGTAAGGACCATGGGGAATAGACGGGCTCCGCAGGAGACAGGGCACTTTAAGAAAGAATTTGGATACTGGTGTGCTCTGGCTCCTCCCTCTATGCCCCTCCTCCAGACCTCAGTTAAAGAAACTGTGCCCGGAAGAGATGACAGTACAAGGAAAGGATTTTGGAATCCAGGGCAAGACTCATACCAGCCACACCAATCACACCGTATAAATTGTGATAAACTTACCCAGTGAACAGTATGAACAATAATAGAGCATCAGATCAACCCTGATGCAACTAAAACATAACCCTTAAGTAAGCAATAACTATATACAAGCATTGCAGAAGAAGTCCGCACTTGGGAAGGGCGCCCAGCATCCACTACGGACTACGAGAAATAGATTTACCGGTAAGTAAAATCTTATTTTCTCTAACGTCCTAGTGGATGCTGGGGACTCCGTAAGGACCATGGGGATTATACCAAAGCACCCAAACGGGCTGGAGAGTGCGGATGACTCTGCAGCACCGAATGAGCAAACACAAGGTCCTCCTCAGCCAGGGTATCAAACTTGTAGAACTTTGCAAAAGTGTTTGAACCCGACCAAGTAGCTGCTCGGCAAAGCTGTAATGCCGAGACCCCTCGGGCAGCCGCCCAAGAAGAGCCCACCTTCCTTGTGGAATGGGCTTTTACTGATTTTGGCAGCGGCAACCCAGCCGCAGAATGAGCCTGCTGAATCGTGTTACAGATCCAGCGAGCAATAGTTTGCTTTGAAGCAGGAGCACCCAGCTTGTTGGGTGCATACAGGATAAACAGAGACTCAGTTTTCCGGACTCTAGCCGTTCTGGCTACATAAACCTTCAAAGCCCTGACCACATCTAGTAACTAGGAATCCTCCAAGTCACGAGTAGCCACAGGCACCACAATAGGTTGGTTCATATGAAAAGATGACACCACTTTTGGCAGAAATTGCGGACGGGTCCGCAATTCCGCCCTGTTCATATGTAAAACCAGATAGGGGCTTTTATGTGACAAAGCCGCTAATTCTGACACACGCCTAGCTGAAGCCAAGGCTAATAACATGACCACCTTCCACGTGAGAAATTTTAACTCCACGGTTTTAAGTGGCTCAAACCAGTGTGACTTCAGGAAACTCAACACCACGTTAAGATCCCAAGGTGCCACTGGAGGCACAAAAGGGGGCTGAATATGCAGCACTCCCTTTACAAACGTCTGAACTTCAGGAAGAGAAGCCAGTTCTTTTTGAAAGAAAATGGATAAGGCCGAGATCTGGACCTTAATGGAACCCAATTTTAGGCCCAAAGTCACTCCCGACTGTAGGAAGTGAAGGAAACGGCCCAGCTGGAATTTCTCCGTAGGGGCATTCCTGGCCTCACACCAAGCAACATATTTTCGCCATATACGGTGATAATGTTTAGCCATCACGTCCTTCCTAGCCTTTATCAGCGTAGGAATAACCTCATCCGGAATGCCTTTTTCTGCTAGGATCCGGCGTTCAACCGCCATGCCGTCAAACGCAGCCGCGGTAAGTCTTGGAACAGACAGGGCCCCTGTTGCAACAAGTCCTGTCTTAGAGGTAGAGGCCATGGGTCCTCTGTGAGCATTTCTTGCAGCTCTGGATACCAAGTCCTTCTTGGCCAATCCGGAACAATGAGTATTGTTCTCACTCTTCTTCTTATGATTCTCAGCACCTTGGTTATGAGAGGAAGAGGAGGAAATACATAGACCGACTGGAACACCCACTGTGTCACTAGTGCGTCTACAGCTATCGACTGAGGGTCTCTTGACCTGGCGCAATACCTCTGTAGCTTTTTGTTGAGGCGGGATGCCATCATGTCTACTTGTGGCAGTTCCCACCGACTTGCAATCTGCGTGAAGACTTCTTGATGAAGTACCCACTCTCCCGGGTGGAGGTCGTGCCTGCTGAGGAAGTCTGCTTCCCAGTTGTCTACTCCCGGAATGAACACTGCTGACAGTGCACTTACGTGATTCTCCGCCCAGCGAAGAATTCTGGTGGCTTTCGCCATCGCCACCCTGCTCCTTGTGCCGCCTTGGCGGTTTACATGAGCCACTGCGGTGATGTTGTCTGACTGAATCAGCACCGATCGGTCGCAAAGCAGGGTCTCCGCTTGACGTAGGGCGTTGTATATTGCCCTTAGTTCCAGGATGTTGATGTGAAGGCAAGTCTCCTGACTTGACCACAGACCTTGGAAATTTCTTACCTGTGTGACTGCTCCCCACCCTCGGAGGCTTGCATCCGTGGTCACCAGGACCCAGTCCTGAATTCCGAATCTGCGGCCCTCGAGAAGGTGAGCACTCTGCAGCCACCACAGGAGAGACACCCTGGCCCTGGGGGATAGGGTGATCAGCCGATGCATTTGTAGATGTGATCCGGACCACTTGTCCAACAGATCCCATTGAAAGGTTCTTGCATGGAACCTGCCGAAGGGAATGGCCTTGTATGATGCCACCATCTTTCCCAGGACTCGCGTGCAGTGATGCACCGACACCTGTTTTGGCTTTAATAGGTCTCTGACCAGTGTCATGAGCTCCTGAGCCTTCTCCATCGGGAGATAAACCCTCTTCTGGCCTGCGTCCAGAATCATGCCCAGGAAGGGCAGACGAGTCGTAGGAATCAACTGCGACTTTGGAATATTTAGAATCCAGCCGTGCTGTTGTAACACTTCCCGAGAGCGTGCCACGCTGATCAGCAACTGCTCTCTGGACCTCGCCTTTATGAGGAGATCGTCCAAGTATGGGATAATTGTGACATCTTGCCGTCGCAGGAGCACCATCATTTCAGCCATTACCTTGGTAAATATTCTCGGTGCTGTGGAGAGACCAAACGGCAACAGCTGGAATTGGTAATGACAATCCTGTACCACAAATCTGAGGTACTCCTGATGAGGTGGATAAATGGGGACATGAAGGTATGCATCCTTTATGTCCAGAGACACCATAAAATCCCCCCCTTCCAGGCTTGCGATGACCGCTCTGAGCGATTCCATCTTGAACTTGAACCTTTTCAGGTATATGTTCAGGGATTTTAAATTCAATATGGGTCTGACCGAACCGTCCGGTTTCGGTACCACAAACATGGTCGAATAGTAACCCCTTCCCTGTTGAAGGAGGGGAACCTTTACCACCACCTGCTGAAGATACAATTTGTGAATTGCAGCTAACACTATTTCCCTCTCTAAGGGGGAAGCTGGCAGGGCCGATTTGAGGTAACGGTGAGGGGGCATCTCTTCGAATTCCAGCTTGTATCTCTGAGACACAATCTCTATAGCCCAGGGATCCACCTGGGAGTGAACCCACTTGTGGCTGAAATTTCGGAGACGCGCCCCCACCGGACCTAGCTCCGCCTGTGGAGCCCCAGCGTCATGCGGTGGATTTAGTGGAAGCCGGGGAGGACTTCTGTTCCTGGGAACTAGCTGTATTGTGCAGCCTCTTTCCTCTACCCCTGCCTCTGGCAAGAAAGGACGCACCTCGGACTTTCTTGCCTTTTTGTGATCGAAAGGACTGCATTTGGTAATACGGTGCTTTCTTAGGTTGTGAGGGAACATATGGCAAAAAATGTGACTTTCCAGCCGTAGCTGTGGAGACCAGGTCCGAGAGACCCTCCCCAAACAACTCCTCACCCTTGTAAGGTAAAACCTCCATGTGCCTTTTTGAGTCGGCATCTCCTGTCCATTGCAGAGTCCACAGGACCCTTCTGGCAGAAATCGACATTGCATTTATTCTAGAGCCCAGTAGGCTAATGTCTCTTTGAGCATCTCTCATATAAAGGACAGCGTCATTTATATGCCCCAGGGTCAGTAATATAGTATCCTTGTCCAAGGTATCAAGTTCCTCAGATAAGGTATCTGTCCATGCTGCTACAGCACTACACATCCAGGCCGACGCAATCGCCGGCCTTAGTAAGGTACCTGAATGCGTATAAACGGACTTCAGGATACCCTCCTGCTTTCTATCCGCAGCATCTTTTAGGGTGGCCGTATCCTGTGACGGCAGGGCTACCCTCTTGGATAAGCGTGTTAAAGCTTTGTCCACCCTAGGGGAGGATTCCCAGCGTAACTTGTCCGTTGGCGGGAAAGGATACGCCGTAAGCATCCGTTTGGAAATCGGCAGTTTTCTATCTGGAGATTCCCAAGCCTTTTCACATAACTCATTTAACTCATGTGAAGGGAGAAAGGTCACCTCTTGCCTTTTTTCCCCATACATATAAACCCTCTTGTCAGGGACTGGGGTTTCCTCTGTGATGTGCAACACATCTTTCATTGCTATAATCATGTAACGGATGGCTTTTGCCATTTTAGGCTGTAACTTTGCATCATCGCCATCGACACTGGAGTCAGAATCCGTGTCGATATCTGTGTCAACAATTTGGGATAGTGGGCGCTTCTGAGACCCTGACGGCCTCTGCGACATAGGATCAGGCATGGGCTGAGACCCCGACTGTCCCAAGGCTTCAGCTTTATCCAACCTTTTATGCAAAGAAGTAACATTATCATTTAAAACCTTCCACATATCCATCCAATCGGGTGTCGGTGGCGACCCCACATTCCTTTGTTCCCGCTCTGCTTCCACATAGCCTTCCTCTTCAAACATGCCGACACAAGCGTACCGACACACCACACACACAGGGGGTGCTCTATTTGAAGACAGTTCCCCCACAAGGCCCTTTGGAGAGACAGAGAGAGAGTATGCCAGCACACACCCCAGCGCTATATGTCCCAGGAATCACACAGTAACTTAGTGTTAACCCAGTAGCTGCTGTATATACTGTTTTTGCGCCAAATTTATGTGCCCCCCCCTCTCTTTTTACCCTCTTCTACCGTGATTCTGCAGGGGAGAGCCTGGGGAGCTTCCTCTCAGCGGAGCTGTGGAGAGAAAATGGCGCTGGTGAGTGCTGAGGAAGAAGCCCCGCCCCCTCAGCGACGGGCTTCTGTCCCGCGATTCTGTGTAAAAATATGGCGGAGGCCCATGCATATATACAGTGCCCAACTGTATATATGCCCACTTTTGCCAAGAGGTCTCTAATTGCTGCCCAGGGCGCCCCCCCCTGCGCCCTGCACCCTACAGTGACCGGAGTATGTGGGTTTAGTGTGGGAGCAATGGCGCACAGCTGCAGTGCTGTGCGCTACCTCATATGAAGACTGGAGTCTTCTGCCGCCGATTTCGAAGTCTTCTTGCTTCTGTCACCGGCTTCTGTCTTCCGGCTCTGCGAGGGGGGCGGCGGCGCGGCTCCGGGATCGGACGACCAAGGGTGCGATCCTGTGTACGATCCCACTGGAGCTAATGGTGTCCAGTAGCCTAAGAAGCAGGACCTATCTTCTAGTGAGTAGGGCTGCTTCTCTCCCCTCAGTCCCATGTAGCAGAGAGCCTGTTGCCAGCAGATCTCTCTGAAAATAAAAAAACCTAACAAAATACTTTCTTTTTAGCAAGCTCAGGAGAGCTCACTAAGTAGCACCCAGCTCGTCCGGGCACAGATTCAAACTGGAGGAGGGACATAGAGGGAGGAGCAGAAGAGCACACCAGTATCCAAATTATTTCTTAAAGTGCCCTGTCTCCTGCGGAGCCCGTCTATTCCCCATGGTCCTTACTGAGTCCCCAGCATCCACTAGGACGTTAGAGAAAACGGATTACCCGAACCACGCACTGAAAGGGGATCCATGTTTACATATGGATCCCCTTTCCCCGACTGGCGGGACCCCCCGTGACTGCTGTCAAAGAGGGTCCCTTCAGCCAATCAGTGAGCGCCACGTCATGGCACTCTCCTGATTGGCTGTGCGCTCCTGAGCTGTCAGTCAGGCTGCGCACTGTAGATACAATGTAGCGCATAGGCGTTCCATTGTATCCAATGGTGGGAACTTTGCGGTCTGCGATAGACTGCGAGGTTAAGTGGGGTCACTCTTGTGGTTGGCCCCACTTAACCTCTTAATCTTCTTAACCACTTAACCTTAACCACTTAATCTTCCAATGGGGCTGATCCTTGTAGAGCAGAAGTCAGTCCTCCCCAGTCAGTCCACTGTGTCCCTCACTATTTTCAGCAAAGGACCTTGTTATAACGATGAATCAAGCCTAGAGTCCAATGTTCCCAAAAGAAGGAATTCACATGTTTTACCGGCACGGCAGATAGGATGCTGGCTGTCAGTATACCGAGAGCAGTATCCCATCTGTCGGAATCCCAGCAGCGAGTCCGCTCACCACGCTTTGGGCTTGGTGGCAAGCGAAGGTTATATTCCCACTCGGTTGGTGGCGTGGACCCACCAACTAAGTGGAAATAACCTGCAGTGGTTGGGATTCCATCCGGCGATATTTCACCAGCTCTCTGGATTCCGGCGCTGGTCTCCTGATCACCGGGATCCCGACAGATGGTATTTTAACTGCATCCCCCAAAACAGAAACATTACTGCAACCAATTTCACTTGTTTAAATACAATGAATTTTTTAAAACATTTTCATAGTAATCAACTTATATGACACCACACTAACACATATAGATAGCTTTATCATGTAAATAAAACTAAAATGATATATTCACATAAAATCTTATTTAATTTAATTGTTAATAAAAGTTATACAATAGGACTATTTCTACATATACAGGTATATATCAAATGTTGTTTATTCTCCTTTTGTATTTACTTTTAGTGGAAGCTTCCCAAGCTCTTTTCTCTTCTTTTGTGCCATTTTGACCACCCCAAACAGTACATCAGTGTGCACCGTCCTCTCGTGAGCCTCATCCAGGATAACCACACTGTACTTGCACATCAGCGGATCCCCTATGGCCTCACGGAGCAGCATGCCATCAGTCAGGAATTTTATTCTAGTCTCTTCCGAAGTAAAGTCTTCGAAACGTACAGTGTAACCAACCTGGCAATTGAGAACACAAAAGGGAACACAAATTAATTAGTAATAATAAGATTTTACTTACCGGTAAATCTATTTCTCGTAGTCCGTAGTGGATGCTGGGGACTCCGTAAGGACAATGGGGAATAGACGGGCTCTGCAGGACACATGGGCACTTTAAGAAAGAATTTGTATTCTGATGTGCTCTGGCTCCTCCCTCTATGTCCCTCCTCCAGACCTCAGTTAGAGAAACTGTGCCCGGAAGAGCTGACAGTACAAGGAAAGGATTTTGGAATCCAGGGCAAGACTCATACCAGCCACACCAATCACACCGTATAACTTGTGATAAACTTACCCAGTTAACAGTATGAACAACAACAGAGCATCAGATCAACCCTGATGCAACTATAACATAACCCTTATTTAAGCAATAACTGTATACAAGCATTGCAGAAGAAGTCCGCACTTGGGACGGGCGCCCAGCATCCACTACGGACTACAAGAAATAGATTTACCGGTAAGTAAAATCTTATTTTCTCTAACGTCCTAGTGGATGCTGGGGACTCCGTAAGGACCATGGGGATTATACCAAAGCTCCCTAACGGGCGGGAGAGTGCGGATGACTCTGCAGCACCGAA
This sequence comes from Pseudophryne corroboree, assembly GCF_028390025.1. NCBI lineage: Eukaryota > Metazoa > Chordata > Amphibia > Anura > Myobatrachidae > Pseudophryne > Pseudophryne corroboree. Next base: position 445,519,365 of record NC_086445.1, read on the forward strand.
TGAGCAAACACAAGGTCCTCCTCAGCCAGGGTATCAAACTTGTAGAACTTAGCAAAAGTGTTTGAACCTGACCAAGTAGCTGCTCGGCAAAGCTGTAATGCCAAGACCCCTCGGGCAGCCGCCCAAGAAGAACCCACCTTCCTTGTGGAATGGGCTTTTACTGATTTTGGCAGCGGCAATCCAGCCGCAGAATGAGCCTGCTGAATCGTGTTACAGATCCAGCGAGCAATAGTTTGCTTTGAAGCAGGAGCACTCAGCTTGTTGGATGCATACAGGATAAACAGCGACTCAGTTTTCCTGACCCTAGCCGTTCTGGCTACATAAACCTTCAAAGCCCTGACCACATCCAGTAACTCGGAATCCTCCAAGTCACTAGTAGCCACAGGCACCACAATAGGTTGGTTCATATGAAAGGATGACACCACTTTTGGCAGAAATTGTGGACGGGTCCGCAATTCTGCTCTATCCATATGGAAAACCAGATAGGGGCTTTTATGTGACAAAGCCGCTAATTCTGACACACGCCTAGCCGAAGCCAAGGCTAATAGCATGACCACCTTCCACGTGAGATATTTTAACTCCACGGTTTTAAGTGGTTCAAACCAGTGTGACTTCAGGAAACTCAACACCACGTTAAGATCCCAAGGTGCCACTGGAGGCACAAAAGGAGGCTGAATATGCAGCACTCCCTTTACAAACGTCTGAACTTCAGGCAGAGAAGCCAGTTCTTTTTTTAAAAAAATAGAAAGGGCCGAAATCTGGACCTTAATGGAACCCAATTTTAGGCCCAAAGTCACTCCCGACTGTAGGAAGTGAAGGAAACGGCCCAGCTGGAATTCTTCCGTGGGGGCATTCCTGGCCTCACACCAAGCAACATATTTTCGCCATATACGGTGATAATGTCTAGCCGTCACATCCTTCCTAGCCTTTATCAGCGTAGGAATAACCTCATCCGGAATGCCTTTTTCTGCTAGGATCCGGCGTTCAACCGCCATGCCGTCAAACGCAGCCGCGGTAAGTCTTGGAACAGACAGGGCCCATGTTGCAACAAGTCCTGTCTTAGAGGCAGAGGCCATGGGTCCTCTGTGAGCATTTCTTGCAGATCTGGATACCAAGTCCTTCTTGGCCAATCCGGAACAATGAGTATTGTTCTCACTCCTCTTTTTCTTATGATTCTCAGCACCTTGGGTATGAGAGGAAGAGGAGGAAATACATAAACCAACTGGAACACCCACGGTGTCACTAGTGCGTCCACAGCTATCGCCTGAGGGTCTCTTGACCTGGCGCAATACCTCTGTAGCTTTGTGTTGAGGCGGGATGCCATCATGTCCACCTGTGGCAGTTCCCACCGACTTGCAATCTGCGTGAAGACTTCTTGATGAAGTCCCCACTCTCCCAGGTGGAGGTCGTGCCTGCTGAGGAAGTCTGCTTCCCAGTTGTCCACTCCCGGAATGAACACTGCCGACAGTGCGCTTACGTGATTCTCCGCCCAGCAAAGAATTCTGGTGGCTTCCGCCATCGCCACCCTGCTCCTTGTGCCGCCTTGGCGGATTACATGAGCCACTGCGGTGATGTTGTCTGACTGAATCAGAACCGATTGGTTGCGAAGCAGGGTCTCCGCTTGACGTAGGGCGTTGTATATGGCCCTTAGTTCCAGGATGTTGATGTGAAGGCAAGTCTCCTGACTTGACCACAGACCTTGGAAATTTCTTCCCTGTGTGACTGCCCTCAACCCTCGGAGGCTTGCATCCGTGGTCACCAGGACCCAGTCCTGAATGCCGAATCTGCGGCCCTCGAGAAGGTGAGCACTCTGCAGCCACCACAGGAGAGACACCCTGGCCCTGGGGGATAGGGTGATTAACCGATGCATCTGAAGATGTGATCCGGACCATTTGTCCAGTAAGTCCCACTGAAAGGTCCTCGCATGGAACCTGCCGAAGGGAATGGCCTCGTATGATGCCACCATTTTTCCCAGGACTCGAGTGCAGTGATGCACTGACACCTGTTTTGGTTTTAACAGGTTCTTGACCAGGGTCATGAGTTCCTGAGCTTTCTCTATCAGGAGATAAACCCTTTTCTGGTCTGTGTCTAGAATCATGCCCAGGAAAGGCAGACGAGTCGTAGGAACCAACTGCGACTTTGGAATATTTAGAATCCAGCCGTGTTGCCGTACCACTTCCAGAGAAAGTGATACGCTGTTCAGCAACTGCTCTCTGGACCTCGCTTTTATGAGGAGATCGTCCAAGTACGGGATAATTGTGACCCCTTGCTTCCGCAGGAGTATCATCATTCCCGCCATTACCTTGGTAAATATTCTCGGTGCCATGGAGAGACCAAACGGCAACGTCTGAAATTGGTAATGACAATCCTGTACCACAAATCTGAGGTACGCCTGATGAGGTGGATAAATGGGGACATGAAGGTATGCACCCTTTATGTCCAGAGACACCATAAAATCCCCCCCTTCCAGGCTTGCGATGACCGCTCTGAGCGATTCCATCTTGAACTTTAACCTTTTCAGGTATATGTTCAGGGATTTTAAATTCAATATGGGTCTGACCGAACCGTCCGGTTTCGGTACTACAAACATGGTCGAATAATAACCCTTTCCTTGTTGAGGGAGGGGAACCTTGACTACCACCTGTTGAAGGTACAATTTGTGAATTGCAGCTAGCACTATCTCCCTCTCGAGGGGGGAAGCTGGCAGGGCCGATTTGAGGTATCGTGAGGGGGCATCTCTTCGAATTCCAGCTTGTATCCCTGTGACACAATATCTATCGCCCAGGGATCTAACTGGGAGTGAATCCACATGTGGCTGAAATTTCGGAGACGCGCCCCCACCGGGCCTAGCTCCGCCTGTGGAGCCCCAGCGTCATGCGGTGGATTTGGTGGAAGCTGGGGAGGACTTCTGTTCCTGGGAACTAGCTGTGTTGTGCAGCTTCTTTCCTCTGCCCCTGCCCCTGGCAAGAAAGGACGCACCTCGGACTTTCTTGCCTCTTTGTGATCGAAAGGACTGCATTTGGTAATACGGTGCTTTCTTAGGCTGTGAGGAAACAAATGGCAAAAAAATTTGACTTTCCAGCAGTAGCTGTGGAGACCAGGTCCGAGAGACCCTCCCCAATCAATTCCTCACCCTTGTAAGGCAAAACCTCCATGTGCCTTTTTGAGTCGCCATCACCTGTGCACAGGACCCTTCTGGCAGAAATCGACATAGCATTTATTCTAGAACCCAGTATACTGTCTCTTTGAGCATCTCTCATATATAGGACAGCGTCTTTTATATGCCCCAGGGTCATTAATATAGTATCCTTGTCTAAGGTATCAAGTTCCTCAGACAGGGTATCTGTCCATGCTGCTACAGCGCTACACACCCAGGCCGACGCGATCTTTTAGGGTGGCCGTATCCTGTGACGGCAGGGCTACCCTCTTGGATAAGCGTGTTAAAGCTTTGTCCACCCTAGGGGAGGATTCCCAGCGTAACCTATCCGTTGGCGGGAAAGGGTACGCCATAAGCATCCTTTTGGAAATCTGCAGTTTTTTATCTGGAGATTCCCAAGCCTTTTCACATAATAAGATTTTACTCACCGGTAAATCTATTTCTCGTAGTCCGTAGTGGATGCTGGGACTCCGTAAGGACCATGGGGAATAGCGGCTCCGCAGGAGACTGGGCACAACTAAAGAAAGCTTTAGGACTTCCTGGTGTGCACTGGCTCCTCCCTCTATGACCCTCCTCCAGACCTCAGTTAGGATACTGTGCCCGGAAGAGCTGACACAATAAGGAAGGATTTTGAATCCCGGGTAAGACTCATACCAGCCACACCAATCACACCGTATAGCTCGTGATACTATACCCAGTTAACAGTATGAACAATAACTGAGCCTCTCAACAGATGGCTCAACAATAACCCTTTAGTTAAACAATAACTATATACAAGTATTGCAGACAATCCGCACTTGGGATGGGCGCCCAGCATCCACTACGGACTACGAGAAATAGATTTACCGGTGAGTAAAATCTTATTTTCTCTGACGTCCTAAGTGGATGCTGGGACTCCGTAAGGACCATGGGGATTATACCAAAGCTCCCAAACGGGCGGGAGAGTGCGGATGACTCTGCAGCACCGAATGGGCAAACTCTAGGTCCTCCTCAGCCAGGGTGTCAAACTTGTAGAATTTAGCAAATGTGTTTGACCCCGACCAAGTAGCTGCTCGGCAAAGTTGTAGAGCCGAGACCCCTCGGGCAGCCGCCCAAGAAGAGCCCACCTTCCTCGTGGAATGGGCTTTCACTGATTTAGGATGCGGCAGTCCAGCCGCAGAATGTGCAAGCTGAATCGTACTACAGATCCAGCGAGCAATAGTCTGCTTTGAAGCAGGAGCACCCAGCTTGTTGGGTGCATACAGGATAAACAACGAGTCAGTTTTCCTGACACTAGCTGTCCTAGAAACATAAATTCACAGGGCCCTGACTACGTCCAACAACTTGGAAGCCTCCAAGTCTTTAGTAGCAGCAGGCACCACGATAGGTTGGTTCAAATGAAAGGCTGATACCACCTTAGGGAGAAACTGGGGACGAGTCCTCAATTCTGCCCTATCCATATGGAAAATCAGATAAGGGCTTTTACATGACAAAGCCGCCAATTCTGACACACGCCTGGCCGAAGCCAAGGCCAACAGCATGACCACTTTCCACGTGAGATATTTTAATTCCACGGTTTTAAGTGGCTCAAACCAATGTGACTTTAGGAAATCCAACACCACGTTGAGATCCCAAGGTGCCACTGGAGGCACAAAAGGGGACTGAATATGCAGCACTCCCTTAACAAAAGTCTGAACTTCAGGTAGTGAAGCCAGTTCTCTCTGGAAGAAAATCGATAGAGCCGAAATCTGGACCTTAATGGAACCCAATTTTAGGCCCATAGTCACCCCTGACTGTAGGAAGTGCAGAAAACGGCCCAACTGAAATTCCTCCGTTGGGGCCTTCCTGGCCTCACACCACGCAACATATTTTCGCCAAATGCGGTGATAATGGTTTGCGGTCACTTCTTTCCTAGCTTTAATCAGCGTAGGAATGACTTCCTCCGGAATGCCATTTTCCTTCAGGATCCGGTGTTCAACCGCCATGCCGTCAAACGCAGCCGCGGTAAGTCTTGGAACAGACAGGGCCCCTGCTGCAGCAGGTCCTGTCTGAGCGGCAGAGGCCATGGGTCCTCTGAGATCATTTCTTGAAGTTCCGGGTACCAAGCTCTTCTTGGCCAATCCGGAACAATGAGTATAGTTCTTACTCCTCTTCTCCTTATTATCCTCAGTACCTTGGGTATGAGAGGCAGAGAAGGGAACACATAAACCGACTGGTACATCCACGGTGTCACTAGAGCGTCCACAGCTATCGCCTGAGGGTCCCTTGACCTGGCGCAATATCTTTCTAGCTTTTTGTTTAGGCGGGACGGCATCATGTCCACCTGTGGCCTTTCCCAACGGTTTACAATCAGTTGGAAGACTTCTGGATGAAGTCCCCACTCTCCCGGGTGGAGGTCGTGCCTGCTGAGGAAGTCTGCTTCCCAGTTGTCCACTCCCGGAATGAACACTGCTGACAGTGCTAACACGTGATTTTCTGCCCATCGGAGAATCCTTGTGGCTTCTGCCATCGCCGTCCTGCTTCTTGTGCCGCCCTGTCGGTTTACATGGGCGACTGCCGTGATGTTGTCTGACTGGATCAGTACCGGCTGGTTTTGAAGCAGGGGTTTTACCTGACTTAGGGCATTGTAAATGGCCCTCAGTTCCAGAATATTTATGTGTAGGGAAGTCTCCTGACTTGACCATAGTCCTTGGAAGTTTCTTCCCTGTGTGACTGCCCCCCAGCCTCGAAGGCTTGCATCCGTGGTCACCAGGACCCAGTCCTGTATGCCGAATCTGCGGCCTTCTTGAAGATGAGCACTTTGCAGCCACCACAGCAGAGACACCCTGGTCCTTGGAGACAGGGTTATCAGCCGATGCATCTGAAGATGCGATCCGGACCACTTGTCCAACAGGTCCCACTGAAAAGTCCTTGAATGGAACCTGCCGAATGGAATTGCTTCATAGGAAGCTACCATTTTCCCCAGGACTTGGTTTCAGGAGGCCTCTGACTAGAGATGACAGCTCCTTGGCTTTCTCCTCCGGGAGAAACACTTTTTTCTGTTCTGTGTCCAGAACCATCCCCAGGAACAGTAGACGTGTCGTAGGGACCAGCTGTGACTTTGGAATATTTAGAATCCAACCGTGCTGTTGTAGCACCTCCCGAGATAGTGCTACCCCGACCAACAACTGCTCCCTGGACCTCGCCTTTATCAGGAGATCGTCCAAGTACGGGATAATTAAAACTCCCTTTTTTCGAAGGAGTATCATCATTTCGGCCATTACCTTGGTAAATACCCTCGGTGCCGTGGACAGACCAAACGGCAACGTCTGGAATTGGTAATGACAATCCTGTACCACAAATCTGAGGTACTCCTGGTGATGATGGTAAATGGGGACATGCAGGTAAGCATCCTTGATGTCCAGTGATACCATGTAATCCCCCTCGTCCAGGCTTGAAATAACCGCCCTGAGCGATTCCATCTTGAACTTGAATTTTTTTATATATGTGTTCAAGGATTTCAAATTTAAAATGGGTCTCACCGAACCGTCAGGTTTCGGTACCACAAACATTGTGGAATAGTAACCCCGTCCTTGTTGGAGGGGCACCTTGACTATCACCTGCTGGGAATACAGCTTGTGAATTGCCTCTAGCACTGCCTCCCTGCCTGAGGGAGTTGTTGGCAAGGCAGATTTGAGGAAACGGCGGGGGGGAAGATGTCTCGAATTCCAGCTTGTACCCCTGAGATACTACTTGAAGGATCCAGGGATCCACCCGTGAGCGAGCCCACTGATTGCTGAAGTTTTTGAGACGGGCCCCCACCGTACCTGGCTCCGCCTGTGGAGCCCCAGCGTCATGCGGTGGACTTGGAGGAAGCGGGGGAGGACTTTTGCTCCTGGGAACTGGCTGTATGCTGCAGCTTTTTCCCTCTACCTCTGCCTCTGGGCAGAAGGACGCGCCTTTAACCCGCTTGCCTTTATGGGGCCGAAAGGACTGTACCTGATAATACGGTGCTTTCTTTGGCTGTGAGGGAACATGGGGTAAAAATGCTGACTTCCCAGCTGTTGCTGTGGAAACGAGGTCCGAGAGACCATCCCCGAACAACTCCTCACCCTTATAAGGCAAAACTTCCATGTGCCTTTTAGAATCTGCCCCACCCGTCCACTGCCGAGTCCATAATCCTCTCCTGGCAGAAATGGACATTGCACTTATTTTAGATGCCAGCCGGCAAATATCCCTCTGTGCATCTCTCATGTATAAGACTGCGTCTTTTATATGCTCTATGGATAGCAATATAGTGTCCCTGTCTAGGGTATCAATATTTTCCGACAGGGAATCTGACCACGCAGCTGCAGCACTGCACATCCATGCTGAAGCAATAGCTGGTCTCAGTATAATACCTGAGTGTGTATATACAGACTTCAGTATAGCCTCCTGCTTCCTATCAGCAGGCTACTTTAGGGCGGCCGTGTCCGGAGACGGTAGTGCCACCTTTTTTGACAGACGTGTGAGCGCTTTATCCACCCTAGGGGATGTTTCCCAACGTGACCTATCCTCTGGCGGGAAAGGGTACGCCATTAGTAACCTTTTAGAAATTACCAGTTTCTTATCGGGGGAAGCCCACGCTTCTTCACACACCTCATTTAATTCCTCAGATGGGGGAAAAACCACTGGTAGTTTTTTCTCCCCAAACATAATACCCTTTTTTGTGGTTCCTGGGGTAATATCAGAAATGTGCAACACATTTTTCATTGCCTCAATCATGTAACGTGTGGCCCTATTGGAATGTACATTTGTCTCATCGTCGTCGACACTGGATTCAGTATTCGTGTCGACATCTGTGTCTGCCATCTGAGGTAGCGGGCGTTTTAGAGCCCCTGATGGCTTTTGAGACAGCTGGGCAGGCACAAGCTGAGAAGCCGGCTGTCCCACATCTGATATGTCGTCAAACCTTTTATGTAAGGAGTTGACACTTTCACGTAATTCCTTCCACAAGTCCATCCACTCAGGTGTCGGCCCCGCAGGGGGTGACATCACATTTATCGGCACTTGCTCCGCCTCCACATAAGCCTCCTCATCAAACATGTCGACACAGCCGTACCGACACACCGCGCACACTCAGGGAATGCTCTGACTGAGGACAGGACCCCACAAAGCCCTTTGGGGAGACAGAGAGAGAGTATGCCAGCACACACCAACATCGCTATATAACACAGGGATTAACACTATAACTGAGTGATTTTTCCCAATAGCTGCTTGTATACACAATATTGCGCCTAAATTTAGTGCCCCCCCTCTCTTTTTTACCCTATGTAGTCTGGAAACTGCAGGGGAGAGGAGCCTGGGAGCGATCCTTCCAGCGGAGCTGTGAGGGAAAATGGCGCCAGTGTGCTGAGGGAGATAGCCCCGCCCCTTTTTCGGCTGACTTCTCCCGCTTTTTTCTATGTATATCTGGCAGGGGTATTTTACACATATATAGTCTCTATGACTATATTATGTGTTTTTTTTGCCAGCCAAGGTACTTAATATTGCAGCCCAGGGCACCCCCCCCCCCAGCGCCCTGCACCCATCAGTGACCGGAGTGTGAGGTGTGCATGGGAAGCAATGGCGCACAGCTGCAGTGCTGTGCGCTACCTTGTTTGAAGACCGAAGTCTTCTGCCGCCGATTTCCAGGACTCTTCTTGCTTCTGGCTCTGTAAGGGGGACGGCGGCGCGGCTCCGGGAACGGACGATCGAGGTCGGGCCCTGTGTTCGATCCCTCTGGAGCTAATGGTGTCCAGTAGCCTTAGAAGCCCAAGCTAGCTGCAAGCAGGTAGGTTCGCTTCTCTCCCCTTAGTCCCTCGTAGCAGTGAGTCTGTTGCCAGCAGATCTCACTGAAAATAAAAAACCTAAAATAAACTTTCTTTTTCTAGGAGCTCAGGAGAGCCCCTAGTGTGCATCCAGCTCAGCCGGGCACAAAATTCTAACTGAGGTCTGGAGGAGGGTCATAGAGGGAGGAACCAGTGCACACCAGGTAGTCCTAAAGCTTTCTTTAGTTGTGCCCAGTCTCCTGCGGAGCCGCAATTCCCCATGGTCCTTACGGAGTCCCAGCATCCACTTAGGACGTCAGAGAAAACTCATTTAGCTCGTGTGAAGGGGGAAAGGTCACCACCTGTCTTTTTTCCCCATACATATAAACCCTCTTGTCAGGGACTGGGGTTTCCTCTGTGATGTGCAACACACCCTTAATTGCTATAATCATATAACGGATGGCTTTAGCCAATTTTGGCTGTATTTTAGCACCATCGTAATCGACACTGGAGTCAGAATCCACGTCGGTATCTGTGTCAACAATTTGGGATAGTGGGCGCTTCTGGGACCCTGACAGCCCCCGCGACATAGGATCAGGCACGGGTTGGGACCCTGACTGTCCTGAGGCTTCAGCTTTATCCAACCTTTTATGCAAGGAATTTACATTATCATTTAAAACCTTCCACATATCCATCCAATCAGGTGTCAGCGCCGTCGGCGGAGACACCACATTCATTTGCTCCCGCTCTGTTTCTACACAGCCTTCCTCGTCAAACATGTCGACACAAGCATACCGACACACCACACACACAGGGAATGCTCTTTTCGAAGACAGTTCCCCCACAAGGCCCTTTGGAGAGACAGAGAGAGAGTATGCCAGCACACACCCCAGCGCTATACAACCCAAGAATAACACAGTAACTTAATGTTAACCCAGTAGCTGCTGTTTATATATTGTTTTTGCGCCTAATTATGTGCCCCCCCTCTCTTTTTACCCTCTTCTACCGTGTATCTGCAGGGGAGAGCCTGGGGAGCTTCCTCTCAGTGGAGCTGTGGAGAAAAAATGGCGCTGGTGAGTGCTGAGGAAGAAGCCTCGCCCCCTCAGCGGCGGGCTTCTGTCCCGCTTTAATGTACAAATTTTGGCGGGGGCTCATACATATATCCAGTGCCCAACTGTATATATGCCCAACTTTTGCCAAGAGGTCCTAATTGCTGCCCAGGGCGCCCCCCCCTGCGCCCTGCACCCTTACAGTGACCGGAGTACGTGGGTGTATGTGGGAGCAATGGCGCACAGCTGCAGTGCTGTGCGCTACCTCAGTGAAGACTGGAGTCTTCTGCCGCCGATTTCGAAGTCTTCTTGCTTCTTATGCTCACCCGGCTTCTGTCTTCCGGCTCTGCGAGAAGGACGGCGGCGCTCTGGGATCGGATGACGAGGGTGAGATCCTGTGTACGATCCCTCTGGAGCTAATGGTGTCCAGTAGCCTAAGAAGCAGGACCTATCTTCAGAGAGTAGGGCTGCTTCTCTCCCCTCAGTCCCACGATGCAGGGAGTCTGTTGCCAGCAGAGCTCCCTGAAAATAAAAAACCTGACAAAATACTTTCATACAGCAAGCTCAGGAGAGCTCACTGAACAGCACCCAGCTCGTCCGGGCACAGATTCAAACTGAGGTCTGGAGGAGGGACATAGAGGGAGGAGCCAGAGCACACCAGAATACAAATTATTTCTTAAAGTGCCCATGTCTCCTGCGGAGCCCGTCTATTCCCCATTGTCATTACGGAGTCCCCAGCATCCACTAGGACGTTAGAGAAAATTTTTTTTTTTCTCTATGCAGATCAGATGGGCTTCCTATAAAACCAACTGTAGACAGCAACAGGAGAGGGTTTAGCAGGTACATCTATTACTGAGTGTATCTATCCAACCATTAATGCCAGGCTCTAACATACACCCGACATTAAAAGAACTTTGTGAATGCGCCAAGTCAGCCTGGCTACAGTTACACAGCTCAATGTACTAACTAAACATTATTCAGAGTGCCGACCTTTGGAGAGTTAATGTTGCTGATATTACTGACCTAGGTATGCTTGAGCACAGTGGGAACGACAGTGTACCCCAGACACACATACATCATTGTTTTGTTGCTTGTACAATACAAAGATAACAAATGGAACCTCTACATACATTAGGTGGCGTACCAGTTTACTTAGCTCTGTCTTCCTCTCTTCTGACACTCTAGTTGCCAGAGATATCGCAGCCACTCTGCGCGGTTGAGTCACACCAATAATACCCTGGCGTCCTATGCTGGCTTCATACAGATACTGTGGAATCTGAGTTGTTTTGCCAGAACCAGTCTCCCCTTTTTTTAAAATAAAAAAGTATACAGATTATAGAATGTAAAAGCAGTACACAATTTCCTACATACACAAAAAAAATAAGAATTTACTTACCGATAATTCTATTTCTCATAGTCCGTAGTGGATGCTGGGAACTCCGTAAGGACCATGGGGAATAGCGGCTCCGCAGGAGACTGGGCACAAAAGTAAAAGCTTTTAGGTCACCTGGTGTGCACTGGCTCCTCCCCCTATGACCCTCCTCCAAGCCTCAGTTAGGATACTGTGCCCGGACGAGCGTACATAATAAGGAAGGATCTTGAATCCCGGGTAAGACTCATACCAGCCACACCAATCATACCGTACAACTTGTGATCTGAACACAGTTAACAGTATGATAAACGTAGGAGCCTCTGAAAAGATGGCTCACAACAATAAACAACCCGATTTTTGTAACAATAACTATATACAAGTATTGCAGACAATCCGCACTTGGGATGGGCGCCCAGCATCCACTACGGACTATGAGAAATAGAATTATCGGTAAGTAAATTCTTATTTTCTCTGACGTCCTAGTGGATGCTGGGAACTCCGTAAGGACCATGGGGATTATACCAAAGCTCCCAAACGGGCGGGAGAGTGCGGATGACTCTGCAGCAACGAATGAGAGAACTCCAGGTCCTCCTCAGCCAGGGTATCGAATTTGTAAAATTTAGCAAACGTGTTTGCCCCTGACCAAGTAGCTGCTCGGCAAAGTTGTAAAGCCGAGACTCCTCGGGCAGCCGCCCAAGATGAGCCCACTTTCCTTGTGGAATGGGCTTTTACAGATTTTGGCTGTGGCAGGCCTGCCACAGAATGTGCAAGCTGAATTGTACTACAAATCCAACAAGCAATCGTCTGCTTAGAAGCAGGAGCACCCAGCTTGTTGGGTGCATACAGGATAAACAGCGAGTCAGATTTCCTGACTCCAGCCGTCCTGGAAACATATTTTCAGGGCTCTGACTACGTCCAGCAACTTGGAGTCCTCCAAGTCCCTAGTCGCCGCAGGTACCACAATAGGCTGGTTCATGTGAAACGCTGAAACCACTTTAGGGAGAAATTGAGGGCGAGTCCTCAGTTCTGCCCTGTCTGAATGAAAAATTAGGTAAGGGCTTTTATATGATAAAGCCGCCAATTCAGAGACACGCCTGGCTGAAGCCAGGGCTAACAGCATGACCACTTTCCATGTGAGATATTTCAATTCCACAGTGGTGAGTGGTTCAAACCAATGTGATTTTAGGAGACTCAACACTACATTGAGATCCCAAGGTGCCACTGGAGGCACAAAAGGAGGCTGTATATGCAGTACCCCTTTGACAAACGTCTGAACTTCAGGCACTGAAGCCAGTTCTTTTTGGAAGAAGATTGACAGGGCCGAAATTTGAACCTTAATGGACCCTAATTTTAGGCCCATAGATAGTCCTGTTTGCAGGAAATGCAGGAAACGACCCTGTTGAAATTCCTCTGTAGGGGCCTTCTTGGCCTCACACCACGCAACATATTTCCGCCAAATGCGGTGATAATGTTTTGCGGTTACATCCTTTCTGGCCTTGACCAGGGTAGGGATGACTTCATCTGGAATGCCTTTTTCCTTCAGGATCCGGCGTTCAACCTCCATGCCGTCAAACGCAGCCGCGGTAAGTCTTGAAACAGACAAGGTCCCTGCTGGAGCAGGTCCTTTCTGAGAGGTAGAGGCCACGGGTCCTCCGTGAGCATCTCTTGAAGTTCCGGGTACCAAGTCCTTCTTGGCCAATCCGGAGCCACGAGTATAGTTCTTACTCCTCTCCTTCTTATGATTCTCAGTACTTTGGGTATGAGAGGCAGAGGAGGGAACACATACACTGACTGGTACACCCACGGTGTTACCAGAGCGTCCACCGCTATTGCCTGAGGGTCCCTTGACCTGGCGCAATATCTGTCTAGTTTCTTGTTGAGACGAGACGCCATCATGTCCACCTTTGGTTTTTCCCAACGGTTTACAATCACGTGGAAGACTTCTGGGTGAAGTCCCCACTCCCCCGGGTGGGAGGTCGTGTCTGCTGAGGAAGTCTACTTCCCAGTTGTCCACTCCCGGAATGAACACCGCTGACAGTGCTGTCACATGATTTTCCGCCCAGCGAAGAATTCTTGCAGCTTCTGCCATTGCCCTCCTGCTTCTTGTGCCGCCCTGTCTGTTTACGTGGGCGACTGCCGTGATGTTGTCCGATTGGATCAAAACCGACTGACCCTGAAGCAGAGGCCTTGCTTGACTTAGTGCATTGTAAATTGCCCTTAGTTCCAGGATATTTATGTGAAGAGACGTTTCCATGCTTGACCACAAGCCCTGGAAGTTTCTTCCCTGTGTGACTGCTCCCCAGCCTCTCAGGCTGGCATCCGTGGTCACCAGAATCCAGTCCTGAATGCCGAATCTGCGGCCCTCTAGAAGATGAGCACTCTGCAACCACCACAGGAGAGACACCCTTGTCCTTGGAGATAGGGTTATCCGCTGATGCATCTGAAGATGCGATCCGGACCATTTGTCCAGCAGATCCCACTGAAACGTTCTTGCATGGAATCTTCCGAATGGAATCGCTTCGTAAGAAGCCACCATCTTTCCCAGGACCCTTGTGCATTGATGCACTGACACTTGTCCTGGTTTCAGGAGGTTCCTGACTAGCTCGGATAACTCCCTGGCCTTCTCCTCCGGGAGAAAATAAGAATTTACTTACCGATAATTCTATTTCTCGGAGTCCGTAGTGGATGCTGGGGTTCCTGAAAGGACCATGGGGAATAGCGGCTCCGCAGGAGACAGGGCACAAAAGTAAAGCTTTTACAGGTCAGGTGGTGTGTACTGGCTCCTCCCCCTATGACCCTCCTCCAGACTCCAGTTAGGTACTGTGCCCGGACGAGCGTACACAATAAGGGAGGATTTTGAATCCCGGGTAAGACTCATACCAGCCACACCAATCACACCGTACAACTTGTGATCTAAACCCAGTTAACAGTATGATAACAGAGGAGCCTCTGAAAGATGGCTTCCTAAACAATAACCCGAATTAGTTAACAATAACTATGTACAAGTATTGCAGATAATCCGCACTTGGGATGGGCGCCCAGCATCCACTACGGACTCCGAGAAATAGAATTATCGGTAAGTAAATTCTTATTTTCTCTATCGTCCTAAGTGGATGCTGGGGTTCCTGAAAGGACCATGGGGATTATACCAAAGCTCCCAAACGGGCGGGAGAGTGCGGATGACTCTGCAGCACCGAATGAGAGAACTCCAGGTCCTCCTTTGCCAGGGTATCAAATTTGTAAAAATTTACAAACGTGTTCTCCCCTGACCACGTAGCTGCTCGGCAGAGTTGTTATGCCGAGACCCCTCGGGCAGCCGCCCAAGATGAGCCCACCTTCCTTGCGGAATGGGCCTTAACAGATTTAGGCTGTGGCAGGCCTGCCACAGAATGTACAAGTTGAATTTTGTTACAAATCCAACGAGCAATCGACTGCTTAGAAGCAGGTGCACCCAACTTGTTGGGTGCATACAGTATAAACAGCGAGTCAGATTTTCTGACTCCAGCCGTCCTTTAAATGTATATTTTTAAGGCTCTGACAACGTCCAACAACTTGGAGTCCTTCAAGTCGTCTGTAGCCGCAGGCACTACAATAGGCTGGTTCAGGTGAAACGCTGATACCACCTTAGGGAGAAAATGCGGACGCGTCCGCAGCTCTGCCCTATGTCGAATGGAAAATTAAATAAGGGCTTTTATAAAACAAAGCCGCCAGTTCAGATACTCTCCCGGCTGAAGCCAGGGCCAGTAACATAGTCACTTTCCATGTGAGATATTTCAAATCCACATACTTTAGTGGTTCAAACCAATTGGATTTGAGGAAATCTAAAACTACATTTAGATCCCACGGTGCCACCTTAGGCACCACAGGAGGCTGTATATGCAGTACTCCTTTGATAAAAATCTGGACCTCAGGGACTGAGGCCAATTCTTTTTGGAAGAATATTGATAGGGCCGAAATTTGAACCTTAATAGATCCCAATTTGAGACCCATAGACAATCCTGATTGCAGGAAATGTAGGAAAACGACCCAGTTGAAATTCCTCCATCGGAGCACTCCGCTGCTCGCACCACGCAACATATTTTCGCCAAATACGGCGATAATGCTTCGCGGTGACTTCCTTCCTTGCCTTTATCAAGGTAGGAATGACTTCTTCTGGAATGCCTTTTCCTTTTAGGATCTGGCATTCAAACGCCATGCCGTCAAACGCAGCCGCGGTAAGTCTTGAAAAAGACAAGTACCCTGCTGAAGCAGGTCCCTTCTCAGAAGTAGAGGCCACGGATCGTCCGTGACCATCTCTTGAAGTTCCGGGTACCAAGTCCTTCTTGGCCAATCCGGAGCCACTAGTCTTACTCCTCTTTGCCGTATAATCCTCAATACCTTTGGTATGAGAGGCAGAGGAGGAAACACATATACCGACTGGTACACCCAAGATGTTACCAGCGCGTCCACAGCTATTGCCTGCGGATCTCTTGACCTGGCGCAATACCTGTCCAGTGTTTTGTTGAGGCGAGACGCCATCATGTCCACCATTGGTTTTACCCAACGGTTTAATAGCATGTGGAAAACTTCTGGATGAAGTCCCCACTCTCCCGGGTGAAGGTCGTGTCTGCTGAGGAAGTCTGCTTCCCAGTTGTCCACGCCCGGGATGAATACTGCTGACAGTGCTATCACGTGATTCTCCGCCCAGCGAAGGATCCTGGCAGCTTCTGCCATTGCCCTCCTGCTTCTTGTGCCGCCCTGTCTGTTTACATGGGCGACTGCCGTGATGTTGTCCGACTGGATCAACACCGGTCTTCCTTGAAGCAGAGGTTCCGCCTGGCTTAGAGCATTGTAGATTGCTCTTAGTTCCAGAATGCTTATGTGAAGAGACTTTTTCAGGCTCGACCACACTCCCTGGAAATTTCTTCCCTGTGTGACTGCTCCCCAGCCTCTCAGGCTGGCATCCGTGGTCACCAGGATCCAATCCTGCATGCCGAATCTGCGGCCCTCCAATAGATGAGCCTCCTGCAACCACCACAGAAGGGATACCCTTGTCCTCGGCGACAGGGTTATCCGCAGGTGCATCTGAAGATGCGACCCTGACCATTTGTCCAACAGATCCCTTTGCATGGAATCTGCCGAAAGGGATTGCTTCGTAAGAAGCTACCATTTTTTCCCAGGACTCTTGTGCATTGATGTACAGACACCTTTCCTGGTTTTAGGAGGTTCCTGACCAGGTCAGATAACTCCTTGGCTTTTTCTTCGGGAAGAAAAACCTTTTTCTGAACTGTGTCCAGAATCATCCCCAGGAACAGCAGACGAGTTGTCGGCATTAATTGGGATTTTGGAATATTCAGAATCCATCCGTGCTGCTTTAGCACCTCTTGAGATAGTGCTAAACCCATCTCTAGCTGTTCTCTGGACCTTGCCCTTATTAGGAGATCGTCCAAGTATGGGATAATTAATACGCCCTTTCTTCGAAGAAGAAATATTATCTCGGCCATTACCTTTGTAAAGACCCGAGGTGCCGTGGACAAACCAAACGGCAGCGTCTGAAACTGATAGTGACAGTTTTGTACAACGAACCTGAGGTACCCCTGGTGTGAGGGGTAATTGGAACGTGGAGATACGCATCCTTGATGTCCAAGGATACCATAAAGTCCCCTTCTTCCAGGTTCGCTATCACTGCTCTGAGTGACTCGATCTTGAACTTGAACTTCTTTATGTACAGGTTCAAGGACTTCAGATTTAGAATAGGCCTTACCGAGCCATCCGGCTTCGGTACCACAAAAAGAGTGGAATAATACCCCTTCCCTTGTTGTAGAAGAGGTACCTTGACTATCACCTGCTGAGAATACAGCTTGTGAATGGCTTCCAAAACCGTCTCCCTTTCTGAGGGGGACGTTGGTAAAACAGACTTCAGGAAACGGCGAGGTGGCTCTGTCTCTAATTTCAACCTGTACCCCTGAGATATTATCTGCAGGATCCAGGGATTTACCTGCGAGTGAGCCCACTGCGCGCTGTAATTCTTGAGACGACCGCCTACCGCCCCCGAGTCCGCTTGCGAAGCCCCAGCGTCATGCTGAGGCTTTTGTAGAAGCCGGGGAGGGCTTCTGTTCCAGGGAAGGAGCTGCCTGTTGCTGTCTCTTCCCTCGTCCTCTGCCTCGTGGCAGATATGAATAGTCCTTTGCTCTCTTATTTTTAAAGGAACGAAAGGGCTGCGGTTGAAAGGTCGGTGCCTTTTTCTGTTGGGGAGTGACTTGAGGTAGAAAGGTGGATTTCCCGGCCGTAGCCGTGGCCACCAAATCCGATAGACCGACCCCAAATAACTCCTCTACGCATCGCCTGTCCACTGTCGTGTCCATAAAGCTCTTCTGGCCGAAATGGACATAGCACTTACCCGTGATGCCAGTGTGCAGATATCTCTCTGTGCATCACGCATATAAAGAAATGCATCCTTTATTTGTTCTAACGACAGTAAAATATTGTCCCTGTCCAGGGTATCAATATTTTCGATCAGGGACTCTGACCAAACTACCCCAGCACTGCACATCCAGGCAGTCGCAATAGCTGGTCGTAGTATAACACCTGCATGTGTGTATATACCTTTTTGGATCTTTTCCATCCTCCTATCTGATGGATCTTTAAGTGCGGCCGTCTCAGGAGAGGGTAACGCCACTTGTTTTGATAAGCGTGTTAGCGCTTTGTCCACCCTAGGAGGTGTTTCCCAGCGCTCCCTAACCTCTGGCGGGAAAGGGTATAAAGCCAATAACTTCTTTGAAATTAGCAGTTTTTTTATCGGGGCACCCCACGCTTCATCACACACGTCATTTAATTCTTCTGATTCGGTAAAAACTACTGGTAGTTTTTTCACACCCCACATAATACCCTGTGGTACCTGTAGTATCAGCTAAATGTAACATCTCCTTTATTGCCAAAATCATATAACGTGTGGCCCTACTGGAAAATACGGTTGATTCGTCACCTTCACCACCGGAATCAGTGCCCGTGTCTGGGTCTGTGTCGACCAACTGAGGCAAGGGGCGTTTTACAGCCCCTGACGGTGTTTGAGGCGCCTGGACAGGCACTAATTGAGTGTCCGGCCGCCTCATGTCGGCAAACGACTGCTTAAGCGAGTTGACGCTATCCCGTAATTCCACAAATAAAGGCATCCATTCTGGTGTCGACCCCCTAGAAGGTGACATCCTCATATTTGGCAATTGCTCCGCCTCCACACCAATAACGTCCTCATACATGTCGACACACACGTACCGACACACAGCAGACACACAGGGAATGCTCTATACGAAGACAGGACCCACTAGCCCTTTGGGGAGACAGAGGGAGAGTCTGCCAGCACACACCAAAAAGCGCTATATATGACAGGGATAGCCTTATGATTAAGTGCTCCCTTATAGCTGCTTTTATATTAATATATTGCCATTTATTTTGCCCCCCCTCTCTGTTATACCCTGTTTCTGTAGTGCAGTGCAGGGGAGAGACCTGGGAGCCTTCCTGACCAGCGGAGCTGTGACAGAAAATGGCGCCGTGTGCTGAGGAGATAGGCCCCGCCCCTTTTCCGGCGGGCTCGTCTCCCGCTATTTAGTACATTTAGGCAGGGGTAAATATCTCCATATAGCCTCTGGGGCTATATGTGAGGTATTTTTAGCCTTTTTAAAGGTTTACATTTGCCTCCCAGGGCGCCCCCCCCCCAGCGCCCTGCACCCTCAGTGACTGCCGTGTGAAGTGTGCTGAGAGGAAAATGGCGCACAGCTGCAGTGCTGTGCGCTACCTTAAGAAGACTGCAGGAGTCTTCAGCCGCCGATTCTGGACCTCTTCTTGCTTCAGCATCTGTGAGGGGGCCGGCGGCGTGGCTCCAGTGACCATCCAGGCTGTACCTGTGATCGTCCCTCTGGAGCTTCATGTCCAGTAGCCAAGAAGCCAATCCATCCTGCACGCAGGTGAGTTCACTTCTTCTCCCCTCTGTCCCTCGTTGCAGTGATCCTGTTGCCAGCAGGAATCACTGTAAAATAAAAAACCTAAGCTAAGCTCTCTAAGCAGCTCTTTATGAGAGCCACCTAGAATTGCACCCTTCTCGGCCGGGCACAAAAATCTAACTGGAGTCTGGAGGAGGGTCATAGGGGGAGGAGCCAGTACACACCACCTGACCTGTAAAAGCTTTACTTTTGTGCCCTGTCTCCTGCGGAGCCGCTATTCCCCATGGTCCTTTCAGGAACCCCAGCATCCACTTAGGACGATAGAGAAACACCTTTTTCTGGACTGTGTCCAGAATCATCCCTAGGAACAGTAGACGTGTTGTTGGAATCAGCTGCGATTTTGGAATATTTAGAATCCACCCGTGCTGACGTAGCACCACCTGAGATAGTGCTACTCCGACCTCTAACTGTTTCCTGGACCTTGCCCTTATCAGGAGATCGTCCAAGTAAGGGATAATTAAGACGCCTTTTCTACGAAGAAGAATCATCATTTCGGCCATTACCTTGGTAAAGACCCGTGGTGCCGTGGACAACCCAAACGGCAGCGTCTGAAACTGATAATGACAGTTCTGTACCACAAACCTGAGGTACCCTTGGTGAGAAGGGTAGATTGGGACATGGAGATAAGCATCTTTGATGTCCAGAGACACCATATAGTCCCCTTCTTCCAGGTTTGCTATCACTGCTCTGAGTGATTCCATCTTGAATTTGAACCTTTTTATGTAAGTGTTCAATGATTTTAGATTTAAAATCGGTCTCACCGAGCCGTCCGGCTTTGGTACCACAAACAGCGTGGAATAATACCCCTTTCCCTGTTGTAGGAGGGGTAACTTGATTATCACCTGCTGGGAATACAGCTTGTGAATAGCTTCCAATACTGCCTCCCTGTCGGAGGGAGACGTTGGTAGAGCAGACTTCAGGAACCGGCGAGGGGGAGACGTCTCGAATTCCAGTTTGTACCCCTGTGATACTACCTGCAGGATCCAGGGGTCCACTTGCGAGTGAGCCCACTGCGCGTTGAAATTTTTGAGACGGGCCCCCACCGTGCCTGAGTCCGCCTGTAAAGCCCCAGCGTCATGCTGAAGACTTGGCAGAAGCGGGGGAGGGCTTCTGATCCTGGGAAGAGGCTGCTTGCTGCAGTCTTTTTCCCCTTCCTCTGCCCCGGGGCAGAAATGAGTGGCCTTTTGCCCGCTTGCCCTTATGGGGACGAAAGGACTGAGTTTGAAAAGACGGTGTCTTTTTCTGCTGAGAGGTGACCTGGGGTAAAAAGGTGGATTTCCCAGCCGTCGCCGTGGCCACCAGGTCTGATAGACCGACCCCAAATAACTCCTCCCCTTTATACGGCAAAACTTCCATATGCCGTTTTGAATCCGCATCACCTGACCACTGTCGTGTCCATAAACTTCTTCTGGCAGAAATGGACAACGCACTTACTCTTGATGCCAGGGTGCAAATATCCCTCTGTGCATCTCGCATATATAGTAATGCATCCTTTAAATGCTCTATAGTCAATAAAATACTGTCCCTATCCAGGGTATCAATATTTTCAGTCAGGGAATCCGACCAAGCCACTCCAGCACTGCACATCCAGGCTGAGGCGATTGCTGGTCGTAGTATAACACCAGTATGTGTGTATATACCTTTTAGGATATTTTCCAGCTTTCTATCAGCTGGTTCCTTGAGGGCGGCCGTATCAGGAGACGGTAACGCCACTTGTTTTGATAAGCGTGTGAGCGCCTTATCTACCCTAGGGGGTGTTTCCCAACGCGCCCTAACCTCTGGCGGGAAAGGGTATAATGCCAATAATTTATTAGAAATCAGCAGTTTTTTATCGGGGGAAACCCACGCTTTGTCACACACCTCATTTAATTCATCTGATTCAGGAAAAACTATGGGTAGTTTTTTCACACCCCACATAATAAGATTTTACTTACCGATAAATCTATTTCTCGTAGTCCGTAGTGGATGCTGGGGACTCCGTCAGGACCATGGGGATTAGCGGCTCCGCAGGAGACAGGGCACAAAACTAAAGCTTTAGGATCAGGTGGTGTGTACTGGCTCCTCCCCCCATGACCCTCCTCCAAGCCTCAGTTAGGATACTGTGCCCGGACGAGCGTACACAATAAGGAAGGATATTGAATCCCGGGTAAGACTCATACCAGCCACACCAATCACACCGTATAACCTGTGATCTGAACCCAGTTAACAGTATGACAAACGTAGGAGCCTCTGAACAGACGGCTCACAACAATAACAACCCGATTTTTTTGTAACAACAACTATGTACAAGTATTGCAGACAATCCGCACTTGGGATGGGCGCCCAGCATCCACTACGGACTACGAGAAATAGATTTATCGGTAAGTAAAATCTTATTTTCTCTGACGTCCTAAGTGGATGCTCGGGACTCCGTCAGGACCATGGGGATTATACCAAAGCTCCCAAACGGGCGGGAGAGTGCGGATGACTCTGCAGCACCGAGTGAGAGAACTCCAGGTCCTCCTCAGCCAGGGTGTGCCCCTGACCAAGTAGCAGCTCGGCAAAGTTGTAAAGCCGAGACCCCTCGGGCAGTCGCCCAAGATGAGCCCACCTTCCTTGTGGAATGGGCATTTATATATTTTGGCTGTGGCAGTCCTGCCACAGAATGTGCAAGCTGAATTGTACTACACATTCAACTAGCAATCGTCTGCGTAGAAGCAAGAGCACCCAGTTTTTTGGGTGCATACAGGATAACAGCAAGTCAGTTTTCCTGACTCCAGCCGTCCTGGAAATCTATATTTTCAGGGCCCTGACAACATCTAGCAACTTGGAGTCCTCCAAGTCTCTAGTAGCCGCAGGTACCACAATAAGCTGGTTCAGATGAAACGCTGACACCAACTTAGGGAGAAAACTGGGGACGAGTCCGCAGCTCTGCCCTGTCCGAATGGACAATCAGATATGGGCTTTTGTGAGACAAAGCCGCCAATTCTGACACTCGCCTGGCCGAGGCCAGGGCCAACATCATGGTCACTTTCCATGTGAGATATTTCAAATCCACAGATTTGAGCGGTTTAAACCAACGTGATTTGAGGAATCCCAGGACTACGTTGAGATCCCACAGTGCCACTGGAGGCACAAAAGGGGGTTGTATATGCAGTACTCCCTTGTCAAATTTCTGGACTTCAGGAACTGAAGCCAATTCTTTCTGGAAGAAAATCGACAGGGCCGAAATTTGAACCTTAATGGACCCCAATTTGAGGCCCATAGACACTCCTGTTTGCAGGAAATGCAGGAATCGACCGAGTTGAAATTTCTTCGTGGGGCCTTCCTGGCCTCACACCACGCAACATATTTTCGCCACATGTGGTGATAATGTTGTGCGGTCACCTCCTTCCTGGCTTTGACCAGGGTAGGAATGACCTCTTCCGGAATGCCTTTTTCCCTTAGGATCCGGCGTTCAACCGCCATGCCGTCAAACGCAGCCGCGGTAAGTCTTGGAACAGACATGGTACTTGCTGAAACAAGTCCCTTCTTATCGGCAGAGGCCCTGAGTCCTCTGTGAGCATCTCTTGAAGTTCCGGGTACCAAGTCCTTCTTGGCCCATCCGGAGCCACGAGTATAGTTCTTACTCCTCTACGTCTTATAATTCTCAGTACCTTTGGTATGAGAAGCAGAGGAGGGAACACATACACCGACTGGTACACCCCTGGTGTTACCAGAACGTCCACAGCTATTGCCTGAGGGTCTCTTGACCTGGCGCAATACCTGTCCAGTTTTTTGTTCAGGCGGGACGCCATCATGTCCACCTTTGGTCTTTCCCAACGGTGCACAATCATGTGGAAAAAACTTCTCGATGAAGTCCCCACTCTCCCGGGTGGAGGTCGTGCTGAGGAAGTCTGCTTCCCAGTTGTCCACTCCCGGAATGAAAACTGCTGACAGTGCTATCACATGATTTTCCGTCCAGCGAAGAATCCTTGCAGTTTCTGCCATTGTCCTCCTGCTTCTTGTGCCGCCCTGTCTGTTTACGTGGGCGACTGCCGTGATGTTGTCCCACTGGATCAATACCGGCTGACCTTGAAGCAGAGGTCTTGCTAAGCTTAGAGCATTGTAAATTGCTCTTAGCTCCAGTATATTTATGCGGAGAGAAGTCCCCAGACTTGATCACACTCCCTGGAAATTTTTTCCCTGTGTGACTGCTCCCCAGCCTTTCAAGCTGGAATCCGTGGTCACCAGGACCCAGTCCTGAATGCATAACTGTGGCCCTTTAGTAGATGAGCACTCTGCAGCCACCACAGAAGAGATACCCTTGTCCTTGGAGACAGGGTTATCCGCTGATGCATCTGAAGATGCGATCCGGACCATTTGTCCAGCAGATCCCACTGAAAAGTTCTTGCGTGAAATCTGCCGAATGGAATCGCTTCGTAAGAAGCCACCATTTTTCCCAGGACCCTTGTGCAATGATGCACTGACACTTTTCCTGGTTTTTGGAGGTTCCTGACTAGCTCGGATAACTCCCTGGCTTTCTCCTCCGGGAGAAACACCTTTTTTTTGGACTGTATCCAGAATCATCCCTAGGGACAGCAGACGTGTCGTCGGAGACAGCTGCGATTTTGGAATATTTAGAATCCACCCGTGCTGTCGTAGAACTACTTGAGATAGTGCTACTCAGACCTCCAACTGTTCTCTGGACCTTGCCCTTATCAGGAGATCGTCCAAGTAAGGGATAATTAAGACGCCTTTTCTTTGAAGAAGAATCATCATTTCGGCCATTACCTTGGTAAAGACCCGGGGTGCCGTGGACAATCCAAACGGCAGCGTCTGAAACTGATAGTGACAGTTTTGTACCACGAACCTGAGGTACCCTTTGTGAGAAGGGCAAATTTGGACATGGAGGTAAGCATCCTTGATGTCCAGGGACACCATATAGTCCCCTTCTTCCTGGTTCGCTATCACTGCTCTGAGTGACTCCATTTAGAATAGGTCTCACCGAGCCGTCTGGCTTCAGTACCACAATATAGTGTGGAATAATACCCCTTTACTTGTTGTAGGAGGGGTACTTTGATTATCACCTGCTAGGAATACAGCTTGTGAATTGTTTCCAATACTGCCTCCCTGTCGGAGGTAGACGTTGGTAAAGCAAACTTCAGGAACCTGCGAGGGGGAGACGTCTCGAATTTCCAATCTGTACCCCTGGGATACTACTTGTAGGATCCAGGGGTCCACTTGCGAGTGAGCCCACTGCGTGCTGAAACTCTTGAGACGACCCCCCACCGCACCTGTTTGTACGGCCCCAGCGTCATGCTGAGGACTTGGCAGAAGCGGTGGAAGGCTTCTGTTCCTGGGAATGGGCTGCCTGCTGCAGTCTTCTTCCCTTACCTCTATCCCTGGGCAGATATTATGGGGACGAAAGGACTGAGGCTGAAAAGACTATGTCTTTTTCTGCTGAGATGTGACTTGGGGTAAAAAAGGTGGATTTTCTAGCTGTTGCCGTGGCCACCAGGTCCAATGGACCGACCCCAAATAACTCCTCCCCTTTATACGGCAATACTTCCATGTGCCGTTTGGAATCTGCATAACCTGACCACTGTCGTGTCCATAAACATCGTCTGGCAGATATGGACATCGCACTTACTCTTGATGCCAGAGTTTCGCATATATAGAAATGCATCTTTTAAATGCTCTATAGTCAATAAAATACTGTCCCTGTCAAGGGTATCAATATTTCCAGTCAGGGAATCCGACCAAGCCACCCCAGCGCTGCCCATCCAGGCTGAGGCGATCGCTGGTCGCAGTATAACACCAGTATGTGTGTATATACTTTTTAGGATATTTTCCAACCTCCTATCAGTTGGCTCCTTGAGGGCGTCCGTATCTGGAGACGGTAACGCCACTTTTATAAGCGTGTGAGCGCCTTATCCACCCTAAGGTGTGTTTCCCAACGCGCCATAACTTCTGGCGGGAAAGGGTATACCGCCAATAATTTTCTATCGGGGGAAACCCACGCATCATCACACACTTCATTTAATTTATCTGATTCAGGAAAAACCACATGTAGTTTTTTCACACTCCACATAATACCCTTTTTTGTGGTACTTGTAGTATCAGAAATATGTAACATCTCCTTCATTGCCCTTAACAAGTAACGTGTGGCCCTAAAGGAAAATACGTTTGTTTCTTCACCGTCGACACTGGAGTCAGTGTCCGTGTCTGTGTCGACCGACTGAGGTAAAAAGGACGTTTTAACGCCCCTGACGGTGTTTTAGACGCCTGGACAGGTACTAATTGGTTTGCCGGCCGTCTCATGTCGTCAACCGACCTTGCAGCGTGTTGACATTATCACGTAATTCCTTAAATAAGCCATCCATTCCGGTGTCGACTCCCTAGAGAGTGACATCACCATTACCGGCAATTGCTCCGCCTCCTCACCAACATCGTCCTCATACATGTCGACACACAAGTACCGACACACAGCACACACACAGGGAATGCTCTGATAGAGGACAGGACCCCACTAGCCCTTTGGGGAGACAGAGGGAGAGTTTGCCAGCACACACCAAAAACGCTATATTATACAGGGACAACCTTTATATAAGTGTTTTTCCCTTATAGCATTTTAATATATATATATACATATCGCCAAATAAGTGCCCCCCCTCTCTGTTTTAACCCTGTTTCTGTAGTGCAGTGCAGGGGAGAGCCTGGGAGCCTTCCCACCAGCATTTCTGTGAGGGAAAATGGCGCTGTGTGCTGAGGAGAATAGGCCCCGCCCCCTTTTCGTCGGGCTTCTTCTCCCGTTTTTCTGAGACCTGGCAGGGGTTAAATACATCCATATAGCCTCCAGGGGCTATATGTGATGTATTTTTAGCCAGAATAAGGTATTATACATTGCTGCCCAGGGCGCCCCCAGCAACGCCCTGCACCCTCCGTGACCGTTGGTGTGAAGTGTGTGACAACAATGGCGCACAGCTGCAGTGCTGTGCGCTACCTTCATGAAGACTGAAAAGCCTTCTGCCGCCGGTTTCTGGACCTTCAATCTTCAGCATCTGCAAGGGGGGTCGGCGGCGCGGCTCCGGGACGAACCCCAGGGTGAGACCTGTGTTCCGACTCCCTCTGGAGCTAATGGTGTCCAGTAGCCTAAGAAGCCAATCCATCCTGCACGCAGGTGAGTTGAACTTCTCTCCCCTAAGTCCCTCGATGCAGTGACTGCGAGGAGGGGGACCAACCTTTGGCGCTGCAGGTTTTTGAACAAGTATATAAAGGCAGTAGGGTGTCTATGGGTGTGATAAATAGATGTGTGTAATATGTATAGGTGTAGTGGAAATATATACGTACGGAGGCAGTGGGATGTAAATGGGTGTGATGAATATATATGGAGGCAATGGATTGTATCCAGATAAAAATTGTTTATTAAGTGAAAAAAATGTTTAAAAATATTAAGTTTTTGACAATATTCCATAAAAAATTAGAAAAAGAAGGCAATTATGTTCAGTGTGTTTCTATTACATAATAAATAAACATATGCAGCACATCAATTAAAAATATAAGATAGAAAAAATATATAAAAATTATGGAATAGAATAAAGATATATATATAGAATAAAAATAAAAATATATATATAGAATAAAAATAAAATTGTATATATATATATATAAAACCAGATTTTGAATCTAATGTCAATCGATATGTGATCGTTTACACTTTGCTTTTGATCATAGAGAGACCGGTCTCTTCTATTTAGAGTGTTACGGGGTTAATTTGGTGTGAGTCACGGCAGAGCTGTCTGTGTCCACAAAATGGTCCGGTTTATAATAAGTTCCTGTTGCTCTTAGAAAGGCAGTTTGTAATGGTAATGTTTTTCAGGTGATGGTGTGTCACGGGTTGCTTACGTGTCTTCGCCCTTAGCAGGGCTGAGGAGTCCGTGGGTGTCCTATGCTGCTGCAGGTGTCTTTTTGTCTTTTTTCTTCCTCCGTATCCGCGGTTTGTTACAGGCGCCTGTAACTCCGGTTCCTTTGATGTTACCTCGTTGACGTCTTCCAGGAAGTCGGGATCTCCGGGTTTCGGGTGAGAAGAGGGGGCGTGGTCCAACGCGTTTCACTCGGCCAATGGTGCCGTGCTTCGTCAGTGAGCCTGTTGCCAGCAGGACTCACTGAAAATAAGAAACCTAAAAACTTTTTCTAAGCAGCTCCTTAAGAGAGCCACCTAGATTGCACCCTGCTCGGACGGGCACAAAAACCTAACTGAGGCTTGGAGGAGGGTCATGGGGGGAGGAGCCAGTACACACCACCTGATCCTAAAGCTTTAGTTTTGTGCCCTGTCTCCTGCGGAGCCGCTATTCCCCATGGTCCTGACGGAGTCCCCAGCATCCACTTAGGACGTCAGAGAAAATACCCTTTTTTGTGGTACTTGTAGTATCAGAAATGTTCAAAGCCTCCTTCATTGCCGTGATCATGTAACGTGTGGCCCTACTGGACATTACGTTTGTCTCGTCACCGTCGACACTGGAGTCAGTATCCGTGTCTGTGTCGACCATCTGAGGTAACGGGCGCTTTAGAGCCCCTGACGGTGTTTGAGACGCCTGGACAGGCACTAACTGATTTGTCGGCTGTCTCATGTCGTCAACAGTTTTTTGCAAAGTGCTGACACTGTCACGTAATTCCTTCCATACGACCATCCAGTCAGGTGTCGACTCCCTAGGGGGTGACATCACTATTACAGGCAATTGCTCCGCCTCCACATCATTTTCCTCCTCATACATATCGACACAATCGTACCGACACACAGCACACACACAGGGAATGCTCTGATAGAGGACAGGACCCCACGAGCCCTTTGGGGAGACAGAGGGAGAGTTTGCCAGCACACACCAGAGCGCTATATATATGCAGGGATAACCTTATATAAGTGTTTCTCCCTTCTATAGCTGCTATATATGTATTTTCTGCCAATTAGTGCCCCCCCTCTCGTTTAACCCTGATTCTGTAGCAGGACTGCAGGGGAGAGTCTGGGAGCCTTCCTTCCAGCGGAACTGTGAGGGAAAATGGCGCTTGTGTGCTGAGGAGATAGGCTCCGCCCCCTTCACGGCGGCCTTTTCTCCCGCTTTTTTTAGGAAAACTGGCAGGGGTGAAATGCATCCATATAGCCCAGGAGCTATATGTGATGTATTTCTTTAGCCATATAAGGTTTAAACATGTTTTATTGCGTCTCAGGGCGCTCCCCCCCAGCGCCCTGCACCCTCAGTGACCGGAGTGTGAAGTGTGCTGAGAGCAATGGCGCACAGCTGCAGTGCTGTGCGCTACCTTATTGAAGACAGGAACGTCTTCTGCCGCCGATTTTTCCGGACCTCTTCGCTCTTCTGGCTCTGTAAGGGGGCCGGCGGCGTGGCTCCGGGACCCATCCAGGCTGAACCTGTGATCGTCCCTCTGGAGCCAATGTCCAGTAGCCAAGAAGCCCAATCCACTCTGCAGTCAGGTGAGTTTGCTTCTTCTCCCCTTAGTCCCACGATGCAGTGAGCCTGTTGCCAGCAGGTCTCACTGAAAATAAAAAAACCTATTTAGAACTTTTACTCTAAGCAGCTCTGGAGAGCTACCTAGCATGCACCCTTCTCGGCCGGGCACAAAAATCTAACTGAGGCTTGGAGGAGGGTCATAGGGGGAGGAGCCAGTGCACACCAGGTGACCTAAAAGCTTTTACTTTTGTGCCCAGTCTCCTGCGGAGCCGCTATTCCCCATGGTCCTTACGGAGTTCCCAGCATCCACTAGGACGTCAGAGAAATATGAAATGAAGAGTTTTTGAGCTCTTTCCAAAAACAAACTGAATAAATACCAGACAACGCTGAAGAGAAGGAAATTGGTGGTGTTGCATATAGCAATATCCCGAGAAAATACAGTACAGCAATGTCACACATTTTCCTGCGGAATGTTACAGGGTGAGAGGAAAAATGTGCAATGTTGGCTTATGCAAGGTGCTGGTATTCCATCTGTCCACACGGCACTGCGCAGACATTGCCCAAAATCAAACGGTTGACATATTGTGGGCGCGTCGGCGGGTGAGTTCCCCCGATATGTCTGTGAACGACGCTGTTGACAGACATATCGCAGTAGCTGTGCAGCAAAGCCAATGTGTTATATATCTGCAGATATACTGGCACATCATACTGTGTATACGGGCAGTCTGCAGATGGCCCATACAATTTGCTGCAGAGGTCGTCCAGTTGTGATGTCAGGCACAACACACTGGGCCGACAATCAGTAAGTGTGTATGCACTTACCAATTATCAGGTAGGTCAGCCTAGTGTGTATCCAGCATTGATCATGCATTTTATAAACATATAAGTAAACAAGGCTATAATACAAGTCACAGAAATACACAGTGGTTCGCTTATCCTTGATATGTTATCCTAATGACCAATACATTGAAGATATGTACTTCCTTACTCCCACAACATTGGGATAAGCACACAGGCAGGGCAAGGCATATGATGGCCTAATTTACTGCACCACAGCTCATCTCTGCCCACCTGGCCAGGAGATAAGTGCCCTGTCAGATGACCTACCCTCTGTCTCTCTTTAGAGTCTAGTGGACAATTTGGGGAAATAGGAGCTATGTGAAGGCAAATAACAGAACTATTTAATACACAGATATTGTTTATAGGCGCATTTTATGCAAAGTATCTATAGTGCAAATAATGCTGACATAGGATGTCTGAATCTGTATAATAACGGGGAGGTGAAGGTATGCAGAGTCTAATGACGTGCACCACTCATGCAATAAGGGGTATTCAGCACAATCTGATGGACTATGAATGTAGAACGATTGTTGGCGCTCGTTGCAGCAGTGCAGGCATTAGCAGAACTGCTGCACTGGTAAATTGTTTGAGGGCAGCAGTTGTTAAAATGTACAGTTTCCCAAACTCTGCCATTACAGTCCAGATTTGAAAGATGTCAATGCTTGAGCAACATTCGTTTACATCAAATTGACTGAGGTACTAATTAAGTCATCTGTGCTCAAGCCATGGATATCCTTAAAACATGGTCTGCAATAGCAGAGTTTGGGAAACTCTGGGCTACTGGATGTTCAACCTGAACTGAGAATGGGTAGCCTAGTTCAGTCCTACAGACGGGCAACAACAGGGATTTAAATTAGGTAGATGCTAGATCCAAGTGGCCCAAAGGACATATGATGTCAGGGGGAGGAGCCATGTCACCAGGAGGAGGAGCTAGGCCAGCGGGATAATCCCTCTACTATCCACGCTACCAACTACTACCTTTAGTAACCCGATGTCGAGCGAAGCGAGCCCGCGAGGGTATATTTCGGGTACCCTGTTCGGCCATGGCTCCTCCCCCTGCTGACATGGCTCCATCCCCTGGTGACGTCAGGGGTCCCTTACCCAACTTGGTTTTAGAACCAACAATTTAAATTATAGAGAATTAAGGATGGCCATCACTCTGACCTATGGTAACTACTTTTACCATCGATGGGGGAGAACCAGATGGTTTCCCACCATGGATGGTAAGAAGCTACTGAATAGTTAATTTTTTTTCTCCCCAGGGTGTTGGGGACAAGGAGCATAGCTCCACCCCTGACACCTGTGAAGCCACACCCCCGGGCCCTGATCGGTCCGCGCCGTGCTTAATACTAAAATAGGGCTAACCATCGATGGTAACCTTACAGATGGTTTCCCACTGTCGAGGTTATCCATCAATGACAACCATCGATGGATAACACACCGATGGCCATCCCTATAGAGAATCTGAATCAGGGACCAGTTCAGATTACCCCTCAATGACCAGTATGCGTCCCGGTACAATACTCCAGCTGCACCGCCACTAGTAAAGCCCCTGCTGTATACCCTCACCTTTACATTCTTATACAGATTCAGATATCCTAATCAGCATTATCTGCAGAACAGCTACTTTGCATAAAATCACCTCATGGGGATATTACCATTAAGTATTTATATGACTATATATATTTACATGACTATAAACACCCTGCATGTATAATGTAGGTCACACAGTGGGCGCAGCTGGAAGTCAGGGAAAGTAGTTGCTGCTAGCACTGTGGCAGATGATCTCGGTGCTGCACACATACATACACATACTGTACATACAGTTCACGGCCTCTCCTACAGGCGTGCACCGGACTCACCGATGATGACCGCAGTTTCAAGCTGCCGGAGCTGCCCGATCAGCTGCGCCCGGGCCTGGTATATAGGGAGACTGCGGCGCTGCTGCTCCATGGGCACCGGCTGCTTTCTGGGCCCGAGCTGCATGGTTCCTCTCCGGTTTGGTGTAAACGGAAGGGATCCCGGTTTGAACCTCTTGGCCGGCGGGTGATAGGAGTACTGCGACATAGTATCATATGCGGGTATCATATGCTTCCTAATCGCTGCGGCCCCTCCTGAGTCCCCGGTATAGCCTGCAGAGGCGGCCCTGGGGGAGTCATACCGACCCGCAGCTGCAGCGCCACCACACGTGCTTCTCCCATAACACGTGTGACCGCCAGGGGGCGCAGAGCTCCTGTGTCAGCGCTCTACAGTGTCCCAGTACCTGCAGTGGGTGATGATG
Source organism: Pseudophryne corroboree (assembly GCF_028390025.1). Lineage (NCBI taxonomy): Eukaryota > Metazoa > Chordata > Amphibia > Anura > Myobatrachidae > Pseudophryne > Pseudophryne corroboree. Next base: position 445,551,212 of record NC_086445.1, read on the forward strand.
ACATTGCTCTTGCAGAGTATGTGGGTGATGGTCCTTTCAGTGTGTGATATACAGTGTCTGTGATAGGTCTCCACGGTGTATTAAATAAAGTGTGAGATACAGTCTCTGCAATATGTGCGGTACGGTACCAGCAGTGTGTGTGATAGGGGCTTATTTATTGGTCGATATCATTATTATCCAGGGGCGTTTTAAGAGAGGATGGGGCCCTTGTGGATACTGCGGGTGGGTCCCCTCCACTCCACAGTGCTGGAGTCTACTGCGTATGCGCAGGTCTCCGTAAATATGGCACCTACCATGTTCCAGAGACAAAATGAATACTGTGCACGCACGGTGGCCATTTTGGAAAGGATTTTTGGCCGCAACAGCTGCGTGTTGAGTATTAAAATATGGGTGCAATGTATGTGGTGTGGACCCCCCTGGCCCTAGGGGCCCGTGGACTGCACACATTGCACCCATTATAGTAACGCCTATGATATTAACATTTATAAGGTGCCACAGATCCTGTGCAATTCATGAGCGTCCTGGTTTAAAGGGATAGTATGGTAAGCCTAAATATGTAGAAGGTTTTAGAAGATTCAAAGAGACTGACCCTCCATTTCCATACCTCCTAACTTTTCAATTAAAAGAATCGGGACCGACCCGAAAAGGGGGTGTGGCCTTTGGTGGGAGTGGTGTGGCTTCTGCCTAGTGGGCATGGCCTCGCTCAGTGGACCTGTTTTTCCATCATTTTGGGGGGGGGTGCCAGTGCTCCCCGAGCAGCTGGGCAGCCTCTCGCTTCCCTCCCAGCACTGAATAGATGGCGTACGCCAGGGACGTGTGATGAGGTAAATGGCTCAGGAGGCATTGGCTAGAACCAGAGCCAGATATACACACAATATATGATCCAAAAGTGCATGTGGGAATTATACAAAGATACAGCAGTATAAACTCCTGGAAATTTAGTGAGTTTTGACCAGAGATGTGCGGAAAAGGTAGTCAGTGCCTCACCTGCCATAGAGTTTTTCCTCCAGAATTTTGACTATAAAAATGATTAGAATAATAAAAAGAAGATTTCTCTGACGTCCTAGTGGATGCTGGGTACTCCGTAAGGACCATGGGGAATAGACGGGCTCCGCAGGAGACTGGGCACTCTTAAAAGAAAGATTAGGTACTATATCTGGTGTGCACTGGCTCCTCCCTCTATGCCCCTCCTCCAGACCTCAGTTAGAATCTGTGCCCGGCCAGAGCTGGATGCACCTAGTGGGCTCTCCTGAGCTTACTAGAAAAGAAAGTATTTGTTAGGTTTTTTATTTTCAGTGAGATCTGCTGGCAACAGACTCACTGCTACGAGGGACTGAGGGGAGAGAAGCAAACCTACCTGCTTGCAGCTAGCTTGTGCTTCTAAGGCTACTGGACACCATTAGCTCCAGAGGGATCGAACACAGGGCCCGACCTCGATCGTCCATTCCCGGAGCCGCGCCGCCGTCCCCCTTGCAGAGCCAGAAGACGGAAGATTCCAGGAGAAAATCGGCGGCTGAAGACTCCGGTCTTCAATAAGGTAGCGCACAGCACTGCAGCTGTGCGCCATTGCTCCCACAGCACACCACACGCTCCGGTCACTGGTGGGTGCAGGGCGCTGGGGGGGCGCCCTGGGCTGCAATATGTATACCTTTGTTGGCAAAATGCACATAATACAGTTATAAACTGTATATGTGCCTAATCCCCCGCCATAAATATTATTAAAAAAGCAGGAGAAGCCCGCCGCTGAAGGGGCGGGGCTATCTTCCTCAGCACAGCCAGCGCCATTTTCTCTTCACAGCTCCGCTGGAAGAACGCTCCCCAGGCTCTCCCCTGCAGTATACACTACGAGAAGGGTAAAAAAGAGAGGGGGGGCACATAAATTTAGGCGCAAAAGGTGATATAAGCAGCTATTGGGGGAAAATTCACTTTGTATTAGTGTAAATCCCTCTGTTATATAGCGCTCTGGTGTGCATGATTACGGCAATGAAAAATGTGTTGCACATTTCTGACATTAACCCGGTTACCACTAAAAACGGTATTATGTTTGGGGAGAAAAAGCAGCCAGTGACTTTTCCCCCATCTGATGAATTAAATGAATTGTGTGAAGAAGAGTGGTGTTCCCCAGATAAGAAATTAGTGATTTCTAAGAGGTTACTAATGGCGTACCCTTTCCCGCCAACGGACAGGTTGCGTTGGGAAACATCCCCTAGGGTGGACAAGGCGCTCACACGCTTATCAAAAAAGGTGGCACTGCCGTCTCAGGATACGGCCACCTTAAAGGAGCCTGCAGATAGAAAGCAGGAGGCTATCCTGAAGTCTGTATATACACACTCAGGTACTATACTGAGACCTGCTATTGCTTCAGCATGGATGTGTAGTGCTGCAGCAGCATGGTCTGATTCCCTGTCAGATAACATTGATTCCCTTGACAGGGATACTATTTTGCTAACCATAGAGCATATTAAAGACGTGGTCTTATATATGAGGGATGCACAGAGGGACATTTGCCGGCTGGCATCTAGAATTAATGCAATGTCCATTTCTGCCAGGAGAGTATTATGGACTCGGCAGTCGACAGATGATGCTGATTCTAAAAGGCACATGGAAGTTTTGCCTTATAAGGGTGAGGAATTGTTTGGGGACGGTCTCTCGGACCTCGTATCCACAGCAACAGCTGGGAAGTCGACTTTTTTACCTCAGGTTCCCTCACAGCCTAAGAAAGCACCGTATTATCAAGTACAGTCCTTTCGGCCTCAGAAAGGCAAGCGGGTCAGAGGTGCGTCCTTTCTGCCCAGAGGCAGGGGTAGAGGGAAAAAGCTGCACCAGACAGCCAGTTCCCAGGAACAAAAATCCTCCCCTGCTTCCACTAAGTCCACCGCATGACGCTGGGGCTCCACAGGTGGAGCCAGGTGCGGTGGGGGCCCGTCTCCGGAACTTCAGTGACCAGTGGGTTCGCTCACAGGTGGATCTCTGGGTTCTACAAGTGGTATCTCAGGGATACAAGCTGTAGTTCGAGACGTCTCTCCCTCGCCGTTACCTCAAATCAGCCTTGCCAGCTACTCCCATGGAAAGGGAGGTAGTACTGGCGGCAATTCACAAGCTGTACCTTCAGCAGGTGATAATCAAAGTTCCCCTCCTTCAACAGGGACGGGGTTACTATTCCACAATGTTTGTGGTACCGAAACCAGACGGTTCGGTAAGACCCATTCTAAATTTGAAATCCTTGAACACTTATATAAGGAAGTTCAAGTTCAAAATGGAATCGCTCAGGGCGGTTATTGCAAGCCTGGAAGAGGGGGATTTTATGGTGTCACTGGACATCAAGGATGCTTACCTACATGTCCCCATTTACCCACCTCACCAGGAGTACCTCAGGTTTGTGGTACAGGACTGCCATTATCAATTCCAAACGTTGCCGTTTGGTCTGTCCACGGCACCGAGGGTATTTACCAAGGTAATGGCCGAAATGATGATACTCCTTCGAAAGAAGGGAGTTATAATTATCCCGTACTTGGACGATCTCCTTATAAAGGCAAGGTCCAAGGAGCAGTTGTTGGTCGGAGTAGCACTATCTCAGGAAGTGCTGCAACAGCACGGCTGGAATCTGAATATCCCAAAGTCGCAGCTGGTTCCTACGACGCGTCTGCTGTTCTTGGGCATGATTCTGGACACAGAACAGAAGAAGGTGTTTCTCCCGAAGGAGAAGGCCAAGGAATTGTCATCTCTGGTCAGAGACCTCCTGAAACCAAAACAGGTGTCGGTGCATCACTGCACGCGAGTCCTGGGAAAGATGGTAGCTTCTTACGAAGCAATTCCCTTCGGCAGGTTCCATGCAAGGATCTTTCAGTGGGATCTGTTAGACAAGTGGTCCGGATCGCATCTTCAGATGCATCGGCTGATCACTCTGTCCCCGAGGGCCAGGGTGTCTCTGCTGTGGTGGCTGCAGAGTGCTCATCTTCTCGAGGGCCGCAGATTCGGCATTCAGGACTGGGTCCTGGTGACCACGGATGCAAGCCTCCGAGGTTGGGGGGCAGTCACTCAGGGAAGAAACTTCCAAGGACAATGGTCGAGTCAGGAGACTTCCCTACACATAAATATTCTGGAACTAAGGGCCATTTACAATGCCCTAACTCAAGCAGAACCCCTGCTTCAAAACCAGCCGGTGCTGATTCAGTCAGACAACATCACAGCTGTCGCCCATGTAAACCGACAGGGCGGCACAAGAAGCAGGATGGCGATGGCAGAAGCCACAAGGATTCTCCGATGGGCGGAGAATCACGTGCTAGCACTGGCAGCAGTGTTCATTCCGGGAGTGGACAACTGGGAAGCAGACTTCCTCAGCAGGCACGACCTCCACCCGGGAGAGTGGGGACTTCATCCAGAAGTCTTCCAGCTGATTGTAAATCGTTGGGAAAGGCCACAGGTGGACATGATAGCGTCCCGCCTCAACAAAAAGCTAAAAAGATATTGCGCCAGGTCAAGGGACCCTCAGGCGATAGCTGTGGACGCTCTAGTGACACCGTGGGTGTACCAGTCGGTTTATGTGTTCCCTCCTCTTCCTCTCATACCAAAGGTACTGAGGATAATAAGAAAGAGAGGCGTAAGAACTATACTCATCGTTCCGGATTGGCCAAGAAGAACTTGGTACCCGGAACTACAAGAAATGATCTCAGAGGACCCTTGGCCTCTGCCGCTCCGACAGGACCTGCTACAGCAGGGGCCCTGTCTGTTCCAAGACTTACCGCGGCTGCGTTTGACGGCATGGCGGTTGAACGCCGGATCCTAATGGAAAAGGGCATTCCGGTTGAAATCATTCCTACGCTGATAAAAGCTAGGAAGGATGTGACAGCAAAACATTATCACCGCATATGGCGAAAATATGTTGCTTGGTGTGAGGCCATGAAGGCCCCAACAGAGGAATTTCAGCTGGGTCGATTTCTGCACTTACTACAGTCAGGAGTGACTATGGCCTAAAATTGGGATCCATTAAAGTCCAGATTTCGGCCCTGTCTATTTTCTTTCAAAAAGAACTGGCTTCACTGCCTGAAGTTCAGACGTTTGTTAAGGGAGTGCTGCATATTCAGCCCCCTTTTGTGCCTCCAGTGGCACCTTGGGATCTCAACGTAGTGTTGGATTTCCTAAAATCACATTGGTTTGAGCCACTTCAGACCGTGGAGTTGAAGTATCTCACGTGGAAGGTAGTCATGCTGTTGGCCTTGGCCTCAGCTAGGCGTGTGTCAGAATTGGCGGCTTTGTCCTGTAAAAGCCCATATCTGATTTTCCATATGGACAGGGCAGAAGTGAGGACTCGTCCCCAATTTCTCCCAAAGGTGGTATCAGCGTTTCATTTAAACCAACCTATTGTGGTGCCTGCGGCTACTCGGGACTTGGAGGATTCCAAGTTGCTGGACGTAGTCCGGGCCCTGAAAATCTATGTTTCCAGGACGGCTAGAGTCAGAAAAACTGACTTGCTGTTTATCCTGCATGCACCCAACAAGCTGGGTGCTCCTGCTTCAAAGCAGACTATTGCTCGCTGGATCTGTAGCACGATTCAACTTGCACATTCTGCGGCTGGACTGCCGCATCCTAAATCAGTAAAAGCCCATTCCACGAGGAAGGTTGGCTCCTCTTGGGCGGCTGCCCGAGGGGTCTCGGCTTTACAACTTTGCCGAGCTGCTACTTGGTCGGGATCAAACACTTTTGCAAAATTCTACAAGTTTGATACCCTGGCTGAGGAGGACCTTCAGTTTGCTCATTCGGTGCTGCAGAGTCATCCGCACTCTCCCGCCCGTTTGGGAGCTTTGGTATAATCCCCATGGTCATTACGGAGTACCCAGCATCCACTAGGACGTCAGAGAAAATAAGAATTTACTCACCGGTAATTCTATTTCTCGTAGTCCGTAGTGGATGCTGGGAGCCCGTCCCAAGTGCGGACTTTCTGCAATACTTGTATATAGGCCCTCATTCCGAGTTGATCGCTCGCAAGGCGAATTTAGCAGAGTTGCTCACGCTAAGCCTACGCCTACTGGGAGTGTATCTTAGCTTCTTAAAATTGCGACCGATGTATTCGCAATATTGCGATTACAAACTACTTAGCAGTTTCAGAGTAGCTTCAGACTTACTCGGCATCTGCGATCAGTTCAGTGCTTGTCGTTCCTGGTTTGACGTCATAAACACACCCAGCGTTCGCCCAGACACTCCTCCATTTCTCCGGCCACTCCTGCGTTTTTTCCGGAAACGGTAGCGTTTTTATCCACACGCCCCGAAAACGCCGTGTTTCCGCCCAGTAACACCCATTTCCTGTCAATCACACTACGATCGCCGGAGCGAAGAAAAAGCCGTGAGTAAAAATACTATCTTCATTGTAAAATTACTTGGCGCAGTCGCAGTGCGATTATTGCGCATGCGTACTAAGCGGAATTTCACTGCGATGCGATGAAAATTACCGAGCGAACGACTCGGAATGAGGGCCATAGTTATTGCTTAACTATAGGGTTTTTGTTCTGAGCCATCTGTTGAATGAGGCTCAGTTGCTGTTCATACTGTTAACTGGGTATAGTTATCACAAGTTGTACGGTGTGATTGGTGTGGCTGGTATGAGTCTTACCCTGGATTCCAAATCCTTTCCTAGTAATGTCAGCTCTTCCGGGCACAGTTTCCCTAACTGAGGTCTGGACGAGGGGCATAGAGGGAGGAGCCAGTGCACACCAGATATAGTACCTAATCTTTCTTTTAAGAGTGCCCAGTCTCCTGCGGAGCCCGTCTATTCCCCATGGTCCTTACGGAGTACCCAGCATCCACTACGGACTACGAGAAATAGAATTACCGGTGAGTAAATTCTTATTATTTCTAACATATTATTTACTGTATATTTTTCATATACTTTATGCAGTCAAAACTCTGGTGCAACCGTTAGTATAACAGGGAAGGCTGTGCCTCACCTGCCTCACCCCACAGCACGTCACTGCCGTGCGCAGGTGCACAGCATCTATTCAGAGACCACTCACTGCTTTGCAGAGCAGCGGGTGATCAAAGCCTCACTCATCTGTTCCCCCCCCCCCCCCTCCCCACTCTCCACCTTCAGGCAGAGGTGTAGCTAGGTGCCATGGAGCCTGGAGCAAGGGTATGTTTTGTCGCCCCCTCCCCTGTAGTGAATTGGGTGCATGTTACATTTGACAAGAAAAAATATTGAAAAATACTAAATTGCTGACAGGGCTTGTGGAGCTTAGGGTGAAAATTTCCTTTGGGCGCCCCTCATGTGTAAAACAGGGACAGTGTAAAACAGGGACAGTGCTCAACGAAGGCACGCAACAAAAATATAGCGGAGTGGCTTCATGGGGAAGGGGCTTGGCAACAGAAGAGTACAAATTCAGATTACACCGCACAGTATTGTCTGTTATTCACATTACACCACATAGTAGTACCCCTTCTAATCTTTACTCCACGCAGTAGAGCCCCTTATACAATTTACACAACACAGTAGAGCCGCTTATACATGTTACACCACAGTAGAGTTTTTACACGTAACACCACAGTAGAGCCGTTTATACATGCTACATCACAGCAGGGCCGCTTATACATGTATCACCACAGTATCCATACCATAGCTGTTAATACATGTTATACCACAGTAGAGCCGCTTATACATGTTACACTGCAGCTTTTAATGTAGAGAGCGGTACTGCAGCATCAATGTAGAGAGAGGAGCTGTAGCAGCTGGGGCAGAGAGGGATGCTGCAACAGCTGGGGCAGAGAGAGGTGCTGCAGCAGCTGAGACAGAAAATGGTGCTGCAGCAGCGGGGACAGAGAGTGGTGTAGCAGGACAGAAGTAACCCTGCTGCACAGCTACAAGCAGACCGTGAGACATATAAAGAGGGCGGCAGAGCTCCGGCATGTGCTGGCTGTCAGTGTCTTCTGCTTTAGACTTTGGCCTGTCCTGTTTACCTACCTAGTTTCCGAGTCCGAGTCAGTGTGTGCCCCTCTGCTTCTCCTCCTCCGGCTTTGTGGCTGCCTGTACAGCGGCATGCGGTATAGCGGGCAGAAGGAGGGGGTGAGCTGCCGCGCCCTCTAACTTTTCTGCAGCCCGGTGCTCGCGCTCCACTGGAGCCACCCTCGCTACACCCCTGCCTGCGGGACACCGCAACTAGCGGGTGGGACAGCGGGCCAGTGTCTGAATAGCGGACACTGATATGCAGGAGGTATGCATTTCCACAGCCTCTTCTCTCCTCCTCTAGCCCCAATTTGGATTTTCCGGTATATCAAACCACTGAAAATCCTCTTCACTGACAAGTATAATAGTGACATAAGGGTCTATTTACTAAGCCTCAGGTGGAGATAAAGTGGCCGGAGATAAAGTACCAGCCAAGTGGCTCCTAACTGTCATGTCACAGGCTGGGCTTGAAAAAATGACAGAAGGTGGGTGGCTGGTGCTTTATTTCCGGACACTTTATCTCCACCTGAGGTTTAGTAAATAGACCCCATAGTGACAAATGACTTAGGCCAGCGGGCTGTTTGCGGGTGGCACTGTCCCTGCTTATTCCCCTGTCTGAGCAGTGCCTGCTCCCCCTAAGTTGAACTGGATCCCTGCTACCATTTTATTATTATTGGCCTACACACCCAGCTGTTTGGCGCCACTGCAGTGGCGTCTATTCTACTTATGCCCCGTTTCCCTGTCTGGGCACCCTGCTTTACTCGGGCCCTCGCTATAAAATTGCACCTCAGGGAACACCCGGTTGTTGGGGGCGATTACACTGTTTACTGGATGGATTCCACAGCTCTGCGCTAGATAATCCTCAGCTGCTGTGTGGATATCTGCTTTTCTGGACTACCGGTGCTGCAGGTTGGTACTACACATGTTACATTCTTATGTTACTCTCGTTGTTTAGCCTGCTCTCGCCTCCATGCTGCCCATGTGACGTCTCTCCTATGCACCCATGGAACCGCTAACGCTTCTCCTTGCCTGAAACAGAACCACAGATCTCTACCTTTTTGACATTTTTATTGCTGTTTATTATTACACTCTTCGGACGAGCATCATGCCTCCTAAAAAGTCCAAGATATCCGTCCTCGCACCTCCTATTAAGTTTGTCTCTAACCGCACCCCTTAACCCGTACTTAAGGGGAAGCTCAGTGCAATCTCCACATCTATCGTTACACACTCCCCACTCCCTGCCCCTGGGCCGGATCTTGCCTCGGATGCACCTCTTACAGTCCGTATGCTCCACCAGATGCTCCAGGCCTTACGGACGGACATCACCACTGACCTCCAGTCCTCTATTACTCAACTCGCGAGTGAAGTGACCGATATTGGCATCCGCACCAACAACTTGGAGGATGAAGTACAGGAGTTGGTCTCTTCTCACAACGAGCGTCTTACCTCCCACAACTCAGCCTTGGCGGAACTGTCGGCCGTTAAAGACAAGCTAGCCGATCTTGAAGACAGATCCCGTAGAAACATTAAAATCAGGGGTGTTCCGGAGACGGTTCTGACCAACGACCTCCAAGATTTCGCTCTCTCCCTCTTTAAAAAATGACTGCCCTCCGCCGACACCCGAGATCTATTGATTGACAGAATACATCGTCTGCTGAAGCCTCGTTCCGCTCTGAGTATCTCTCCTCGAGACGTCCACCTACGTCTACATTTCTTTCACATCAAAGAGGATGTTCTTAAGGCCACCCGTATGGCAGAGGACTTGGATGTCTCGGATAACTTACAAATATTCCCGGATCTGTCACTCCACACTATAAATAAACGTAGATCCTTCCAACCTATTACGAAGGCCCTTCGTGACCAGGAAATACAATATAGATGGGGTTTCCCGGTTAAACTGCTGGTTCGGAAGGATGGCTCCACCTTTGTCATCTCATCGCTGGATGCTGGCTTCAAAATCTTGACCGACTGGAACATCCCTGTTTCGGTCCCGCTGTCTTCTCAAGGCCCTCCAGTGCAATCGGACTGGTACAAGGTGGGCTGACATCCTGCCGACTCGATGCCTTTACCTTTTCTAGTCCCTGCTGATTAGATCCAGGACGCCTGATGCCGGGACATTTTATGTTCTTTAGTTCTGATGTCTCTTCACGTTATTATGGGTTGTCCCTGACGTGGGTTTTTGTTTTGAAGGGACTTTCGTTACTGTGCTCCCTGGACTGGTACTGGGTTCTGATGTTACTCTCGCAAGTATTGTTTATTTCTTGTATTTGCATATGATGTCACGTATTTGCTATGCTTCCATGCTTCGTTTATATGTATACTTTTTGTGGTTCTTCCATGTGTTGTTATGTCTCAGGTTCCATGGGTGGGGCTTGCAATGGCCTCCCCCCGCAAGTTAACTATGTTGCCGCCTTTTTTTTTGCGACACCTACTGTGGCCCGATATACTGGGCATTTTGGGTTTTTTCCGTGTTTTCCTGATTTTTCCCACCCACCTTTTTTTTCCTTTGTACTTTTTACCATTTTCATGTTCCCCAGACAGGTACTTCCATGGCACCCATACGCGCTTTTGCTTTTCTGTTCATTGATGGTTAAGGTTATTTCTTTCAATCTCAAAGACCTCAATTCCCCTCATAAGCGTAGACTGGCTCTTTCTACGTTTCATAATTATGGAGCTGATATTGTGGCTCTTCAAGAGACACATTTTTCTTCTGTGTCCCCCCCTGTTTTTCGAGACCATAGGTACCCCACGTGTTATACTGCTAATGGCCCCGCTAAACGTAATGGCGTGGCTATACTGTTTCATAGGCACACCCCTTTCACTCTACAGCGACAAATCCAGGATAAAAATGGCCATTATCTCATCCTTGTTGGTACTATTGACAATACCTTAGTGACCCTTGTATCCTTGTATGCCCCTAATTCCCATCAAATCCCGTTTTTGCGGGAACTCCTTGAGGAATTATGTAGGATTAGACAGGGGGCGCTTATACTATTAGGGAATATCAATTGACGAATCCTGAGACTCTGAAGGCCCTTACTGACTCTCTATCAATGTATATGCAGACCAATGCCCCTGAGGATACTTCTATCTTCACATATTGGTGCCCTCTGAAAGCCGTGCCCCATGGCACGTCTATCCAAAAAGGGGCTCAACTCAAGGCTCGTTCTGAGTAAACGCAGGCTGACTTAGAGATGTCTTTACGGTCCTTGGAGTCCCAGAATCAAACCCGTCCTACTCGGGCTTTACGTAAACAACTTCAGGAGGTGCGAGCCCAACTCCAGAAGCTTTTTATGCTTCGTATGCACTCGGCCCTAGCTCGCTTCCGCAGCAAATCTTATACGGCAGGAAACAAGGCCATCCGCTTGTTAGCGCGTAAGCTTTGTAGCTGCCAGGCCGGTAATCGTATCAAATGCCTCATCGCCCCTTCAGGTAAACCGTGCCTTAAATGCCTTGATATTGCTAATTTATTCTCCAAATTTTATGCCAAATTATATAACCTGCGTGAGGATTCTACTATACCTCAGCCCTCTACAGCTTCTATCTCTGCCTTTTTGGATGGCCTTTCTCTCCCCTCCTTGGATGACATCCCTGAATGCCCCCTGGTCTCTGGAAGAGATACAACTCGTAATTCGGCAATTGCCAAAATACAAAGCCCCCGGCCCTGATGGCTTTATTATCTCCTTTTACTCCACGTTCAGTGCGGTACTCTCCCCTCTCCTTCTGCAGCTCTACTCCCAGGCCTCCAATACATGGTCCTTCCCGGCGGAAATGGTTGAAGCCCAAATCGTAACCATCCCGAAACTGACCCCTCTGACTGCAAGAATTACCGACCTATTGTTCTTCTTAACACCGATCTCAAAATGTATGCTAAATTAATAGCCAATCGCTTGAATCCCTTACTCCAGAGTCTCATCCACCCAGACCAAGTAGGTTTTGTCCTTGGTCGTCAGGCCCCCAACAACACCCGGAGAGTCCTTGATCTAGTTGAATGGTCTACCCGTACTAATTTATAATTTCTCCTACTCTCTCTCGACGCCGAAAAGGCGTTTGATCGCCTCCACTGGGGTTATATGCGCCAGGTGTTATCCAGGTTTGGTCTCCGTGGGGATATCCTCCGCTCTATTTTACGATGACCCTTCTTCTAGAATATTTAGTAATGGTTTCCTTTCCTTCCCATTTCATATCTCCAATGGTACTAGGCAGGGGTTGCCCCCTTTCCCTGCTGATATTCGTGTTAGCTATTGAACCCCTTGCCCAAATGATTCGACTCTCTCCAGAATTTCCCGGTCTTACTGTATGTGATACTTCCCATAAGCTCTGCATTTTCGCAGACGATGTTTTACTGTTTGTTTCTGACCCGGGGACCTCGCTACCTGTCCTACATGATATTCTGGGGCGCTTTAGTGCTGCTTAATATTATAAGTTGAACACTGCGAAATCGGATGCCCTCCCTAATAATATTCCAACCTCTGTTTTACAATCTCTCAAGGCACGCTTTCCATATACGTGGAAAGACTCCTCCTTAACTTACCTGGGAATCTCCATTCCGTCTCATTTTCAAAATGTCCACTCTCTCAATTATGTGCCTCTACTGGCTCACCTAACCTCACTGACTTCTACTTGGATGGGCTACGAGGTCTCCTGGCTGGGCCGCTTGGCGGCATTTAAGATGATATTGTTACCAAAACTCATGTATTTATTCCGTGCCATCCCCTATGCAGTTCCTCGTAAACTGTTAACCCAGATGCGAAGGTTGATGTTATCGTACGTTTGGAAATGTAAACCTCCTCGATTGGCCTACACATGTATGATTCACTCTAAGTCACAGGGAGGCCTCATACTCCCCGACTTACTCAGGTACCATGAAGCGTCTATGCTCTCCCAATTGTCCGATCTGTCTCTCCCTCCCCACTCTAAACCATGGGTGGATCTAGAACGTGCCCTATTCCGGGACTTCCCCCTTACCGATCTCTTGTGGCTACCCCGACGACTCAGTCCCCGCTATACATTTTCACCCTCTTCCATAACCGACGCCCTGACAATTTGGGTCTCTAGACTCACACCTTCCTTTGACATTACAGTACCCACTAGAAACATTTCTCTCTCTGCATTAGATAAAGTGATGCCTTTTCTCCATTTCTCCTACTGGAGACGTTTAGGTTTGGAATCCCTCACGGATATCTTCTCCCCGACCTCCCTATTGCCGTTTCCTGATCTACAAGCTAAATATAACCTCGACCCTTTGGCCTGGCTCTATTATTACCAACTTAAATATTGGATAGATGGTATGGCCACTGACCCTAACGTCTTTCAACTCCCCACTACCAGTGTCCTAAATAGATTAACTAAACTTTTATCTTGTGGAGTCATTTCTGACTGGTATAATTTGTTGTCACATCCGATTGCCATGACTAAATCTGCCGCTCAGATTAAGTGGGAAGCCGATCTCTATCGTACTTTCACTCTTAAACAATGGGAATCTATTCATCTTTCTCTTTTCTCCCTTTCTAAATGTACTAATCACATCCAAATGCACATTAAACTATTACATAGACTGTATTTCACCCCCTCTAAACTACACATGATCTGGCCGACCACCTCTAAATTCTGCTGGCACCTCTGCCACCACGAAGGTACACTCTTGCATGTTTTCTGGGAATGCCCTGCCCTACGCCCCTCTTGGGATAAAGTATATGACAATATTCATTCGGTCACTGACCTCAGCCTGACTCAGGACCCTTCCTTGGCGTTGCTGCACTGGTACCCAGACACTGTCCCCAAGTCAACTCGCTATGTCCTTGGTCACGTTTTAATTGCAGCCAGAGCTACAATTGCTCAAAACTGGAAATCTCCCCTCCCCCCCCCCTCCCTTTGAGAAAGTTATTTCTAAGACCCACTTCCATTTCGAGATGGAAACCAGGGACGCTGCATACTCTACATCCCCCTCTTCCCCTATCATGAAGTGGCTCCCATGGCATACATACATTTCCAAGAATAAGGCGATCTTACCTTCGTCCCCCACCATACAGAGCCCTCCCTGTGACTTGGGCGTCCCTCTACCCGTAGAAAATCCATGATTTGTGTATATTTTTGTGTTTTCTGTATTGCTTTTGGATGTCCTGTCTCCCCCCCTATAATATTGTTTTTGCCCCATTGTTATTCTATTCTCCTTTGTCTTTCTGGTGCTTTTGTTTTGATTCTATACCATAAATAAAAAACTTAATGTTGAAAAAAAAAAAGTTGGTGTTGCTGAACACAGATTGAAATCTGAGTGGCTCTCATGAGGGTGAGGGTTCCCATGGGAGCCAATTTATTTTGAGGCAGGGTTATACATTTTTTTTTATATTTCCCAACACTGTGTGTGTATTTAGTAGTTTCCACAGGACGTTATGGTAACAGGGTGGGAGCAGTTCATGCAAAGTGCAAACACTGGGGTGGTATTTGAAGCACATAGGGGGTCGTGTGGGGTAACATGCTGAGAAGGGGGGTAGGACAGAGAAATGCTAGTGCAAATGGGGTACACAGGATGCAATGTGTAGTAACGGTCTGCTGTGGGGGCAGACCAGGGAATCACACTTGGAGGCATGATATGGTGCAAATGGCTTTACTGTGTGGGGAATACTAAGGTGCAAGAGGCATTACTGTGTGATGCAATGTGAATAAAGGGCAGTACTTTGCTTTGTAATATGACTAAGGTGCACTATTGTGTGGCATAATCCTCCTCTGTGATTAGCCCTCTGACTAGGGAGGCCAATCAAAGGCTTTTTTTTCAATCCTGTTTATCGGGATTGAAAAAATGGTCAATCCCGGGATTCCTGGGATACCCGGGATTGGGTTGAAGATTTTAAAATTCAAATTTTCAGTGCCTAACCCCCTTCCCCCCCCCCCCCCCTCCCCCCATGCTCACCATCCTCTGGGAGTACATTTGCTGCTGGTGGGTTCACTTGCTGCAGGCGGTGGGCAGTGAGGAGCAACGCGGGCGGCTGGCATCAGACTGCGCAGCGTGACCTCTGACTTCACGCTGTGCAGTGCGCTCAGCCGGGGGCAGGGGGAGTCGGGAGAAGGGAGCTGGGTAGCGTCTGAGCCTCCTGAGGACGCTCAACGCTGCCTATGATTGATAACACAAGGGGGCTTTCTAATACTGAAATCCCTGGGATTGGAAGCTTCAATCCCGGGATTGAATCCTGGGCAATTTAAGGCCTAAATCCTGGTAACCTGCCGATCCCGGGATTGACCACCCTACCTCTGACCTAAATAATTCCTACAGTGAGCACTATCTAATCCTCTACATCTGCTAAACCAGAGCTTGGTCAAATGGGAAAATGCCTTTCATTTTATTTGTGTGTGGCACCAATGAATTCCCAACTTTACCTAACAGAACCAACCAAATACCAAATGTCTGACCATGGCACATGTTTGAATCCCTGGCAGGATGATCTCTGTTTGTATTTTAACACAGAGAATGATGTATGCTTGTATGTTGTTATAATATTAATTATATTTGTAAGAACATAGGCTACGAAGTAGGAGGAGTCAGGAGTAGTAAGAGGAGGAGTCTTTGCCAGAAGCCAGATGCTGAAGCCGAGGTGGGCCTGTGAGATATAAATGCCAGGACCTTTTTTTAGTCCCAGTTCAGCCCTGCTTAAAGCATTACATCTTTTCTACTGTATGGTTTGATATAGATAGATAGATAGATAGATAGATAGATAGATAGATAGATAGATAGATAGATAGACATACAGTATATATATATATATATATATATATATAAATAAATAACGTACACTACTGTGAGTAATTTGTTATATTTACCAACTACTCTAGCACTGTTTTTGCTTACTAATGTGCTATGTTATTATTGTATGTATCATCATTATCTGCCCAATAAATACAATTTTGAAAAAAAATATATATTATCAGTGCAGAAAGGGTAGTAATCTCCTGGCTTTCGCTACTAAATGGTACATAATATATGTGACCTGCCAATAACATTTGTATTAATATATAAGAAAGGTATTAAATATATTTAAATTAACTATTTAACGTTATATTACATTTACTTACACATAGGCAAACGCAGGGGGGGGGGGTTTCTGGTTGCCTGGAAACCCCCCTCCTCTTGGCAAGTGGCTCAAATGATGACAACGATAGTGATGGTATATAGTACAATTACGACAGCTGCCGCCACATCATGCAGAGCTGCTGCACATGCCCAGTGGTAGCAGCTTCTTCTACCAAGTATGCTGTGTGTGTGAATGTGAGTCCTCAATCAGTGCACTTGACCAGAGAGTAGCTACCAGAAAGAAGAGACAGGAGCCTTACCATGAGGGGGGAGAATGTGAGATTAAAAAGTGCAGTACTGGTTCTATTATGTTTGGGTATTTATTCATTATGGAATGTTTAACCTTTTCCTAACCACTTATTTAAATGTTTGATACAGCCTATATTAGAGAACATCTATAGTGTTAAATATTAATACTGTTTTCCATACAGTATCCAGTGTATAAAAAGATCAATGTTTACATTAATGTCCAGGATTGTCACTAGGTTCTTCTACTGCTCTCCCAGACTCCTGCACTTGCTCCAACGTTCCGCAGAGCGCAGAGGCTGTGGACTGCATTTGGAAACCCCCCTCAAGAAATCCTGCGTTTGCCACTGTTACAACATTGAGAATTGATCTGTCCCTTTTTTGAAGAAAACATAGCAGCCCATATTCTTCATAATGCAGAAAGCAGGCAGGGCCGGTTCAAGGGCGCTCTGCGCCCCGGGCAGGAAATGGGGCGTGGCCTAATACAGGGGGCGTGGTCAATTACGCCCCCTGTACATTAAAAGCGCCGCTTGAATGCTGAGCGGTGCGCGATGACGTCATCGCGCACCGCACAGCAAAAGGTCCTCTCCACGAAGGGAAACTAGACGCTATGAGTCTAGTTCCCTTCGTAGAGAGGACCTTTGCTGTGCGGTGCGCGATGACGTCATCGCGCACCGCTCAGCAAAGTTACTCTCCAGGAAGGGAAACTAGATGCATAGCGTCTAGTTCCCTTCAGGAGGCGGACGGGGACGGCAGCGGAGGCGGACAGGGACATAGCGGGCAGCAGTGGCGGATCTTGCCACGGTGCGGCACCCTCCGGATGGCGCCAGCGCCCTCCGGAAGGCGGCGCCCCGGGCAAAAGTCCTGCTTGCCCGTGGCAAGATCCGCCACTGAAAGCAGGTATAGTATATAAGTAAGTACTTATTTGCCACTATAATACGGTGTGTTTAGAACAGCATAAGTAGCAGAATTTCTATATTTATATACTGCATGTATTTAATTCAGAATTATTTAGCTACATTTCCTTTTACCAGCCTTTTAATTTTCATCAGCGATATTTCACTGATAACTATAACGAAGCATAGTAGATTATTTAATACTAATTTATAGATCGATCCTTACGTTTTTAAGATCAAACATAAAACTTATTTTCCTTGTGTGTGACTTCTCCTGTCCATTTAAGCTACTTATCATTTCAACATTATAAAGCAGTTTTTCAGTGTATATTATATATTATATGCAGGGCCGGCTTTACCATTACGCAGGCTTTAGGCAGCTGCCTAGGGGCACTGGCTCCTGGAGAGTGCCACTGAATTCATCTAGTAAAAAACTGATGGATGTCTCTGTATGCGGCATTTTATACTGCGCAGGCTGCTGTTGCGAGTCTTAGGTGCTACCGCCGCTATCAGGCTGTACTACATAGTGTCTCAGCGTTTCCTCCGTGCTGACACGTGTAACATCAAATCATGTGACGGCACATTGCAGGCGGATGTAACTATGGCTCCCGAGGGGCGCCTCTTGATTCAGGCTCTACAACACCAAGCAGCACCTGACTACATGTCTGCACTCAGCAGCGTCGATGTAATGCTGCTGCCGCCTGTAAGAGGAACCATGCCAATTTTGAGGGAAAACAGGGAATAAACTTTTTAGGTAAGTAAACCATGGGGGTTTCTGTGGGATCTCAGACCGTACACATCTTACAGCCCGATGGGTGGTTTGTACTTGTAAACAGCATAATAGGGAAAAGACAGGTACTGGGGCACAACACAGTACATATGAAGCAGGGCAGTAATGAACTTACAGATGGGGAAATGGAGCACAATAAGGCGCACACAAATATATCGTACGGTGTATACATACCCCCCAACATTTTAAAAGCCACAAGCAGGACTCATACGCATAACGCGTGCCCGAAAAGGGGTGTGGCCTATATGAAAGGGCCGTGGCCTTGCTGCAGTGCCGCAAACACGTGTCACACCCCCATTTACCATCACTGAGGGGGCATGCCCAGTGCTCTGTGAGCTGCTGACATGCACTGAGTGCCTCTGTCTCCAATAAATAGACGCTGTGCACATGCACACAGTGTCTATTCACTGCTGCTCTGCTAAGCAGAGCAGCGAGTGACAGGAGTCTCCCAACTGCCCCCACCCCACACACACTCACACACACACACTGCTGGACACTGCGGGCCGCAGGTGGGACAGCGGGACAGTAAAAAAAAAAAAACGTGACTGTCCCGCGAAAATCATTTGCAGATGCAATATATACTGGGTGATTCAAAAGCCACAGTACACCCTTTTGTTTCAAAAACTGTGCAGGAAATGGGAAATCTAAATACTCCAGTAAGGTATGGGTGAGGTGGGCTGTCTTTTAGGGTATGTACCGAACATGGGTGCCATCTTGAATCTAAGTCAGTTTTTTAAATGGAAAGGGGGTCGTAACATGTCAAACAACAACAGAATTTACTGAAAAGTTTATTGCTGCAAACAGATTTGAAATAGCAGTTATGGTTCAAACTGTAACTGTAGTTAGCTTTGACAAAAGAGGAGGGAATTGAGGTCATTTTGATGTCTGGAGAATGAAGTTTCCGTGCCATAACTGCAGATTTTAATAACCGGCACCCAGAAAGACCTCCAATTTCACGGGATCAGTACTAAATGCCACCGGTCGGAATCCAGGCGGTCGAAATACCGACGCCGGAATCCCGACCACACAATCCCGACAGGGGTGGCGAGCGGAACGCAGCCCCTTGCGGGCTCGCTTCGCTCGCCACGCTGCGGGCACGGTGCCTCGCTACGCTCGGCACACTATTATATTCTCCCTCTATGGGTGTCGTGGACACCCACGGAGGGAGAATATGTCGGGATTGTGGCGGTCGGGATTCCGGCGTCGGTATTTCGACCGCCGGGATTCCGGCCGGCGGCATCTTGACCGCATCCCCAATTTCACATAACACTGTCAGGTGCCTAATTTACAAATTCCTAGAAACTGACAAGTCATGGAGTGGTCATCTAAAAAGTGCTACTGACGAGACAACCTCAACAATGGTTTTGGCATCCTTCGTGAAGAGCCCACAACGCAGCACAATGCCCACACATTAAATGACTGTCCTTTATGGAGAACAATTCAGCCTGTAATTCCAACAAAAAAAGTGTTGTTACTTTTGAACCATAACTGCTATTTCAAATCTGTTTGCAGCAATAAACTTTTCAGCAAATTCTGATGTTGTTTGACATGTTACATGACCCCCCCTTTGAAAAAACTGACTTAGATTCAAGATGGACGATTTCAAGATGGCGCCCATGTTCGGTACATACCCTAAAAGATAGCCCACCTCACCAATACCTTACTGGAGTATTCAGTTTTTCCCATTTACTGCACAGTTTTTGAAACAAAATAAGATTTTAATTAAATCATATTCTCGTAGTCTGTAGAGCAGGGTTTTTCAACTGCTGTGCCGCGGCACACTAGTGTGCCGCAGGCAGTCCTCAGGTGTGCCGCCGCTACCCGCCCGCCAGAGATGCCTGCCACACCACTAATACCTGCAGCAGTAACTGATATCAGGCTTGGGCAGCGCAGAGAACCTCCGTGGGCCGGCCGTGACCTATTGCAGTGATGCACCGCCGCATGACTCATAGGTCACCCGTTCCACGTGGTATCGCCGTCCCCCGCCCGTCCAGCGCTTCTCCATGGTGTGCTCTGCTCCGACGCGATGCAGGGAGGGAACGCTCTGTGCTGCTTCTCACTGCCCCAATGCTAAGGACTGAGCTGTATACTGAGGTTGGAGCCAGTGGGTTTTTTTTTTACCTGGGGGGGGTGGAATTACCATGTGGGGACAGTGTGCGGAATTACTATGTGGGGACAGTGTGCGGAATTACTGTGTGGGGACAGTGTGTGGAATTACTATGTGGGGACAGTGTGCGGAATTACTATGTGGGGACAGTGTGCGGAATTACTATGTGGGGACAGTGTGCGGAATTACTGTGTGGGGACAGTGTGTGGAATTACTATGTGGGGACAGTGTGCGGAATTACTATGTGGGGACAGTGTGTGGAATTACTATGTGGGGACAGTGTGTGCCATTAATATGTGGGGACAGTGTGTGCCATTACTATGTGGGGACAGTGTGTGCCATTACTATGTGGGGACAGTGTGTGCCATTAATATGTGGGGACAGTGTGTGCCATTACTATGTGGGGACAGTGTGTGCCATTAATATGTGGGGACAGTGTGTGCCATTAATATGTGGGGACAGTGTGTGCCATTAATATGTGGGGACAGTGTGTGCCATTAATATGTGGGGACAGTGTGTGCCATTAATATGTGGGGACAGTGTGTGGAATTATTATCTATGTGGGGACAGTGTGTAGAATTACTGTGTGGGGACAGTGTGTGCTTTTTATATGTGGGGACAGTGTGTGCCATTAATATGTGGGGACAGTGTGTGGAATTACTATGTTTTATTTCTACGGGAGCCAATGTATTTTTTTTTATAGTGGGGGTGAAGCTATTTATTTTATTTCTGCGGGGTCCAACTGTTTTATTACTGTTTATATTTGTTATATATTTATATTATATTGATTAAGAAAACTGATGGTGTGCCTTGGCAATTTTCAAATGTTGTTTAGTGTGCCACAAGTTTACAAAGGTTGAAAATCACTGCTGTAGAGGATACTGGAGTCCACATTAGTACCATGGTGTATAGACGGGTCCACTAGGAGCCTTGGGCACTTTAAGAAATCAATAGTGTGTGCTGGCTTCTCCCTCTATGCCCCTCCTACCAGACTCAGTCTAGAAACTGTGCCCGAGGAGATGGACATACCTTGAGAGAAGGATTTAACAGAACAGTGGTGAGATTCGAACCAGCACACACAAAACAAGAGGAAAGCCATGCTAACCAACCTTGAACCGGAACAGCAACATCTGAACCAACAACAAATAATTAAGTAACAGTGCAAGAAAACACAAAGCACTCTACGGACTACGAGAAAAGGATTTACCGGTAGGTAATTAAAGTCCTATTTTCTCTTACATCCTAGAGTATACTGGGGTCCACATTAGTACCATGGGAATGTACCAAAGCTCCCAAACCGTGTGGGAGAGTGCTGAGGTTCCTGCAGAACTGATTTACCAAACTGAAGGTCCTCAGAGGCCAAAGTATCGAACTTGTAGAACTTAATAAACGTGTTCGAACCTAACCAAGTTGCTGCTCGGCAGAGCTGTAAAGCCGAGACACCCCGGTCAGCTGCCCAGGACAAACCCACCGACCTAGTAGAGTGGGCCTGTACAGATCTTGGAACTGGCAAACCTTGGAAGTGGGCCTGTACAGATCTTGGAACTGGCAAACTGGCTGTGGAATAAGCATGCTGGATAATAAGCCTGATCCAGCGAGCAATAGACTGCTTTGAAGCAGGACACCCAATTTTATTGGGATCATAGAGAACAAACAGCGATTTTCTATGACGAGCTGTCCGCTTCACATAGATCTTCAAAGCCCTGACAACATCCAAGGACTTTGAAGTAGCAGAAGTGTTGGTAACAACCGGAACCACAATAGGTTGGTTGATGTGAAACGCAGACACCACCTTAGGAAGAAATTGCTGACGAGTTCTGAGATCAGCTCTATCTTCATGAAAAATCAAATAGGGGCTCTTGTGTGACACCACACCCAGCTCCGACACACGTCTTGCAGAAGCCAAGGCCAACAGTGTGACGGTCTTCCACGTAAGAAACTTTACGTCAACGTCCTGTAAAGGCTCAAAGCATTCCGATTGCAGGAACTGCAACACCATGTTGAGATCCAAAGGTGCCATAGGAGGCATAAAGGGCGGTTGGATGTGCAGAACTCCCTTCAAAATGTCTGAATCTCAGGGAGAGAAGCCAATTGTTTCTGGAAGAAAATGGATAAGGCCGAAATCTGGACTTTTAAGGAGCCCAAACGTAGGCCCACATCCACACCTGGCTGCAGAAAAAAAAAGAGAAAACATCCCAGTTGAAATTCCACCACAGGAAATTTCCTGTTCTCACACCAAGAGACGTCATTTTTCCAAATACGGTGGTAATGTTTAGACGTTACCACCTTTCAGCTGTGTACAGGGATTTGAGAGTGGTCTCAATCTTGCGGTCAGCCATGTCCTTTAAGGAGGCTGCCCCTGGTACAGGTAAGACTATCTTACGTGACAATCTAGATACCGATGCGTCAACAATCGGTGGATTTTCCCACTTTTTCCTATCATCCTGAGGAAACGGGAAGGATGTGAGTAACCTTTTAGGGATCTGAAACTTCTTGTCCAGATTAACCTTCAAACAGGGAATTTAACTCCTTTGATGCAGGGAAAATAGCAGAGGATTTCTTTTTTTACATTAAAATAAGATTCCTCATACACCTCCGCCACCTTGTCAGGAATGTGCAGGACTTCTCTAATAGCTTTTATCAAAGCCTGTATTCCCTGTGACAGGACTGCATCTCCCCCACTCAAGCCCACTCCACCCTCCTCCGCGTCTGAAACATCATCATCAGTGTCAGTCTGTAGGATTTGGGCCAGAGTACACTTTTGTGGACAAATGGCAGGGGTCTGAGACGCTGGTATGGGAACTGAATCTCTAGTCATCAGGTCCACAGACTGTCTTAAGTATTGCGTCTCTTTTCCATTATGGGATAATATATTAGAAATACTTGAGATTATCCCTTTAAGGGAATCCAACCAAGCTGGTACGGACTCACTAGCCTGAGAATGTGTACTATCCTAGGTACACTGTAGGGATTCCCCCAGGGAAGACAACCACTCTGCTGTGCAGGAAACACACTCCCTTGACATGGTAATGTGAAGGAACACACACACTCACACACAGTAAAAGGTGAAAGCACAGTTAACCCACACAGAGCCCGCAGGGAGACACAGGGAAGATGGAGCCAGCCACACCGCGCCCCTTCAGCTAAAGCCAAGCTCAGCTGGGTCGCAAACTAAGCTCCTTAATAGGGCTTAGTATTTTAAAACCGCTCCCCCCCCTCTTACTATGACCCCTTGGTACTGCTGAGGGAACGTGGAGTCCTTGTGAAGGAGCTGCGCTTCCCTGCCAGTCCTGTCAGTGTGAGCTGCAGAGGGAAAATGGGTGCTGGTGAGCTGCTGGATCCACTCATAGTGAAGCCCTGCATCTGTAATAGCGCGTGGTCTTCCCATTTTTTTTTATACTGGCTGAGGTGTCTGTGAAGCTTAACAGCGGGTTAGAACCCCTGTAATCTGTATTGCCAGTGTAGGGTAATTGTCCATACCCTGATGCCGCCATTACTGTTATGTTCTTTGTGCTCCGAACGAAAGATACCGAGTGGGTAAGTCCCGAGAACAGGAACGTGACGCTGAAATAAGGACGAAAGTATAACAGTAACCCCTAGGATCCTAACTCCGTTGTTCCACCCGCGTGGTCTGTCTACGCCTGCGAGACTATGTGTTATTGGGCCCACGGCAGCCGCGTTTGAAGTGCGGATTAAGTCTGCCCAACTCCGATGCCCCCGGTCTTAATATGAGACAAGGCATAAACTGAGACGGGATGAGTACAAGGGGACCTCTAACTAAACAAAACACAGAGCTAGGGGCTACTTCAGAACAAAAAACTTAACGTATGTGCGGCACGGCCGCCAATGGAAAAAGGCAACAAAGGTAACACTGTCCACACCCTACACGGCACCGTCGTGTACCGGGGAGGACAGCTATGGCGGAGCACCTCTGTAAAAACACTGGCAACAAGTATAACTGAAATACTAAGGCCAAGGCCGCAAGACGTGGCAAAGGCCGCTACTCACAATGCCGGGGAAACAACCGTAGGTGAACCGGAACCTGGAGATCTCGGACACAGGTTTCTACCAACAGAAAGGCAGGAAGGACTCCAATGATTGACTTCCGGACACCAGGACTCAGTACCACAGGAACAAGGGAGGCCGGACCACAGAACACCAGACACGGAATTCTCCAGAGCAGGAACAGCTCACAGGAATTTATCACCGGCGTCTGTGTCAGGCACTGAGGGAGAATATAAGACGGATCTCCTCCAATAGCTGAAGGGAACCCAAATTAGAGATGTCATGCAGCTGCTCTGCTGCATGACCCAGCGCTGACAGGTGAATCTAATTTCAGGACAACGGGGAACGTGGTCCGCCTCCGGCGTCCCCGTTGCTAAGGAGCCTCTTGTTGCCAGGCGTTGTGCGGGGAGCAGAGGGAGATGCACCATCCCCGTTGCCTAGCAACGGCTGGGCGGCAACGAGACCCGCTGCGCATAACAGTACCCCCCCCCTTGAGGAGGGATTAAGGAACCCCTACACTCGGGTTTATGAGGAAATTCCCGAAAGAACATACTCTTGAGTCTAGGGGCATGTAAATCCTTGTCCTGGACCCAAGAACTCTCTTCTGGGCCATACCCTTTCCAATGGACCAAAAAAAATACAGCAGACCACGAGAGAATTTAGAATCCAACACCTTCTCTACTAAGAATTCTTGTTGGCCCAGAACATCCACCAGAGGTCTACCCCGTAAAATTTTCCGAGGGTATTTCCTGGAAAAAAACAGGGAACAATGAAAGGTGTTGGCGATTTTAAGTGACTTTGGCAACTGTAACCGAAAAGCCACTGGATTAACCTTTTTGATAATCAGAAATGGTCCGATAAATCTAGGTCCCAATCTAGCCGAAGGCTGTCGGAGCTTGATGTTGCGGGTCGACAACCACACCTTATCTCCTACCTTAAAAGGTGCATGGGCGTCAAAATCTATTCAAAAAAAATTATCTCGGAAAGCAGCTTTCTTAAGGGCAAGGTGTACGGAGACTCCTTCGTGGATAAATGACAAAAGTTATTGTAGGCAACTCAGCCAGAGGAAGAAAATCTGACCAATCGTTCTGAAGTTTGGCAGTATAGAGACGTAAATATTGTTTTAGTGATTGATTCACACGTTCAGTCTGCCCGTTAGACTGTGGATGGTATCCAGAAGTTAAACAGAGCTTAATTTTTAACGAGGCACAAAAACGTTTCCAAAAACGGGCAATAAACTGTGGTCCCTGGTCAGAGACTAAATCCACAGGTAAACCATGAAGCCTGAAGACATGGTGGAGGAACAAAACAGCCAAAACTTGAGCGGAAGGTAACCGGGGTAAGGCAATGAAGTGGGCCATCTTGCTAAAACGGTCCATAACTACCCAAATCACCTGGAACCTGGATGAAAGAGGAAGATCCACCACGAAATCCATGGAAATGTGTGACCATGGCCTGAGTGGAATTGCAAGAGGCATGAGTTGCCCGACCGGCAAGGATCGGGACACTTTGTGCTTAGCACAATCTTGACAGGAAAGGACAAATTCCCTAACATCCTTAGAAAGATTAGGCCACCACACCGAGCGAGAGATTAACTCCAAGGTTTTAGCAATACCAGTATGGCCAGCAACCTTATTATCATGAAATTCTGCAAGGACACTGCCTCTCAAGAACTCAGGAACAAAGAGACGACCAACAGGAGTATTACTGGAAGCCTGCTGCTGAACGTGAACAAGTTGTGTGAACAAAGCCTGTGTGAGGCCGGCTCGGATGACGGATGTTGAAACAATGGGAGTTGTGGAAGAGTGGTTATTGTGAGCCGGAAGAAAACAACGTGACAGGGCATCGGCCTTGGTGTTCTTAGAACCGGGCCTGTAGGTGATAATAAACTTGAATCGTGTAAAAAAACAGCGCCCAACGCACCTGCCGAGCATTAAGCCGTTTAGCAGATTCAATATACTGTAGATTTTTGTGGTCAGTGAATACCGTAATGGTATGCTTAGCTCCTTCAAGCCAGTGCCTCAAAAGCCAATTTGACTGCCAGCAATTCTTGATTACCAACATCATAGTTGGATTCAGCAGAGGAGAATTTCCTGGACATGAAGGCACAAGGGTGTAACACCAGAGACTTGGAGTCTTCCTGAGAAAGAATGGCTCCCACTCCAACCTCTGAGGCGTCCACCTCGACAATAAAGGGAAGATCAGGTTTGGGGTGTCTGAGAACTGGAGCTGAGACAAAGGCCTGTTTGAGGGCCCAGAAGGCAGACTTGGCTTGAGGCGACCAGTTGGAAGGATCAGCTCCTTTTCTTGTTAACGCCACAATAGGAGCAACTAAATCTGAAAAGGCATGAATAAAACGTCTATAATAATTAGCAAAACCCAAAAATCGCTGGATAGCCTTCAAGTTAGTGGGTTGCGTTCAACTTAGGATAGCCTGGAGTTTCTTAGGTTCCATAAAAAACCCCTTTGGAGAAATAATATATCCTAAAAAGGACACCTAAGTGATGTGGAAATCACATTTCTCCAATTTGGCGTACAAATGATTCTCCCGTAACCTTTGAAGCACTTTGTCGCACATGGACAACATGCTGTTCTGGAGACTCGGAATAAATTAAAATGTCGTCCAAATAAACGACCATGAACTTCCCTAGAAAGTCACGAAGGACATCGTTAATAAGATCCTGAAACACCGCAGGAGCATTAGACAGACCGAACGGCATCACAAGATATTCGTAATGTCCGGACTGTGTACTGAAAGCCGTCTTCCACTGATCGACCAGATCTTATTCGGATGAGGATGTAGGCTCCTCTGAGATCGATTATGGAGAAAATAACCGCAGTGCGGAGCTGATCAAACAACACCGAAATCAACAACAAGGGGTAGGTGTTTTTAATAGAAATCTTATTCAAGGCCCGATAGTCTATGCACGGTCTTAGAGATCCGTCTTTTTTCTCAACAAAAAACACCCCTGCACTTAAGGGAGATTTCGAGGGCCTAATAAACCCCTTCTTCAGGCTCTCCTATACATAATCATCCATGGCCTTAGTCTCGGGGCCAGATAGTGCATAAAGTCTCCCTTTTGGCAGAGTGGCACCAGGGACAAGGTCAATGGTGCAGTCATATGACCGGTGGGGTGGCAGGATATCGGCTTTACCTTTAGAGAAAACATTAGCAAAATCCTGATATATCGAAGGTATGAGTTCCGGAGTGACAGCCACGACCCGGACTGGACGAGAAATACATCCTTTAACACAGGAGGAACCCCACCGAGAAATTTCCCCAGACTGCCAATCTATGATGGGATTTTGAAGGGCAAGCCAGGGGTGACCTAAGACGACAGGCACAGCCGGACAATGGGTGAGATAAAACTCAATTTTTTCGGAATGTAATGCCCCCACTGTCAGTTGTACTGGAGGGGTCCGATGAGTAATTACCCCATTAGAGAGTGGACCACCGTCTAGTCCGTGCATAGTGACATGGTCTATCTAATTGAAGCTGCGGAACTCCCAAAGCCTGAGCCCAAGCAAGATCCATAAAGTTCCCGGCAGCTCCGCTATCAATGAAGGCTGAAACAAACGAACTGAGACTTCCAGAAGAAATTTTTACAGGAACTAACAAGGAATAATTTGAGGAGATTAATTGCAGACCCAAGTGAACCCCCTCACAATTCACTTGGTCAGAGCGTTTCCCTGTTTATTTGGGCAGTTACGCGCAACATGTCCCTTGCCACCACAATATAAGCAGAGCCCTGAATTTAGCCGTCTGGCTCTTTCTTCTGGAGACAACTGGGAGAGACCCACTTGCATGGGCTCCTCGACGTCCTCAGAGAGGGCATACACACATGGACTAGACCTGAAATTTGCCCCTCTTTCAGCCCTTCGCTCTCGGAGACGATGATCAATTTTGATAGCAAGCTCCATGAGCTTATCTAAAGTCTCCGGAGCTGGATACTGAATGAGACTATCCTTGATTACTTCTGACAGACCGAGGCGAAACTGACTACGCAGGGCAGGATCATTCCAGTCACAGTCGTTCGACCAACGACGAAACTCTGTACAATATGCCTCAGCTGGATTTTTACCCTGTTTAAGTGCACGTAGGTGGCTCTCAGCCGACGCTTCCCTATCTGGGTCATCATATAAAAGGCCTAACGACTTAAAGAAGGCATCAACTGTTAACAAGGCTGCATCATCGGATTTCAACCCAAAAGCCCAGGTTTGTGGATCGCCTTGAAGCAAAGACATCACAATGCCCACCCGCTGAGACTCAGTACCTGAGGATCGGGGCCTTAACCGAAAATAAAGTTTACAACCCTCCTTAAAATTAAAGAAATCTTTTCGGTTACCCGAAAAGCGATCAGGAAGGTGCATCTTAGGTACAGGCATCATATCCGGGGAGGCTCGTAAAAGATCTTCCTGCGACCTCACCCGAAGGGTAAGATCCTGAACCATCTGAGTGAGTTCCTGAATCTGATTGGCCAAAAGCTGGCTGGGATTCTGTCCTAGTACTGCCGGATTCATGAGGACCGAATTTCAAGGCCACGCTGGTTTAAATAACAGATTTTTTTTTTTTTGGCCGGTGATAATGTTATATTCTTTGTGCTCCGAACGTAAGATACCGAGTGGGTAAGTCCCGAGCACAGGAACGTGACAATGAAATAAGGACGAAAGTATAACAGTAACCCCTAGGATCCTAACTCCGTTGTTCCACCCGCGTGGTCAGTCTATACCTGCGAGACTATGTGTTCTTGGGCCCACGGCAGCCACGTTTGAAGGGCGGATTAAGTCTGCCAACTCCGATGCCCCCTGGTCGTAATATGAGACAAGGTGTAAACTGAGACGGATGAGTACAAGGGGACCTCTAACTAAACAAAACACAGTGCTAGGGGCTACTTCAGAACTAAAAACTAAACGTATGTGCCGCACGGCCGCCAATGGAAAAAAGGCAACAAAGGTAACACTGTCCACACCCTACACGGCACCGTCGTGTACCGGGGAGGACAGCTATGGCGGAGCACCTCCGCAAAAACACTGGCAACAAGTATAACTGAAATACTAAGACCAAGGCCGCAAGACGCGGCAAAGGCCGCTACTCACAACACCGGGGAAACAACCGTAGGTGAACCGGAACCTGGAGATCTCGGACACAGGTTTCTACCAACAGGAAGGCAGGAAGGACTCCAATGATTGACTTCTCAACACCAGGACTCAGTACCACAGGAACAAGGGAGGCCGGACCACAGAACACCAGACAGGGAATTCTCCAGAGCAGGAACAGCTCACAGGAAGCTATCACCGACGTCTGTGTCAGGCACTGAGGGAGAATATAAGAGGGATCTCCTCCAATAGCTGAAGAGAGCCCATATTAGAGATGTCGTGCAGCTGCTCTGCTGCACGACCCAGCGCTGACAGGTGAATCTAATTGCAGGACAACGGGGAACGCGGTCTGCCTCCGGCGTCCCCGTTGCTAAGGAGCCGGCGGCTCTCCGCGCACAGCATCCTCTTGTTGCCAGGCGCTGTGCGGGGAGCAGATGGAGGCACAGCGGACGTGACGCGCCGGCCCTGTTGCCTAGCAATGGCCGGGCGGCGACGAGACCCGGTGCGCCTAACAATAACAGCCGGCGACCCGCTAACAGGGATGCCAGCCACCTACTCACCACTCTTCTTACTTCTGCCACTGTTAGGGGTGGCGGCGTGCTGCGGGAATGTAAGCTCACTGTGGTGGGGCTTGCGAATAGGTCCCTCAGGAGCTCAGTGTCCTGCCAGCGGGGAACGGGACCATTAACCCTAGATGAGGTTGGGCCGTTCCTCCCCCCCATTAGTCCCACGAAGCAGACAGGCTGGTGCCAACCTGTCTGAAAACAACAAACAGAAAATAAATGCAGAAAACTCTTCAGGAGCTTCCCTAAGTGTGACTGGCTCCTCGGGCACATTTTCTAAACTGAGTCTGGTAGGAGGGGCATAGAGGGAGGAGCCAACAAACACCATTGATTTCTTAAAGTGCCCAAGGCTACTAGTGGACCCGTATATACCCCATGGTACTAATGTGGACCCCAGTATCCTCTAGGACGTAAGAGAAAAGGGTGTACTGCGACTTTTGAATCACCCTGTATATAAATATATATTCCCTGCACTCAGCAAAAATTTGAAATTGTCCTCAGTGTCCTATACAATTCCTAACATACAAGCTAGCATGGGGTATATTTACTAAGATGCGTAATTGTCGGGATTTGGAGGGAGATTAAACACGAATGACATCGGTAGTGTGAATTTGCAACTTTTTGTTTTTTTTGTACGACTCATTTACTAAGCTGTCGTATTCTGCATTTTCGTTTTTTCTGATGCCGATGTCATTCGGAATTTCTGGCAGTGTTTTACAGGAGTGATTAGTAAAACACTGCCGGACTTAACACAATGAATCCCGGCCGGATCTGTGAGATCCGTGCAGGGCTTCATTGTGTATATTAGGAGGTGAAGAAAGAGTTAAAATCAGATAAAAAAATTGCGTGGGGTTCCTCCTCAGCATAACTAGCCTCGGGCTCTTTGAGCCAGTCCTGGTTGTAAAAATACGGGGGGGAATTTCTGGGGTTCCCCCATATTTAAACAACCAGCGCAGGCTCTGCGCCTGGCCCTGGTGCAAAAAATACGGGGGACAAAAAGCGTAGGGGTCCCCCATATTTTTAACACCAGCACCGGGCTCCACTAGTCAGAGAGATAATGCCACAGCTGGGGGACACTTTTATTTTGGTCCCTGCGGCCCTGGCATTAAATCCCCAATTAGTCACCCCTGGCCGGGGTACCCTGGAGGAGTGGGGACCCCTTAAATCAAGGGGTCCTTCCCCTCCAGCCACCCAAGGACCAGGGGTGAAGCCCGAGGCTGTCCCCCACATCCAAGGGCGGTGGATGGGAGGCTGATAGCCTTTTGTGTAAAAAAAAGAGTATTGTTTTTTGTAGCAGAACTACAAGTCCCAGCAAGCCTCCCCCGCAAGCTGGTACTTGGAGAACCAAAAGTACCAGCATGCGGGGGGGGGGGGGGGGGGAAACGGGACCGCTGGTACCTGTAGTTCTACTACAAAAAACAAATAAAAACAAAACACACACACCGTGATAGTAAAAAAAATTCTCTGACGTCCTAGTGGATGCTGGGAACTCCGTAAGGACCATGGGGAATAGCGGCTCCGCAGGAGACTGGGCACAGCTAAGAAAGATTTAGGACTACCTGGTGTGCACTGGCTCCTCCCTCCATGCCCCTCCTCCAGACCTCAGTTAGAATTTTGTGCCCGGCCGAGCTGGATGCACACTAGGGGCTCTCCTGAGCTTCTAGAAAAGAAAGTATAAATTAGGTTTTTTATTTTCAGTGAGATCTGCTGGCAACAGACTCACTGCTACGAGGGACTGAGGGGAGAAGAAGCGAACCTACCTGCTTGCAGCTAGCTTGGGCTTCTTAGGCTACTGGACACCATTAGCTCCAAAGGGATCGAACACAGGCCCAGCCTCGGTCGTCCGGACCCGGAGCCGCGCCGCCGTCCCCCTTGCAGAGCCAGAAGCAAGAAGATGTTCCTGGAAATCGGCGGCAGAAGACTTCGGTCTTCATTAAGGTAGCGCACAGCACTGCAGCTGTGCGCCATTGCTCCCCATGCACACCACACACTCCGGTCACTGATGGGTGCAGGGCGCTGGGGGGGGGGGGGGGGCGCCCTGGGCTGCAACAAGAGTACCTTACTTGGCAAATTGCCACATAATATAGTCATTAAGACTATATATGTGTAAAATCCCCTGCCATAACTTTCCATAAAAAAGCGTGAGAAGTCAGCCGAAAAAGGGGCGGAGCTATCTCCCTCAGCACACTGGCGCCAATTTCCCTCACAGCTCCGCTGGAAGGACGCTCCCCACGCTCTCCCCTGCAGTTTCCAGACTCCATAGGGTAAAAAAGAGGGGGGGCACTAAATTTAGGCGCAATCTGTGTAATATTAGCAGCTATAGGGGAAAAATCACTGTGTGTAGTGTGAATCCCTGCATTATATAGCGCTCTGGTGTGTGCTGGCATACTCTCTCTCTGTCTCCCCAAAGGACTTTGTGGGGTCCTGTCCTCTGTCAGAGCATTCCCTGTGTGTGTGCGGTGTGTCAATACGGCTGTGTCGACATGTTTGATGAGGAGGCTTATGTGGAGGCGGAGCAGGTGCCGATAAATGTGATGTCACCCCCTGCGGGGTCGACACCTGAATGGATGGACACGTGGAAGGAATTACGTGACAGTGTCAACTCCTTACACAAAAGGTTTGACGACATAACAGATGTGGGACAGTCGACTTCTCAGCTCGTGCCTGCCCAGGCGTCTCAAAAGCCATCAGGGGCTATAAAACGCCCGCTACCTCAGATGGCAGACACAGATGTTGACACGGATACTGACTCCAGTGTCGACGATGATGAGACTAGTGTACATTCCAATAGAGCCACCCGTTACATGATTACGGCAATGAAAAATGTGTTGCACATTTCTGATATTACCCCAGGTACCACAAAAAGGGTATTATGTTTGGGGAGAAAAAACTACCAGTGGTTTTTCCCCCTTCGGATGAATTAAATGAAGTATGTGAAGAAGCGTGGGCTTCCCCCGATAAGAAACTGGTAATTTCTAAAAAGTTACTAATGGCGTACCCTTTCCCGCCAGAGGATAGGTCACGTTGGGAGACATCCCCTAGGGTGGATAAAGCGCTCACACGCCTGTCAAAGAAGGTGGCACTACCGTCTCCGGACACGGCCGCCCTAAAGGAACCTGCTGATAGGAAGCAGGAGGCTATCCTGAAGTCTGTATATACACACTCAGGAATTATACTGAGACCGGCTATTGCTTCAGCATGGAAGTGCAGTGCTGCAGCTGCGTGGTCAGATTCCCTGTCGGAAAACATTGATACCCTAGACAGGGACACTATATTGCTAACCGTAGAGCATATTAAAGACGCTGTTTTATACATGAGAGATGCACAGAGGGATATTTGCCGGCTGGCATCTAAAATAAACGCAATGTCCATTTCTGCCAGGAGAGGATTGTGGACTCGGCAATGGACAGGAGATGCAGATTCTAAAAGGCACATGGGAGTTTTACCTTACAAGGGTGAGGAGTTGTTTGGGGATGGTCTCTCGGACCTCGTTTACACAGTAACAGCTGGGAAGTCAGCATTTTTACCCCATGTTCCCTCACAGCCAAAGAAAGCACCGTATTATCAGGTACAGTCCTTTCGGCCCCAGAAAGGCAAGCGGGTTAGAGGCGCGTCCTTTCTGCCCAGAGGCAGAGGTAGAGGGAAAAAGCTGCAACATACAGCCAGTTCCCAGGAACAAAAGTCCTCCCCCACTTCCTCTAAGTCCACCGCATGACGCTGGGGCTCCACAGGCGGAGCCAGGTACGGTGGGGGCCCGTCTCAAGAACTTCAGCAACCAGTGGGCTCGTTCACGGGTGGATCCCTGGATTCTACAGGTAGTATCTCAGGGGTACAAGATGGAATTCGAGACGTCTCCCCCTCGCCGTTTCCTCAAATCTGCCTTGCCGACAGCTCCCCCGGACAGGGAGGCAGTGCTGGAGGCGATTCACAAGCTGTATCCTCAGCAGGTGATAATCAAGGTACCCCTCCTTCAACAAGGACGGGGTTACTATTCCACAATGTTTGTGGTACCGAAACCGGACGGTTCGGTGAGACCCATTTTAAATTTAAAATCTTTGAAGACTTATATAAGAAGGTACAAGTTCAAGATGGAATCGCTCAGAGCGGTGATTGCAAGCCTGGACGAGGGGGATTACATGGTGTCACTGGACATCAAGGATGCTTACCTGCATGTCCCCATTTACCCTCCTCACCAGGAGTACCTCAGATTTGTGGTACAGGACTGTCATTACCAATTCCAGACGTTGCCGTTTGGTCTGTCCACGGCACCGAGGGTATTTACCAAGGTAATGGCCGAAATGATGATACTCCTTCGGAAAAAGGGAGTGTTAATTATCCCGTACTTGGACGATCTCCTTATAAAGGCGAGGTCCAGGGAACAGTTGTTGATCGGAGTAGCACTAGCTCGGGAAGTGCTACAACAGCACGGCTGGATCCTGAATATTCCAAAGTCGCAGCTGGTTCCTACAACACGTCTACTGTTCCTGGGGATGGTTCTGGACACAGAACAGAAAAAAGTGTTTCTCCCGGAGAAGGCCAAGGAGTTATCGTCTCTAGTCAGAGACCTCCTAAAACCAAAACAGGTGTCGGTGCACCACTGCACGCGAGTCCTGCGAAAGATGGTGGCTTCTTACGAAGCAATTCCATTCGGAAGGTTCCATGCAAGGATCTTTCAGTGGGATCTGTTGGACAAGTGGTCCGGGTCGCATCTTCAGATGCATCGGCTGATAACCCGGTCTCCAAGGGCCAGGGTGTCGCTACTGTGGTGGCTGCAGAGTGCTCATCTTCTAGAGGGCCGCATATTCGGCATACAGGACTGGATCCTGGTGACCACGGATGCCAGCCTTCGAGGTTGGGGGGCAGTCACACAGGGAAGAAACTTCCAAGGACTATGGACAAGTCAGGAGACTTCCCTACACATAAATATTCCGGAACTAAGGGCCATTTACAATGCCCTAAGTCAGGCAAGACCCCTGCTTCAACACTAGCCGGTGCTGATCCAGTCAGACAACATCACGGCAGTCGCCCATGTAAACCGTCAGGGCGGCACAAGAAGCAGGATGGCGATGGCAGAAGCCACAAGGATTCTCCGATGGGCGGAAAATCATGTGTTAGCACTGTCAGCAGTGTTCATTCCGGGAGTGGACAACTGGGAAGCAGACTACCTCAGCAGGCACGACCTCCACCCGGGAGAGTGGGGACTTCATCCAGAAGTCTTCCAAATGATGGTACACCGTTGGGAAAGGCCACAGGTGGACATGATGGCGTCCCGCCTCAACAAAAAGCTAAAAAGATATTGCGCCAGGTCAAGGGACCCTCAGGCGATAGCTGTGGACGCTCTAGTGACACCGTGGGTGTACCAGTTTGTTTATGTGTTCCCTCCTCTGCCTCTCATACCCAAGGTACTGAGAATAATAAGAAGGAGAGGAGTAAGAACTATACTTGTAGTTCCGGATTGGCCAAGAAGAGCTTGGTACCCAGAACTTCAAGAAATGATCTCAGAGGACCCATGGCCTCTGCCGCTCAGACAGGACCTGCTGCAGCAGGGACCCTGTCTGTTCCAAGACTTACCGCGACTGCGTTTGACGGCATGGCGGTTGAACGCCGGATCCTGAAGGAAAAGGGCATTCCGGAGGAAGTCATCCCTACGCTGATTAAAGCTAGGAAGGAGGTGACCGCAAACCATAATCACCGCATATGGCGAAAATATGTTGCGTGGTGTGAGGCCAAAAGGGCCCCAACGGAGGAATTTCAGCTGGGTCGATTTCTGCACTTCCTACAGTCAGGGGTGACTATGGGCCTCAAATTAGGTTCCATTAAGGTCCAGATTTCGGCTCTGTCGATTTTCTTCCAAAAAGAACTGGCTTCACTGCCTGAAGTTCAGACGTTTGTTAAAGGAGTGCTGCATATTCAGCCCCCTTTTGTGCCTCCAGTGGCACCTTGGGATCTCAACGTGGTGTTGGATTTCCTTAAGTCACATTGGTTTGAGCCACTTAAAACCGTGGAACTAAAATATCTCACGTGGAAAGTGGTCATGCTGTTGGCCTTGGCTTCGGCCAGGCGTGTGTCAGAATTGGCGGCTTTGTCATGTAAAAGCCCTTATCTGATTTTCCATATGGATAGGGCGGAATTGAGGCCTCGTCCCCAATTTCTTCCTAAGGTGGTATCAGCTTTTCATTTGAACCAACCTATTGTGGTGCCTGCGGCTACTAAGGACTTGGAGGATTCCAAGTTGCTGGACGTAGTCAGGGCCCTGAAAATCTATGTTTCCAGGACGGCTGGAGTCAGGAAAACTGACTCGCTATTTATCCTGTATGGGCCCAACAAGCTGGGTGCTCCTGCTTCAAAGCAGTCTATTGCTCGCTGGATCTGTAGTACGATTCAACTTGCACATTCTGCGGCTGGACTGCCGCATCCTAAATCTGTAAAAGCCCATTCCACGAGGTAGGTGGGCTCTTCTTGGGCGGCTGCCCGAGGGGTCTCGGCTTTACAACTTTGCCGAGCTGCTACTTGGTCGGGTTCAAACACGTTTGCTAAGTTCTACAAGTTTGATACCCTGGCTGAGGAGGACCTTGCTTTTGCTCATTCGGTGCTGCAGAGTCATCCGCACTCTCCCGCCCGTTTGGGAGCTTTGGTATAATCCCCATGGTCCTTACGGAGTTCCCAGCATCCAGTAGGACGTCAGAGAAAATAAGAATTTACTCACCGGTAATTCTATTTCTCGTAGTCCGTAGTGGATGCTGGGCGCCCATCCCAAGTGCGGATTGTCTGCAATACTTGTATATAGTTATTGCCTAACTAAAGGGTTATTGTTTAGAGCCATCTGTTGAGAGGCTCAGTTATTTTTCATACTGTTAACTGGGTATAGTATCACGAGTTATACGGTGTGATTGGTGTGGCTGGTATGAGTCTTACCCGGGATTCCAAAATCCTTTCCTTATTGTGTCAGCTCTTCCGGGCACAGTATCCTAACTGAGGTCTGGAGGAGGGGCATGGAGGGAGGAGCCAGTGCACACCAGGTAGTCCTAAATCTTTCTTAGTTGTGCCCAGTCTCCTGCGGAGCCGCTATTCCCCATGGTCCTTACGGAGTTCCCAGCATCCACTACGGACTACGAGAAATAGAATTACCGGTGAGTAAATTCTTATTATTAAACATACATGCACACTTACATACATACATACTTACCTATGTTGACACGAAGCACTCGGTCCTCTTGTCCAACAGAATCCAGGGGTACCTGTAAATAAAATGATACTTACAAAGAATCCGGGGTAGATCTGTCCTCTTCTTCAAAGTTATAATCCACATACTTGGTAAAAAAAATAAAACGGAATACCCGCTCCACAAACTGAAAGAGGTCTCATGTTTACACATGGAACCCCTTTCCCCGAATGTGCGCTCCTGAACTGTCAGTCAGGCGGCACACTGTGAATACAATGTAGCGCAGCGGCGCTACATTATATCCAATGTTGGGAACTTTGCGGTCTGCGGTAGACCGCAAGGTTAAGTGGGGTCACTCTTGTGGTTGGCCCCACTTAACCTCGCGGTCTACCGCAGACCGCAAAGTTCCCACCATTGGATATAATGTAGCTGCGCTACATTGTATTCACAGTGTGGCGCCTGACTGACAGTTCAGGAGCGCACAGCCAATCAGGAGAGTGCCATGACGTGGCGCTCCCTGATTGGCTGAACGGACCCTCTTTGACAGGAGTCACGGGGGTCCCGACATTCGGGGAAAGGGGTTCCATGTGTAAACATCGGACCAGGGCCGTAACTAGGTGTGTGCTAATGGTGCCTTGTCCACAGCGCAAATGCACTGTGGGCGCACCATCTGGCAGCACAACCAGCACGACCGCTGTATGTCACTCAACTCCCGCTGTCCGCCGCCTATCACTTTAGCAATGCCTGTGGTGTGCGCTCAGCTCCTCAGCTGCTGCGCGGACCCACACACTAAACCCGGCAGAGGGAGGGAGTTTGGGAAGGAGGCAGAGGGAGGGAGTTTGGGGGGCAGTGCCGTAATTACCATTGGTGCAGGGGATGCGGCAGAGAAGCTGGTGGGGCCCCGCCGCTCCCCGCCACCCGGCAGACCACTGCACTGCATTTGATTACTTCTTTTTTTTTTGTATTCCGCCGCAGCCACCTGCCGCCTGCCGCCCCCCCCCCCCCCCCTCCCACAGATGACCCGCACTTCCGGCCGAACATAAACAGCCGCAGCGGTAGCCCAGCAAGCTGCTTCTCTCCCCTTACTCACGGAGGGGGAGCTCTCTTCCTATCTGCCGGTAGCCGCGTGTTTCCTGCCCAGCTACGGTGCTGCTTCTAACTGCTGAACTCCGGTGCAGTGAGGGGGAGGAGGTGTATGAGTTGTGCAGTGATGTGGGCATGGGGGGGGGGTGTATGAGATGTGCAGTGACTGGTCATGGGGGGGTGTATGAGTTGTGCAGTGACTGTGGGCATGGGGGGGTGTATGAGATGTGCAGTGACTGGTCATGGGGGGTGTATGAGTTGTGCAGTGACTGTGGGCATGGGGGGGTGTATGAGTTGTGCAGTGACTGTGGGCATGGGGGGGTGTATGAGATGTGCAGTGACTGGGCATGGGGGGGTGTATGAGTTGTGCAGTGACTGTGGGCATGGGGGGGTGTATGATATGTGCAGTGACTGGTCATGGGGGGGTGTATGAGTTGTGCAGTGACTGGTCATGGGGAGGTGTATGAGTTGTGCAGTGACTGTGGGCATGGGGGGGTGTATGAGATGTGCAGTGACTGGGCATGGGGGGGTGTATGAGATGTGCAGTGACTGGGCATGGGGGGCTGTATGAGATATGCAGTGACTGGGCATGAGGGGTGTATGAGTTGTGCAGTGACTGTGGGCATGGGGGGTGTATGAGATGTGCAGTGACTGGGCATGGGGGGGTGTATGAGATGTGCAGTGACTGGGCATGGGGGGGTGTATGAGTTGTGCAGTGACTGTGGGCATGGGGGGGTGTATGAGATGTGCAGTGACTGGGCATGGGGGGGTGTATGAGATGTGCAGTGACTGGGCATGGGGGGTGTATGAGTTGTGCAGTGACTGTGGGCATGGGGGGGTGTATGAGATGTGCAGTGACTGGGCATGGGGGGTTGTATGAGTTATGCAGTGACTGGGCATGGGGGGGTGTATGAGATGTGCAGTGACTGGGCATGGGGGGGTGTATGAGTAGTGCAGTGACTGTGGGCATGGGGGGTGTATGAGTTGTGCAGTGACTGTATGCATGGGGGGGTGTATGAGTTGTGCAGTGACTGTGGGCATGGGAGTAATTGGTGACGGCGCCGCTTCAGCAGTCCCTCTCCTTCCACATAGGCTGGCCGCCGCTCCTGTGAATGCTGGGATGCGCTTCCCTCATCCCAGCATTCACAGCGGCGGCCAGCCAATGCAGAAGGAGAGGGACAGCTGCAGCAGTGCCGCCGGCACTTACAGCGCGCTGCTGCAGCTCCAGAGTCCCCCTCCCTCCTCTTCCTTCTCCCCTGCCCCCGGAGCTGCCAGCACCGAGGAGCCTGACTGCCTGAGCCAGCGGAGAGATGGTAAGTATCATCTATTCTGTCTGTCTGTCTACCTAATGTGTAAAAAGGGGACGCTGTCTGCCGTAATGTGTAAAAAGGGGACGCTGTCTGCCGTAATGTTAAAAAGGGGTCGCTGTCTGCCGTAATGTGTAAAAAGGGGGATTGTCTCCCGTAAGGTGTAAAAAGGGGACGCTGTCTGCCATAATGTGTAAAAAGGGGATGCTGTCTGCCGTAATGTGTAAAAAGGGGGACACTGTCTGCCGTAATGTGTAATAAAGGGACGCTGTCTGCCGTAATGTGTAAAAAGGGGACGCTGTCTGCCGTAATGTGTAAAAAGGGGACGCTGTCTGCCGTAATGTGTAAAAAGGGGACGCTGTCTGCCGTAATGTGTAAAAAGGGGACGCTGTCTGCCGTAATGTGTAAAAGGGGCTTTACCTGGTGCAGTGGCGCTACTGTGAGGCGTAATTTTAATAATGGTGACTACTATAATATGTAATATGAATTGGTATTGTTTTGTGGCCACACCCCTTCCCCATGTAGCCATGCCCCTATTTCACATAGGGGGGGGGGGGCGCCGATGCCCTATCTTGCACACAGCGCTAAAATGTCTAGTTACGGCACTGCATCGGACCCCTTTCAGTGCGTGGAGCGGGCATTTCCTTTTATTTTTTTTACCAAGTACGTGGATTATAACTTTGAAGAAGAGGACAGATCTACCCCAGATTCTTTGTAAGTATAATTTTATTTACAGGTACCCCTGGATTCTACTGGACAAGAGGACCGAGTGCTTCGTGTCAACATAGGTATGTACAGTATGTATGTATGTAAGTGAGCATGTATGTTTAATAAAATTTTACTATCACGGTGTGTGTTATGTTTTTATTTGGGTATTTTTTTGTAGTAGAACTACAGGTATCAGCGGGCCCAATTTACCCCCACATGCTGGTACTTTTGGTTCTCCAAGTACCAGCTTGCGGGGGAGGCTTGCTGGGGAGGCTCAGCGGCGGGCTTCTGTCCCACGATTTTGTGTAAAATAATGGCGGGGGCTCATGCATATATACAGTGCCCCACTGTATATATG
Organism: Pseudophryne corroboree; assembly: GCF_028390025.1. Taxonomy (NCBI): domain Eukaryota; kingdom Metazoa; phylum Chordata; class Amphibia; order Anura; family Myobatrachidae; genus Pseudophryne; species Pseudophryne corroboree. The sequence goes on from NC_086445.1 coordinate 445,591,529, forward strand.
CTCATTTATGCCAAGAGGTACTTAATTGCTGCCCAGGGCGCCCCCCCTGCGCCCTGCACCCTACAGTGACCGGAGTGTGCGGGTTTAATGTGGGAGCAATGGCGCACAGCTGCAGTGCTGTGCGCTACCTCATATGAAGACTGGAGTCTTCTGCCGCCGCTTTTGATGTCTTCTTACTTCTCACGCCGGCTTCTGGCTTCTGGCTCTGCGAGGGGGACGGCGGCGCGGCTCTGGGATCGGACGACCAAGGGTGAGATACTGTGTTCGATCCCTCTGGAGCTAATGGTGTCCAGTAACCTAAGAAGCATGACCTATCCACAGTGAGTAGGGCTGCTTCTCTCCCCTCAGTCCCACGTAGCAGAGAGTCTGTTGCCAGCAGATCTCTCTGAAAATAAAAAATCCTAACAAAATACTTTCTATTCAGCAAGCTCAGGAGAGCCCACTAAAGTGCACCCAGCTCGTCCGGGCACAGATTCAAACTGGAGGAGGGACATAGAGGGAGGAGCCAGTGCACACCAGTATTCCTAATTCTTTCTTAAAGTGCCCTGTCTCCTGCGGAGCCCGTCTATTCCCCATGGTCCTTACGGAGTCCCCAGCATCCACTAGGACGTTAGAGAAATACTATTTTTTTACACAAAAGGCTATCAGCCTCCCATCCACCACCCTTGGATGGGGGGGGGGGGGGGGGGCAGCCTCTGGCTTCACCCCTGGTCCTTGGGTGGCTGGAGGGGGGAACCCCTTGATCTAAGGGGTCCCCACTCCTCCAGGGTACCCCAGCCAGGGGTGACTAGTTGGTGATTTAATGCCAGGGCCGCAGGGACCAATATAAAAGTGTCCCCCAGCTGTGGCATTATCTCTCTGACTAGTGGAGCCCGGTGCTGGTGTTAAAAATACGGGGGACCCCTACGCTTTTTGTCCCCCGTATTTTTGCACCAGGACCAGGCGCAGAGCCCGGTGCTTGTTGTTTAAATATGGGGGGACCCCAGTCAATTCCCCCCCCGTATTTTTACAACCAGGACCGGCTCAAAGAGCCCGAGGCTGGTTATGCTTAGGAAGGGGGACCCCATGCAATTTTTTTTCCTGATTTTTAACTCTTTCACACCCCTTCCCACTGATAAACAGGCACGGATCTCACTGATCCGTGCATGTCTATCAGAATACGGTAAAAAAAAAAAAAGCAGGCCTATTTGAAAACTGCTTTTTTTTTACGATTTGTATTTTTTCACTGCAGTGTTTGGCTATTGCCGGCAGTGATTGTGAATACGAATTTTTAGTAAATTACCGAGTTGTATAGAATAACAGGCGTGTTTGACCGATGGTGTATTCATTCTGATTTTTTTTCTTTGCCTTAAAAAAAAAATTCGAATGCCCTCATCACTGCCGAGATTTGTGTTTAGTAAATTCCCGAGATGACACTTTGATGAAAAAACATCACATTGGTCAAAATCGGGAGCTTAGTAAATATAGCCCCATGTGTATATATGCAGAAAGAATTGTCATCTTTGGGAGAAAGAATAGTCATTACTCAAGTGAAAGTGAACAAAGTCACTAATTTTGTGACTTTGTTTACAATATACTTTTTCACTTTAAAAGTTCGTGTGTGTTGTCCCTTTTCTCTGTATATGTATAATGATGCAAATCACCCCAGCCCACCTAACGGCCACCTGCATCTCCCCTCCGAGAGGTGGTCGTGGGGATTACAGGTTAGGGGGCGCTAGGCTGAAGCTTTGCCTAGGATACAGAGAGACCTTGCGCTGGCCCTGCTTATATGAGACATCGAAATGTTTTGAAACACTCTTTCTGACTTCTTGTGCTGTGCTGTGCTGTGCTGTGCTGTCTGTCTGTGAATTTAATTATTTAAAATTAAAATAAGTACACTATATATTTGTACTTATTGCTAGTGATTCTAAATTCTCAATTGAATAGCAAAAAGGCCTTTAATATATTAGAAAATCAGCTGTGACATTGACTATATACTTGCTAAATAAAAGAAAATAATAGTCACTTAAGAAGCTGCAGAAATTGTCAACCATAAAGCACACACAATTTTGTGACATCATGTTACCGCTGGTTCTATCCCTTTCTTTTATATGTATACACGTGTGGCAGTGAATATAGAACTTGAAATGGGTTGAAATCACATACGATGGGGCATTTTTAATTTCCCCCCTTATCAGTGATGGTGTCCCCCAAGTCTAGGGTCGGTGCATGAGTTGTGAATCCCACTCATCACTGAAGACATCATGGCACATGTATGCTCCATAGGGATGGAATTGTGGGATCAAATTGTAGCTGTGTTGTCTAATGACTGCATGTAAAACATAATTTGTTTCAGCCAACAATGGTACACTTGTGTGCATATGCAAATGAGGGAGTAAATCGCTCATGTGCAAAGGAGCACTGCAGCTGAGTCAGGGTTACTCTTAAGGCCCGTACACACTGGTCGATGTATCGGCCGTTCTCTTGAACGGCCGATACATCGCGGGACCGTCGGCCAGTGTGTACGGGCGATACGTCTGTGAACTCCGTCGTTCACAGACGTATCGCGTCGGCCGCGCAGCACAGCCGACAGCCAATATATCTAACGATATATTGGCCCGTCGCTGTGTGTGTACGGGGCGGTCGTCCGACCGCCCGTACACATGCTGCGGCGGCCGGCGGTGATTGACAGGTGAACTGGGCGGGCGCGAGCGCCCGCCCAGTTCATGACGTCAGTCTCCCGACGGATCGGGCTATGTGTATGCACAGCACACTGCCCGATCCGTACATAGATATATCTGCAGATCAATTGATCTGCAGATATATCTAATAGTGTGTACCCACCTTTAGATCACCAATCATTGCTAGCAACACACGAGCAAAAGATGGTGACAACCATCACCCTCATGTAATCAAATTAAAAACCATCAGAATTGGATTGAAAACATCCGCTCCACCTTTTTCCAAGATAGGAGGGTATCCAATAAGCCGCGATAACACAGTTTTGCAAAATTTTTATTGCATTTGCAATAACTTGTCATACAATTAGCTGTGAAAAGTTATTGTTGATAAGTCTCCATAGGGTTTATCACAAATTTCTCTCTACCATCTCTGAGCAGGTGATAAGTAGTGCAAACTCTCTATTTTAAGGTAAAAATGTCGGGATATGGTTCATAACCCCTTGGACACATCCCTGAATGATTAGGCTCTTAGATGTTTTTAATTAGTTTTAATTGCCCAATAATGACATGTAATTTTTGGGACCAAAAAATATAAAGTGATGAGAATTGAGGTACAAGGTATGGAACAGGTATATTGGGGTGCTTTATTAGTGGGGCTTGCAGGTGGGAATAATAGTTTCCACTTTTTTCTTAAAGTCCCCTAAAATGACCCAAATATATACTTATATCCATTTTTATGAACCCCACATTTAATGGGAGCATTTATTTTGCAGAAAAAAAAACTTGATTTCCATATTTTTTTCACATTTAAAAAAAAGCATTCATTTCACCCATTTTAATTACACCACATAGTTTTATTATGCCCACTAATAGACTTCTATAATGTTTTCCTATAGTTTGGCTTATTTGGGGGTACAGGAAGATTTCCCTATTTTCACCTTTACTTATCTCTGGTTTTGCGGGCTAGAATTATCATACAAATCGGGTTATCCACATTTTGTAATAAGCTGATTTTTCAGGAGATAGGCACAATAACCTTAGCCACAATCGCGGATCGCATTATTGCCACTAATTTATGCTCCTTAGTTATAATTCCTCTGCCATCTTCCCCGGCCCAGTCACGTTACTTAGAAGGAGAAAAAAAAATTCTCTTTCCTTGTGGGGGTATGATGAGAAATTCTGTCATCCACCTCCATTCTCTAGCCTGCCCAATCGCACGCCTTAAAAAAAAAAAAAAGTCCTCTATTATTTCACCCCATGGGGGATGATAGAAATTCCAGCCTTCACCTCCCCTCACTAGCCGACCCAGTCGTGCTCCTTACCCAAAAAAAAAAAATCCTCTATCATCTTCCCCTGGGGAAGATTGAGAAATTCCAGCCTCCACCTCCCTCAGTAACCAGCCCAGTCACGCGTCTTAGAAAAAAAAAATCCTCTATCATCTTCCTCTGTGGGAGGATAATAGAGAAATTCCAGCTTCCACCTCCCCTCACTAGCTGGCCCAGTCGAGCTCCTTAGAAAAAAAAATCCTCTATCATCTTCCTCTGCGGGGGGATGGTAGAGAAATTCTGGCCTCCACCTCCCTTCACTAGCAGGCCCAGTCGCACTCCTTAGAAAACAAATTTCTCTATCATCTACCTCCATGGGGGTTGATAAAGAAATTCCGGCCTCCATCTTCCCTCACTAGCTGGTCCAGTCGCGCTCCTTAGTTATAATTTCCCTACCATCTTCCCGGAGAATAGTATGTCCACAACCTCAAAATGCTGATGGACGACCCTTGTTCCCTAGTGTACATCTTTATGCTTTATATTGTATCCCTGCCGGCATGAGTCAAAGAATAGCATAGAATTCCCAGCCCATTTCAGACAGAATAATTGTCAGTCAAGCCTTTAATAGTAAACCATAGTTATTGTTGCATGAACATGTGGCTGTACATATAAATAATATTACCAATACGCATATATTTATTAAGTCAGATCATATATTGTACATAATAATGTGATAAAAATCATTTGAATAAAGTTAAAAATAATTTAATATATACAAGTGAATAAAGTGAATTACATAGCGTAATTAATCTTGAAAGAGTAATAAATATTGTAATAGTGAATGAAGTGACACTTAAAATAGTGCAAAGACAATTATTTTAAATGCCACATTAAGTATAATGGGGCAGATGTATTAAGCCTGGAGAAGGCATAAAGAAGTGATAAAGTGGTGATAAGTGCAAGGTGATAACACACAAGCCAATCAGCTCATAACTATCTATTTACATATTGGAGCTGTTTCCCTGGTGTGTTATCACCTTTCATTTATGCAAAGAGAAGAGGTTTTTCTGCACCAGAATGTAAATAATTATTCAAAGGGAACATTGGACTCAGTAATTGGAACAATTAAGTCTCCAACTTTAATCAAACCATCCGTGTTGGGTGCCACCCACCAATTATAAAAATATATAGGATAACGAATAAAGAAAGATAATTGGGTTCAATTGGGTGCACTCCGTTCCCTAAATTGAATTATTGTTTAAAATCCACTTTATTAATTTTAATTTAAAAACAGGCATCAGCATAAATACTCAGTTCAGCAGCCTGTATGGCCTGTAAATTATAATCTATATTTATTTTTAACCTATAATAATAGGTAAATTGAGCAAAGTAAAGAAATTAGAAAAAAGGTTGTGAAAGAAATATAAGAAGTGTGAATAAAGATTTAAAAATATGCTATGTGTCATGTCTCTTATTTGCCTATTATATATAAATTCCCATACGTATGCTACCAGTGAATTATAAGCACAGGGTTATTATGTGTGCTGTTTTATATATTAAAATATATGGTGTTTACTCCACAAGCAGGAGAGTAAGTGTCAATTTATGGTATTATGCAACCCTCAATGGTTACATAATAAAGGATACTTGTAACTTTATATCAATAATTACTTGAGTTTCCTGGATTGTAGCTCTTATATTCAACAGCTAATGAATGTGGTGTTTGAAAAAAAGGTTTGTAATTAGCCTGTGGTCATATGATATTCATATATATGGTTACATTTGGGATTATGATTCCCAGCCACGAATCACATTGCTTTTATTATTCTGATATTATTATGGTCCATATGTAAGAATAATAATGTTACTAATAGAACCCTGCAGCCATAGAATAATAATGCTGGTGATATTGCATGCAGACTCCTGTTATTATAGTGTTAATCCAGACCTTGTTTGATCATTCTAACCATTAATTTTTTAACTGAACAGGCGTTATTATAAATTGCTACACTTCACATTCATAAATGATACTACACTCCAGAATCCATGTAGTTCCTTATATTGGTATCAAAGTTTCTATAACTGGTAAAGCATACTTATAAACATGTGTTTGGTGCATTACATTCAGCGGGCGTCCCCGCTGTGCGGGACCGTTATGATCGGACCTCCTGTACACCGTTCAAATCTCATATGGCTATCTCCATCGCTACCTTGATAAAGACTGCGGCGGGGTGCATGTTGAGCTGTTAGTAACAATGGGAATATGTGGATATATATTATATCTTAGACGTGACACTCTGGCCACCAATGCGCATTTCGCTCCAGTGTCGGGCTTCCTCAGGGCACTCACCATTGAATATTTTTACCACTGTGCGCAGCCCAGGACTTACTCCTACAGTGCAAGGAGAACAGGCTGATCAGGTCCGGAGCCGACGTCACAAACCCTCCCAGAAAACGCTTGGGAACGCCTGCGTTTTCCTGACACTCCCAGAAAACGGGCAGTTACCACCCACAAGCTGCCTCTTCCTGTCAATCAGCATGTGAATGGCTGTGCGATTGAAATTTTCGCACAAGTCTGTCACTGTTCGGCGATGCCCATTGCTGTTTGGTGACGCGCATGCGCAATCTATTGATAATCGCCCGCTGTGCGAAAACAGCACAGCAGCGATCAGGTCTGAATCAGGCCCTGGGTAATTTATATATACATAATGCCATTGACATATATGCTGATTAATGTGACATTGGTCTATTGTGACCACTTATGTACATAAATATTAACGATCACTAGATTAGCTTGGCAGTCCTCACAAGACCAAGAACTCAGTAATTACTCACGGTGGAATTATAAGTGATTATTACATTTTATTTATAAGGCACCACAATTGTTTCGCAGAGCCGTACAAAAGACAGTACAGGGAGACAAAACTTAGCATTACAGTAAATAAATAACAGAAATAGAGTACAGGTAACAGAGAGCACCACACATTCTCAAGACATAATACAGCTAAGATGTAAGTAGTGAGGGAGTGATCATCGTACTACTAGGAGCTGGCGGCCATAGATAGAGATGAGCCCTTACCAGTGGGAGAAAGAGCGGGTAAAGATGGTCGCTGAGTAGGGGAGAGCTGCGAGTGAAATGTGTCGAGAAAGAGGGCTTAGATAACAAGAGGAAAAAGGGCCCTGCTCTGAAGAGCTCACAATCTAGTGGGAAGGGTCGACAGACAGATCACATGAGGTGCAAGCAAGCAGGAGGTAGTCTGATGGCAGTATGTAAGCAAAGCTGAGATGTTCAAGGCATGAGGCAGGGGGATGGAGGAGCGGCCTCAGGACTAGGTTATGCATCGGGAGGGTATGCTTTGATGAATAGGTGAATTTTTAGTGTCCATTTGAAGCTTTGCAAGGTCAGTGAGAGTCTAATGGAGCGGGGGCGTGTTCCACTGAAGGGGTGCAGCATGGGCATAGTCTTGAACTCGAGCACGGGAAGCAGTCACCAGGGCGGTGGAGAGGCGACGGTCATTGGTCAACTGTAGGGGGCGGGAAGGAGTATGAAGGGAGAGGAGGTTGGAGATGTAGGGAGCAGTGGAATTAGAGATGGCCTTGTATGTGAGAGTGAGAAGTTTGAAGAGGATTCTGTAGGGGAATGGGAGCCAGTGTAGATTTTGTCGAAGGGGAGTGGCAGATGTGGAGCAGCGGGAAAGGAAGATAAGCCTAGCTGCGGAGTTCAGGACAGATTAGAGGGGAGCAAGATGGGAGCAAGCGAGGCCAGCGAGTAGAACATTGCAGTAGTCAAGTCGTGAGATGACCAGTGAGTGGATAAGTTTAGTTGCACTCTGGGAGAGAAATGGCCTTAAACGAGCAATGTTGCATAGCTGGAACAGACAGGATTGTGCCAGAGCTTGGATGTGGGGTGCAAAGGAGAGGGAGGAGTCAAGAGTGACGCCCAAGCAGCGCAGTTGGGGAACGGGGTAGATGGTGGTGTTGTCAACAGTGATAGAGATATTGGTAGAGCGTGTTGCTCTGGATGGGGGAAAGATGATGAGTTCAGTTTTGTCCATGTTGAGCTTCAGGGAGCGCTCAGACATCCAGGAGGAGATTGCGGAGAGGCAGCTGGAAACCTGAAAGAGGACAGAGGGGGACAGATCAGGAGAGGTAGAGGTGGTATTGAAGGCCAAAGGAGTTAAAGAGCGCACCCAGGGAAGAGATGTACAGGGAGAACAGAAGGGGGCCAAGGACAGAACCCTGAGGGACACCAACAGGAAGGATGGAAGGGTGTGAGGTGGTGCCAGAGGCAGACACAGAGAAGGAGCGGTTAGTGGGGTAAGAAGAAAACCAGTCAAGGACAGTGCTAGAGAGACCAGCGTTTTGGAGTGTGCGGAGGAGGAGAGGATGATCCACGGTGTCAAAGGCAGCAGAGAGGTCCAGGAGGATGAGCAGAGAGAAGTGGTCACTGGATTTGGCCGAAAGCAGGTCATTGGTGACTTTCACCACGGCAGTCTCAGTGGAGTGCAGTGGGCAAAACCAGATTGTAGTGGATCGAGGATGGAGTTGTCAGGGAGATAGCTTGTGAGATGGCTGTAGACAAGTCGTTCAAGTAGTTTGGAGGCAAAAGTGAGAAGAGAGATGGGGCGGTAGTTAGTGAGTGATGAAGGGTTGAGGTTGGGTTTTTTGAGAATAGATGAGACCAGAGCATGTTTGAATGATGGGGGCAGGGGGGTGACGGGGGGGAGATGTCGAGTCGGATATCCTCAATTTTGAAGATGAAGGAGGCAAAGTCAGTGGCAGTGAGGGAGGATGGGAGGAGTGGAGCAGGGGGTCGAAGGAGAGTTTAAAGTTTCAAAGAGACGGCATGGACAGGAGGACTGAGAAGAGATGAGTACTTGGAAAAAGGATTGCTTGGCGAGGGAAAGAGCAGAGTTGTAGGAGGAGAGAATAAACTTGAAATGGATGAAGTCCAGCAGAGAGTGAGATTTCCTCCAGGAGCGTTCAGCAGAGCGTGAGCAGTTTTGTAAGAAACGTGTTAGTTTGGTGTGCCAGGGTTGGGGCTTGGAGCGGCAGAAGGGGACAGAGGAGAAGCGGGCCACAGAGTCGAGAACAGCGGTTAGGGAAGAGTTGTAGAAGGAAGCTGCCTAGTTGGGACAGGTCATAGTGGAAAGAGGAGAGAGGAAAGTCTCGAGGGAGGACATGAAAGTGGGGTAGAGAGATCCGAGATTGCGTCTGGTGATGGGTGGGTCTGGGCATGGAGAGGAGAAAGGAGGATGAGAGGGTGAAAGCAGATGGTGGTCAGAGAGAGGGAAGAAAGAGTTTGAGAAATCAGAGAGATCACATCGGTGGGTGAAGACAAGGTCGAGGGAGTGGCCAAGATTGTGCGTAGGGGTGGAGGTCCATTGAGAAAGTCCAAAGGAGGTGGAAAGGGTGAGATTAGTGGAAGCAGCATTAGTGATGACAATAGGGATGTTAAAGTCACCGAGGATGACAGAGGGGAGGTCGGCAAAGAAGTGGGGAAGCCAGGCAGCAAAGTTGTCAAGGAAAGGTGAACAGTGGCCAGGGGGGCAGTATATCACTGCCATAAGAAGGTGAATGGGGTAGAAGAGGCAGATAGTGTGGACCTCAATAGGTGGAGAAGGTGAGGGAGGGCTCAGGTGGGATGACACGAAAGGTGCAGTTTGGGGAGGGAAGGATGCCCACGCCTCCACCCTGGCGGTCATCAGGTCTGACTGTGTGGGTGAAGGAGGGGCCTCCGTAGGAGAGGGCAGCAGGGGAGGTGGTGTCGTCGGAGGAGAGTCAGGTTTCCGTGATGGCGAGAAGGTTAAAAGAGTGGGACATAAAGAGGTCGTGGATAGTTGGCAGCTTGTTGCAGATTGATCTAGCATTCCAGAGTGCACAGGAGAAAGAAAGGGAAGGGACAGGGGAAATGGGGATAAGGTTGGCTGGGTTCTGAGTGCATGTGGGTGATTTGGAATTTGGGGGGTGAGACTTGGCAGTGATGATTGGTATGGAACAGGATCGAGGAGCCATAGTTCCAGTACAGTAGTGTTGTCCTGAGGAATAGAATGGTGTGGGTGTAATATTGAATGAACAAGGAGAAATTGGGGTGTAGTGAAAGCAGAGACAATGCAAACAGGATTTTAAGAAATAATGGAAGGGACGGAAAGGCTGAGCTGGATACACAGTGGTTATAGATAGTATAAATAAGGAGTGTGAGCAATAGGGCTGTTACTTAATCAGACAGGGAGTTCAGTGTTCAGGCTGTGCAGGCTGCAGGCGTTGGTGGTAGTGGATTTTTGTTAACTCACCGTAGTATGTTGATTGCAGTTCTTTTGTTGAGGTGGGAAAGATAGTCTGCTGTCCTTCTGGTTCTCTCCTGTTTATCTCCAAAATTTCATATCCTCATACTCTGCACTAACATACTTAGCAGCTAAGAGGCTTGCAGCCTAAATCTATACTAATTAAATATACATGCAAACATGGATACAGGCTTGATTGCTAGCAGCACCCACCCTCTGAAAACTCCACCCCCAACAAAAGGTTGCCTCAAGGTGTGAACAACGACAGATCACTATACCCCCACTAATACACAGTGAAATCCTGCTATAGTATCACTAGGAAGCACTAATTAAAGATAAAGTTGTCAGTACCTAGCACAATTCAAAAAGCATGTAAAGGAGGTAAAGTTGCAGCAGTGAGAGATTGTTGCAGGAGTGATAAAGTGATATTATGGAGTGATATGAGAATATATGAGTGAAATAATAGGATTTTAATACCTACCCGTAAATCCTTTTCTCTTAGTCCGTAGAGGATGCTGGGGACTCCAAAAGGACTATGGGGTACAGACGGGATCCGCAGGAGACATGGGCACTCCAAGACTTTAAATGGGTGTGAACTGGCTCTTCCCTCCATGCCCCTCCTCCAGACCCTAGCCACAGGAACTGTACCCAGAGGAGACGGACATTTTGAGGAAAAGGATTTTGTTAAACTAAGGGTGAGATACATACCAGCTCACACCACAACACACCGTACAACATGGCATTTAACTAAAACCAGTTAACAGCGTGAACCAAAGAGATCAGCAACAGGCTGACCTATACCAAAACACAACCTTTGTGTAACCTAATTAATAACTATTTACAATTACTGCAGATAGAGTCCGCACTGGGACGCCCAGCATCCTCTACGGACTAAGAGAAAAGGATTTAGCGGTAGGTATTAAAATTTTCTCCTTTGTCCTAGAGCAGGCTTGTCCAACCCGCGGCCCGCGGGCCGCATGCGGCCCAAGCCGGCTAGTAATGCGGCCCAGTGCGATTTTTTAAGAAATTCTAAAGTTTCAAGTTACACTGCCGGCGCTTGTGGCCGGAATGCGGCCGGGGCACGTCACAACGGTGACGCCAGCGCGCTTCACCCGCCCCATCATTATATTAGCTCCGAGAGGCCACATCTTGCGGCCTGTGCGAAGTATGGGTGAGCGCGTCACAAAAGTGACGCCAGCTTCACCTGCCCCCCGTCCATTTTAGAAGCTCCTACAAGCCACATCTTGCTGCCTGTGCAGAGTGTAGGTGAGCCGGTTGAACTGTATTGCGCTGCGGCCATCACTATCGCGCAGCGCTCCTCCACTGTTTTGCAGGGTCGGACTGGCCCACCGGGGACCTAATGAAACACCCGGTGGGCTCCGACCTGCAATAAATTAGCTCATTTTTGCCGTGATTGATGGCGACTTTTAACTGCTGCGTAGGCCGCCATCTCTCTGCAGGATTTATTATTCCCCGTATATGTTAACTATGTTTTCTATGGTTTTTTTTGGATGATCAGGTATCGTTACTGTTTTATTTTATGTGCGGCCCAAACCAAATTTTCATCTTCTAATGTGGCCCAGGGAAGGTGAAAGGTTGGACACCCCTGTCCTAGAGGATGCTGGGGACTCCAAAAGGACCATGGGGTTTATACCAAAGCTCCAGACCGGGCGGGAGAGTGCGGATGACTCTGCAGCACCGATTGAGCAAACATGAGGTCCTCATCAGCCAGGGTATCAAACTTGTAGAATTTTGCAAAAGTGTTTGAACCCAAGTAGCTGCTCGGCAAAGCTGTAATGCCGAGACGCCACGGGAAGCCGCCCAAGATGAGCCCACCTTCCTAGTGGATTGGGCTTTCACCGATTTCGATAACGGCAATCCAGCCGTAGAATGAGCCTGCTGAATTGTATTACAGATCCAGCGTGCAATAGTCTGCTTAGAAGCAGGAGCGCCAACCTTGTTGGCCACATACAGGACAAACAGCGCCTCTGTTTTCCTAACACAAGCCGTTCTGGCTACATAAATTTTTTAAATCTCTGACCACATCAAGAGACTTGGAATCCGCCATGGCTTCAGTAGCCACAGGCACCACAATAGGTTGGTTCATGTGAAACGACAAAACCACCTTAGGCAGAAATTGTTGACGAGTTCTCAATTCCGCTCTATCCACATGGAAAATCAGATAGGGGCTTTTGTGAGACAAAGCCGCCAATTCGGACACCCACCTTGCGGACGCCAAGGCCAATAGCATGACTACTTTCCAAGTGAGAAATTTCAACTCAACCTTTTGTAAAGGTTCAAACCAATGTGACGTAAGGAACTGTAACACCACGTTAAGGTCCCACGGTGCCACTGGGGCACAAAGGGAGGTTGTACTTCCGGAAGTGAGGCCAATTCCCTTTGAAAGAAAATTGATAAGGCCGAAACCTGCACTTTAATGGAGCCTAACTTCAGGCCCGCATCCACACCTGCTTGCAAAAAAAGTGGAGAAAACGACCCAGCTGAAATTCTTCCGTAGGAGCCTTCTTGGATTCACACCAAGACACATATTTTCTCCAAATACGGTGATAATGCTTCGCCGTTACCTGCTTTCTAGCTTTAAGTAAAGTGGGGATGACTTCCCCGGGAATACCCTTTCTAGCTAGGATTTGGCGTTCAACCGCCATGTCGTCAAACGCAACCGCTGTAAGTCCTGGAACACGCACACCCCCTGCTGTAACAGGTCCTCCCTTAGAGGAAGAGGCCAGGGATCTCCTGTGAGTAATTCCTGAAGATCCGGATACCAGGCCCTCCGTGGCCAATCTGGAACGAGTATCGCCTGAACCCTTGTTCTTCTTACGATCCTTATCTCCTTTGAGATGAGTAAAAGTGGAGGGAACACATAGACCGACTGAAACACCCACGGTGTCACCAGTGTGTCCACTGCTATTGCTTGAGGGTCCCTCGACCTGGAATAATATGTCTGAAGCTTCTTGTTGAGGTGAAACGCCACCATGTCTATTTGAGGAAGTCCCCAACGACTTGTCACTTCTGCAAGGACCTCTTGATGAAGACCCCACTCTCCTGGATGGAGATCGTGTCTGCTGAGGAAGTCTGCTTCCCAGTTGTCCACTCCTGGAATGAAGACCGCTGACAGAGCACTTGCATGTTTTTCCGCCCAGCAAAGAATCTTGGTGGCCTCCGCCATCGCCGCTCTGCTCTTTGTTCCGCCCTGGCGGTTTACGTGCGCCACGGCTGTAATGTCAGACTGAATCAGGATGGGCAAGTCGCAAAGAAGAAGATGTTCCGCTTGCCGAAGGCAGTTGTAGATGGCCCTTAACTCCAGCACATTTATGTGCAGACAAGCTTCCTGACTTGACCATTTTTCCCTGGAAACTTTGTTCCTGTGTGACTGCTCCCCAACCTCGGAGACTCGCGTCCAGGACCCAATCCTGGATCCCGAACCTGCGACCCTCTAGAAGGTGAGAACTTTGGAGCCACCCTGGCCCTGGGGGACAGGCTTATCTTCCGATGAATGTGCAGATGGGACCCTGACCACTTGTCCAGCAGGTCTCACTGAAAAGTTCTTGCATGAAATCTGCCAAATGGAATGGCCTCGTAGGCCGCCACCATTTTCCCCAGCACTCGAGTGCAGTGATGAATCGACACTCTTGGCGGTTTCAGAAGTTCCTTGACCATGTTCTGGAGATCCTTAGCCTTTTCCAACGGGAGGAAGATCCTCTGCCGTTCCGTGTCCAGAATCATGCCCAAAAACGACAGCCGAGTTGTCGGAATCAACTGCGACTTTGATAAATTTAGGAGCCAGCCATGTTGTTGCAGCACCTTCAGGGAGAGCGCAACGCTTTTTAGTAACTGCTCCCTTGATCTCACCTTTATCAGGAGATCGTCCAAGTATGGGATAATTGTGACCCCTTGCTTGCGCAGGAGCACCATAATTTCCACCATTACTTTGGTGAAAATCCTCGGGAAAGACCAAACGACAACGTCTGAAATTGGTAGTGACAATCCTGAACAGCGAACCTCAGGAACGCCTGATGAGGAGGATATATGGGGACATGTAGGTATGCATCCTTTATGTCGACTGACACCATAAAATCCCCCCCGCCTCCAGACTGGAGATCACAGCTCTGAGAGATTCGATCTTGAATTTGAATCTTTTTAAATACAGGTTGAGGGATTTTAAGTTCAGAATCGGTCTGACCGAGCCATCCGTCTACGGGACCACGAACAGGGTTGAATAAAACCCCTTCCCCTGTTGTAATGGAGGAACCGTGACAATGACTTGCTGTTGACACAGCTTTTGTATTGCCGCACACACTAGCTCTCTCTCTGGGTGAGAAACTGGTAAGGCCGATTTGAAAAATCGGTGTGGAGGCACGTCTTGGAACTCCAGTTTGTACCCTTGGGTCACAATTTCCAGTACCCAAAGATCCAGGCCCGAGCGAACCCAGGCATGACCGAAGAGCTGAAGACGTGCCCCCACCGGTGCGGACTCAGCGTCATGCGGTGGATTTGGCAGAAGCCGGGGAGGACTTCTGCTCCTGGGAGCTTGGCACAGCCGGCGATCTTTTTCCTCTTCCCTTACCTCTGGCCGCGAGGAAGGAAGATCCACGCCCTTTCCTGAATTTATGAGATCGAAAGGACTGCATCTGGTATTGAGGCGCTTTCTTTTGCTGCGGAGGGACAAAAGGCAAAAAGGAAGACTTACCCGCAGTAGCCGTAGAAACCAGGTCCGCGAGGCCTTCACCAAACAACACTTCACCTTTGAAGGGCAGGACCTCCATAGCCTTTTTAGAGTCAGCATCACCATTCCACTGATGAGTCCACAACGCCCTCCTAGCCGAGACTGCCATGGCATTGGCCCTTGATCCCAAGAGGCCAATATCTCTCGCCGCTTCCCTTAGATATATCGCTGCGTCCCTGATATGACCCAGCGTCAAAAGCACGTTATCCCTATCCAGGGTGTCTATGTCAGATGATAAGTTAAGTTATCTGCCCACCTTTCAATAGCGCTACTCACCAATGCCGATGCCACGGCCAGCCTGAGCAGCGTACCCGTAGTAACAAATAGATTTTAAGGTTGTTTCCTGCTTACGATCCATAGGATCCTTTAGGCTGCCGTGTCAGGGGACGGTAGCGCCACCTTTTTGGACAAACGCGCCAGAGCTTTGTCCACCGTGGGTGAGGATTCCCACCGTAACCTATCCTGTGAGGGAAACTGATACGCCATAGCAATCCTCCTGGGAATCTGCAGTCTCTTGTCAGGGGATTCCCAAGCTTTTTCAAAAAGAGCGTTCAGTTCATGAGAGGGAGGAAACATTACCTCAGGTTTCTTTCCCTTAAACATACAGACCCTTGTGTCAGGGACAGTGGGGTCTTCTGTGATATGTAACACCTCTTTATTTGCCACAATCATGTACTGAATACTCTTGGCCACCTTAGGATGTAACTTAGCATCATCATAATCGACACTGGAGTCGGAATCTGTGTCGGTATCAGTGTCTGCTATCTGGGTAAATTAACGTTTCTGCGACCCTGAGGGGGCCTGAGATTGTGACAAAACATTTCCCATGGATTGTCTCCATGCCTGGTTCTGAGACTCAGATTTGTCTAACCTCTTATGCAATAAAGCCACACTTGCATTTAAAACACTCCACATATCTACCCAATCAGCAGTCGGCGGTGCCGACGGAGTCACTCCCACATTCCATTCAGTCTCCACACCAGCCTCCTCCTGGGAAAAGCCTTCAACCTCAGACATGCCGACACACGCGTACCGACACCCCCAAACACACTGGGCTATAGGGGACAGAACCACAATAAGGTCCTTCAGAGAGACAGAAAGGGAGTTTGCCAGCTCACACCCAGCGCCTCACCGGTCTGAAGGAATTAAACAATGCCCCAGACCTGTAAGCGCTTTTATATCAATAATCAACATCAAAATTTTGTGCCCCCCCCCCTTCTTTTTGTGCACCCTGTTACTTGTGTACAGCAGTGAAGGGCCAGGAGCAGCGTCTCTGCAGCAAGCTGTGGAGAAAATGGCGCTGGTTAGAGCTGAGGGAGGAAGCCCCGCCCCCTACCCGTCGAGCTTCGTTCCCGCTTTTATTTATTCTGGCGGGGGTCTGTATACATTGCCTATGCAATGTATACCTTCATACCAGTCCCAAAAAGAGGATATATTGCTGCCCAGGGCGCCCCCCCTGTGGCCGCTTGTGTGTGAGAGCAATGGCGCGCAGCGTCTGAAGTCTTCTTGCTTCTACTACTCACCCGGCTTCTCTCTTCAGGCTCTGTGAGGGAGACGGCGGCGCGGCTCCGGGAATGAGCAGCTAGGCGCACCAAGTGATCAGACCCTCTGGGGCTAATGGTGTCCAGTAGCCTAAGAAGCAGAGCCTTTTAACTCACAGAAGTAGGTCTGCTTCTCTCCCCTCAATCCCACGATGCAGGGAGCCTGTTGCCAGCAGTGCTCCCTGAAAAAAATAAACCTAACAAAAGTCTTTTTTAGAGAAACTCAGTAGAGCTCCCCTAGAGTGCACCCAGTCTCCTCTGGGCACGGAATCTAACTGGGGTCTGGAGGAGGGGCATGGAGGGAGGAGCCAGTTCACACCCATTTAAAAAGTCTTGGAGTGCCCATCTCTCCTGCGGATCCCGTCTGTACCCCATGGTCCTTTTGGAGTCCCCAGCATCCTCTAGGACGAAGGAGAAATAAATAATACTTTAATTGCCTCATAAAGTATCTCCTATATACATGGTGAACTGAAAAATGTGAGTCAATTACTATACATGTGGACCACACTGTAATGACTTAAGTAATTCAGTAGAAGACTGTGGTTTAATATATGGCATCCAGGACCTCCTACACTCTGCTAGATGGAAGGCAGAAAATACAAGAGCACATTACACAGAAGCTGATAGCAGTTGGCATATTTGGTATTAGAGATGCAGAACAGAATGCGGGCACAACTTTGAATAGGAAATGGGCATGATTACTCACCCAAGGGAAGGCTCTGGGCTTCTCCAAGCCCTCTGCCACTGAAATGCACCTCTTCAATGACACGCACCTGCCATGCGGCTGGCACTTGCAGCATTGAAGGGGCATCACTTAATGAATATCTTCCTCTGAACTGTTCCTAAATCAGAAGCAGTGGCGGAACCAGGGAGGTTTAAACTAAATACCCAGACCCGGACTTGTACTGCTAAAGTGATTAACCTAAACACCTCATATGTGACACCATTACTACAATTTCTATCATGGCAAGTTTACAGAGATTGATTATGACATAATTTGTTGCACTTTTAATGGTAACTTCTAAAGAAATAAGAATTCTCAAGATGAAAAAAAATAATAAAAAGAGACGTTGTTACTGTTCAAAAACAGGAACAAACCTGGAACTGTGCCTAGAGACAAGGAGCAGATGGCAAGTGTGGTACTGCCAAGATCAGGACATGAAGCCAAGCCCCTCTACCGAAACCATCATCTGTATACCTAAGCTATCATCCTATTCTAGTTTGCAAAGGTAACGGTGTTGCTTCTTTAGTTTAATGTTGTGAATGAATACCCCCACCCATATAATATACATACCTCCCCACCACCAGACCAGACTTCTTTCCACTACGAGATAAAAAAAAAAAAAAAAAAAAAAGACTTCCCGTGGGCGGACCCTCTGCTGGCCGCATTTTAATGGAGCTCTCCATCCCCTGCTGCCCGAGCAACGTTTAACGGGCGATACACAGGAATCTGAGCCCCAACACTACACCTGGGGCCAGCGGAGACAGTGGTGGGCAAGAAGGGACCATCTCCCCGGCTCCCCACCGCCTCTTTCCCCGGAGTTCGAGCGCCAGCTGTGGCGCACGCTGCCAGCGGCCGCCATATTGGTTGTGGCCGGGCGTCCTGACTCTCACCTTCCCGGCCTGGCCCTCCGCTCCCCGCCCGAGACGGACATCGTTGTCGGACAGGTCTGGCTCCCTACACCTCCAGGCTCCGTGACGCAGCTGCCGGCGACGAAGACGGTGACGCCGCGGGTGCCTGGCTGAAGCAGTGACGCGGCCTAGCGACGGGTGAGTGCCCTCACACTAGGCCCACTGCCATTACCCGAGGCTCGCACATATCATACTGTGCCCCCGCAGCTTACAGCAAACAGACACAGGGAGGCAGCTGCTAACGGCAGAGGTACCAAATAAATCTCATCCCGCCGACCTGCCCCGCATGGCACCACAGTGTTTACATAAATAAAAGGCTTCCTGGCTTGTACACTATGAGCCCCAGGCCTCAGAGACCCCACAGCAGCAAGGGTGGAGGACTATACATTGGCAAACACACTGCAGCACAGCAAGTCAGAACCCTGCCCGCAGGCTACACTACATAGTTCCTGCAATCGGCCAACACCATCGAGACACAGGCCGTGGTGATCCAACATATCAAGCACTGTGGTTACGCACCCACATCTCCTCCCTGCAGGGCAGGTTTTTTGCAAACACCTATTTTTGTATCGTGCTACCACCACGCATATATGGATAAATACATAGCCAAACCCCAAAGAGGGGGACGCGGCTCTGCTCCGGCAAAAACCAAAGACACCAGGGCATCTACCTCGGTCTCTATTAACTCACCGCCCTCGTCCCCTAATGCCAACGTCTTAGATGGCGTACCAGATCCCGCTAGATACACTATGGACGCAGTAGCCAGGGCACAGGAAATCTCTGACATACTCTCGCCACTGCTGGACAAGAAGCTTGCAGGACTGAAAGATGCCATTGATTCCACCATGACACAGTTAAAAGAACATGGCTCAAGATTGGATGAAGTCGAGCAACGGGTCTCAAATCTGGAAGACGATCTGACCGCTGACCGCTCCGTTGTTGATTCTCAAACGTCTACCATCTCCGCGATACAGGAAAAGCAGGAAGATTTGGAAAATCGCAACCGTCGAAACAATCTACGCATGATTGGCTTACCGGAATCAGTCAGACCTAAAGAATTGCTGGCCTTGGTCTCCTCCTGGTTGCCTCTTGAGTTGGGCTGCCTGGCAGATGGAGAGTCCTTAGCGATTGAGCGGGCGCACCGAATTGGTCCTGATATTCAGTCAGATCGCCGGAGACCTAGACCGGTAATATTCAAGTTCCTTAACTACCCGGACAAAGTCAAAGTGATGGATGCATACCGCAAAGCCCGTGAGCTTTCCTTTCATGGAGAAAAGCTGCTTTTGTTTCAGGACTTCTCCTATCACGTGGCCATGAAGAGGAGGGAATTCTCCCCCATCTGCAAGATCCTGTTCGACGAAGGCATTCGATTCGCACTACTCTACCCGGCGAAGCTCCGCGTTCAACATAACGGCAAGACGTATTTATTTGACACATCTTCAGAAGCAAAGAACTTTGCAGAATCCTTGCGACACCACTCCTCTCCTGCCTCTAAAGACAGAGGCTGATATCGAACTACATCATAGAATTATTACATTTATCACCTCCCTTATGGAAATCATGTTTGGTAATGTATGGCGGATCACTGACACTTTCTATGTTCTGCTAATTACAGTACTATTTGTTCATGGTATTGAAAAATGCGGGGCCTTTCTGCCCCTTCTCTCCTTTCCCTCTTTGTTTAGTTTTGCCCCCCCCCCCCCCCCCTTTCCTCCCTCATCTGATCGGAATATTAATATTAGGTTATAATGGGTCATTTAGACCACTGTTATGGGTTCAAAAAAATGTAGAAAATGGACTTACTGTATCAAATTGGTTACAGATACCTCTAATATTGATGTTGTGGCACAGTGTTACCATCCCTATTGATGATCGGGTTACCCCACTGGCTGGGACATGGGGGACCCTACGATATATCTTATCACTATCTCACATGTCTGACAGGACAGGTATAGGCTAGAACCATTTCTCTTATGACTGCCTCTTTAGTAACTAAGACGAAACTAAAGTTCCTTACTTGGAACGTGGACGGTCTCAATACTCCAATTAAACGAAAAAAGATATTACAACACCTTAAACGTTTACGACCCGATGTAGCAATGTTACAAGAAACTCATTGGAAATCGGGGGATCCCAATGTGCTTAGGGATAACTGGATCCAGAATTTTCATGCAGCATCCTTTACATCTAAGAAACGAGGAGTAGTAATTATATTTCACAAGTCCCTTAGATATGACATATTAGACACACTGGAAGATGAAGAGGGTCGGTTCTTATTTATCAAAGTGCGGATAGAAGGGGAATGCTACACTCTGGTGACTATATATGCACCGAATTTAGATCATAATGCCTTCTTTTCAAACATTTATGTCCGACTCCAAGAATGGGCTGAGGGTAGCTTGGTTATCGGGGGCGATTTTAATTCCACATTACAACCATCCCTGGATAGGTCAGGTACTCCTGGTAGGCAAAACTACACGGTACCAGCTTCTCTACAATTACTAATATCATCCTTGCACCTAATAGACCCATGGCGACACCAGCACCCGGTTAGTCGGGAATACACATTCTACTCCCATCCACATGCCACATCCACTAGGATAGACTACTGGCTACTTCCAGCAGGTTTGCTTTCCAGGATATGCGATTCAAAAGTAGAAAACATAGCCATTTCTGATCACGCGCCAACCTGGTTCACACTTAAACTAGACTTCCCTAAACAGACCTCCTTTAATTGGAGGTTTCCCTCACACCTATATACTTCCCATGACTTTAAATCTTATTTGGAGGCTAATTTTCTTAACTATGCCAATGATAACGCACAACACACAGATGACATTAACCTTTTCTGGTCTGCATCCAAGCCAGTGGTGCGGGGCTACATCATTGCATATGTGGCCGCTAAGCGCAGGCGTCTCGGTCAACGGTTCCATGACCTCAGCCTGGCACTGACGAGTTCCTATGCAGCGTTATTGGCCTCTCCAACGGAGGACAATCGCAGAATCTATGTAGAGACAAAACATTCCTACGACAACCTCTGTACAGAGTGAGCCCAATATGCTTTGGACTTTCAAAAACACAAATATTTCAGATGGGGAAACAAAGCCGGCAAACTCTTAGCAAATGTAGTTCGCAGCCAGCGCCCTACCTCACACATTCTAACCCTCCAATCTGAAGCTCGGATGTCCTCTAACCCGACGGATATCGCGGATTCCTTCCTGACTTATTACAAGGAACTATACACGGCCCCACCGGACGACCCCGTCAACGGTATGGCCTTCTTGAGGTCAGCAGGGTCCCCCACATTGTCAGGGGAAGATCGGGACTCACTTATGACTCCTATTACTGAACTGGAATTAGTAACAGTAATTAAACAATTGACTAATGGTAAATCCCCGGGCCCAGACGGACTGAGTGCAGAGTATTACAAACTGCTACTACCCCATATGACGCCACACCTCCTGACCTTACTTAACTCCATTTTGGCTGGAAACGCGGCCCCCCTCACTTTCAACCATGCCCGTGTAATAGTATTACCAAAACCTGGGAAAGACCCTACCCTAGTGCAATCTTACCACCCGATTTCCCTCTTAAATCAGGATTTTAAAATCCTAACAACACTCATGGCACATAGGCTGCAAACAGTATTACCCTCGCTTTTACATTCATCACAGACAGGTTTTGTGAAGGGGAGAACGTCCGTGCACAATATAAGACAAGTGGTCGCTGCCTTGACCATAGCGGCCCAGAAACCAGGTGGGACATCCTTGCTAGTAAGCTGTGACGCTGATAAAGCGTTTGATCGTGTATCATGGTCTCACCTGCTGAGGGTACTACACTGGCAACGGTTTGGCGCCGACTTTGTCAAATTCTTTCGTACCATATACGACTCACCCTCTGCATTCCTTACAGTAAATGGACTGAACACAGATACATTTACATTACACAGAGGCACGAGACAGGGGTGCCCCTTGTCTCCACTTCTTTTTGATTTAGCATTAGACCCGCTCCTTAGACACTGTCACCCGAGATCAGACTGGCATGGAATAGGACTAGGTGGCAAGGACCTTAAGGTCACAGCCTACGCAGATGACTTATTACTATATTTCTCAAACCCTCATGATGCATTTCCCGGTCTGCTGTCAATGTTGACAACCTTTGAATCGATCTCTGGGTTTTAAATGAATACCTCCAAGACAGAAGCTTTGGCGTTACATCCAAACGCTAAACATGGCTGGAACTTGCAGTTCCCATTCCGCTGGGCGCACCAAACAATCACATACTTGGGGCTCCAGATACCTGTTCACCCATCTGACTTGTACAAATGTAACATTCCAAGATTAGTCGCACGTACTTTGACCGATTTCCAGGCATGGAAACATCTACCCCTCTCATACTTAGGACGATGCCAGTTGATCAAAATGATCTCCTTCCAGAGGTTGCTATACCCCATCCAAATGCTACCTTTATTGATATCAGACGCAGATATAAAGACTATAAATAAGGCTTTTAGTGAATTTATATGGGCACATAAAAAACCTAGGATCTCACTATTTAAACTGAACCAATCACAGAAATTGGGGGGGGGGTTAATCTGCCTTGTATTAGGAGCTATATGCTGGCTGCGAACTACCGCTATGCTGTCGATTGGATTCATGGGACCGAGACGTTTGCTAACACTGGTCTAGAACAGACCTTCTCCCCTGAGCTCTCTTTGGACAGTTTACTGCATACGCGTCCGTCGGCTTTCCCCCACCTGATCCAAAACAACATACTATTGACCTCGACTTGTGCGGCTTGGAGGCAGACACACTCTAGAATGGGTATCTCCAGCTATATTACGCCCTTTCTCCCTTTGGCCCATAACCCAGACCTTAGAGGAACTGCTGCACACACCACCTTGACCGCCCTGTCGAACCAAGGTACTAGACTGCTTTACCAGCTGATATGTAAAGATACCCACCAGACCTGCACATATTCCAATCTTTGTGAAATTCTACCACACTTTAAAATCCCATTGTTTATATATTTCCAAATTCGTAGTTACATCAACAAATCCATAGCCGCCATGTCCACAGAAGACAGGACCAACACCTTAGACATCACGCTACAATCAACACCCAGGATACATCCCTCCACAGCATTGCTTTATACATATATTAAAAAATCTATTGATTGGGAGACCACCCAGACGGGATTAGTAAAGTGGACACCAGACTTCCCATCCATTAATATCCCCACTATGCTTACTGCGTTTAATAAGATCAATAAAACCCTTATTTCAGCATCTTATGCTGAGATGAATTATCAAATTTTACACCGATCCTACATCACACCGAAACTAAGGCAACAAATGGGGGCGGCATCCGATTCTAAATGCTTTAAATGTGGCATGGTAGAAGCCGACATATATCATTGTTTGTGGAGCTGTCTAGAGGTACGTAAATTCTGGGACATAATACAAACCTTTATCAGAGACAGATTACACCTCGCTTTAGAAACTTTCCCGGAGTGGGTCATTTGGGACATACACCCGACACCTCCTACCTCTAGGATGTCGAATGGCCAACGCATATTATTAACCAAAATAGCAGCAGCGGGTAAGAAAACAATACTATCGCAATGGATAGCTACAGACTCCCTATCTCTAGCTCTGTTCTTACCACGACTATCATATCTATTCCACATGGAGTGGCTGGAGATGATACTCGACAAAGAAAACAAAATAAAGAGATTCTTTGAGATATGGCTCCCATACGTTTAGACGCTAGATGACCCTGTTAAGATCCTCCTGCGACAAGCAGTAGTAAACACTACATGGTATAATCTTGAAGTGCTAGATAGGGGACATTCACCTTTTTAAAAGGAGTCCCACAAGTTAATTCATAACCATGTTTGCATGATATATCATCTCGTTTTCTTTTCCTTTCTATACCACATTGTTTATAACGGCAGATTGATGAAAGGGATGCCATTGTGACCTTGCATCACATACTCTTGTCTGTAATTGTTATACAGTTGTCCAATAAAGTATTTAAAAAAAAACAAAAAACTGATTTTGCTTTTCACACTAATTTTCCAATTGGAAGAACTGTAACAGTATTGATTCTAGACTTAAAGAAACGGTCTTCTATGTATATGTGTACAATATCTGTGTAGCTGTGTTGTAAGAATATCACTGTGTGTCTTGCTTTCAATAAACGATTAGCTATAGTATTTTAATCAGAATTTGGTTCTCCTTTGTTTTTCATTAATGGACAGACAATAGATCTATTTGTGTGATCAAGTCGAAATATGCTATAGAAATAAATATTAAAATATAAAATACACAGATCTAAAGGATGAGTAAATACAAAGCCCCACAGCTCTAGGAACAATAGGTTTCTCAATATGCCATCACGGACCAGGGGCCTCCCACCTAACAGAATTCTAAGTGCAATACAGGGACGCTACAGACTGACTTTGGGCTCCATTGGGGCAACAGATGGAAAAGAGAGCGCACATGACTGACAAAAGATCCAGGCCCTACACAGAGGAAGCCACCCTGGAACAAGGACTCATAGTGATATTGTAAGTAAATGATTGATTAAACTGGGTTGAGGTGTCCCTAACTCTCACTATACTTCTGATATACTAGTTCCACTTACAACAAGGAACACCGACCGCAAAGCCATATATAGTCACCCCCATACTAAATCACAGCTGTGGCCATGGGCAGCACTTGATCTGCAGCTCCTCTCTCCACATCTTCTCTTGCTTTGCTCATGGCACTCGTGTATACACTGTTTTAATAAACATGTACTTACTGTATTTGTATTATGTTTAGAATGTTTACCGACATGAATTCTATTTAAATTTTTTAGCTGAAACATAAACCTAAATACTTATTGTGGATTCAGTCTTGTTACTAACACCTTGCATTATTAGTACAAAAGATCGTGTTAGACCTATAACATTACTTTAAGCAATTAGTAGCCCTCAGAGCCCTTGATATAAACAGATTTTTAAATTTATTTTATTTAATAAAAAAAAAAAAGTAAGAGGTGTATAAGAACAAAGCAGAGATTCAGTATGATTTCCCGACAGTCGAAATCCTGATGCAGGAAAGCAGACAGTCAAAATCTCGACATCAATTGCAGCGTGTTCCCTCGCTGGCTTGCTCCGCTCCGGGCTTGGAGGTGAGCTTCGCTCACCACACTATTATATTCCCTCTCGGGTGGTGGCATGGACCACCACCCTAGTGAGAATAGGATCAGTATGGTAACCCTCCACCAGCATCCCGAGCGGTGGAATGCTGGCAGGGAAGCAATCGCAACAGAGCCCCTTGAGGTGTTGTAGGCAAGCTACGCTTGCCACAGGTTTTATTCTCCCTCCCTTTCGTGGACACCCATAGAGGGGGAATCACCTACCTCACTAGTATACAAGCGGCAGTATGGTGCCCCAGTCAGGATTGACAGCAGAGATCCCAACGAGCGGTTTGGTAACCGCATACCGTGGGAATACTGGGCGGGATTTCAACCACCAGCATTTTGATTACTGTCAGGGATTCCGGCATATGTATTTTGTCCGCCGTGATCCTGACTGTCAGGAACTTAACTGCGTCCCCAAAGCAGATCTTACGCTCCGACACCAATTATGCACTGTTCACTAAAGCCACAGAGAAATCAGGATTTGTCCAAACCTGAAAAACAAACAAAATCTGTAGTGATATATTAGTAATGGCAAAGGATTTATTGATGGACAGCAGCAGCCAGAGCTTGCAGCACAGGATGCTGAGGTGGAGTGGTAGGATCCAAAGGACTATTGGCCTGCAGCATCCTCCACAGGGCTGCTCCAGGTTATTCTATTTTAATTTTAACCCCTTCTTCCCCACATCAGCTCCCATTGTTATAATTATTGATTCCTCACCATTGCTTCAACACTACCTGTTATGTATCTGATCTACCCGTGTTCTGATCGTCTCTTATAGTTTCATCCTGTAACCTCCACGGTATGTAAATCGCCCTGAGTTTCAGAATGTTTAATCGGAAGAGAAAACTCCTGAGGCGACCACCGTCCCTGGAATTGAGCCCCCTGGTTCACAGCACCCCAACCACGGAGGCTCGCATCCATTGTCAACAGAATCCAATACTGAATTCTGAAACGTCGACATTTCACTAGGTGGAAGACCTGCAACCACCATAGCAGGGTAATCCGTGCCTTTAGTGAAAAGGATATCCTCTGGTACATGTGGAGATGTGACCCCGACCATTTGTCCAGCAGAGATCCAGCTGGAACGGACGGGCATGGAATCTTCCATATTAAATTGCCTCGTAGCAGGCCACTATCTTGCCTAGTAGGCAGATGCAAAGATGCACAGAGATCTTGCATGGTTTCAGAACGGCGCAAACCATAGACTGAATGGTCAATGCTTTGTCCATAGGAAGGAACACTTTCTGAGATCCCATGTCCAGTATCATCCCCAGGAACTAAAGCCTCTGCAATGGTTCCAGGTGTGACTTCTGTAGATTGAGAATCCACCCGTGATTCGTGAGAAGTTGTGTAGTCAGGTCGATGCTTTCCAACAACCGAGCCCTAGACAGAGCTTTTATGAGATCGTCTAAATATGGGACGATGTTCACTCCCAACACCCGGAGTTGTAACATCATCTCCGCCATAACCTTTGTGAACACCCTCGGTGCCATGGAGAGACCAAAAGGTAAGGCCTGAAACTGGAAGTGGCTGTCCTGCAGTGCAAATCTGAGGTAAACCTGATGAGGTGGATAAATCGGTACGTGAAGGTAGGCATCCTTATTATCCAGGGATACTAGGAACTCCCCTTCTTCTAGGCCAGAAACCACCGCTCGCAGAGATGCCATTTTGAACTTGAACACCTGTAGGTACGGGTTCAGAGATTTTAGGTTCAAGATCGGCCTTACCGAATAGTCCGGCTTCGGTACCACGAACAGGCTTGAATAAAATCCTCTGTTTTGGAGCAGAGGAAGAACTGGAGCAATTACCTGCGTATGTAGCAGTTTGCGGATGGCATCTTGAAAGGTAACTCCTGCTACAGAATCTATGAGGAGGGAGTGTTTGAAACTCTAATTGGTACCCGTGGGAGATTAGGTCTCTCACCCAAGAGTCCCAGCAGGACTCCGCCCAAACCTGATCGAAATATTGGAGTCAAGCACCCACCTGAAAGTCCCCCTGCAGGCGGGGCCACCCATCACGTGGAGGGCTTCGTCGAGGAAGAGCCTGAAGTCTGTTCCAGAGATCCAGAGGCCGCTGGTCTGCGAGACTTACCTCACTTTCCTCTAGCTGCATTTGAGGCACCCCTGGCCCTGCCTCTAAATCTGGCCACACGAAAGGACTGAAGAGGGGGGCCGGGGTAAGCACGTCTAGCCGGAGGAGCCGCAGACAGCAGATAGGTGGACATAACTGTCGCAGCTTGTGAAATCCACTTGTTTAGTTCCTCACCAAACAAAGCATCACCCCGTTAAGGTAAGGTTCTCAACGCCCCTTTTTGAATCAGCATCCTCTGTTGGAGCCATAGCGCTCTGCAAGCCAACACTGCCATAGCCATAGAGCGTGAATTGATTAGGCCAATGTCCTTGATAGCCTCACTCATGAAGTTAGCAGAATCCTGAATATATTGCAGGAACGTTAGAAGATCGTCCTGAGGCATAGTCTGAAAACCCTCTATGATATTACCGGTCCATTTAACAATGGCCCTTGTGATCAAACCACAAGCAATGGTGGGTCTCTGTGCCACTCCCAGTGCAGCGTAAATTGATTTGAGCATAGTTTCAATTATACGATTAGCAGGGTCCTTTAAGGAGATAGCATCAGGTACAGGCAGTACAATCTTACGTGACAGGCTGGATACAGAGTTATCCGCTTCCCTGCTTGCAGCCTAGACTGTGATGCAGCAGGAAATGGCACCTCTGAGCCGCTGGTCCCATTCTCCGGGAAGCCCCTTAATGGCGTGCAGTGTCCCTGTATTTTATACCAGCTTTAAGTCTCACAGATTTACAGAAAACGGGGTTAAAACCCCTTTTCTGTGTCAGCATCAGTGTGGCTCTCTGCAGCAGGCACCGCAGCGCCGTGCCACCATCTGAACCGGGGACCCGCTAACCAGGACCCCGGTTCCAGTACTCACCAACCCAGCGTCTTCAGCTCTGTTAGGGGTGGCGGCATGCTGTTGGAGTGCAGGCTGACCCTGGGGGAGAGCGAAACACCTCAGGAGCTAGCGTCCTGTCAGCGGAGATCCAGACCATTAACCGTTCAAGAGGTTGGTGCCGATCCTGCTCCCAGTATCCCCTAAACCAGGGGTGTCCAACCTTTCACCTTCCCTGGGCCACATTAGAAGATGAAAATTTGGTTTGGGCCGCACATAAAATAAAACAGTAACGATACCTGATCATCCAAAAAAACCATAGAAAACATAGTTAACATATACGGGGAATAATAAATCCTGCAGAGAGATGGCGGCCTACGCAGCAGTTAAAAGCCGCCATCAATCACGGCAAAAATGAGCTAATTTATTGCAGGTCGGAGCCCACCGGGTGTTTCATTAGGTCCCCGGTGGGCCAGTCCGACCCTGCAAAACAGTGGAGGAGCGCTGCGCGATAGTGATGGCCGCAGCGCAATACAGTTCAACCGGCTCACCTACACTCTGCACAGGCAGCAAGATGTGGCCTGTAGGAGCTTCTAAAATGGACGGGGGGCAGGTGAAGCTGGCGTCACTTTTGTGACGCGCTCACCCATACTTCGCACAGGCTGCAAGATGTGGCCTCTCGGAGCTAATATAATGGATGGTGCGGGTGAAGCGCGCTGGCGTCACCGTTGTGACGTGCCCCGGCCGCATTCCGGCCACAAGCGCCGGCAGTGTAACTTGAAACTTTAGAATTTCTTAAAAAATAAAAAATTGCACTGAGCCGCATTACTAGCTGGCCCGGGCCGCGGGTTGGATAAGCCTGCCATAAACCGTTAGAGAAATATACAGAGCTGTACGTGTTAGGATCCTACTCTGTGCATTAGGATGCGACAAGCACCCATTTTGTGTCATCGCTTCTAGGCATAATCTATTCCAGCCAAGGTACTCCTATGTAGTGCACCAAAGACGGTGCCTCATCTGGTACCCCTCATGGGTGAAATATATAACCTGTGGACTTTATTTCGCCAAATGATTGGGCCAACCCTGCATTATGCAACTTTTCTAGGTTTTCCTTTTATAGTCTTGGGTGGTTTTTCGACTTGTTGTAAACGCAATCTTTTGTACCATGTGCTATGTTTTTTGAGGTCTGCAAAGCGCATCACATTCCTATGAGAAAATGAGCATTATATAAATAAATTACACTATATTGGGTGATGGATAGTGTTCTGCGTTACACATTTCTACCAATAGGATTTTGGACACTACAACAACTTAAAAGGATTTATTGCACACATTAAAAACTGCTCATACATGTTCCCCAATGTGGTTATTAGGCCACCATCATACGCCTCCATTATCTCACATAAATCCAAAAAGAAGATAGAAATTGTGACATTTTGATGATGAAACCTTATTATAGTATAACCTATAAATTCAGAAAACATTGCAGATTTTATATCCCACTGTTTAAACAGTGCATAGTTTGTTACTATTAATGTGTGTGTGTAAAAAAAAAAAAAAAAAAAAAAAAAAAATCTGCATTGCATTTTAAATTACACAGCAGAGGAATGGTTGTTGGAGTTACGCCACCCTATTTTGTGCATTATTTGTGAGGGGGACACTGGCACAGACTTACAGTATCAACACTTCGCGTCTGTGCTTGCAAACAGCAATAAATTCCATACATATTAAAAAGGAAAATACTAATAAACACACACCAACTGTTAAGAAGCAATACAGAATTCTGCACAGTCCAGTTGGCAAGCACTGGTTTCCCCATTTCCAGTTTTTGTGTCCTTGGGTCCAAGAGCTTCAAGTACCAATGCAAACAAAACCTCAACTCAGAGGCACTGGTGGGAAAATTAAAGTTTCCTTGGGTCATTGAATGGATTATAAAGTGCTTCCTGTTCTGGAGAACTGAAACGTTAGCTCTGAAAACAGGGACAATGTGCATTCCAGAAGTTATAAAAAAAAGTTCAGCTCCCAATAGCCATGTTTCCCTGGACATCTGTTTTATTAACCTCCAAGCCGTTGTCCTTCTCCCCAAGCAAAACCCCCAGGACGATCTTCTGGCAGTGGGTTGTAATTTGGGTCTTCGTCTGGAGTATCAAATATTGCTTTCCTGTAAATTACATTCTATGTAAGTATAAAACCCAATTAACAAATAAAAACATCAGACATGCACAAGTGGTAAACTATAATAAAACATGTTCTAAGTCTTAAGAGATGACTATAGACTTATTTTAGATTTAGCTTATAATGTAATACCACTTCTTGGAATAAAAAATAAGAATTTTCTCACCGGTAATTCTATTTCTCGTAGTCCGTAGTGGATGCTGGGAACTCCGTAAGGACCATGGGGAATAGACGGGCTCCGCAGGAGACTGGGCACTAAAGAAAAGATTAGGTACTATCTGGTGTGCACTGGCTCCTCCCTCTATGCCCCTCCTCCAGACCTCAGTTAGGGAAACTGTGCCCGGAAGAGCTGACATTACAAGGAAAGGATTTTTGGAATCCAGGGTAAGACTCATACCAGCCACACCAATCACACCGTACAACTTGTGATAACCTTACCCAGTTAACAGTATGAACAACAACTGAGCCTCACTCAACGGATGGCTCATAACAATAACCCTTATTTAAGCAATAACTATATACACGTATTGCAGAAAGTCCGCACTTGGGACGGGCGCCCAGCATCCACTACGGACTACGAGAAATAGAATTACCGGTGAGTAAATTCTTATTTTCTCTGACGTCCTAGTGGATGCTGGGAACTCCGTAAGGACCATGGGGATTATACCAAAGCTCCCAAGCGGGCGGGAGAGTGCGGATGACTCTGCAGCACCGAATGAGCAAACACAAGGTCCTCCTCAGCCAGGGTATCAAACTTGTAAAACTTTGCAAAGGTGTTTGAACCCGACCAAGTAGCCGCTCGGCAAAGCTGTAAAGCCGAGACCCCCTCGGGCAGCCGCCCAAGAAGAGCCCACCTTCCTTGTGGAATGGGCTTTTACTGATTTTGGATGCGGCAATCCAGCCGCAGAATGAGCCAGCTGAATCGTACTACAGATCCAGCGAGCAATAGTTTGCTTTGAAGCAGGAGCACCCAGCTTGTTGGGTGCATGCAGGATAAACAGCGAGTCAGTCTTCCTGACTCCAGCCGTTCTGGAAACATATTTTCAAAGCCCTGACTACGTCCAGCAACTTGGAGTCCTCCAAGTCCCGAGTAGCCGCAGGCACCACAATAGGTTGGTTCAAATGAAACGATGATACCACCTTTGGGAGAAATTGGGGACGAGTCCTCAATTCTGCCCTGTCCATATGGAAGATCAGATATGGGCTTTTACATGACAAAGCCGCCAATTCCGACACACGCCTAGCCGATGCTAAGGCCAACAGCATGACCACTTTCCACGTGAGATATTTTAGTTCCACGGTCTTAAGTGGCTCAAACCAGTGGGATTTCAGGAAATCCAACACAACGTTAAGATCCCAGGGTGCCACTGGTGGCACAAAAGGGGGCTGAATATGCAGCACTCCCTTGACAAATGTCTGAACCTCAGGCAGTGAAGCCAGTTCTTTTTGAAAGAAAATGGATAGGGCCGAAATCTGGACCTTTATGCACCCCAATTTTAGGCCCATAGTCACCCCTGACTGTAGGAAGTGCAGGAATCGACCCAGCTGGAATTCCTCTGTAGGGGCCGTCCTGGCCTCACACCAAGCAACATATTTTCGCCATATACGGTGATAAAGGCTAGGAAGGACGTGACCGCAAAGCATTATCAGCGTAGAAATAACTTCATCCGGAATGCCTTTTTCCGCTAGGATCCGGCGTTCAACCGCCATGCCGTCAAATGCAGCCGCGGTAAGTCTTGGAACAGACAGGGCCCTTGTTGCAGCAGGTCCCGTCTGAGAGGCAGAGGCCATGGGTCCTCTGTGCGCATTTCTTGCAGTTCCGGGTACCAAGTCCTTCTTGGCCAATCCGGAACAATGAGTATTGTTCTTATTCCTCTCTTTCTTACTATTCTCAGTACCTTGGGTATGAGAGGAAGAGGAGGAAACACATATACCGACTGGTACACCCACAGTGTCACTAGGGCGTCCACAGCTATCGCCTGAGGGTCCCTTGACCTGGCGCAATATCTTTTTAGCTTTTTGTTGAGGCGGGACGCCATCATGTCCACCTGTGGCAGTTCCCATCGCTTTGTAATCTGTGTGAAGACTTCGTGATGAAGTCCCCACTCTCCCGGGTGGATGTCGTGTCTGCTGAGGAAGTCTGCTTCCCAGTTGTCCACTCCCGGAATGAACACTGCTGACAGTGCTTGCACGTGATTCTCCGCCTACCGAAGAATCTTTGTGGCTTCCGCTATTGCCATCCTGCTTCTTGTGCCGCCCTGGCGGTTTACATGGGCGACCGCCGTGATGTTGTCTGACTGAATCAGCACTGGCCGGTTTCGAAGCAGGGGCTCTGCTTGACTCAGGGCGTTGTAAATGGCCCTTAGTTCCAGTATATTTATGTGTAGAGAAGTCTCCAGACTTGACCACAGCCCTTGGAAGTTTCTTCCCTGAGTGACTGCCCCCCATCCTCGGAGGCTTGCATCCGTGGTCACCAGGACCCAGTCCTGTATGCCGAACCTGCGGCCCTCGAGAAGGTGAGCACTCTGCAGCCACCACAGAAGAGACACCCTGGCCCTTGGGGACAGGATGATCAGCCGATGCATCTGAAGATGCGATCCGGACCACTTGTCCAACAGATCCCACTGAAAGATCCTTGCATGGAACCTGCCGAAGGGAATTGCTTCGTATGAAGCCACCATCTTTCCCAGGACTCGCGTGCAGTGATGCACAGATACCTGTTTTGGTTTCAGGAGGTCCCTGGCCAGAGATGCTAATTCCTGGGCCTTCTCCACCGGGAGAAACACCTTCTTCTGTTCTGTGTCCAGAATCATGCCCAGGAAAAGCAGACGCGTCGTAGGAATCAGCTGCGACTTTGGAACATTCAGAATCCAGCCGTGCTGTTGCAACACTTCCTGAGAGAGTGCTACGCTGATCAACAACTGCTCTCTGGACCTCGCCTTTATGAGGAGATCGTCCAAGTACGGGATAATTATAACTCCCTTCTTCCGAAGGAGTATCATCATTTCGGCCATTACCTTGGTAAAAATCCTTGGTGCCGTGGACAGGCCAAACGGCAACGTCTGGAACTGGTAATGACAGTCCTGTACCACAAACCTGAGGTACTCCTGGTGAAGTTGGTAAATGGGGACATGCAAGTAAGCATCCTTGATGCCCAGCGACACCATAAAATCCCCCTCTTCCAGGCTTGCAATAACCGCTCTGAGCGATTCCATTTTGAACTTGAATTTCTTTATATAAGTGTTCAAGGATTTTAAATTCAGAATGGGTCTCACCGAACCGTCCGGTTTCGGTACCACAAACATTGTGGAATAGTAACCCCATCCCTGTTGAAGGAGGGGGACCCTGATAATCACTTGCTGGAGGTACAGCTTGTGAATTGCCGCCAGTACTACCTCCCTTTCCATGGGGGAAGCTGGCAAGGCTGATTTGAGGTAACGGCAGGGGGGAGTCGCTTCGAATTCCAGCTTGTATCCCTGAGATACAATTTGTACAGCCCAGAGATCCACCTGTGAGCAAACCCACTGGTTGCTGAAGTTTCGGAGACGCGCCCCCTCCGCACCTGGCTCCGCCTGTGGAGCCCCAACGTCATGCGGTGGACTTAGTGGAAGCAGGGGAGGACTTTTGTTCCTGGGAACTGGCTGCATGGTGCAGCTTCTTACCTCTACCCCTGCCTCTGGCAAGAAAGGATGCGCCCCTGACCCTCTTCTCTTTCTGAGAACGAAAGGACTGCATTTGATAATACGGTGCTTTCTTAGGCTGTGAGGAAACCTGAGGCAAGAAAGTCGACTTTCCAGCTGTTGCTGTGGACACGAGGTCCGATAGACGTCCCTAAACAATTCCTCACCCTTATAAGGCAAAACCTCCATGTGTTTTTTAGAATCAGCATCTCCTGTCCATTGCTGAGTCCATAAGACCATGCTGGCAGAAATGGACATAGCATTAATTCTAGAGCCCAGCAGGCAAATGTCCCTCTGAGCATCCCGCATATATAAGACAACGTCTTTTATATGGCCCAGGGTTAGCAAAACAGTATCCCTGTCGAGGGAATCTATGTCGTCTGACAGAGTATCTGTCCATTGCTGCTACAGCACTACACATCCAGGCAGAAGCAATAGCAGATCTCAGTAGAGTACCAGAGTGTTTATACACTGACTTCAGGATAGCTTCCTGCTTTCTATCCGCAGGCTCCTTTAGGGCGGCCGTATCCCGAGACGGCAGGGCCACCTTTTTAGATAAGCGTGTCAGCGCCTTGTCCACCCTAGGGGATGTTTCCCAACGTAACCTGTCCGTTGACGGGAAAGGTTACGCCATCAGTAACCTCTTAGAAATCACTAGTTTCTTATCAGGGGAACTCCACGCTTCTTCACATAATTCATTTAATTCATCAGATGGGGGAAAAGTCACTGGCTGCTTTTTCTCCCCAAACATATAAACCCTCTTGGTATTAACAGGGTTAATCTCAGAAATGTGTAATACATCTTTCATTGCAATAATCATGCATCGGATGGCCTTGGTCATTTTAGACTGTAAATGTGCCTCATCATCGTCGACACTTGAGTCGGACTCCGTGTCGACATCTGTGTCAACCATCTGAGATAGAGGGCGTTTATGAGCCCCTGACGGTTTCTGAGTCGCCTGGGCAGGCGCGGGCTGAGACCCCGGCTGTCCCAAGGCTGCAGCGTCATCAAACCTTTTATGTAAGGAGCTTACATTGTCGTTTAAGACCTTCCACATATCCATCCAATCAGGTGTCGGCCCCGACGGGGGCGACACCACACTTATCTGCCCTTGCTCCGCCTCCACGTAACCCTCATCAAATATGTCGACACAGCCGTACCGACACACCGCACACACACAGGGAATGCTCAGACTGAGGACAGGACCCCACAAAGTCCTTTGGGGAGACAGAGAGAGAGTATGCCAGCACACACCACAGCGCTATATAACAGGGATTTTCACTTATAATAAGTGATTACCCAATAGCTGCCTTATAATAAGATTTTACTTACCGATAAATCTATTTCTCGTAGTCCGTAGTGGATGCTGGGACTCCGTAAGGACCATGGGGATATAGCGGCTCCGCAGGAGACAGGGCACAAAATAAAAGCTTAAGGATCAGGTGGTGTGCACTGGCTCCTCCCCCTATGACCCTCCTCCAAGCCTCAGTTAGGATACTGTGCCCGGACGAGCGTACATAATAAGGAAGGATATTGAATCCCGGGTAAGACTCATACCAGCCACACCAATCACACCGTACAACTTGTGATCTGAACCCAGTTAACAGTATGATAAACGCAAAGGAGCCTCTGAAAAGATGGCTCACAACAATAATAACCCGAATTTTTGTAACAATAACTATATACAAGTATTGCAGACAATCCGCACTAGGGATGGGCGCCCAGCATCCACTACGGACTACGAGAAATAGATTTATCGGTAAGTAAAATCTTATTTTCTCTGACGTCCTAGTGGATGCTGGGACTCCGTAAGGACCATGGGGATTATACCAAAGCTCCCAAACGGGCGGGAGAGTGCGGATGACTCTGCAGCACCGAATGAGAGAACTCCAGGTCCTCCTCAGCCAGGGTATCAAATTTGTAGAATTTAGCAAACGTGTTTGCCCCTGACCAAGTAGCTGCTCGGCAAAGTTGTAAAGCCGAGACCCCTCGGGCAGCCGCCCAAGATGAGCCCACCTTCCTTGTGGAATGGGCTTTTACTGATTTTGGCTGTGGCAATCCTGCCACAGAATGTGCAAGCTGAATTGTACTACAAATCCAACGAGCAATCGTCTGCTTAGAAGCAGGAGCACCCAGCTTGTTGGGTGCATACAGGATAAACAGCGAGTCAGATTTTCTGACTCCAGCCGTCCTGGAAACATATATTTTCAAGGCCCTGACAACGTCAAGCAACTTAGAGTCCTCTAAGTCCCTGGTAGCCGCAGGTACCACAATAGGTTGGTTCATGTGAAATGCAGAAACCACCTTAGGTAGAAATTGAGGACGAGTCCTCAATTCCGCCCTGTCAGAATGAAATATCAAGTAAGGGCTTTTATATGATAAAGCCGCCAATTCTGACACACGCCTGGCTGAAGCCAAGGCTAACAGCATCGACACCTTCCATGTGAGATATTTTAAGTCCACCGTGGAAAGTGGTTCAAACCAATGTGACTTTAGAAAACTCAACACCACATTGAGATCCCAAGGTGCCACTGGAGGCACAAAAGGAGGCTGTATGTGCAGCACCCCTTTTACAAATGTCTGAACTTCAGGTACTGAAGCCAGTTCTTTCTGGAAGAAAATCGACAGGGCCGAAATTTGAACCTTAATGGACCCTAATTTTAGGCCCATAGACAGTCCTGTTTGCAGGAAACGACCCAGTTGAAATTCCTCTGTAGGGGCCTTCTTGGCCTCACACCACGCAACATATTTACGCCAAATGCGGTGATAATGTTTTGCGGTTACGTCCTTCCTGGCTTTGACCAGAGTAGGGATGACTTCTTCTGGAATGCCTTTTTCCCTCAGGATCCGGCGTTCAACCGCCATGCCGTCAAACGCAGCCGCGGTAAGTCTTGGAACAGACAAGGCCCCTGCAGTAGCAGGTCCTTTCTTAGAGGTAGAGGCCACGGTTCGTCCGTGAGCATCTCTTGAAGTTCCGGGTACCAAGTCCGTCTTGGCCAATCCGGAACCACGAGTATAGTTCTTACTCCTCTCCTTCTTATGATTCTCAGTACTTTTGGTATGAGAGGCAGAGGAGGGAACACATACACTGACTGGTACACCCACGGCGTTACCAGAGCGTCCACTGCTATTGCCTGAGGGTCCCTTGACCTGGCGCAATATCTGTCCAGTTTTTTGTTTAGACGTGACGCCATCATGTCCACCTTTGGTTTTTCCCAACGGTTTACAATCAGGTGGAAGACTTCTGGGTGAAGTCCCCACTCTCCCGGGTGAAGGTCGTGTCTGCTGAGGAAGTCTGCTTCCCAGTTGTCCACTCCCGGAATGAATACTGCTGACAGTGCTATCACATGATTTTCCACCCAGCGAAGAATCCTTGCAGCTTCTGCCATTGCCCTCCTGCTTCTCGTGCCGCCCTGTCTGTTTACGTGGGCGACTGACGTGATGTTGTCCGATTGGATCAACACCGCCTGACCCTGAAGCAGAGGTTTTGCTTGACTTAGGGCATTGTAAATGGCCCTTAGTTCCAGAATGTTTATATGAAGAGACGTTTCCAAGCTTAACCACAGGCCCTGGAAATTCCTTCCCTGTGTGACTGCTCCCCAGCCTCTCAGGCTGGCATCCGTGGTTACCAGGATCCAATCCTGAATGCCAAATCTGCGGCCCTCTAGTAGATGAGCACTCTGCAGCCACCACAGAAGAGACACCCTTGTCCTTGGCGACAGGGTTATCCGCTGATGCATCTGCAGATGCGATCCGGACCATTTGTCCAGTAGATCCCACTGAAATGTTCTTGCATGGAATCTTCCGAATGGAATCGCTTCGTAAGAAGCCACCATTTTCCCCAGGACCCTCGTGCACTGATGCACTGAGACCTGTCCTGGTTTTAGGAGGTTCCGGACTAGCTCGGATAACTCCCTGGCCTTCTCCTCCGGGAGAAACACCTTCTTCTGGACTGTGTCCAGAATCATTCCTAGGAACAGTAGACGTGTCGTTGGAATCAGCTGCGATTTTGGAATATTTAGAATCCACCCGTGCTGACGTAACACTACCTGAGATAGTGCTACTCCGACTTCTAACTGTTCCCTGGATCTTGCCCTTATCAGGAGATCGTCCAAGTAAGGGATAATTGAAATGCCTTTTCTTCGTAGAAGAATCATCATTTCGGCCATTACCTTGGTAAAGACCAGAGGTGCCGTGGACAATCCAAACAACAGCGTCTGAAACTGATAATGACAGTTTAGTACTACAAACCTGAGGTACCCTTGGTGAGAAGGGTATATCGGGACGTGGAGATAAGCATCTTTGATGTCCAGAGACACCATATAGTCCCCTTCTTCCAGGTTCGCTATCACTGCTCTGAGTGACTCCATCTTGAATTTGAACCTTTTTATGTAAGTGTTCAAGGATTTCAGATTTAAAATTGGTCTCACCGAGCCGTCCGGCTTCGGTACCACAAACAGCGTGGAATAATACCCCTTTCCTTGTTGCAGGAGGGGTACCTTGATTATCACCTGCTGGGAATACAGCTTGTGAATGGCTTCTAGAACTGCCTCCCTGTCGGAGGGAGACTTTGGTAAAGCAGACTTCAGGAAACGATGAGGGGGAAACGCCTCGAATTCCAGTTTGTACCCCTGCGATACTACCTGTAGAATCCAGGGATCCACTTGCGAGTGAGCCCGCTGCGCGTTGAAATTTTTGAGACGGGCCCCCACCATATCTGAGTCTGCTTGTAAAGCCCCAGCGTCATGCTGAAGACTTGGCAGAAGCAGGGGAGGGCTTCTGCTCTTGGGAAGCGGCTGCATGGTGCAGTCTTTTTCCTCTTCCTCTGCCCCGGGGCAGAAAGGAGTGGCCTTTTGCTCGCTTGTACTTATGGGAACGAAAGGACTGAGATTGAAAAGACGGTGTCTTTTTCTGCTGATGTGGAGTGACCTGGGGTAAAAAGGTGGATTTTCCAGCCGTTGCCGTGGCCACCAGGTCCGATAGACCAGCCCCAAATAACTCCTCCCCTTTATACGGCAATACTTCCATGTGCCGTTTGGAATCCGCATCCCCTGACCACTGTCGCGTCCACAACGCTCTTCTGGCAGAGATGGACATAGCACTTACTCTTGATGCCAGGGTGCAAATATCCCTCTGTGCATCACGCATATATAATAATGCATCCTTTAAATGTTCTATAGTTAACAAAATATTGTCCCTATCCAGGGTATCAATATTCTCAGTCAGGGAATCCGACCATGCGACTCCAGCACTGCACATCCAGGCTGAGGCGATTGCTGGTCGCAGTATAACACCAGTATGTGTGTATATACTTTTTAGGATATTTTCCAGCCTTCTATCAGCTGGTTCTTTGAGGGTAGCCGTATCAGGAGACGGTAACGCTACTTGTTTAGATAAACGTGTGAGCGCCTTATCTACCCTAGGGGGTGTTTCCCAACGCGCCCTAACCTCTGGCGGGAAAGGATATAATGCTAATAATTTTTTAGAAATTAGCTGTTTTTTATCGGGAGAAACCCACGCTTTTTCACACACCTCATTTATTTCCTCTGACTCAGGAAAAAATATTGGTAGTTTTTTCTCACCCCACATAATACCCTTCTTTGTGGTACTTGTAGTGTCAGAAAGGTTCAATGCCTCTTTCATTGCCGTGATCATGTAACGTGTGGCCCTACTGGACATTACGTTTGTCTCGTCACCGTCGACACTAGACTCAGTATCTGTGTCGACCCACTGAGGTAACGGGCGTTTTAGCGCCCCTGACGGTGTCTGAGACGCCTGGACAGGCACTAACTGATTTGCCGGCTGTCTCATGTCGTCAACAGTTTTTTGCAAATTGCTGACATTATCACTTAATTGTTTAAATACAATCATCCAGTCAGGTGTCGACTCCCTAGGGGGTGACATCACCAACGCAGGCAACTGCTCCGCCTCCACATAATTTTCCTCCTCATACATGTCGACACACGCGTACCGACACACAGCACACACACACCGGGAATGCTCTGATAGAGGACAGGACCCCACTTAGCCCTTTGGAGAGACAGAGGGAGAGTCTGCCAGCACACACCCAGCGCTATATATATATATACAGGGATAACCTTATATAAGTGTTATTCCCTTATAGCTGCTGTTAATTATTGTTATTTGCTGCCAACAATGCCCCCCCTTCTCTTTTTTACCCTGATTCTGAAGCAGGACTGCAGGGGAGAGTCAGGGAGCCGTCCTTCCAGCGGAGCTGTGAAGGAAAATGGCGCTTGTGTGCTGAGGAGATAGGCTCCGCCCCTTCACGACGTCCTTATCTCCCGCTTTTTTGTGTAAAATGGCAGGGGATTAAAATACATCCATATAGCCCAGGAGCTATATGTGATGTATTCTGTTTTGCCACCTAAGGTATTCTGTTATATTGCGTCTCAGGGCGCTCCCCCCCCAGCGCCCTGCACCCTCAGTGACCGGAGTGTGAAGTGTGCTGAGAGCAATGGCGCACAGCTGCGGTGCTGTGCGCTACCTTAGTCTGAAGACAGGATGTCTTCTGCCGCCGATTTCACCGGACCTCTTCGTCTCTTCTGGCTCTGTAAGGGGGACGGCGGCGCGGCTCCGGTGACCCATCCAGGCTGAACCTGTGATCGTCCCTCTGGAGATAGTGTCCAGTAGCCTAAGAAACCCGATCCACTCTGCACTCAGGTGAGTCCGTTTCTTCTCCCCTTAGTCCCACGATGCAGTGAGCCTGTTGCCAGCAGGACTCACTGAAAATAAAAAAACCTAACTAAACTTTTATTCTAAGCAGCTCAGGAGAGCCACCTAGATTGCACCCTTCTCGGCCGGGCACAAAAATCTAACTGAGGCTTGGAGGAGGGTCATAGGGGGAGGAGCCAGTGCACACCACCTGATCCTTAAGCTTTTATTTTGTGCCCTGTCTCCTGCGGAGCCGCTATATCCCCATGGTCCTTACGGAGTCCCAGCATCCACTAGGACGTCAGAGAAATGTTTTATTTGCGCCTAAATTTATGTGCCCCCCCTCTCTTTTTTACCCTTCTTGTACCTGGATACTGCAGGGGAGAGCCTGGGGAGCTGCTTCCAGCGGAGCTGTGAAGAGAAAATGGCGCTGGTGTGCTGAGGAAGAAGGCCCCGCCCCCTCAGTGGCAGGCTTCTGTCCCGCTTTCTGTGTAAAAAAATGGCGTTTTTTTTTTTTTTTACATATATACAGTGCCAGACTGTATATATGTATTTTTATTGCCAAAAGGTACTTCAATTGCTACCCAGGGCGCCCCCCCCCCTAGCGCCCTGCACCCTACAGTGACCGGAGTGTGTAAGTGTGCTGGGAGCAATGGCGCACAGCTGCGATGCTGCGCGCTACCTTAAATGAAGACAGGAGTATTCTGCCGCCGATTTCGTCGTCTTCAAGCTTCTGTTCTTCTGGTTCTGCGAGGGGGGCGGCAGCGCGGCTCCGGGAACGGACGATCGAGGACAGGTGCCTGTGTTCGAACCCTCTGGAGCTAATGGTGTCCAGTAGCCTAAGAAGCACAAGCTAGCTGCAAGCAGGTAGGTTTGCTTCTCTCCCCTTAGTCCCACGTAGCAGTGAGTCTGTTGCCAGCAGAAGCTCTCTGAAAATAAAAAACCTAATAAATACTTTCTTTACTAGTAAGCTCAGGAGAGCCCACTAGGAGCACCCAGCTCTGGCCGGGCACAGATTCTAACTGAGGTCTAAAGGAGGGGCATAGAGGGAGGAGCCAGTGCACACCAGATAGTACCTTATCTTTTCTTTAGAGTGCCCAGTCTCCTGCGGAGCCCGTCTATTCCCCATGGTCCTTACGGAGTTCCCAGCATCCACTAGGACGTCAGAGAAATCAGCAATTTAGTTAAATATAAGTGAGTGACAATATGTGTATGAAGGGTACAAGTCTGGGAGAAAAGAGCAATTCCAGACGCGCTGTCACAGCTGCCAGCAAGGGATTGTCAGTCCCAATAGAATTTTTACAACGAAAGGCACTTAAGCCGGCGCTGGCTGTTTCTCCTATAGTAAATAATTAGAAAATAATTAATAAATAATCATCCATAGTTTTCTAATTATTTACTATTGGAGAAACAGCCAGCGCCGGCTTAAGTGCCTTTCGTTGTAACAAGTCTGGGAGAAGTAGCTGAAACTAAACCAATTTACTTACAAAATATATGGGGTCTTAAGAATTCTTCCGCCTCCAGGTTGGTTAGGGAACACATCCTCTAGAAAGAAATAGATGTGCCCAACTGCTATACCTAAAAGAAGCCATATAGAACAGAACAGCTGAAAGAAACATGTACTAATAAGTATACATCGTCACTCGAAAATCAGAAACCTAGATTGGACTGCAGAAAAGAACCTTTAGGTCCACCTAGTGGGTATATGTATATTTTATATAGCATGGGTGTGTATTTGAGTCTTCTACCCTTTTCAGACAGAAATCTCGTCAATTACCCGTCGTTTTGCCAATCTCTGCATGACCCCCCTTTCACACAGAGAAGCAAGTTACCGGGTCAAGAATGTCTACCTGGTAATTTGCGGAGCAACCTGAGTATTTCATCTGTGTGAAAGGGCCGACCGGGGTCTCCAATCCTGGTAAATTCCAGGGTCGAAGTCCTGGGAATTTAAACCTGGGTTGAACCTGTCACACAGAAAAAGGACCCATGTTTTTCAGCAAATTACCAGGTAGAACTTCACCCAGGATTTTGCCTCTCTGAAAACTATTACTCATATTTAAATTGAATATTTGAAAAGGTGTACAAATTAAATGAGATCTTGCTAACCCTGCCAAGACCTCGTTACCAACCAAACATGTGGGGACTACCACATTAAGACTTTAAATAAAGCTCAAGGCCAGTGATCCCATGGATATCATTTTATATTACAGAACTTAACAAAACGACAATACCTAGGGACTTTAAAGTTACAAGGAAGGAATGTCCACAAATATCTAACTTTATTTTGTTTAAATGGAAATTTAAAAAACAAAAAAAAAAAATATGAATAAAGCAAACCCTCCCACAGCCATTAAAGCTGGGTACACACTAGATGATGGACAAATAATGCGATTGCGTCAATGATTTCTCTTGACCTCCCGGACAAACTATATAGTGCATACACACTGTGCAATCTTGCTCAAGACCTAAAGATATATTGCCAGTGGTCACATCAAGGAGTATACAGTTGTTAACTCAGATTGAGCATTATGTAGGGTTGACCTGAAGATTTAACAGATGAAGCAGCGAGAGAGCGCATAGCGCGAACATACTGGATAATTTGGACGAACTGTTGTTCCGATAAGTCTGAATCAGGCCAATCGTTCAAAATATCTTCTAGTGTGTAACCAGCTTACACTGAGAACCTAATTATGTATCAGTTTATTGGAACAGTCAAAGTATAAGGAACTAGTTGTTACCTGAAAACCTGGTCATAGAAGCAGATAATATTCTAAATGAAAAAGTCATTCCAAGTATAATGTGCTTATCCCAGGCATTAAATACATTTTTGCCCAGAGTGTATGCACAGCGATGATGTGAAAAAAAAAAAATTAAAAAAAAAAAAAAAAAATCGCTGGCCGGAAAATCGCACAGTACATACACACAGAGCGATATTCATCCGGCCCAGCGATTTTCACGGGAGTGAAGCACAGGGCAACGGACGGCAGCAGCGATGATGCAGGAGCACGCATCACTGCTTACCGCTCATCACTCAGCCATACACACGAAGTAGCT
This sequence comes from Pseudophryne corroboree, assembly GCF_028390025.1. Classification (NCBI taxonomy): domain Eukaryota; kingdom Metazoa; phylum Chordata; class Amphibia; order Anura; family Myobatrachidae; genus Pseudophryne; species Pseudophryne corroboree. The sequence goes on from NC_086445.1 coordinate 445,635,332, forward strand.
CAAAACGCCAAAAGTATGAGCAGACTCGCAGAAATTCCCAAACAGCCTGCCCCATGCAGGCTATTACATATTGCCTTAGATCAGTTGTCTCCAACCTTAATTGGGGTGTGAGCTACTTTGGAAAAATAAAACCTCTGAAGGAGCTACCCCCTCCCCCAATGCGCGTGCGTTCCTGCAAAAGTGGGTGAGACCTCACAAAAGTGGGTGTGTCCTCACAACTACAAGAAATCCCCCCCCGCGTAGTGCCAGATACAAATAATGCCCCTCAGCAGTGCCAGATACAAATAATGACCCTCAGCAGTGCCAGATACACAAATAAGGCCTCCCAGCAGTGCCAGATACAATTCTGCCTGCAGTGCCATTTAAAATGCCCCCCGCAGTGTCCGACACAGTGCTAACCCTTGCTGGCTTCTTCTACTGCCACCGGTGCTGCTGCTCCTCCTGTATGAGGGACGGAAGGGCAGGAGTGTGCAGCGCGCGCCTCTCCTGTGAAGTCCGGAGAGCGGCTGCGGTGAGGGTGACGGTCTCCGGCGGCAGCGGGCATTTAAAAAATGGTGCCGGTAAGTGAGACAATCAAAATTTGCGGTCCGGCAGCCAATCAGGTGCCGCCACTGCCGGTCCACGAGCTCTGATTGGCTGATGGCCGGCACCATATTAAAAATGAAGGGAGTAGGAGTGCCAGTGACTGCCCAAGCCCGTGCGCTCTGTGAGCTACCGAAAATACTACGGCGAGCTACCGGTAGCTCGTAAGCTACACTGCCTTAGATCATGGGTCTTCAACCTGTGGCTCTCCAGCTGTTGTGGAACTACACATCCCAGCATACCCTGCTCAGTTTTAACACGCATTAATAGCAAAACTGTGGTAGAATATGCTGTGATGTGCAGTCCCACAGCAGATGGAGGGCTGCAGGTTGAAGACCCATCCCTTAGAGGTTTTAGTTTTTAACTACAGTAACAGTTAAATGTTCTTTGAGGGTGGGGGGAGGGGGGGGGGGGGATTGCTACTGGTCTGCTACAAATATATGTTCTAGTACAATAAGATTAGTAAAATAATAAAGGATCATAAAATGTAGTTTAATGAGCTTTAAATAATTGTATAACTATACTAACTGATTGCTACACAGTTTTAGAAGGGGAGGAGAAATTATTAAAAAATAAAATAAAATAAAAAATGTGTTGCCTGCTGCACTTTGTAGGTGGTGTGGGGGGTGGTCTTCAGTATGCCGACTGATGGGATCCCGGCGCACAGTAAACCGGCGCCGGGATCCCGACAGCCGGCATACCGACACTTATTCTCCCTCGTGGGGGTCCACTACCCCCGGATGGAGAATAAAATAGCATGGCGCACGTAGCGCGCCACCGTGCCCGCAAGGGGCTCATTTGCACTCGCCACACTGTCGGTAAGCCGGCGGTCGGGCTCCCAACGCCGGTATGCTGGTCGCCAAGAGCCCGACCGCCGGCATACCATAGTGAACCCGGTGTGGGTGATTGTAGTGTGTTGGCACTACATAACAAATAATACAATTAAACAGCACATTAGAGAATATGCAGTTTTAGCAGTTTAAATAACTTAATAAATTCCACCAAGTACATTTCAGATGCCACTTGATTTTTCCCTTACAGTGTATGAGCCCTAAGTGGCCAGCACAGGAATGCACATCTTACCCAAGAGGTCCACAATGATGGAATTCCCCAGCAACAGTGAGAAGCCCATGAGAACCCATGGAAGGAATGGAGCCTGGAAATTGAGAAGCCCAAAAAAGTTCATCCGAACATAAGGATTCCTTCTGCTCCACACATACACAAGCATTATTGTAAAAGCTTGGCCTAGGAACACCAAATTGACAAATAGACCAAAGATCTAAAAAGAATTAAGGAATATTAAACCCAATTCAAGAAGTTTAGATCACATTGCTCTCAAACAACTCCCCTTTGCTTCATTCCATAATATGGCCTTGATACCAATTGCTTTACTAGCATCCTTTCTGTGCTATTAAAAGGGTTTCTGTGTTAGCTGGGCAACAAGGACTACACACACCATCCATCCAGCAAGTTAGTAGTAACGCCTTACTTCTAAATCAAGAAATTAGAGCCTTAAGCTGGGAACACTAGGCAGACGGATCGGCCGGTCCACTGACCTATGCGACGATCAGAAAGTGCATACACACTTACCAATCATCAGCCTGATGTCGCAACTGGGAAGGCATTTACATGTACCCGCCCAGTTGTGCAGTCAGTGACAGGCAGCTTCTGCAGCAAGTGTACAGGTGGGTTTGCAGATCGCCCATACACACAGCACGGATGCATATCTGCAGGTATATTGGCCTACGGCTGACACAATATGTAACATTTATAGACATATCAGGGGTACACACCTGCTGACAAGCCCACAATATCTATTGGCCATTCAATTGAACGGCCGATATATAGGCCAGTGTGTACTCAGCATTATTCAGTTGATGCTAAGCCAATTATGCTGGAACTTGGCTTTAAACCCTTGGCTTACTCATAACAACCTAACCTTTAAATTATTTTAATGTTGAATACATCCAGATTAAATAAATATACGTTATGGTAAGAACTTACCGTTGATAACGTGATTTCTCTTATGTCCACAGGATTATCCACAGGATAACATTGGGATATTGTCGAGCGACAACGAAAATGGCACCAACACGGTCACAAGCTTTCTGGCCTCCCAGGATGCATTGGGGCCTCCACTACATAGTCCCGCCCACTGACTCAGTCAGATCAGTTCTTTCCACAGCGATTTTAGGCAGGAACATCAGGCAGAGACCTGTTTAGGCAATAAGAACACACACGCACACCCTTCCATACAAGAAGGAAGAGGTTTTAGTGATGGTCTAGATCCTCAAATCAGATGCGTCAGGGTGGGATCCCTGTGGACATAAGAGAAATCACGTTATCAACGGTAAGTTCTTACCATAACGTACATTTCTCTGGCTGGGTAAACAGGATTATCCACAGGATAACATTGGGATTCCCAAAGCCATTTTAGTGGTGGGGACGCTCCTGATTGCACAGGAGGACCTTTCGCCCGAAGTCTGCGTCATGAGAGGTAAAAGTATCCAAGGCATAATGTCTAATGAATGTGTTTATAGTGTTCACTCTAGGCTGTTTTAGCAGGGCGCCGCGCCCTGCCCGTTTTTTTAACAGGCAAAACCCACCCTGCCCCTTTTGCGGCGCCCTGCTAGAACAGCCGCCCGCTGCCTGCCCTCCTGGCGTGTATAGATGCCGTGCGCATGCGCGCGGCATCCATTCACGCATTGGGAGAGGGCTGGGGGAAGCCCAGCACCGACGGAGGTGCTGGGCACGCCCCCAAGAGTGACGTCACCGGCCACAGACGCTCTCTCTAGTAGCGTCTGTGGGCCGCACCGCCCCCTAAAATGACGGAGGCGTGGCCACGCCCCCATTTCGGACGCGTGCGCGGCTTCGCCGCGCGCGCACACATGTGCCCCCGGAGTCCGGCGCCCTGCCCCTTTTCACTCCTAGAGTGAACACTGGTTTATGGAAGACCATGTGGCTGCCTTACATATCTGTTCTGCTGAAGCACCCTGTTGTGCTGCCCAAGAAGGACCTACCTTACGTGTAGAGTGTGCAGAGACATTAGCCGGAATAGGGAGATCTGCATGAGAATAAGCTTCTGATATTACCATTCGGAGCCATCTCGCCAGCGTCCGTTTACTAGCAGGCCATCCTCTTCTATGGAATCCGTAGAGGATGAAGAGAGAATCTGTTTTCCTGATGGCACTAGTACGATCTATGTAAATTCTTAAAGCTCGGACCACGTCCAGCGACGCTTCTCCCGCAGATAGTCCCGATACCTGAAAAGCTGGGACTACAATATCTTCATTCAGGTGAAACTTTGATACCACCTTTGGAAGATAGCAGTTCTCAGAACGAGATCTAGCTGTGTCTGGAAAAAAAAACTTAGGAAAGGAGACTTACATGATAATGCTCCTAAATCTGACACTCTTCTGGCTGACGCCATTGCCAGTAAAAAAATAAGATTTTACTTACCGATAAATCTATTTCTCGGAGTCCGTAGTGGATGCTGGGGTTCCTGAAAGGACCATGGGGAATAGCGGCTCCGCAGGAGACAGGGCACAAAAAGTAAAGCTTTTCCAGATCAGGTGGTGTGCACTGGCTCCTCCCCCTATGACCCTCCTCCAGACTCCAGTTAGGTACTGTGCCCGGACGAGCGTACACAATAAGGGAGGATTTTGAATCCCGGGTAAGACTCATACCAGCCACACCAATCACACCGTACAACTTGTGATCTAAACCCAGTTAACAGTATGATAACAGCGGAGCCTCTGAAAGATGGCTTCCTTCAACAATAACCCGAATTAGTTAACAATAACTATGTACAATTATTGCAGATAATCCGCACTTGGGATGGGCGCCCAGCATCCACTACGGACTCCGAGAAATAGATTTATCGGTAAGTAAAATCTTATTTTCTCTATCGTCCTAGTGGATGCTGGGGTTCCTGAAAGGACCATGGGGATTATACCAAAGCTCCCAAACGGGCGGGAGAGTGCGGATGACTCTGCAGCACCGAATGAGAGAACTCCAGGTCCTCCTTAGCCAGAGTATCAAATTTGTAAAATTTTACAAACGTGTTCTCCCCTGACCACGTAGCTGCTCGGCAAAGTTGTAATGCCGAGACCCCTCGGGCAGCCGCCCAAGATGAGCCCACCTTCCTTGTGGAGTGGGCCTTTACAGATTTAGGCTGTGGCAGGCCTGCCACAGAATGTGCAAGTTGGATTGTGCTACAGATCCAACGAGCAATCGTCTGCTTAGACGCAGGAGCACCCATCTTGTTGGGTGCATACAATATAAACAACGAGTCAGATTTTCTGACTCCAGCTGTCCTTGTAATATATATTTTTAATGCTCTGACAACGTCCAGTAACTTGGAGTCCTCCAAGTCACTTGTAGCCGCAGGCACTACAATAGGCTGGTTCAGATGAAATGCTGACACCACCTTAGGGAGAAAATGCGGACGAGTCCGCAGTTCTGCCCTGTCCGAATGGAAAATCAGATATGGGCTTTTGTAAGATAAAGCTGCCAGTTCTGACACTCTCCTGGCCGAAGCCAGGGCTAGAAGCATGGTCACTTCCCATGTGAGATATTTCAAATCCACCTTTTTTAGTGGTTCAAACCAATGAGATTTTAGAAAGTCCAAAACCACATTGAGATCCCACGGTGCCACTGGAGGCACCACAGGAGGCTGTATATGCAGCACTCCCTTAACAAAAGTCTGGACTTCAGGGACTGAAGCCAATTCTTTTTGAAAGAAAATCGACAGGGCCGAAATTTGAACCTTAATAGATCCCAATTTGAGACCCATAGACAATCCTGATTGCAGGAAATGTAGGAATCGACCCAGTTGAAATTCCTCCGTCGGAGCACTCCGATCTTCGCACCACGCAACATATTTTCGCCAAATTCGGTGATAATGTTGCACGGTTACTTCCTTCCTTGCTTTAATCAAAGTAGGAATGACTTCTTCCGGCATGCCTTTTTCCTTTAGGATCCGGCGTTCAACCGCCATGCCGTCAAACGCAGCCGCGGTAAGTCTTGAAACAGACAGGGACCCTGCTGAAGCAAGTCCCTCCTTAGAGGTAGAGGCCACGGATCTTCCGTGATCATCTCTTGAAGTTCCGGGTACCAAGTCCTTCTTGGCCAATCCGGAACCACTAGTATCGTTCTTACGCCTCTTTGCCGTATAATTCTCAATACTTTTGGTATGAGAGGCAGAGGAGGAAACACATACACCGACTGGTACACCCAAGGCGTTACCAGCGCGTCCACAGCTATTGCCTGCGGATCTCTTGACCTGGCGCAATACCTGTCCAGTTTTTTGTTGAGGCGAGACGCCATCATGTCCACCATTGGTCTTTCCCAACGGGTTACCAGCATGTGGAAGACTTCTGGATGAAGTCCCCACTCTCCCGGGTGAAGATCGTGTCTGCTGAGGAAGTCTGCTTCCCAGTTGTCCACTCCCGGGATGAACACTGCTGACAGTGCTATCACATGATTCTCTGCCCAGCGAAGAATCCTTGCAGCTTCTGCCATTGCACTCCTGCTTCTTGTGCCGCCCTGTCTGTTCACATGGGCGACTGCCGTGATGTTGTCCGACTGGATCAACACCGGTTTTCCCTGAAGCAGAGGTTCTGCCTGGCTTAGAGCATTGTAGATTGCTCTTAGTTCCATAATGTTTATGTGAAGAGACGTTTCCAGGCTCGTCCATACTCCCTGGAAGTTTCTTCCTTGTGTGACTGCTCCCCAGCCTCTCAGGCTGGCGTCCGTGGTCACCAGGATCCAATCCTGTATGCCGAATCTGCGGCCCTCCAATAGATGAGCACTCTGCAACCACCACAGAAGAGACACCCTTGTCCTTGGAGACAGGGTTATCCGCAGGTGCATCTGAAGATGCGACCCTGACCATTTGTCCAACAGATCCCTTTGGAAAATTCTTGCGTGGAATCTGCCGAATGGAATTGCTTCGTAAGAAGCCACCATTTTTCCCAGGACTCTTGTGCATTGATGTACAGACACCTTTCCTGGTTTTAGGAGGTTCCTGACAAGCTCGGATAACTCCTTGGCTTTTTCCTCCGGGAGAAAAACCTTTTTCTGAACCGTGTCCAGAATCATCCCTAGGAACAGCAGACGAGTTGTCGGCATTAACTGGGATTTTGGAATATTCAGAATCCACCCGTGCTGTTTTAGCACTTCTTGAGACAGTGCTAATCCCATCTCTAGCTGTTCTCTGGACCTTGCTCTTATTAGGAGATCGTCCAAGTATGGGATAATTAATATGCCTTTTCTTCGAAGAAGAATCATCATCTCGGCCATTACCTTTGTAAAGACCCGAGGTGCCGTGGACAATCCGAACGGCAGCGTCTGAAACTGATAGCGACAGTTTTGTACAACGAACCTGAGGTACCCCTGGTGTGAGGGGTAAATTGGAACGTGGAGATACGCATCCTTGATGTCCAAGGATACCATAAAATCCCCCTCTTCCAGGTTCGCTATCACTGCTCTGAGTGACTCCATTTTGAACTTGAACTTCTTTATGTACAGGTTCAAGGACTTCAGATTTAGAATAGGCCTTACCGAGCCATCCGGCTTCGGTACCACAAAAAGAGTGGAATAATACCCCTTCCCTTGTTGTAGAAGAGGTACCTTGACTATCACCTGCTGAGAGTACAGCTTGTGAATGGCTTCCAAAACCGTCTCCCTTTCGGAGGGGGACGTTGGTAAAGCAGACTTCAGGAAACGGCGAGGTGGATCTGTCTCTAATTCCAACCTGTACCCCTGAGATATTATCTGTAGGATCCAGGGATCTACTTGCGAGTGAGCCCACTGCGCGCTGTAATTTTTGAGACGACCGCCCACCGTCCCCGAGTCCGCTTGAGAAGCCCCAGCGTCATGCTGAGGCTTTTGTAGAAGCCGGGGAGGGCTTCTGTTCCTGGGAAGGAGCTGCCTGTTGCTGTCTCTTCCCTCGACCTCTGCCTCGTGGCAGATATGAATAGCCCTTTGCTCTCTTATTTTTAAAGGAACGAAAGGGCTGCGGTTGAAAAGTCGGTGCCTTTTTCTGTTGGGGAGTGACTTGAGGCAGAAAGGTGGATTTCCCGGCTGTAGCCGTGGCCACCAAATCTGATAGACCGACTCCAAATAACTCCTCCCCTTTATACGGCAAAACTTCCATATGCCGTTTTGAATCCGCATCGCCTGTCCACTGTCGCGTCCATAAAGCTCTTCTGGCCGAAATGGACATAGCACTTACCCGTGATGCCAGTGTGCAGATATCCCTCTGTGCATCACGCATATAAAGAAATGCATCCTTTATTTGTTCTAACGACAGTAAAATATTGTCCCTGTCCAGGGTATCAATATTTTCAATCAGGGACTCTGACCAAACTATCCCAGCACTGCACATCCAGGCAGTCGCTATAGCTGGTCGTAGTATAACACCTGCATGTGTGTATATACTTTTTTGGATATTTTCCATCCTCCTACCTGATGGATCTTTAAGTGCGGCCGTCTCAGGAGAGGGTAACGCCACTTGTTTAGATAAGCGTGTTAGCGCCTTGTCCACCCTAGGAGATGTTTCCCAGCGCTCCCTAACCTCTGGCGGGAAAGGGTATAATGCCAATAATTTCTTTGAAATTATCAGCCTTTTATCAGGAGCAAGCCACGCTTCATTACACACGTCATTTAATTCTTCTGATTCAGGAAAAACTATAGGTAGTTTTTTCACACCCCACATAATACCCTGTTTAGTGGTACCTGTAGTATCAGCTAAATGTAACGCCTCCTTCATTGCCAAAATCATATAACGTGTGGCCCTACTGGAAAATACGGTTGATTCGTCACCGTCACCACTGGAGTCAGTGCCTGTGTCTGGGTCTGTGTCGACCGACTGAGGCAAAGGGCGTTTTACAGCCCGTGACGGTGTTTGAGTCGCCTGGACAGGCACTAATTGATTGTCCGGCCGTCTCATGTCGTCAAACGACTGCTTTAGCGTGTTGACACTATCCCGTAGTTCCATAAATAAAGGCATCCATTCTGGTGTCGACTCCCTAGGGGGTGACATCCTCATATTTGGCAATTGCTCCGCCTCCACACCAATATCGTCCTCATACATGTCGACACACACGTACCGACACACAGCAGACACACAGGGAATGCTCCTAACGAAGACAGGACCCACTAGCCCTTTGGGGAGACAGAGGGAGAGTTTGCCAGCACACACCAAAAGCGCTATATATATAACAGGGATAGCCTTATAATAAGTGCTCCCTTATAGCTGCTTTATATATAAAAATATCGCCATAAATTTGCCCCCCCTCTCTGTTTTACCCTGTTTCTGTAGTGCAGTGCAGGGGAGAGACCTGGGAGCCGTCCTGACCAGCGGAGCTGTGAGAGGAAATGGCGCCGTGTGCTGAGGAGATAGGCCCCGCCCCTTTTCCGGCGGGCTCGTCTCCCGCTATTTAGTGAATTTAGGCAGGGGTTAAATATCTCCATATAGCCTCTGGGGGCTATATGTGAGGTATTTTTAGCCTTTATATAGGTTACATTTGCCTCCCAGGGCGCCCCCCCCCAGCGCCCTGCACCCTCAGTGACTGCGTGTGAAGTGTGCTGAGAGGAAAATGGCGCACAGCTGCAGTGCTGTGCGCTACCTTTAGAAGACTGCAGGAGTCTTCAGCCGCCGATTTTGGACCTCTTCTGACTTCAGCATCTGCAAGGGGGCCGGCGGCGCGGCTCCGGTGACCATCCAGGCTGTACCTGTGATCGTCCCTCTGGAGCTGATGTCCAGTAGCCAAGAAGCCAATCCATCCTGCACGCAGGTGAGTTCACTTCTTCTCCCCTCAGTCCCTCGTTGCAGTGATCCTGTTGCCAGCAGGACTCACTGTAAAATAAAAAACCTAAGCTAAACTTTTTCTAAGCAGCTCTTTAGGAGAGCCACCTAGATTGCACCCTTCTCGGCCGGGCACAAAAATCTAACAGGAGTCTGGAGGAGGGTCATAGGGGGAGGAGCCAGTGCACACCACCTGATCTGGAAAAGCTTTACTTTTTGTGCCCTGTCTCCTGCGGAGCCGCTATTCCCCATGGTCCTTTCAGGAACCCCAGCATCCACTAGGACGATAGAGAAAAGAACTTTAACCGTTAACCACTTAAGATCTGCTCTCTCAAGTGGTTCAAACAAAGGACCCTGGAGAAATTTAAGAACTAAATTCAAATCCCAGGGAGCTGCAGGAGGAACAAATGGAGGGTGAATATGTACTACTCCTTGAAAAAAAATGTACGTACATCCTGTAAATCAGCAATCTTCTGCTGAAACCATACAGTTAACGCTGAAACTTGGACCCTCAAGGAAGCAACTTTCAACCCTTTAACCAATCCTGCCTGAAGGAAATCCAAAATCCTAGTTACTTTAAAAGATCTCTGATTGAAATTTTTTCCAGTACACCAATGAATACAGGCTTGCCATATTCTATGATACACACAGGCCGAAGAAGGCTTTCTTGCTCTAAGCATAGTTTGGATTACTTGTTTAGAAAAACCTTTAGCCTCTAAGATAGAGGTTTCAACAGCCACGCCGTCAAAGACAGGCGATCCAGATGACTGTGACAACAAGAACCCTGCATTAGCAGATCTGGACGTTGAGTGAGCAGTATCGGTGCTTCCACGGACATTCTCAACAGATCTGTATACCAATGCCTTCTTGGCCAAGCTGGAGCTATTAGAATGATTGCTCCTTTTGCCTGTTTTATCTTTCTCACTACTCTGGGTAACAGAGATATTGGAGGGAACAGATATGCCAGATGAAATTTCCATTCTACCGACAGTGCGTCTACAAGGACCGCTCCTGGGTTCCTTGTTCTCGATACGTACCTCGGAACCTTGTTGTTTAGACGCGACGTCATAAGGTCTATCTACGGTAGACCCCATCTGTTCACCAGTGTCTGAAACACTTGGGTGTAGTGCCCATTCGGTTTCCTGAATGGTGTGCCGACTGAGAAAATCCGCTTCCCAGTTTAGTACACCCGGGACAAATACTGCTGACAATGCTGGAAGATGGAGTTCTGCCCATTTTAGAATGGGAGTTACTTCCTCCATCAGACTCTTGCTGTGAGTTCCTCCTTGATGATTGAGGTATGCTACTGCCGTCGCATTGTCTGAGCGGATCTGGACTGGTCTTCCTTGTAGATTGTCCTTTGCCTGAACTAAAGCCAAGTAAATGGCTCTTATCTCCAACAGATTTATTGGCAGGCGACGTTCCCTTGCGGTCCATTTTCCCTGGAACCATAGGCTTCCGAGTACCGCCCCCCAGCCTTGCAGGCTGGCATCTGTTGTCAGGACTTGCCACTCTTTTATCCAAAAGGGTCTCCCCCTGTTTAAATGGTCTGTCTGTAGCCACCACGCTAGAGACCTTTTTACATTTACTGGAATCTTTACCATCTGCTTCTTTATCGTCTGATGATTTCCATTCCATTTGGTCAGAATAAGGTGCTGCAACGGTCTGGAGTGGAATTGCGCATATTCCACCATGTCGAAGGTTGATACCATCAGACCCAACAGTCGCATTGCTGCATGGACTGACATTGTCTGGGCTTGCAACGCTTCCTGAGCCATGACCTGCACCTTGACTATCTTTTTCTCTGGTAAGAGAACTTTCTGTAGGTCTGAAGCCAATATGGCCCCCAAATGAACCATCCGCTGTGACGGATTCAGGGACGACTTTTCCCAATTTATGAGCCACCAGTGTCTCTGTAAACAAACTATCGTCTGTTGAAGATGGCTCAACAGTAAATCTTGCGACTGTGCCAAGATTAACAGGTCGTCGAGGTAAGGGAATATTCTTATCCCGTTTGCGCAGACAAGCTGCCATAACCACCATGATCTTGGTAAACACCCTGGGTGCTGTAGCTAGCCCGAAAGGCAGAGCTTGGAACTGGAAATGTTCCTGGAGGATGGCAAACCTGAGGTAACACTGATGCGACAGTGCTATAGGCCCATGCAGGTAAGCATCCCGTACATCCAGAGATACCATGTAATCTCCCGGTTCCATAGCTAACATTATGGAGCGTTACGTAACGTCTCCATGTGGAACTTCGGGATCCATATGTATTTGTTCAACATTTTCAGATTTAGAATTGGTCGGTATGACCCAGTTGGTTTCTGGATTAGAAATAGATTGGAGTAAAACCCCTGTCCCCTTTGTGATGGAGGTACTGGGACAATCACACCTGACTGCAGTAATTTTTGGACTGCTTCTTGCAGGGCATTGGCCTTCGACTCTATACAAGACGGGCTGGTGCAAAAAAAATCTTTGAGGAGGCTGCCTCCTGAATGGGAACCCATACCCCTGAGATACTACCTTCTGCACCCAAGCATCTGCTGTTGACTGTTGCCATGTGTGCAAAAAGAAGAAGGAGTCGGCCCCCAACCTTGGAATCCTCCAGGCGGAGGCCCGTCTCTTCAGGCTGACGGTTTCTGTTCTGGTTTGGAAGCTGGCTTTTTGCTAGCCCACTGCTTCCTACCCCTGGATTTAAACTGGGGTTGCTTAGGCTCCTCTTTAGCTTTTGCTTTGCCAGCGAAATGAACGAAATTTTAAACCCTTGGACTAAGGGTTATAAGCAGCCGGAAATCTGACCTTTTTTGATTCAGCCACTGATTCTAGGATATCCGATAAAGGTTTTCCAAATAATATATTACTGACAAAAGGCAATGCTTCCAATTCTTTCTTGGACTCCGCATCTGCCTTCCAGGTCCGTAGCCAAACTGCTCTGCGAGCGACTACTGTCAAGGCTGAAGCTTTAGAAGCAACTGTGCCTACATCAATTGCTGCTTCTTCCAAATACTGGGCAGATTGTCTTAACCGGCAAAAACGATCCTCTTGCTCCCTAGTAGGAGAAGGGATGTCATGCTCTAGTTCCTCTATCCATTCGCCCATTGCCTTTGCTACCCAGGTCGAAGCCATAGCAGGTCTTACCACTGCTCCTACTAGAGAAAAAATATTTTTCAACAGGCTCTCTACCCTTCTGTCTGTGACATCATTCAATGAGGTAGATGACAGTGGTAAAGCAGATTTATGCACGAGTCGCAGAACATGTGCATCTACTTTTGGAGGAACTTCTCTTTTCGAGCAATCCACAGCAGGAAATGGATAATAAGAATCCCATCTCTTAGGAATCTTATACTTTTTACTGGGCGCTGCCCAAGACTCATCCATCATTTCCGTCGGCTCATCTGACGCTGGGAATTCAGCTTTCACTGATTTTGTTCGTTTAAATACAGGTGCTTTTGCTTTTAACACTGTCTTGGCTGGTTCTTCCAACGAGAGAACAGCCTTTACAGCATTAATAAGTTCAGCTACATCTTCTGAACTAAAGCTCTGCGACTGATCATCATACGGAGTTGAATCTATTGTATCATCATCATCCGATGTATCATCTTGTGTAGTCTGCCACACAGACGCATCTGTCTTAGTCTTACCTGCCCCTTGGTTGCTTGTAGAAGCTACTGGAACCAAACCATAGGAAGGGAGCTGCATGTATGGGTTCATAGTGTAACCTAACCCTTGAGGTAGTGCTACCGGAGCTAACCTGTCCGCTATTGAAGATAGAGTCTTTGCGAACATATTCCATGGTGGCTCTGTTGGTGGTTGAACCAATTCCTGTTTTTTACTTCGCTGAAAAGCGAAACAGTTTGCACACAAACCCTCATAAGTGACCAATTGATTCATATCAATTACCCCTGACTTACAATATAAGCATGTTAGGGCTGTAGGAGTGCTTGATAAATTCTCCTCATCACTTTTGCCGCTCACAGACATGGTATTAACCTGTTATTGACTACACAATCTGTGACTGAAAATCACCCTATATGTCAGTATAGAGAGGTGAGATCAATCTGACCACAGTGCACCTGATTTGAGGGTCAGAACAGGACTGACATTACACAGAAAAGTCAGCACACACACTAGCAGTCAGTCACATGTTAAAGCATTAGACATTGCCATATGAGAATACAACCTCCATAACACCTTATACATAAGTAGGAAAATTGTACTTCTGTTTTAAACTGGTTCTTTCAACATAGCATGCAGAAAACACAGTAATATACAGGTCTCATATGCAATAGATACTAAAAATTAACAATGCATACTAAGAAGTAGAGAGAATTTTTAGTACTGTATACCCTGCCTCCGTAGAGCGGGATACAGGGGGACTCACCACACTTCCATATCCAAGCAAATACGCTCGTAAGACGCTGAGTGGATTCAGACGCTACTGGTGTACACTGCCGCTCTTGATAACCGATAACGGACACGGATGCTGAGCGACTTCCACGTGTATGCCGACGCTAAGGCCTGCGACTCGGTCTGGCGGGTTTATCTCCAGTGTACACAACCGCAGCGTCTAAGCTGCGACGAGCACCCTCGTGGTAGCGTCTGAGCCGGAAGTGAGGTCATTTAGTTCATGAAACGAGAAACACGCGGGAACTGGCCATGAACTCGGAGGAGGGGCGGCCAGGAGAGCGTCTGAATCCCCCTGTTGACTTAGACTCCCAGGATCGCGGCCTCTACCTAGTCCTGGCGCCTATGATCCCAGGAGCGTAGCGCTGTCGCACTCTAGATGTTCGGCGCATCAACACACTGTTTGCAGTCTCCACCAAATCAGTGTAGCTGTGTCCTGACCCCTCTAGTAAGAGGAAGTCCATAGACTCACCGTCTCCCCATGCTCCGGCCACAGCCTGGTTACGTCTGCTGGACCTGCTAGAACATCCGACACAGACCCCGTCGAGACAGCACTGATACCCGAAGGTAAGCGTTGTTGCGACCCGGTGGGGAGTTGCTGGAGCGACTCTTTCTAGAATGCGTTTAAGACGCTGTTAAGGTAAGTCGCTCAAAAACAATATAGTAAGTCTATAAAAAAAAATAAGAATTTACTTACCGATAATTCTATTTCTCGGAGTCCGTAGTGGATGCTGGGGTTCCTGAAAGGACCATGGGGAATAGCGGCTCCGCAGGAGACAGGGCACAAAAGTAAAGCTTTTACAGGTCAGGTGGTGTGTACTGGCTCCTCCCCCTATGACCCTCCTCCAGACTCCAGTTAGGTACTGTGCCCGGACGAGCGTACACAATAAGGGAGGATTTTGAATCCCGGGTAAGACTCATACCAGCCACACCAATCACACCGTACAACTTGTGATCTAAACCCAGTTAACAGTATGATAACAGAGGAGCCTCTGAAAGATGGCTTCCTAAACAATAACCCGAATTAGTTAACAATAACTATGTACAAGTATTGCAGATAATCCGCACTTGGGATGGGCGCCCAGCATCCACTACGGACTCCGAGAAATAGAATTATCGGTAAGTAAATTCTTATTTTCTCTATCGTCCTAAGTGGATGCTGGGGTTCCTGAAAGGACCATGGGGATTATACCAAAGCTCCCAAACGGGCGGGAGAGTGCGGATGACTCTGCAGCACCGAATGAGAGAACTCCAGGTCCTCCTTTGCCAGGGTATCAAATTTGTAAAAATTTACAAACGTGTTCTCCCCTGACCACGTAGCTGCTCGGCAGAGTTGTAATGCCGAGACCCCTCGGGCAGCCGCCCAAGATGAGCCCACCTTCCTTGCGGAATGGGCCTTAACAGATTTAGGCTGTGGCAGGCCTGCCACAGAATGTACAAGTTGAATTTTGTTACAAATCCAACGAGCAATCGACTGCTTAGAAGCAGGTGCACCCAACTTGTTGGGTGCATACAGTATAAACAGCGAGTCAGATTTTCTGACTCCAGCCGTCCTTTAAATGTATATTTTTAAGGCTCTGACAACGTCCAACAACTTGGAGTCCTTCAAGTCGTCTGTAGCCGCAGGCACTACAATAGGCTGGTTCAGGTGAAACGCTGATACCACCTTAGGGAGAAAATGCGGACGCGTCCGCAGCTCTGCCCTATGTCGAATGGAAAATTAAATAAGGGCTTTTATAAAACAAAGCCGCCAGTTCAGATACTCTCCCGGCCGAAGCCAGGGCCAGTAACATAGTCACTTTCCATGTGAGATATTTCAAATCCACATTCTTTAGTGGTTCAAACCAATTGGATTTGAGGAAATCTAAAACTACATTTAGATCCCACGGTGCCACCTTAGGCACCACAGGAGGCTGTATATGCAGTACTCCTTTGATAAAAATCTGGACCTCAGGGACTGAGGCCAATTCTCTTTGGAAGAATATTGATAGGGCCGAAATTTGAACCTTAATAGATCCCAATTTGAGACCCATAGACAATCCTGATTGCAGGAAATGTAGGAAACCGACCCAGTTGAAATTCCTCCATCGGAGCACTCCGCTGCTCGCACCACGCAACATATTTTCGCCAAATACGGCGATAATGCTTCGCGGTGACTTCCTTCCTTGCCTGTATCAAGGTAGGAATGACTTCTTCTGGAATGCCTTTTTCTTTTAGGATCTGGCATTCAAACGCCATGCCGTCAAACGCAGCCGCGGTAAGTCTTGAAAAAGACAAGGACCCTGCTGAAGCAGGTCCCTTCTCAGAAGTAGAGGCCACGGATCGTCCGTGACCATCTCTTGAAGTTCCGGGTACCAAGTCCTTCTTGGCCAATCCGGAGCCACTAGTCTTACTCCTCTTTGCCGTATAATCCTCAATACCTTTGGTATGAGAGGCAGAGGAGGAAACACATAAACGGACTGGTACACCCAAGGTGTTACCAACGCGTCCACAGCTATTGCCTGCGGATCTCTTGACCTGGCGCAATAACTGTCCAGTGTCTTGTTGAGGCGAGACGCCATCATGTCCACCATTGGTTTTACCCAACGGTTTAATAGCATGTGGAAAACTTCTGGATGAAGTACCCACTCTCCCGGGTGAAGGTCGTGTCTGCTGAGGAAGTCTGCTTCCCAGTTGTCCACGCCCGGGATGAATACTGCTGACAGTGCTATCACGTGATTCTCCGCCCAGCGAAGGATCCTGGCAGCTTCTGCCATTCTGTTTCTTGTGCCGCCCTGTCTGTTTACATGGGCGACTGCCGTGATGTTGTCCGACTGGATCAACACCGGTCTTCCTTGAAGCAGAGGTTCCGCCTGGCTTAGAGCATTGTAGATTGCTCTTAGTTCCAGAATGCTTATGTGAAGAGACTTTTTCAGGCTCGACCACACTCCCTGGAAATTTCTTCCCTGTGTGACTGCTCCCCAGCCTCTCAGGCTGGCATCCGTGGTCACCAGGATCCAATCCTGCATGCCGAATCTGCGGCCCTCCAATAGATGAGCCTCCTGCAACCACCACAGAAGGGATACCCTTGTCCTCGGCGACAGGGTTATCCGCAGGTGCATCTGAAGATGCGACCCTGACCATTTGTCCAACAGATCCCTTTGCATGGAATCTGCCGAAAGGGATTGCTTCGTAAGAAGCTACCATTTTTTCCCAGGACTCTTGTGCATTGATGTACAGACACCTTTCCTGGTTTTAGGAGGTTCCTGACCAGGTCAGATAACTCCTTGGCTTTTTCTTCGGGAAGAAAAACCTTTTTCTGAACTGTGTCCAGAATCATCCCCAGGAACAGCAGACGAGTTGTCGGCATTAATTGGGATTTTGGAATATTCAGAATCCATCCGTGCTGCTTTAGCACCTCTTGAGATAGTGCTAAACCCATCTCTAGCTGTTCTCTGGACCTTGTCCTTATTAGGAGATCGTCCAAGTATGGGATAATTAATACGCCTTTTCTTCGAAGAAGAAATATTATCTCGGCCATTACCTTTGTAAAGACCCGAGGTGCCGTGGACAAACCAAACGGCAGCGTCTGAAACTGATAGTGACAGTTTTGTACAACGAACCTGAGGTACCCCTGGTGTGAGGGGTAATTGGAACGTGGAGATACGCATCCTTGATGTCCAAGGATACCATAAAGTCCCCTTCTTCCAGGTTCGCTATCACTGCTCTGAGTGACTCCATCTTGAACTTGAACTTCTTTATGTACAGGTTCAAGGACTTCAGATTTAGAATAGGCCTTACCGAGCCATCCGGCTTCGGTACCACAAAAAGAGTGGAATAATACCCCTTCCCTTGTTGTAGAAGAGGTACCTTGACTATCACCTGCTGAGAATACAGCTTGTGAATGGCTTCCAAAACCGTCTCCCTTTCTGAGGGGGACGTTGGTAAAGCCGACTTCAGGAAACGGCGAGGTGGCTCTGTCTCTAATTTCAACCTGTACCCCTGAGATATTATCTGCAGGATCCAGGGATTTACCTGCGAGTGAGCCCACTGCGCGCTGTAATTTTTGAGACGACCGCCTACCGCCCCCAAGTCCGCTTGCGAAGCCCCAGCGTCATGCTGAGGCTTTTGTAGAAGCCGGGGAGGGCTTCTGTTCCTGGGAAGGAGCTGCCTGTTGCTGTCTCTTCCCTCGTCCTCTGCCTCGTGGCAGATATGAATAGCCCTTTGCTCTCTTATTTTTAAAGGAACGAAAAGGCTGCGGTTGAAAAGTCGGTGCCTTTTTCTGTTGGGGAGTGACTTGAGGTAGAAAAGTGGATTTCCCGGCCGTAGCCGTGGCCACCAAATCCGATAGACCGACCCCAAATAACTCCTCTACGCATCGCCTGTCCACTGTCGTGTCCATAAAGCTCTTCTGGCCGAAATGGACATAGCACTTACCCGTGATGCCAGTGTGCAGATATCTCTCTGTGCATCACGCATATAAAGAAATGCATCCTTTATTTGTTCTAACGACAGTAAAATATTGTCCCCGTCCAGGGTATCAATATTTTCGATCAGGGACTCTGACCAAACTACCCCAGCACTGCACATCCAGGCAGTCGCAATAGCTGGTCGTAGTATAACACCTGCATGTGTGTATATACCTTTTTGGATATTTTCCATCCTCCTATCTGATGGATCTTTAAGTGCGGCCGTCTCAGGAGAGGGTAACGCCACTTGTTTTGATAAGCGTGTTAGCGCTTTGTCCACCCTAGGAGGTGTTTCCCAGCGCTCCCTAACCTCTGGCGGGAAAGGGTATAAAGCCAATAACTTCTTTGAAATTAGCAGTTTTTTTATCGGGGCACCCCACGCTTCATCACACACGTCATTTAATTCTTCTGATTCGGTAAAAACTACTGGTAGTTTTTTCACACCCCACATAATACCCTGTTTAGTGGTACCTGTAGTATCAGCTAAATGTAACATCTCCTTTATTGCCAAAATCATATAACGTGTGGCCCTACTGGAAAATACGGTTGATTCGTCACCTTCACCACCGGAATCAGTGCCTGTGTCTGGGTCTGTGTCGACCGACTGAGGCAAGGGGCGTTTTACAGCCCCTGACGGTGTTTGAGGCGCCTGGACAGGCACTAATTGAGTGTCCGGCCGCCTCATGTCGGCAAACGACTGCTTAAGCGAGTTGACGCTATCCCGTAATTCCACAAATAAAGGCATCCATTCTGGTGTCGACCCCCTAGGAGGTGACATCCTCATATTTGGCAATTGCTCCGCCTCCACACCAATAACGTCCTCATACATGTCGACACACACGTACCGACACACAGCAGACACACAGGGAATGCTCTATACGAAGACAGGACCCACTAGCCCTTTGGGGAGACAGAGGGAGAGTCTGCCAGCACACACCAAAAAGCGCTATATATGACAGGGATAGCCTTATGATTAAGTGCTCCCTTATAGCTGCTTTTATATTGATATATTGCCATTTATTTTGCCCCCCCTCTCTGTTATACCCTGTTTCTGTAGTGCAGTGCAGGGGAGAGACCTGGGAGCCTTCCTGACCAGCGGAGCTGTGACAGAAAATGGCGCCGTGTGCTGAGGAGATAGGCCCCGCCCCTTTTCCGGCGGGCTCGTCTCCCGCTATCTAGTACATTTAGGCAGGGGTAAATATCTCCATATAGCCTCTGGGGCTATATGTGAGGTATTTTTAGCCTTTTTAAAGGTTTTCATTTGCCTCCCAGGGCGCCCCCCTCCCAGCGCCCTGCACCCTCAGTGACTGCCGTGTGAAGTGTGCTGAGAGGAAAATGGCGCACAGCTGCAGTGCTGTGCGCTACCTTAAGAAGACTGCAGGAGTCTTCAGCCGCCGATTCTGGACCTCTTCTTGCTTCAGCATCTGTGAGGGGGCCGGCGGCGTGGCTCCGGTGACCATCCAGGCTGTACCTGTGATCGTCCCTCTGGAGCTTCATGTCCAGTAGCCAAGAAGCCAATCCATCCTGCACGCAGGTGAGTTCACTTCTTCTCCCCTCTGTCCCTCGTTGCAGTGATCCTGTTGCCAGCAGGAATCACTGTAAAATAAAAAACCTAAGCTAAACTCTCTAAGCAGCTCTTTATGAGAGCCACCTAGAATTGCACCCTTCTCGGCCGGGCACAAAAATCTAACTGGAGTCTGGAGGAGGGTCATAGGGGGAGGAGCCAGTACACACCACCTGACCTGTAAAAGCTTTACTTTTGTGCCCTGTCTCCTGCGGAGCCGCTATTCCCCATGGTCCTTTCAGGAACCCCAGCATCCACTTAGGACGATAGAGAAATAATAATAAAAAGCTTGGGGCTGCTCTCACAGCAGCCCTGTGACCATTCGGCTTCCTGCCGCACCAAGCAAAAAACTGATCTGACTGAGTCAGTGGGCGGGACTATGTAGTGGAGGCCCCAATGCATCCTGGGAGGCCAGAAAGCTAGGGACCGTGTTGGTGCCATTTTCGCTGTCACTCGACAATATCCCAATGTTATCCTGTGGATAATCCTGTGGACCCAGCCAGAGAAACAAATTGTTCCGCTAGATAACAAAAAATTATTTTATCTGGTAGTGGATGAACCCTATTAATTATTTCACAAAAAAAAACCCAACAATATAAATTATATATATATATATATATATATATATATATATATATATATATATATATATATATATATATATATATATATATATAAAAAAACACATCTGCAGCTTAAATGCCCATGCTGTGCAATATATGACTTCTGAAGGACAAAATTTAGTGTAAGGTTATGAAAACAGTGATAGCAATAGACGGACACGCAACAACCTCCATACCATTAAACTGTACAGACAGACAATGCTAAAGGAAGACAAAAGTGTTGGATTAAGGAGCCAGGAAATCTAGGAAACAAGTAAACATGTTCAGGAAGCCAGGTAAAATCTGCATCATTGATAGAAATAAATGAGGCACCAGTTAGAAATAACAAAATAAAAAATTATATTATTTTCTAATATGCACTGGCCACCAAACTCCTGGGGTTAGCCACTACCTTGCTATTAATACTAGAGTGCAGTTCACCATGTTTGTTTGGAAGTGCAAACTGGTTAAAAAAAATTAAAAAGAAATCAAGAGCCTTCACAATCATGTGCATGCTACCAAGAGACTGCTGAGTAACTGCTTCATTGGCCCTCATTCCGAGTTGTTCGCTCGCTAGCTGCTTTTAGCAGCATTGCACACGCTAAGCCGTCGCCCTCTGGGAGTGTATCTTAGCAGAATTGCGAACGAAAGATTCGCAGAATTGCGAATAGAAATTTCTTAGCAGTTTCTGAGTAGCTCCAGACTTACTCAGCCATTGCGATCAGTTCAGTCAGTTTCGTTCCTGGTTTGACGTCACAAACACACCCAGCGTTCGCCCAGACAGTCCCCCGTTTCTTCAGACACTCCCGCGTTTTTCCCATAAACGCCAGCGTTTTTTCACACACGCCCAGAAAACTGCCAGTTTCCGCCCAGAAGCACCCACTTCCTGTCAATCACACTACGATCACCAGAACGATGAAAAATCCTCGTTATGCCGTGAGTAAAATACCTAACTTTTGTGTAAAATAACTAACCGCATGCGCTCTGCGAACCTTGCGCATGCGAAGTAAGCGACTAATCGCAATATAGCGAAAATCGGCAACGAGCGAACAACTCGGAATGACCACCATTGTTACTGGAAAAAAATATGCCCTTGTCTAAAATTCCCCAAAACACCACCTTAAGTTTTGCCAAACTTCTTGGAATCACAGCACCCTAGTAGTATCCGTTTTCTCACAACACCCCTAGGCCAAATGTTTCTTATTGAGATATTCAGAAAAAAAACATGTGTTTATATGTCATCCTTATAAATCAGCTATGTGGTGAGGGACAGGATTTGCTTCTGTTTGTCCACATATTTTATGACTGCCAGCCACAAGCACTGGTATTGCTTACTACACGGACCATAAATAATTTAAATTGGTCCTGGACCATTAATCCAACGCACCCCTGCAAGTTCACAGAGGTTTGGAAACCCTTAAAAGACAAAAAAAAAATTGTTACATTCCTAATTTGATTATTTCTGTTTCAGAGGGCAATAGCACTATTTTCCTTACTTCACCACCACAATGAGCACTGCAAGCACACACTTTCAGATATTTGATCTGAAAGAACTTTATTATGGTATTTGCACATAAACGAAGTGTGTGACAGGTTCACTCAGTACTTAAGCATATCTCCACTTTCACAAAAAAAGGATTTAGTTAGCAAGGTCCAATAACCTAATCTTTCTGTACTTCTGGATGATTATCAATCACACAGTAAGCCTTATAAGAACACAAATTTTCTGCCTCTTCAAATGCAAGTTAAATGTTACAATGGTAGTACATTATACAGGTTGAGTATCCCTTATCCAAAATGCTTGGGACCAGAGGTATTTTGGATATGGGATTTTTCCGTATTTTGGAATAATTGCATACCATAATGCGATATCATGGCAATGGGACCTAAATCTAAGCACAGAATGCATTAAACAAAGTGTGTCTACATTCACACAATTCATTTATGGTTCATATACACCTTATACACACAGTCTGAAGGTCATTTAATACAATATTTTTAATAACTGTGTGTATTAAACAAAGTTTGTGTACATTGAGCCATCAAAAAACAAAAGTTTCACTATCTCACTCTCGCTCAAAAAAGTCCGTATTTCGGAATATTCCATATTTCGGATATTTGGATATGGGATACTCAACCTGTACAAATAATTATAGAGAGGCTACGGCAGGGCAAAATACTCTATATGCTAGGAGAGCCATTAGAAGCATTAGCTTAAATGTGAAGATGTAGAAGAATTGTGCTATAAACCAATACATTTCCATGCCATAGCTCAGAGCAGTAGGAATATAGATTTCCATAATACAGTTATTGCTGCTTT
Organism: Pseudophryne corroboree; assembly: GCF_028390025.1. Classification (NCBI taxonomy): domain Eukaryota; kingdom Metazoa; phylum Chordata; class Amphibia; order Anura; family Myobatrachidae; genus Pseudophryne; species Pseudophryne corroboree. The sequence goes on from NC_086445.1 coordinate 445,658,064, forward strand.
GGTGGCCATAAAGCATGGCACAGGATATACCTATTAGTCGCCCAGCGTTGTAGGGGAAAACAGTGCAGCTGGGCCAGTTCCAGATGGCATGCGGCCGATTTGAATTACCCTAATTAGGAGGTTGGCCACAGTACTTTAAAGAACATAAAAAAAGTTAAGCAGTCCAACAAGTGGAGCCTCTTTTAAGTTTAGCTGTGTTGACCAAAGGAACATCAACCACAACCACCTTTCCCCCAGAACAGTCCATCATATGAGAAATTGCAAAAGAATCTTAATTTGTTTACTTTCCTTTTATGAACAAACCCAGTTTACTTATTGGAAGGATACAGCCATTAGAAGGCCACCAAAAAGGAACATAAATACAAAATCTGCTGTGCGACCTCGGAAAGATCCTTCTTCAAGCATCCGACAGTATCTGTATCTGTAGTAGTTACACAGTCAAAGAAAATGCTTCTCTAAATAGGTGGAAGAGACCAGGAATTTATAGATAATACATTCCAACAATAAACCTTTAACAGTTAAATGTATGCATGTCAATGTTGAGCCATTTTAAACGGCACAGTTTCCAACCACTGATTTGTGACTCTGCTTTTAACCTGCAAATCAGCTGGGAGATTCCCTGTATTTTTTCTCCATTTAAAGAAAAGTCTTCCTCAATGTAGGCTATTTTCATGGATTGTTCTGAAGCATTTATCACATGTTCTGCAAGAGTATTAACTATAGTGACTTGATTGTCACTCAGCATGGTATATGGCCCACTGTTACTAATGCACCCTACACACTGGGCGATTGCACTGCAAGATATGAACGATCTCATTCATTAATGAACGAGATAACGTTCATATCTGTCAGTGTGGAGGCACCAGCGATGAACGATGCGCGGCCCCGCGCTCGTTCATCGCTGGTGCCCTGTCGGCTGTGCATGCAGGCCAATATGGACGAGATCGTCCATATTTGCCTGCACGTCTACGGAGCCAGGTGACGGGGGGAGTGAAGAAACTTCACTCCCCCCGTCACTGCCCCCCCCCCCCCGCACCGCTGGGTCGCCCGTCTGCCATATCGGCGGTCGGGCAGCTCATCGTCGAGTCTGTAGGGCCCATTACACTGCTATTAGTTCCAGTAGTTCTAGAGTGTGCACAAGCCACTGGAGAAGGACTCTGTAGGGTTCTAGGTGACACTAAAGGGCCTGACATCTTCAACTCATTGTTTTACAAAGAGACGATAAATAAGTAAAAATTAGAAGAAGTTTTGTACCTTTTGGAGTTTGATAAGCATACTATGCATAATAAAAAAAAACCTTAAAACTAAAAAAAAAACTACAGAAGGTACCATTTACTAGTGTAATTACTTATTCTGTAAATATTCCTTTAACAAAATTTTTTTTTATATATCTCAAACATTTAAACTTTTTTGTAGATATGAGAATCAAAGCATATGAACAATGTCTTTGATTCTTTCTAATCAAGTATAATGGAAACCTCGACATTATTGTAATGGATGTTATCTACTTGTTCACTTATTAAAAAGCATGCCATATAGCTGGTAAAGATCTTAAAAGGATACAGAAAAATCATATTAAATAAAAAATTAAATCCAACTGGCCCAAAAAACAAGAAGTTTGTTATTAGTCGCCATACCTGGAGAGAGAAAGAAAAAAAAAAAAACAAACAAAAAAAAAAAACAGTGTGTATGTACTTACATACATAATTTCAATTCCACAACATAATACTAATCTACTGCTAGACCACAATGGGACTACAGTAAATATGCTTTGTGAAAAGGATGGACAACCAATGTTTTACATAAAAACAAGATCTGCTAAAAGTGCCCATACTTTAACAAAAAGTAAATCAAAACGACATAATTTATGCTTGCTGTGCAGCATACAGAAGCAGCTGTTGTCTGCCATCAGTCACTCTCTGATAAATAGGTCTAGACTGGTTGAGGTGATCACGCAATAAGATTGCTGAAAGTCAATCAGCTGTTTATAGGAAAAAACATCCCTATGAAAAGTCTCAAATATACACACACTAGGGAGTGCTTAATTATACATTTCATTCATGCATGTCCTAGAATATCACAAGTCTATATAAATTGTTAAAAAAAAGGTGTAGCTTTCCTTACACCTATACGGGTGTCTTGATTGAATCTCAGAGCTCAAAACTTGGGGGTATATGCAATAGCGGGCGAATTCGCGGCAATTATCGCCGTTTTTTCAATTCGACCAAATTCGCCAGGTGAATTCCGGAAGGTGGCTTCCGGAATTCACCATATGCAATGAAAAACGGATTCGCCAGAGTCGCGGGCGAAAATCGGCCGATTTGGCGGATTTTGCCGCGATTTTAAAAAACCCGAAAAAAAAATGGCGTGGGGTCCCCCCTCCAAAGCATAACCAGCCTCGGGCTCATCGAGCTGGTCCTGGTTCTAAAAATGCAGGGGAAAAATCGGCCAGGGATCCCCCGTATTTTTAAAACCAGCACCGGGCTCTGCGCCTGATGCTGGTGCCAAAAATACGGGGGACAAAAAGAGTAGGGGTCCCCCGTATTTTTAACACCAGCATCGGGCTCCACTAGCTGGACAGATAATGCCACAGCCGGGGGTCACTTTTATGCCGTGCCCTGCGGCCGTGGCATCAAATATCCAACTAGTCACCCCTGGCCGGGGTACCCTGGGGGAGTGGGGACCCCTTCAATCAAGGGGTCCCCCCCCCCAGCCACCCAAGGGCCAGGGGTGAAGCCCGAGGCTGTCCCCCCCCATCCAATGGGCTGCGGATGGGGGGGCTGATAGCCTTTGTGATAAAAAAAAAGATATTGTTTTTTCCATTAGTACTACAAGTCCCAGCAAGCCTCCCCCGCAAGCTGGTACTTGGAGAACCACAAGTACCAGCATGCGGGAGAAAAACGGGCCCGCTGGTACCTGTAGTACTACTGGGAAAAAAATACCCAAATAAAAACAGGACACACACACCTTGATAGTAAAACTTTATTTCATACGCCGACACACACATACTTACCTGTGTTGACACGCCGACTGCAACGATCTCCGACGATCCGAGGGTACCTGTCAAAAAATTATACTCACCTTCCAGCGTCCAGAGGTCCAGGTCCAGAGGTAAATCCACGTACTTTGTAAAAAAACAAACCGAACACGATCCACCGGACTAATGAAAGGGGGCCAATGTTTTCACATTAGACTCCTTTCCCCGAATGCCGGGACATCACGTGACTCCTGTCACTGATGTCCCTTCAGCCAATCAGGAAGCGCTACTGCCGTGGCGCTCACCTGATTGGCTGGACGCCGTCTGTACTCTGACAGCGCCTCGCAAAGCCGCTCCATTACTTTCAATGGTGGGAACTTTGCGGCTAGCGGTGGGGTCACCCGCCGGTCAGCCGCTGACCGGCGGGTGACCTCACCGCTAGCCGCTAAGTTCCCACCATTGAATATAATGGAGGGAGCTGTGCGATGCGCTGTCACAGCGATCAGCCAATCAGGTGAGCGCAACGAAGTTGCGCTTCCTGATTGGCTTAGAGACCTGTCAGTGACAGCTGTCACTGACAGGTCTCAATCGTGGAAAGGTGTCCCATGTGTCAGCATGGGACCCCTTTCAGTCCGTTCTGGAGCGGGTATTTGCGTTTTCTTTTTTTGCCAAGTACGTGGATTTATCTCTGGACCCTGAGGTGAGTATATTGAACTTTGCTTTTCAGGTATCCGTGGATTCTACATGGAGAAGAGGACCGATGTCGGCGTGTGAACATAGGTAAGTATGTGTGTGTCGGTAGTGTGAAATAAAGTTTTACTGTCGACGGTGTGTGTGTCCCGTTTTTATTTGGGTATTTTTTTCCCAGTAGTACTACAGGTACCAGCGGGCCCGCTTTTCTCCCGCATGCTGGTACTTGTGGTTCTCCAAGTACCAGCTTGCGGGGGAGGCTTGCTGGGACTTGTAGTACTAATGGAAAAAACAATATCTTTTTTTTATCACAAAGGCTATCAGCCCCCCCATCCGCAGCCCATTGGATGGGGGGGGGACAGCCTCGGGCTTCACCCCTGGCCCTTGGGTGGCTGGGGGACCCCTTGATTGAAGGGGTCCCCACTCCCCCAGGGTACCCCGGCCAGGGGTGACTAGTTGGATATTTGATGCCACGGCCGCAGGGCACGGCATAAAAGTGACCCCCGGCTGTGGCATTATCTGTCCAGCTAGTGGAGCCCGATGCTGGTGTTAAAAATACGGGGGACCCCTACTCTTTTTGTCCCCCGTATTTTTGGCACCAGCACCAGGCGCAGAGCCCGGTGCTGGTTTTAAAAATACGGGGGATCCCCTGTCAATTTTTTCCCCGCATTTTTAGAACCAGGACCAGCTCAATGAGCCCGAGGCTGGTTATGCTTTGGAGGGGGGACCCCACGCCATTTTTTTTTCTGATTTTACCGTTCCAGCAATAAATAAAAAATAAAAATAATATTTTAAAAAATATATAAATAATATTTGTGCCTCCCCCCAAAAAAAAAAAAAGTACCTAATCCCTTCTAATATAAATAGATCTGCTATTCCCCCCCAAAAAAACACCAAAAAAAACATGTTTAAAATTTTTTTATTTGTTTTCACCCTCCAAAGTGTGGCGGATTGAAAATGACGAATTTGCTGTCTAAAAGCACTGCTGTCGAATTTCCAAACTTGAATTGAATATGCTTTGGTCGAATTGCAGCACTTGTATCATTGCAGAAAAGTCGAATTTGCAAACAGTCGAATTTCAAAAAGACGAATTTTGAAAGTCCGTTTTTTGGTCGGAAAGCACTGCATTGCATAGGCGAATTTTTTTTTTTTGGTCGAAAATGACCCGAAATTCGCCAATTTCGGGAATTCGACCACAATTGCATATACCCCATAGTGTGTAATCAATTTAGTTAATGTGACATTAAGGTCCCTGACTGAGTTTATGAATCTACCAATACACATAGTAGATGTGTACAGCAAACCTACAAAGCCATCACTAAACCTTGACTTAGTTAAGAGAAGCAACTCCCTCCTAACTTGGCAGCCTGCTGCATAGGAGCGAGTCAGAATGATTAACAGAATTTGTGCAAAGTAAATACTCAAGTTTTCTCTGGTGTAGATTATCTAGATCTCTATACATATTACATACATAAGGTGGGGTTCTAAAACCAAAACAAAACTGAAAATGCTAGACAACATAGGGTTTGAACTTATCTGAATTGGCTACACTGAAAGAACATCTATCACGTTGATAAATCATTCTTTTGGATGGTTAGCATTAGAGATTGCTCTAACAGTTTGCACAAAAAGTATTGAACCATGGGAGACCAGTCACATTTTCAAGCAATTTGAGACTTGTGCCAAAAAAATAATAAAAAAAATAAGATTTTACTCACCGGTAAATCTATTTCTCGTAGTCCGTAGTGGATGCTGGGGACTCCGTAAGGACCATGGGGAATAGACGGGCTCCGCAGGAGACTGGGCACTCTATAAGAAAGATTTGGTACTATCTGGTGTGCACTGGCTCCTCCCTCTATGCCCCTCCTCCAGACCTCAGTTAGGATACTGTGCCCGGAAGAGCTGACACAATAAGGAAGGATTTTTTTGAATCCCGGGTAAGACTCATACCAGCCACACCAATCACACCGTATAACTCGTGATACTATACCCAGTTAACAGTATGAAATATAACTGAGCCTCTCAACAGATGGCTCAATAATAACCCTTTAGTTAGGCAATAACTATATACAAGTATTGCAGGCACTCCGCACTTGGGACGGGCGCCCAGCATCCACTACGGACTACGAGAAATAGATTTACCGGTGAGTAAAATCTTATTTTCTCTAATGTCCTAGTGGATGCTGGGGACTCCGTAAGGACCATGGGGATTATACCAAAGCTCCCAAACGGGCGGGAGAGTGCGGATGACTCTGCAGCACCGAATGAGAGAACTCAAGGTCCTCCTCAGCCAGGGTATCAAATTTGTAAAATTTTGCAAACGTGTTTGCCCCTGACCAAGTAGCAGCTCGGCAAAGTTGTAAAGCCGAGACCCCTCGGGCAGCCGCCCAAGATGAGCCCACCTTCCGCGTGGAATGGGCTTTTACAGATTTAGGCTGCGGTAAGCCTACCGCAGAATGCGCCAGCTGAATAGTGCTACAAATCCAGCGCGCAATAAACTGCTTAGAAGCAGGAGCACCTATCTTGTTGGGTGCGTACAGGACAAAAAGCGAGTCAGTCTTTCTGACTCCAGCCGTCCTGGAAACAAAGTTTCAGGGCCCTGACTACATCCAGTAACTTGGAATCCTCCAAGTCCCCAGTAGCCGCAGGCACCACAATAGGTTGGTTCAAGTGAAAAGCAGATACCACCTTAGGGAGAAACTGGGGACGAGTCCTCAATTCTGCCCTATCCATATGAAAAATAAGAATTTACTTACCGATAATTCTATTTCTCGGAGTCCGTAGTGGATGCTGGGGTTCCTGAAAGGACCATGGGGAATAGCGGCTCCGCAGGAGACAGGGCACAAAAGTAAAGCTTTCCGATCAGGTGGTGTGCACTGGCTCCTCCCCCTATGACCCTCCTCCAAGCCAGTTAGGTACTGTGCCCGGACGAGCGTACACAATAAGGGAGGAATTTTGAATCCCGGGTAAGACTCATACCAGCCACACCAATCACACCGTACAACTTGTGATCTAAACCCAGTTAACAGTATGATAACAGCGGAGCCTCTGAAAAGATGGCTCACAACAATAATAACCCGATTTTTGTAACTATGTACAAGTATTGCAGATAATCCGCACTTGGGATGGGCGCCCAGCATCCACTACGGACTCCGAGAAATAGAATTATCGGTAAGTAAATTCTTATTTTCTCTATCGTCCTAGTGGATGCTGGGGTTCCTGAAAGGACCATGGGGATTATACCAAAGCTCCCAAACGGGCGGGAGAGTGCGGATGACTCTGCAGCACCGAATGAGAGAACTCCAGGTCCTCCTTAGCCAGGGTATCAAATTTGTAGAATTTAGCAAACGTGTTTGCCCCTGACCAAGTAGCTGCTCGGCAAAGTTGTAAAGCCGAGACCCCTCGGGCAGCCGCCCAAGATGAGCCCACCTTCCTTGTGGAATGGGCATTTACATATTTTGGCTGTGGCAGGCCTGCCACAGAATGTGCAAGCTGAATTGTATTACACATCCAACTAGCAATAGTCTGCTTAGAAGCAAGAGCACCCAGTTTGTTGGGTGCATACAGGATAACAGCAAGTCAGTTTTCCTGACTCCAGCCGTCCTGGAACATATTTTCAGGGCCCTGACAACATCTAGCAACTTGGAGTCCTCCAAGTCCCTAGTAGGTGCAAGGCACCACAATAAGCTGGTTCAGGTGAAACACTGACACCACCTTAGGGAGAGAACTGGGGACGAGTCCGCAGCTCTGCCCTGTCCGAATGGACAAACAGATATGGGCTTTTTTTGAGAAAAAACCACCAATTTGACACTCGCCTGGTCCAGGCCAGGGCCAAGAGCATGGTCACTTTTCATGTGAGATGCTTCAAATCCACAGATTTGACTGGTTTTAAACCAATGTGATTTGAGGAATCCCAGAACTACGTTGAGATCCCACAGTGCCACTGGAGGCACAAAAGGGGGTTGTATATGCAATACTCCCTTGACAAACTTCTGGACTTCAGGAACTGAAGCCAATTCTTTCTGGAAGAAAATCGACAGGGCCGAAATTTGAACCTTAATGGACCCCAATTTGAGGCCCATAGACACTCCTGTTTGCAGGAAATGCAGGAAACGACCGAGTTGAAATTTCTTTGTGGGGCCTTCCTGGCCTCACACCACGCAACATATTTTCGCCACATGTGGTGATAATGTTGTGCGGTCACCTCCTTTCTGGCTTTGACCAGGGTAGGAATGACCTCTTCCGGAATGCCTTTTTCCTTTAGGATCCGGCTTTCCACCGCCATGCCGACAAACGCAGCTGCGGTAAGTCTTGGAACAGACATGGTACTTGCTGAAGCAAGTCCCTTCTTAGCGGCAGAGGCCATAAGACCTCTGTAAGCATCTCTTGAAGTTCCGGGTACCAAGTCCTTCTTGGCCAATCCGGAGCCATGAGTATAGTTCTTACTCCTCTACGTCTTATAATTCTCAGCACCTTAGGTATGAGAAGCAGAGGAGGGAACACATACACCGACTGGTACACCCACGGTGTTACCAGAACGTCCACAGCTATTGCTTGAGGGTCTATTGACCTGGCGCAATACCTGTCCCGTTTTTTGTTCAGACGGGACGCCATCATGTCCACCTTTGGTATTTCCCAACGGTTTACAATCATGTGGAAAAAACTTCCCGATGAAGTTTCCACTCTCCCGGGTGGAGGTCGTGCCTGCTGAGGAAGTCTGCTTCCCAGTTTCCATTCCCGGGATGAAAACACTGCTGACAGTGCTATCACATGATTTTCCGCCCAGCGAAAAGTCCTTGCAGTTTTTGCCATTGCCCTCCTGCTTCTTGTGTCGCCCTGTCTGTTTACGTGGGCGACTGCCGTGATGTTTTTCCCACTGGATCAATACCGGCTGACCTTGAAGCAGAGGCCTTGCTAAGCTTAGAGCATTATAAATTTACCCTTAGCTCCAGTATATTTATGTGGAGAAAAGTCTCCAGACTTGATCACACTCCCTGGAAATTTTTTCCTTGTGTGACTGCTCCCCAGCCTCTCGGGCTGGGCTCCGTGGTCACCAGCATCCAATCCTGAATGCCGAATCTGCGGCCCTCTAGAAGATGAGCACTCTATAACCACCACAGGAGAGACACCCTTGTCCTTGGATATAGGGTTATCCGCTGATGCATCTGAAGATGCGATCCGGACCATTTGTCCAGCAGATCCCACTGAAAAGTTCTTGCGTGAAATCTGCCGAATGGAATTGCTTCGTAGGAAGCCACCATTTTTACCAGGACCCTTGTGCAATGATGCACTGTTTTTAGGAGGTTCCTGACTAGCTCGGATAACTCCCTGGCTTTCTCTTCCGGGAGAAACACCTTTTTCTGGACTGTGTCCAGAATCATCCCTAGGCACAGCAGACGTGTCGTCGGGATCAGCTGCGATTTTGGAATATTTAGAATCCACCCGTGCTGTTGTAGCAGTATCCGAAATAGTGCTACTCCGACCTCCAACTGTTCCCTGGACTATGCCCTTATCAGGAGATCGTCCAAGTAAGGGATAATTAAGACGCCTTTTCTTCGAAGAAGAATCATCATTTCGGCCATTACCTTGGTAAAGACCCGGGGTGCCGTGGACAATCCAAACGGCAGCGTCTGAAACTGATAGTGACAGTTCTGCACCACGAACCTGAGGTACCCTTAGTGAGAAGGGCAAATTTGGGACATAGAGGTAAGCATCCCTGATGTCCCGGGACACTATATAGTCCCCTTCTTCCTGGTTCGTTATCACTGCTCTGAGTGACTCCATCTTGATTTGAACCTTTGTAAGTGTTCAAAAAAATTTTTTTAGAATAATTCTCACCTAGCCTTCTGGCTTCAGTACCACAATATAGTGTGGAATAATACCCCTTTTCTTGTAGTAGGAAGGGTAATTTAATTATCACCTGCTGGGAATACAGCTTGTGAATTTTTTCCCATACTGCCTCCTTGTCGGAGGGAGACCTTGGTAAAGCAGACTTCAGGAGCCTGCGAAGGGGAAACGTCTCGACATTCCAATCTGTACCCCTGGGATACTACTTGTAGGATCCAGGGGTCCTGTACGGTCTCAGCGCCATGCTGAGAACTTGTCAGAAGCGGTGGAACGCTTCTGTTCCTGGGAATGGGCTGCCTGCTGCAGTCTTCTTCCCTTTCCTCTATCCCTGGGCAGATATGATCTTATAGGGACGAAAGGACTGAGGCTGAAAAGACGGTGTCTTTTTCTGCAGAGATGTGACTTAGGGTAAAAAACGGTGGATTTTCCAGCAGTTGCCGTGGCCACCAGGTCCGATGGACCGACCCCAAATAACTCCTCTTCCTTTATACGGCAATACACCTTTGTGCCGTTTGGAATCTGCATCACCTGACCACTGTCGTGTCCATAACATCTTCTGGCAGTTATGGACATCGCATTTACTCATGATGCCAGAGTGCAAATATCCCTCTGTGCATCTCGCATATATAGAAATGCATCCTTTAAATGCTCTATAGTCAATAAAATACTGTCCCTGTCAAGGGTATCAATATTTTTAGTCAGGGAATCCGACCAAGCCACTCCAGCTCTGCACATCCAGGCTGAGGCGATCGCTGGTCGCAGTATAACACCAGTATGTGTGTATATACTTTTTATGATATTTTCCAGCCTCCTGTCAGCTGGTCCTTGAGGACGGCCCTATCTATAGACGGTACCGCCACTTGTTTTGATAAGCGTGTGAGCGCCTTATCCACCCTAAGGGGTGTTTCCCAACGCGCCCTAACTTCTGGCGGGAAAGGGTATACCGCCCATAATTTTCTATCGGGGGGAACCCACGCATCATCACACACTTTATTTAATTTATCTGATTCAGGAAAAACTATGGTAGTTTTTTCACATCCCACATAATACCCTCTTTTGTGGTACTTGTAGTATCAGAAATATGTAACACCTCCTTCATTGCCTTTAACGTGTGGCCCTAATAAGGAATACGTTTGTTTATTCACCGTCGACACTGGATTCAGTGTCCCTGTCTGTGTCGACCGACTAAAGTAAACGGGTGTTTTAAAACCCCTGACGGTGTTTTTGAGACGTCTGGACCGGTACTAATTGTTTGTCGGCCGTCTCATGTCGTCAACCGACCTTGCAGCGTGTTGACATTATCACGTAATTCCCTAAATAAGCCATCCATTCCGGTGTCGACTCCCTAGAGAGTGACATCACCATTACAGGCAATTGCTCCGCCTCCTCACCAACATCGTCCTCCTACATGTCGACACACACGTACCGACACACAGCACACACACAGGGAATGCTCTGATAGAGGACAGGACCCACTAGCCCTTTGGAGAGACAGAGGGAGAGTTTGCCAGCACACACCAAAAACGCTATAATTATATAGGGACAACCTTATATAAGTGTTTTCCCTTATAGCATCTTTTTTATATATTTCTAGCGCCAAATTAGTGCCCCCCCTCTCTGTTTTAACCCTGTTTCTGTAGTGCAGTGCAGGGGAGAGCCTGGGAGCCTTCCCTCCAGCCTTTCTGTGAGGGAAAATGGCGCTGTGTGCTGAGGAGATAGGCCCCGCCCCTTTTTCGGCGGCCTCGTCTCCCGCTCTTAACGGATTCTGGCAGGGGTTAAATATCTCCATATAGCCTCCGGAGGCTATATGTGAGGTATTTTTAGCCAAAATAGGTATTCATTTGCCTCCCAGGGCGCCCCCCTCCCAGCGCCCTGCACCCTCAGTGACTGCCGTGTGAAGTGTGCTGAGAGGAAAATGGCGCACAGCTGCAGTGCTGTGCGCTACCTTTAGAAGACTGAGGAGTCTTCTGCCGCCGATTCTGGACCTCTTCTTACTTCAGCATCTGCAAGGGGGCCGGCGGCAAGGCTCCGGTGACCATCCAGGCTGTACCTGTGATCGTCCCTCTGGAGCTGATGTCCAGTAGCCGAGAAGCCAATCCATCCTGCACGCAGGTGAGTTCACTTCTTCTCCCCTAAGTCCCTCGTTGCAGTGATCCTGTTGCCAGCAGGACTCACTGTAAAATAAAAAACCTAAGCTAAACTTTTCTAAGCAGCTCTTTAGGAGAGCCACCTAGATTGCACCCTTCTCGGCCGGGCACAAAAATCTAACTGGCTTGGAGGAGGGTCATAGGGGGAGGAGCCAGTGCACACCACCTGATCGGAAAGCTTTACTTTTGTGCCCTGTCTCCTGCGGAGCCGCTATTCCCCATGGTCCTTTCAGGAACCCCAGCATCCACTAGGACGATAGAGAAATCAGATAAGGGCTTTTTACAAGACAAAGCCGCCAATTCTGACACACGCCTGGCCGAAGCCAAGGCCAATAACATGACCACTTTCCACGTGAGATATTTCAGATCCACAGTTTTAAGTGGTTCAAACCAATGTGATTTTAGGAAATTCAACACCACATTGAGATCCCAAGGTGCCACGGGAGGCACAAAAGGGGGCTGAATATGAAGCACTCCCTTTACAAAAGTCTGAACTTCAGGCAGTGAAGCCAGTTCTTTCTGGAAGAAAATCGACAGGGCCGAAATCTGGACTTTAATGGAACCCAATTTTAGGCACATAGTCACTCCCGACTGCAGGAAGTGTAGAAAGCGACCCAGCTGAAATTCCTCTGTTGGGGCCTTCTGAGCCTCACACCACGCAACATATCTTCGCCAAATACGGTGATAATGGTTCGCGGTTACTTCTTTCCTGGCTTTTATTAGCGTAGGAATGACTTCCACCGGAATGCCCTTTTCCTTTAGGATCCGGAATTCAACCGCCATGCCGTCAAACGCAGCCGCGGTAAGTCTTGGAACAGACAGGGCCCCTGCTGCAGCAGATCCTGTCTCAGCGGTAGAGGCCATGGGTCCTCCGATATCATTTCCTGAAGTTCCGGGTACCAAGCCCTTCTGGGCCAATCCGGAACCACGAGTATCGTTCTTACTCCTCGCCTTCTTATTATTCTCAGTACCTTTGGTATGAGAGGCAGAGGAGGGAACACATAAACCGACTGGTACACCCACGGTGTCACTAGAGCGTCCACAGCTATCGCCTGAGGGTCCCTTGACCTGGCGCAATATCTCTTTAGCTTTTTGTTGAGGCGGGACGCCATCATGTCCACCTGTGGCCTTTCCCAACGGTTTACCAACAGTAGGAAGACTTCTGGATGAAGTCCCCACTCTCCCGGGTGTAGGTCGTGTCTGCTGAGGAAGTCTGCTTCCCAGTTGTCCACTCCCGGAATGAACACTGCTGACAGTGCTAGTACGTGATTTTCCGCCCATCGGAGAATCCTTGTGGCTTCTGCCATTGCCATCCTGCTTCTTGTGCCGCCCTGTCGGTTCACATGGGCGACTGCCGTGATGTTGTCTGACTGGATCAGTACCGGCTGGTTTTGAAGCAGGGGTCTTGCCTGACTTAGGGCATTGTAAATGGCCCTTAGTTCCAGAATATTTATATGTAGGGAAGTCTCCTGACTTGACCATAGTCCTTGGAAGTTTCTTCCCTGTGTGACTGCTCCCCAGCCTCGAAGGCTGGCATCCATGGTCACCAGGACCCAGTCCTGTATGCCGAATCTGCGGCCCTCTAGAAGATGAGCACTCTGCAGCCACCACAGTAGAGACACCCTGGTCTTTGGAAAATAAGAATTTACTTACCGATAATTCTATTTCTCGTAGTCCGTAGTGGATGCTGGGAACTCCGTAAGGACCATGGGGAATAGCAGCTCCGCAGGAGACTGGGCACAAAAGTAAAGCTTTAGGACTACCTGGTGTGCACTGGCTCCTCCCCCTATGACCCTCCTCCAAGCCTCAGTTAGGATACTGTGCCCGGACGAGCGTACACAATAAGGAAGGATTCATGAATCCCGGGTAAGACTCATACCAGCCACACCAATCACACCGTACAACTTGTGATATGAACCCAGTTAACAGCATGATAATAGAGGAGCCTCTGAATAGATGGCTCACAACAACAATAACCCGATTTAGTTAACAATAACTATGTACAAGTATTGCAGACAATCCGCACTTGGGATGGGCGCCCAGCATCCACTACGGACTACGAGAAATAGAATTATCGGTAAGTAAAATCTTATTTTCTCTGACGTCCTAGTGGATGCTGGGAACTCCGTAAGGACCATGGGGATTATACCAAAGCTCCCAAACGGGCGGGAGAGTGCGGATGACTCTGCAGCACCGAATGAGAGAACTCCAGGTCCTCCTCAGCCAGGGTATCAAATTTGTAGAATTTAGCAAACGTGTTTGCCCCTGACCAAGTAGCTGCTCGGCAAAGTTGTAAAGCCGAGACCCCTCGGGCAGCCGCCCAAGATGAGCCCACCTTCCTTGTGGAATGGGCTTTTACAGATTTTGCCTGTGGCAGGCCTGCCACAGAATGTGCAAGCTGAATTGTACTACAAATCCAACGAGCAATAGTCTGCTTAGAAGCATGAGCACCCAGCTTGTTGGGTGCATACAGGATAAACAGCGAGTCAGATTTTCTGACTCCAGCCGTCCTGGAAACATATTTTCAGGGCCCTGACTACGTCCAGCAACTTGGAGTCCTCCAAGTCCCTAGTAGCCGCAGGTACCACAATAGGCTGGTTCAGGTGAAACGCTGAAACCACCTTAGGGAGAAATTGAGGACAAGTCCTCAATTCTGCCCTGTCCGTATGAAAAATTAGGTAAGGGCTTTTATAGGATAAAGCCGCCAATTCTGACACACGCCTGGCCGAAGCCAAGGCCAACAGCATTACCACTTTCCATGTGAGATATTTTAAGTCCACAGTGGTGAGTGGTTCAAACCAATGTGATTTTAGGAACCCCAAAACTACATTGAGATCCCAAGGTGCCACTGGAGGCACAAAAGGAGGCTGTATATGCAGTACCCCCTTGACAAACGTCTGAACTTCAGGAACTGAAGCCAGTTCTTTCTGGAAGAAAATCGACAGGGCCGAAATTTGAACCTTAATGGACCCCAATTTTAGGCCCATAGACACTCCTGTTTGCAGGAAATGCAGGAATCGGCCCAGTTGAAATTCCTCTGTCGGGGCCTCCCTGGCCTCGCACCACGCAACATATTTACACCAAATGCGATGATAATGCTTTGCTGTTACATCCTTTCTGGCTTTAATCAAAGTAGGGATGACTTCATCTGGAATGCCTTTTTCCTTCAGGATCCGGCGTTCAACCGCCATGCCGTCAAACGCAGCCGCGGTAAGTCTTGGAACAGACAGGGTCCTTGCTGGAGCAGGTCCCTTCTTAGAGGTAGAGGCCACGGGTCCTCTGTGAGCATCTCTTGAAGTTCCGGGTACCAAGTCCTTCTTGGCCAATCCGGAGCCACGAGTATAGTTCTTACTCCTCTCCGTCTTATAATTCTCAGTACCTTGGGTATGAGAGGCAGAGGAGGGAACACATACACCGACTGGTACACCCACGGTGTTACCAGAGCGTCCACAGCTATTGCTTGAGGGTCCCTTGACCTGGCACAATACCTGTCCAGTTTTTTGTTGAGGCGGGACGCCATCATGTCCACCTTTGGTTTTTCCCAACGGTTCACAATCATGTGGAAGACTTCTGGGTGAAGTCCCCACTCTCACTGGTGGAGGTCGTGCCTGCTGAGGAAGTCTGCTTCCCAGTTGTCCACTCCCGGAATGAACACTGCTGACAGTGCTATCACATGATTTTCCGCCCAGCGAAGAATCCTTGCAGCTTCTGCCATTGCCCTCCTGCTTCTTGTGCCGCCCTGTCGTCCGACTGGATCAGCACCGGCTGACCTTGAAGCAGCGGTCTTGCTAGGCTTAGAGCATTGTAAATGGCCCTTAGCTCCAGGATATTTATGTGAAGTGATGTCTCCAGGCTTGACCACAAGCCCTGGAAATTCCTTCCCTGTGCGACTGCTCCCCAGCCTCGCAGGCTGGCATCCGTGGTCACCAGGACCCGGTCCTGAATGCCGAATCTGCGGCCCTCTAAAAGATGAGCACTCTGTAACCACCACAGGAGAGACACCCTTGTCTTTGGTGACAGGGTTATCCGCTGATGCATCTGAAGATGCGATCCGGACCATTTGTCCAGCAGGTCCCACTGGAAAGTTCTTGCGTGGAATCTGCCGAATGGGATTGCTTCGTAGGAAGCCACCATTTTTCCCAGGACCCTTGTGCATTGATGCACTGAGACTTGGCCTGGTTTTAGGAGGTTTCTGACTAGCTCGGATAACTCCCTGGCTTTCTCCTCCGGGAGAAACACCTTTTTCTGGACTGTGTCCAGGATCATCCCTAGGAATAGAAGACGCGTCGTCGGGATCAGCTGCGATTTTGGAATATTGAGAATCCAACCGTGCTGCCGCAACACTACCTGAGATAGTGCTACCCCGACTTCCAACTGTTCCCTGGATCTTGCCCTTATCAGGAGATCGTCCAAGTAAGGGATAACTAAAACTCCCTTCCTTCGAAGGAGTATCATCATTTCGGCCATTACTTTGGTAAAGACCCGGGGTGCCGTGGACAATCCAAACGGCAGCGTCTGAAACTGATAGTGACAGTTCTGTACCACAAACCCGAGGTACCCTTGGTGAGAAGGGTAAATTGGGACATGGAGGTAAGCATCCTTGATGTCCAGAGACACCATATAATCCCCTTCTTCCAGGTTCGCAATCACCGCTCTGAGTGACTCCATCTTGAATTTGAACCTCTGTATGTAAGTGTTCAAGGATTTTAGATTTAAAATAGGTCTCACCGAGCCGTCCGGCTTCGGTACCACAAACAGCGTGGAATAATACCCCTTTCCCTGTTGCAGGAGGGGTACCTTGATTATCACCTGCTGGGAATACTGCTTGTGAATGGCTTCTAATACCGCCTCCCTGTCGGAGGGAGACGTCGGTAAAGCAGACTTTAGGAAACGGCGAGGGGGAGACGTCTCGAATTCCAATTTGTACCCCTGAGATACCACCTGAAGGATCCAGGGGTCCACGTGTGAGTGAGCCCACTGCGCGCTGAAATTCTTGAGACGGGCCCCCACCGTGCCTGAGTCCGCTTGTAAAGCCCCAGCGTCATGCTGAGGACTTGGCAGAGGCGGGAGAGGGCTTCTGTTCCTGGGAACTGGCTGTTTGCTGCAGCCTTTTTCCTCTCCCCCTGCCACGGGGCAGAAATGAGGAGCCTTTTGCTCGCTTGCCCTTATGGGGCCGAAAGGATTGCGCCTGATAATACGGCGTCTTCTTATGTTGAGAGGCTACCTGGGGTAAAAATGTGGATTTCCCAGCAGTTGCCGTGGCTACCAGGTCTGATAGACCTACCCCAAATAACTCCTCCCCTTTATAAGGCAATACTTCCATATGCCTTTAGGAAACCGCATCACCTGACCACTGCCGCGTCCATAACCCTCTTCTGGCAGAAATGGACAGCGCACTTACTCTTGATGCCAGTCGGCAGATATCCCTCTGTGCATCACGCATATAAAGAAATGCATCTTTCAAATGCTCTATAGTCAGTAATATACTGTCCCTGTCTAGGGTATCAATATTGTCCGTCAGGGAATCCGACCAAGCCACCCCAGCACTGCACATCCAGGCTGAGGCGATTGCTGGTCGCAGTATAACTCCCGTGTGAGTGTATATACATTTTAGGATATTCTCATGCTTTGTCAGCAGGTTCCTTAAGGGCGGCCGTCTCAGGAGAGGGTAGTGCCACCTGTTTAGACAAGCGTGTGAGCGCTTTATCCACCCTAGGGGGTGTTTCCCAACGTGCCCTATCCTCTGGCGGGAAAGGGTATGATGCCAATAACCTTTTAGGAATTATCAGTTTTTTATCGGGGGAAACCCACGCTTCATCACACACTTCATTTAATTCCTCAGATGTAGGAAAAACTACAGGCAGTTTTTTCTCACCAAACATAATACCCTTTTTAGTGGTACTTGTATTATCAGAAATATGTAAAACATTTTTCATTGCCTCAATCATGTAACGTGTGGCCCTACTGGAAGTCACATTCGTCTCTTCATCGTCGACACTGGAGTCAGTATCCGTGTCGGCATCTGTGTCTGCCATCTGAGGTAACGGGCGTTTTAGAGCCCCTGATGGCCTTTGAGACGCCTGGACAGGCACAAGCTGAGTAGACGGCTGCCTCATGTCATCAACCGTCTTTTGTAAAGAGCTGACACTGTCACGTAAGTCCTTCCATAAGCCCATCCACTCAGGTGTCGACTCCCTAGGGGGTGACATCTCTATTACAGGCAATTGCTCCGCCTCCACATCATTTTCCTCCTCAAACATGTCGACACAATTGTACCGACACAGCACACACACAGGGAATGCTCTGATAGAGGACAGGACCCCACTAGCCCTTTGGGGAGACAGAGGGAGAGTATGCCAGCACACACCAGAGCACTAATATATATATATATATATATATATATATATATATATATATATATATATATATATATATATATATATATATATATATATATATATATATATATATATATATATATATATATATATATAGGGATACCACTATATAATGTGTTTTCCCCTTATAGCTGCTGATATTATCAAACTGCGCCAATTAGTGCCCCCCCTCTCTTTTTTACCCTTTTCTGTAGTGCAGGACTGCAGGGGAGAGTCAGGGAGACGTCCTTCCAGCGGAGCTGTGAGGGAAAATGGCGCCAGTGTGCTGA
Source organism: Pseudophryne corroboree (assembly GCF_028390025.1). Classification (NCBI taxonomy): domain Eukaryota; kingdom Metazoa; phylum Chordata; class Amphibia; order Anura; family Myobatrachidae; genus Pseudophryne; species Pseudophryne corroboree. The sequence continues at coordinate 445,676,392 of NC_086445.1, forward strand.
GGAGATAGGCTCCGCCCCCTTCTCGGCAGACTTTTCTCCCGCATTTTGCTGTATTCTGGCAGGGGTTAAAATACATCCATATAGCCCTGGGGGTTATATGTGATGTATTTTCGCCAGCCAAGGTGTTTTTATTGCTGCTCAGGGCGCCCCCCCCTAGCGCCCTGCACCCTCAGTGACCGGAGTGTGAAGTGTGCCTGAGGAGCAATGGTGCACAGCTGCAGTGCTGTGCGCTACCTTGTTGAAGACTGATGTCTTCTGCCGCCGATTTTTCCGGACCTCTTCTTCCTTCTGGCTCTGTAAGGGGGCCGGCGGCGCGGGTCTGGGACCGGACTCCGAGGCTGGGCCTGTGTTCGGTCCCTCTGGAGCTAATGGTGTCCAGTAGCCTAAGAAGCCCAAGCTGGCTGCAAGCAGGCAGGTTCGCTTCTTCTCCCCTTAGTCCCTCGATGCAGTGAGCCTGTTGCCAGCAGGTCTCACTGAAAATAAGAAACCTAAAACTAACTTTTTTTAAGAAGCTCAGGAGAGCCCCCTAGATTGCACCCTGCTCGGTCGGGCACAAAAATCTAACTGAGGCTTGGAGGAGGGTCATAGGGGGAGGAGCCAGTGCACACCAGGTAGTCCTAAAGCTTTACTTTTGTGCCCAGTCTCCTGCGGAGCCGCTATTCCCCATGGTCCTTACGGAGTTCCCAGCATCCACTAGGATGTCAGAGAAACAGGGTTATCATTTGATGCATCTGAAGATGCGATCCCGACCACTTATCCAAGAGGTCCCACTGGAAGGTCCTCGCATGGAACCTGCCGAATGGAATTGCTTCGTATGAAGCCACCATTTTTCCCAGGACTCGTGTGCAACGATGCACCGATACCCGTTTTGGTTTTAGGAGGTCTCTGACTAGAGATGACAGCTCCTTGGCTTTCTCCTGCGGGAGAAACACTTTTTTCAGTTCTGTGTCCAAAATCATCCCCAGGAACAGTAAGCGAGTGGAAGGAACCAGCTGTGACTTTGGAATGTTCAGAATCCAGCCATGCTGTTGTAGCACCTCCTGAGATAGTGCTACTCTGACCAGTAACTGCTCCCTGGACCTCGCCTTTATAAGGAGATCGTCCAAGTATGGGATAATTAAAACTCCCTTTTTTCGAAGGAGTATCATCATTTCTGCCATTACCTTGGTAAACACCCTCGGTGCCGTGGACAGTCCAAACGGTAGTGTCTGGAATTGGTAATGGCAATCCTGTACCACAAATCTGAGGTACTCCTGGTGAGGAAGGTAAATAGGGACATGTAGGTAAGCATCCTTGATGTCCAGGGATACCATGTAATCCCCCTCGTCCAGGCTTGCAATAACCGCCCTGAGCGATTCCATCTTGAACTTGAATTTTGTTATGTAAGTGTTCAAGGATTTCAAATTTAAAATGGGTCTCACCGAACAGTCTGGTTTCGGTACCACAAACAGTGTGGAATAGTAGCCCCGGCCTTGTTGAAGTAGGGGTACCTTGACTATCACCTGCTGGGAAAACAGCTTGTGAATGGCCTCTAGCACAGCCTCCCTGCCCGATGGAGTCGTCGGTAAGGCTGATTTGAGGAAACGGCGGGGGGGCGGCGCCTCGAATTCCAGCTTGTACCCCTGAGATACTACTTGAAGGATCCAGGGATCCACCCGTGAGCGAGCCCACTGATCGCTGAAATTTTTGAGGCGGCCCCCCACCGTACCTGGCTCCGCCTGTGGAGCCCCACCGTCATGCGGCTGATTTGGAAGAAGCGGGGGGAGGACTTTTGGTCCTGGGAACCGGCTGTGTGTTGCAGCTTTTTCCCCCCTTCCTCTGCCTCTAGACAGAAAGGACCCGCCTTTTCCGCGCCTGTTTTTCTGGGGTCGAAAGGACTGTACTTGGTAATACGGTGCTTTCTTAGGCTGTGAGGGGACATGGGGCAAAAATGCAGACTTCCCAGCCGTTGCTGTGGAAACAAGGTCTGAGAGACCGTCCCCAAATAACTCCTCACCCTTATAAGGCAAAACTTCCATGTGCCTTTTAGAATCTGCATCTCCTGTCCACTGCCGAGTCCATAAGCCTCTCCTAGCAGAGATGGACAAAGCACTTATTCTAGATGCCAGCCGGCAGATCTCCCTCTGTGCATCTCTCATGTATAAGACCGAGTCTTTTATATGCTCTATGGTTAGCAATATAGTGTCTCTGTCTAGGGTGTCAATATTTTCCGACAGGGAATCTGACCAAGCAGCAGCAGCACTGCACATCCAGGCTGAGGCAATAGCTGGTCTCAGTATAACACCAGTGTGTGTGTAAATAGATTTTAGGATAGCCTCCTGCTTTCTATCAGCAGGTTCCTTTAGGGCGGCCGTATCCGGAGACGGTAGTGCCACCTTTTTAGACAAACGTGTGAGCGCTTTATCCACCCTAGGGGGAGTTTCCCAACGTGACCTATCCTCTGACGAGAAAGGGAACGCCATTAGTAATTTTTTTGAAATCACCAATTTTTTATCGGGTAAAGCCCACGCTTCTTCACACACCTCATTCAATTCCTCAGATGGGGGAAAAACTATAGGTAGTTTTTTCTCCCCAAACAGAATACCCTTCTTTGAGGTACCCGGGTTTATATCAGTAAGGTGTAATACCTCTTTCATTGCCTCAATCATGCCACAAATGGCCCTAGTGGACATTAAATTTGACTCATCGTCGTCGACACTTGCATCAGTATCCGTGTCGACATCTGTGTCTGCCATCTGAGGTAGTGGTCGTTTCAGGGCCCCTGACGGCCTTTGAATCGTCTGGGCAGGCACGAGCTGAGAAGCCGGCTGTCCCGCATTTGGCATGTCGTCAAATTTTTTATGTAAGGAGTCGACACTTGCAGGTAATTCCTTCCATAAATCCATCCACTCAGGTGTCTGCCCCGCAGGGGGTGACATCACATTAATAGGCATCTGCTCCGCCTCCACATAAGTCTCCTCATCAAACATGTCGACACAGCCGTACCGACACACCGCACACACACAGGGAATGCTCTTACAAGGAGACAGGACCCCACAAAAGCCCTTTGGGGAGACAGAGAGAAAGTATGCCAGCACACACCAGAGCGCTATAATAATACAGGAACTAACTGAATTATGACCCTTTATAGCTGCTTATTATATTAAACTGCGCCCAAATTTAGTGCCCCCTCTCTTTTTTACCCTTTCTGTAGTGTAGACTGCAGGGGAGAGTCAGGGAGCTTCCTTCCAGCGGAACTGTGAGGGAATAATGGCGCCGCCCCTTTTTCGGCAGCCTTTCTCCCGCTTTTTTCTGTAATTCTGGCAGGGGTAATTACCACATATATAGCCTCTGGGACTATATATTGTGGTTATTTTTGCCAGCCAAGGTGATATTATTGCTGCTCAGGGCGCCCCCCACCCAGCGCCCTGCACCCTCAGTGACCGGAGTGTGAAGTGTGTATGAGGAGCAATGGCGCACAGCTGCAGTGCTGTGCGCTACCTTGGTGAAGACTGATGTCTTCTGCCGCCGATTTTCCGGACCATCTTCATGCTTCTGGCTCTGTAAGGGGGACGTCGGCGCGGCTCCGGGAACGAACTCCAAGGACGAGTCCTGCGGTCGATCCCTCTGGAGCTAATGGTGTCCAGGAGCCTAAGAAGCCCAAGCTAGCTGCAAGCAGGTAGGTTCGCTTCTTCTCCCCTTAGTCCCACGATGCAGTGAGCCTGTTGCCAGCAGGTCTCACTGTAAAATAAAAAACCTAATTTTAAACTTTCTTTCTAGCAGCTCAGGAGAGCTCCTAGTGTGCAACCAGCTCGGGCCGGGCACAGAAATCTAACTGAGGTCTGGAGGAGGGGCATAGAGGGAGGAGCCAGTGCACACCAGATAGTACCAAATCTTTCTTATAGAGTGCCCAGTCTCCTGCGGAGCCAGTCTATTCCCCATGGTCCTTACGGAGTCCCCAGCATCCACTAGGACGTTAGAGAAATAATAATATTAAAACAGAACTTCTGCAGCAAATGTGACTGCAGAATGCAATATTCATCATGAGGACCTAGTTTCCACAAAAATAGTTCAACGGCAGCTTCACAAACCAACAAGGTAGAGCTACTTTCACACCAGCACCTCTGAACACAGGTTTTTGGCACATGAACACGCATAACCCGCGTTCATGTGCCGTGTGGAAGGGTGCCGGAGTGGAAAAACCAGGTCGAGTGACCCGGTATTTCAACCCTTGTGTTCAACCTGGCTCACTGTGCGGTGTGAACGGGTAGCACTTGGAGATGTGATCTCCAAGCACCGCCCCTGCTGACATCAGCAACCCGGCAATATGCCAGGCTGCTGACTGCGGTGTAAAAGGCGCCTGAGCCGGGTCGCACCCTGGGAGCTCCCGTGTCAGGCTCCCGGGTGCGACCTGCCTCAGGCGGTGTGAAATGGGTATAACAAAAATAAGATTTTAAACCTACCGGTAAATCTTTTTCTCCTAGTCCGTAGAGGATGCTGGGGACTCCGTAAGGACCATGGGGATAGACGGGCTCCGCAGGAGACATGGGCACTAAAAAAGAACTTTAGGTATGGGTGTGCACTGGCTCCTCCCTCTATGCCCCTCCTCCAGACCTCAGTTAGAGAAACTGTGCCCAGAGGAGACGGACAGTACGAGGAAAGGATTTTTGTTAATCCAAGGGCAAGATTCATACCAGCCCACACCATTCACACCGTATAACTCGGGTAATACGAACCAGTTAACAGCATGAAAGAACACAGCCTCAGTCAGAGACTGAACAAAACTGTAACATAACCCTTATGTAAGCAATAACTATATACAAGTCTTGCAGAAGCAGTCCGCACTGGGACGGGCGCCCAGCATCCTCTACGGACTAGGAGAAAAAGATTTACCGGTAGGTTTAAAGTCTTATTTTCTCTTACGTCCTAGAGGATGCTGGGGACTCCGTAAGGACCATGGGGATTATACCGAAGCTCCCAAACGGGCGGGAGAGTGCGGATGACTCTGCAGCACCGATTGAGCAAACATGAGGTCCTCCTCAGCCAGGGTATCAAACTTGTAAAACTTTGCAAAGGTGTTTGAACCCGACCAGGTAGCTGCTCGGCACAACTGTAATGCCGAGACGCCTCGGGCAGCCGCCCAAGAAGAGCCCACCTTCCTAATGGAATGGGCCTTAACCGATTTTGGTAACGGCAATCCAGCCGTAGAATGAGCCTGCTGAATTGTGTTACAGATCCAGCGAGCAATAGACTGCTTAGAAGCAGGAGCGCCAACCTTGTTGGCTGCATACAGGACAAACAGTGCCTCCGTTTTTATGAACCGAGCCGTTCTGGCCACGTAAATTTGCAAAGCCCTGACTACATCAAGGGACTCGGAATCCTCCAAGTCTCATGTAGCCACAGGCACCATAATAGGTTGGTTCATATGAAAAGATGAAACCACTTTTGGCAAGAATTGAGGACGAGTCCGCAATTCTGCTCTATCCACATGGAAAACCAGATAGGGGCTTTTGTGAGACAAAGCCGCCAACTCAGACACTCGCCTAGCCGAAGCCAAGGCTAACAACATAACCACTTTCCTAGTGAGATACTTTAATTCCACCGTTTTAAGTGGTTCAAACCAGTGGGACTTAAGGAAACTCAACACCACGTTAAGGTCCCAAGGCGCCACCGGAGGTACAAAAGGAGGCTGAATATGCAGCACTCCCTTCACAAAAGTCTGTACTTCTGGTAGAGAAGCCAATTCCTTCTGAAAGAAAATGGATAGGGCCAAAATCTGAACCTTAATGGAGCCTAATTTTAGGCCCAAATTCCCTCCAGTTTGTAGGAAGTGAAGGAAACGGCCCAGATGGAATTCTTCCGTAGGGTCCTTCCTTGCCTCACACCAAGAAACATACTTCCGCCATATACGGTGGTAATGTTTAGCTGTCACGTCCTTCCTAGCCTTTATCAGAGTAGGAATGACCTCATCCGGAATACCCTTTTCCGCTAGGATCCGGCGTTCAACCGCCATGCCGTCAAACGCAGCCGCGGTAAGTCTTGGAACAGACGGGGCCCCTGTTGCAACAGGTCCTGTCTTAGCGGAAGGGGCCACGGATCTTCTGTGAGCATTTCCTGCAGATCCGGATACCAGGCCCTTCGCGGCCAGTCTGGAACAATGAGAATTGTCTGTACTCCTCTTTTTCTTATGATTCTCAACACCTTGGGGATGAGAGGAAGAGGAGGAAACACATAGACCGACTGGAACACCCACGGTGTCACAAGGGCGTCCACTGCCACCGCCTGAGGGTCTCTTGACCTGGCGCAATACCTCTGTAGTTTTTTGTTGATGCGGGACACCATCATGTCTATTTGGGGCAGTCCCCACCAACTTGCAATCTGTGCGAAGACTTCCTGATGAAGTCCCCACTGTCCTGGATGTAGATCGTGTCTGCTGAGGAAGTCTGCTTCCCAGTTGTCCACCCCCGGAATGAACACTGCTGACAGTGCGCTGACATGATTTTCCGCCCAGCGAAGAATCCTGGTGGCTTCCGTCATTGCCACTCTACTCTGTGTGCCGCCTTGGCGGTTTACATGAGCCACTGCGGTGATGTTGTCTGACTGAATCAGAACCGGTAGATCGTGAAGCAAAGTCTCCGCTTGACGAAGGGAGTTGTATATGGCCCTCAGCTCCAGGACGTTGATGTGAAGACAAGTCTCCTGGCTTGACCAAAGACCTTGGAAGTTTCTTCCCTGTGTGACTGCTCCCCAACCTCGGAAGCTCGCGTCCGTGGTTACCAGAATCCAATCCTGAATGCCGAACCTGCGACCCTCCAGAAGGTGAGCACTCTGCAGCCACCACAGGATAGATACCCTGGCCCTGGGGGACAGGGTGATCAACTGATGAATCTGTAGATGTGACCCGGACCACTTGTCCAGTAGGTCCCATTGGAAAGTCCTCGCATGGAACCTGCCGAAGGGAATGGCCTCGTAAGATGCCACCATCTTTCCCAGGACTTGAGTGCAGTGATGCACTGACACCTGTTTTGGCTTCAATAGGTCCCTGAACAGTCATGAGTTCCTGGGCCTTTTCTATCGGCAGATATACCCTTTTCTGGTCCGTATCCAGAATCATGCCTAAGAAGGTCAAACGAGTCGTAGGAACCAACTGTGACTTTGGGATATTGAGAATCCAGCCGTGTTGCTGCAACACCTTCATTGAAAGTGACACGCTGTTCAGCAACTGCTCTCGTGATCTCGCTTTTATGAGGAGATCGTCCAAGTACGGGATAATTGCGACACCCTGCTTGCGCAGGAGCAAAATCATCTCCGCCATTACTTTGGTGAAAATCCTTGGGGCCGTGGAAAGCCCAAATGGCAACGTCTGAAATTGGTAATGACACTCCTGTACCGCAAATCTCAGGTACGCCTGATGAGGTGGATAAATGGGAACATGAAGGTATGCATCCTTTATGTCCAGTGATACCATAAAATCCCCCCCTTCTAGGCTGGCGATTCCATCTTGAACTTGAACCTTTTCAAGTATAGGTTCAATGATTTTAAATTTAGAATGGGTCTGACCGAACCGTCCGATTTCGGGACCACAAACAGGGTTGAGTAATACCCCTTCCCTTGTTGAAGCAGGGGAACTTTGACCACCACCTGTTGAAGACACAATTTGTGAATCGCATTTAAAACTATCTCCCTTTCTGGGGGAGAAGCTGGCAGGGCCGATTTGAAAAACCGGCGAGGAGGCACCTCTTTGAATTCCAGCTTGTACCCCTGGGAAACAATTTCTATTGCCCAGGGATCCACCTGTGAGTGGACCCAGATGTGGATGAAAAGTCGAAGATGTGCCCCCACTTGGGCGGACTCCCTCAGCGGAGCCCCAGCGTCATGCGGTGGATTTTGTAGAGGCCAGGGAGGACTTCTGCTCCTGGGAGCTAGCAGTGGTAGGCAGCTTTTTCCCTCTGCCCTTACCTCTGGCAAGAAAGGACGATCCTCGTACTGTCTTGTTTCTATTTGACCGAAAGGACTGTATCTGATAATGTGGCACTTTTAGGCTGTGAGGGAATATAAGGCAAAAAATTTGATTTGTATACTTAATGTTCTATAGAAAACATTTAAGGAGCGCTAATATCCAATAAAAAAACTTTTAATATTAGAGATAGTGGAAAACCACTTATAATGATTAGTTTAGGAGTTAAAAACATAAGCAGTGCAAATGCATATACATGTATAAGAAATCACATTCACAGTAAAAATAAATTTAAATTAACTGCAGTTGGCCTTTGTGCCAATTATTTAGGTATTTCAGTCCACAGTCATAGATAGGGCTGGTGGCATCCGTACTGATACAGGGGTAAGTAAATTGACTCCACAAGATAATTAGGATTTACTAATGGATTTATGCAAAGGGGTTGTATATATGCTGTTGCTCACCCCTGGCATTAGGATCCGGTTTCTCGCTCGTTATTGTAGACGCTGATTCCCGTCAATAGCAAGTAGCTGAGGTGATTCTCGGCAGCCGACAGCGTCTGTAACGGGTTACCCGGCAAGGGAATACCCGAGATGAGGCAGCACCTCAGCAGAACGGGGCTTTTCCAAGCACAGCAACAAGAGTTGAGCAGGAATGGATCCAATAAACGTGGAGAGAGACCGTACTAATCCCTTAGTAACAGTAACCCCGATATCGTGGGCGGAGAAACGCGTAGAGGGTCATTCTAACTGCTTGTCCACTGCTGGAGACTTCCACGGATCATCCGCTACTGTTACTAAGGGATTAGTACGGTCTCTCTCCATCACGTTTATTGGATCCATTCCTGCTCAACTCTTGTTGCTGTGCTTGGAAAAGCCCCGTTCTGCTGAGGTGCTGCCTCATCTCGGGTATTCCCTTGCCGGGTAACCCGTTACAGACGCTGTCGGCTGCCGAGAATCACCTCCGCTACTTGCTATTGACGGGAATCAGCGTCTACAATAACGAGCGAGAAACCGGATCCTAATGCCAGGGGTGAGCAACAGCATACTACAAATATAACAAACCCTTTGCATAAATCCATTAGTAAATCCTAATTATCTTGTGGAGTCAATTTACTTACCCCTGTATCAGTACGGATGCCACCAGCCCTATCTATGACTGTGGACTGAAATACCTAAATAATTGGCACAAAGGCCAACTGCAGTTAATTTAAATTTATTTTTACTGTGAATGTGATTTCTTATACATGTATATGCATTTGCACTGCTTATGTTTTTAACTCATAAACTAATCATTATAAGTGGTTTTCCACTATCTCTAATATTAAAAGTTTTTTATTGGATATTAGCGCTCCTTAAATGTTTTCTATAGAACATTAAGTATACATTTTTGTCTTTGGCATCCAGTTGCCCTGTAGGAGCTGCTATTATATTAATCATTATATATCAGGTGTTTTCTTTAATTAATTTATTAGCGCCCGATGTAACGGGACAGCCATTGCCCGTGTTTTTTCTGAAAAAATTTGATTTACCTGCCGTAGCTGTGGAGACCAGGTCCGAGAGACCTTCCCCAAACAATTCCTCACCCCTGTAAGGTAAAACCTCCATATGCCTCTTTGAGTCGGCATCACCTGTCCATTGCCGGGTCCATAGGACTCGTCTAGCAGAAATCGCCATAGCATTGACTCTAGAACCCAGTAGGCCAATGTCTCTTTGAGCATCTCTTATATATAAGACAGCATCTTTAATATGACCCAGGATCAATAACATGGTATCCTTATCCAGGGTATCAATTTCCGCCGATAAGGTATCTGTCCACGCTATTACAGCGCTACAAACCCAAGCCGACGCTATCACTGGTCTGAGTAAGGTACCAGAATGCGTGTAAACGGACTTCAAGGTAGTCTCCTGCTTGCGATCAGCAGGATCCCTGAGGGTAGCCGTATCTTGGGATGGCAGCACTACCTTTTTGGACATGCGTGTCAACGCTTTGTCCACCCTTGGGGCGGATTCCCACCGTATCCTGTCCTTATTCGGGAAAGGATGCGCCATAAGAATCCTTTTGGGAATCTGCAGTTTTTTGTCTGGAGATTCCCAAGCCTTTTCAAAGAACTTGTTCAGCTCATGAGATGGGGCGAAAGGTTACCTCAGGTTTCTTTTCTTTATACATGTGAACCCTCGTGTCAGGGACAGGGGGGTCCTTTGTGATATGCAAAACATCTTTTATTGCAATAATCATATATTGAATATTTTTAGCCAATTTTGGCTGTAACTTTGCATCATCGTAGTCGACACTGGAGTCGGAATCCGTGTCGGTATCCGTGTCTACTATTTGGGATAGTGGGCGCTTTTGAGACCCCGAAGGTCCCTGTGACATAGGAGCAGGCAGGGCTTGACACCCTGTACATCCCCTGGACTCAGCTTTGTCCAACCTTTTGTGCAATAAATTCACATTAGCACTTAAAACATTCCACATACCCAACCAGTTAGGTGTCGGTGTTGCCGACGGAGACACCACAGTCATTTGCTCCACCTCCTCCCTAGGAGAGCCTTCTACCTCAGACATGCCGACACACCACACACACAGGGAATCCTCTTATCTGAAGACAGTTCCCCCTTAAGGCCCTTTGGAGAGACAGAGAGAGAGAGAGAGAGAGAGAGAGAGTATGCCAGCACTAATGACCCAGGGAAAAAACACAATATGTTTACACAGATAGCGCTGTTATCATCTATTTTGCACCAAATGATGTGCCCCCCCCCCTTCTTAAAAACCCTCTTTCACGGTGGTAAGCAAGGGAGAGTCCGGGGAGCTTCTTCTCAGCGGTGTGCTGTGGAGAAAATGGCGCTGGTGAGTGCTGAGGAACAAGCTCCGACCCCTCAGCGGCGGGCTTCGGCCCCGCTGAAAAATTAGAAAAAAAAAAAAAAAAAAAAACTGGCGGGGGTCTCATATATACAGTGCCTAGCCTGTATATCACTATTTAAGCCAGATTTGGAGGTCCTTATTGCTGCCCAGGGCGCCCCCCCTGCGCCCTTACAGTGACTGCCGTGTGTGTGCTGTGTGGGAGATCTGAAGTCTTCTGCCGCCTCTGAAGTCTTCTTTCTTCACATACTCTCCCGGCTTCTATCTTCCGGCTCTGCGAGGAGGACGGCGGCGCGGTTCTGGGACGAACGGCGAGGGTGAGACCTGCGTTCTGTTCCCTCTGGAGCCAATGGTGTCCAGTAGCCTAAGAAACAGAGCCTAACATTAAAGTAGGTCTGTTTCTGTCCCCTCAGTCCCTCGATGCAGGGAGTCTGTTGCCAGCAGGCTCCCTGAAAATAAAAAACCTAACAAAATACTTTCTTTTCAGGAAACTCAGGAGAGCTCCCTGTAATGTACCCAGTCTCCTCTGGGCACAGTAATAAACTGAGGTCTGGAGGAGGGGCATAGAGGGAGGAGCCAGTGCACACCCATACCTAAAGTTCTGTTTTAGTGCCCATGTCTCCTGCGGAGCCCGTCTATCCCCATGGTCCTTACGAAGTCCCCAGCATCCTCTAGGACATAAGAGAAACTATGATTAATGACAATGCTGAAGATGGGACACAATGTTTCAGCATTATAAAACTTGAACATCTGATGCCTGGAAACAGATAATGTGCTCCGATGAGTCATCCTTCACTCCGTTTTCTACATTGATCCAGGCATATGCATGAAGAATACCCAAGGAAGCCTATATTCTGAATACCTGGCACAAACTGTGAAACATGGAAGTGGCTCTGTACGGTTCGACCAGCAATACCTAAAGTATGTGGTGTTGGTTCTTTAATTACTATCAAGGGCGGAATTACTGCCAGGAACTAAGTGGTTATTTCAAACAACCAGTTGCATCTCAAGGTCCAAACGCTGCTTCCCAACAGTAAAGCAACTTTTCAAGATGACAATGCCCTCCGTACACACAGGCAGGAGTGTTCAATCTCTGCTTCAATATTATAAAACTGAACTTTTGGCCAGCACACTTACTTAAAGATCATTGAACCACTGTAGTCAGTATTAGAGCAGAGCAAGAAGTAGGGAAGCCAAACCCAGGCCATTTTTTCAATCCCGGGTATAAGGATTGAAAAAATGGGCAATCCTGGGATTCCAGGTTTTGGCTTTTAACTATGTGGCCGCCCCCTCGCCCTGTACAATAACTAACCAGATACCGCGGGCGGGAAACTGCACAGCCTCTCCCCCCCCCCCCCCCTCCCATGCGGCGGCGGCACAGCGTGACCTCACCGGAAGAAGGAAGCCGGGCAGCGTCTGAGCGTCCTGCGGACGCTCAATGCTGATCCCTCAATCCCAGTGATTGGACCTTCCAACCTCAGGATTGAATCCTAGACATTTTTTGCCCTAAATCCCGGTATACCGCGATTGGCCACCCTAGCGAGAAGTAAAACCCCTCCTCCATCACCTCTCAAGTAACTTGTAGAGGTTATACATTCCACTACATACTATTCAGAATTTGCAGGAGTATACTCCATAGGTTATGGTATAGTAATAAGTAGACAGTCAAGAGAATGACAGTGTCTAGGTCTTCACCAAATGGTCGACATGCACAACTTCAACACAGTCAAAAGGTAGACATGAAAATGGTCTACATCAGAAGTTTTCCCTTCCAGCATGTGGAACCCCAATTATGGTACCACGTCTCCTCGCTCCGCTACACTCGGAACAGGTTACTATTCCCAATCGTAGCCCATGTGGATGGTAAATTATGAAAGATTTAAAAAAAATTAAATAAGTTAAAAAAATAAAAATCACGTTGACCATTTGCTATGGACCTCTTGACTGTGAACCTTTTAACAGTCGCCCTATCATTTGGATACTTATTCCATAAACTGTATTAAAGGCAAACGGTGGTCTAACTCTGTATTAATAAAGAAATGTGAAAAAAAAAATATATATAATTATATACATACACATTTTTTTTAAAATCCTGTGACAGCTGTATCTCTAGCCAGTACATGCATATAATCATATGTAATTTCCTGTACATGCAAAATTTTGATTTTAAATAGAAATGAAACCAGGATACATGGCTGGCACTATACTTCCTGTGAGAAGAATCTGTTCTAGCTAACAAAGCCAAGTTTTAAAGCACACCTAGTAATCAAAACATTACGCTTATAACTAAACTAAAATTATATTTACCTGATAGTGTCTAAATATCAATTCTGGGTTAAAGTATAGCTGAAATGGTGTTATGAGTTCTAATTGCTGAAAGAGAAAGAAAGAAAAAAAAGCAAATAGTTTTAGTACAATTTAGCAAAACAAAAAACACTGCACATAACAGCATGGAATGTGTTAGCAGACTTCTCTTTTCTACTGTAAAAACCCAAAACATAATGGAAAATGTAATGGCTGCACTTAGAGCATTTGTTTCCCTAGAAATGTGTGGATAAGGATGCCAAATCAAGCAGTTTTAAATTAATGTATTAAGACAATGCTTTTTGCACGTGAAAATAATCAGCATAATCAAATTTACAATTGAAAAAAACAAACCATCGATCTGTGTTTAAATCAGATGACAGTAGGGCCAGAGGCAGACAGAAGCCTGCATGCCATATTCCTCGAAGACAGATTCTTCAATTAGAAAGAGGGTGTACAACAGGAATTCATGTAGAGAATCTGAGAAAAACAGAGCCTTTAAACTTAAATGACACATTTAGGGCTCAATCCAGTTCAACTGCGGGTTAATTTGCGACGTGAGTGAAAGCGGCTGTATGTCACACTTACGACACTGCTGGATTCATTTTTGCTCACCACCCATAGGGCTGTGTATAAAAATCCACAAGTCAATGGTAAGGTTGGGCCAAGTTAGCTACAACTTTCAATTTTGACTCCAAAAATGTCTATCCTTAAGCTAGGAACACAACTGACAAATAAAAGGAACAATCCACAAAGTCTTTCACTGACAGCTAATACAATCCAGAGAAAATCTGAGCTCCTCTATACACATACTGCACAATTATCGCTCCCATTTGAACAACACATTTTCAAAGTTGTTTGTACATCCAATTTTTCTGACAAGGTTTGTATCTGCTGTAATGTGGTGCAGCATTTCCTTTGTCGGGAGCCGATGTGACAGGCTTGTGAATGTCAGTCAGGTCCATGTGCTATGCAATGGTGAGAGCAGAACGACGGGCAATCAGACCGATGGTTGGGATGATTTCCCTTCGTCCCGAACCATCCCCGATTGACTGTACACATAAGCCGATGTTTTTCTGACCTTCATTAATATGCACAGAGCCACATGTGCTTTGTACGGTTGGCTGTGCAGCACGGCCAACCGGAAGATGTTGTATGTGACCTATGGGAGCACGCAATTGAGCAAACACAATTTCTCTAACGTCCTAGTGGATGCAGATATCCTAGTGCAGATATTGGCTTGATGTGTACCCACCCAAAATAGTCAGATCAACCTGCTGATCAGCCCAATTATTGCAGTGTGCATCTAGCATTAGACTAAACCAAACTATATATACACACTAGACAGTAAAAGCTAGATAGAGAAGATACAAAATAACAAAATAAAAATCAAAAATACTGTAGAAATTGAATCTGTTAATAGTACTTTCTTGCAAGATTTTATGCCGGTTGCTGATATATGTAGAGATAGCCACAGTAAGAAGTCAGCAAGGACGTGTCACATACATTCTTCAGGAACATACATAAAACTTTAGCAACAACTAGTGAGTAGATGGTAGCGCAGCCTCCTCATTAGCACACAGGACTATCCTCAGCACTGTACAGCATAGAGGGACGCTGTACAATACAGTACCCTCATATACTGCCCTCTGCGCTGAGTGACGTGTCCCTGTGGCCAGGGGAGCAGTGCAATATAACACCGGCTGAGGACAACACCATTACCGAGAGACCATGGTGCATGTGGAGGCGGGGGTGGCTGGCTTTATGGACGCTAATAGCTGGGTAATCAGCCACCCAGGACTCGACTGACACTCGGACGGGTGACAGCTCGGTACAGCCCCGGCGACCACCGGTGTGCCAGGAGGTGGGCGGAGATTGGCCCTTACCACTACAGCGGTAGTGAGCACGCAGGCCGTGGTGTAGGAGCGGGTCACCGGGGGAATCTGCATGTACTCCTGCCGGAAGGTCTGGTACGCCATCTTGCTGCTGCCTCCAACCTCTCGCCCGCTCTCATCTCCGCCTCGGCCAGAATTCTCACATCGATCATACGGACACATTCAAATGCCAGTACACCGCTTGGCCAATGAGCGCCCGACTGCTCTTACTCCTGTCTTCTTATTGGTCATCCGCACTGTCTCTCCCACCTCCCACGTGTTCGATGTCACGTCTGCCTGCCATTGGTACGCGTGGCGTCTGCTAGTGAGTCCTGATTGGTGAGAGAATAACTTTCTAGTAGTAAGAACTGACGCCTGCTATATATTCCCGGATATGGCTGTGCCTGTGGCTTTTATTAATACGGATTACACGGTGAGGGGCGGGCCTCGCCCCAAGTCACATGATGCACAAAAATCACTCAGCATTAGGGTTGTGATAGAAAACGAACAAAATGTGGAGGCAAAAGTAATATGAAGTATGTCAGATATCTGTGATTGGTAACGTGTCAGCAAGAAGGGAATTTCGGCGCTGTTCCTAAAAATGAACCGATGAGTTTCCCGAAACAATCATGGCCGTTTCTGATCTTCCTGGTCTCGCGAGACAGTCACAGGATGCACTGTTACAAGTGACTGGTGAGAGGGGTGTGACCGTATGAGAAGGTAGCGTCCAGTTTTGTGAGAGTGCCGGGCGCGGTTGCTGGTTTGTGTTGGAGACTTGGCGGGAAGGGAGACAGCATCTCTGTGAGCGGTGTCTGCGGGTCATGCAACAGAAGGTAACCCTGCCGGGCCCCGCGTCCTGCTATGCTGTGTGGGCGGCTGGGGGCTATGTATATGCTGCACTCATACGTGTGATCGGGTCGCCCTTCCTTGACAGGGCATAATGGCATCTGCCCTGATGTTGAGGCTGTAAGTAGCTGGACATTGCCATATCTGTAGGAGACACCAGTTCCACACATAGTGCTCCCGTATGAGGAGAGATGGAATCTGCTGTGTGATGATTTTATTGTTGTAGTATCTTGTAGAGTTCTTGTAGTCCCGGTCCAAAATGTTTGCATAGCTAGATGTGTGAATGGATAACAACCATCGATGGTTAACCCACTGATTGCTATCTCTAGATGGAGGACAAATGAGCATAGTTCATATTTTGTGTTTCCATTGGAAATAAGGGGTACACATTTAAGTTACCTTTTTGGCTACTGAAAGTCCTGCTGATGCAAAACGTAAAAATGTTAATTGCAATAAAAATGGAGACAGAACCAAATATAACCACACTATGTCATCATTCAGTGTTACAAAACTTCTAATAACATGGTGAAATATTTGAATATGCATAATGTACATAAGCTCACATGTAGAATAGATAGTGTAGGTATAGAGAGTACATTAACATTATCACCACATATTCCAATTCCTGCAGCCAGAGACCACCTCGGTAGACACTGGGACTCCTCCTTGCTGGTATCATTGGCTTAAGCCTCACGTAAGACTTCAGTTTGGAGCGGTTCTCACGCAGTTTATTGCTTTGTGCTGGATGGTTACTTTTAAAGGAACTGTGATACAAAATAACTATATGGATATTTAATCAGTGTACGGGTTCTAACTAGCAGCTGACAGTGGTTACGCATTGACTAATATTCACGGACTGAGCTATTTCCTTACATAATAGTATATACCCTTCTGTGCACAGATTATGCTTAAGTCCACCTCCGTTTAGTATAATATATACTTGTTATTCTTATTCAAAGATTTTTATTATATTAATAAGACCAGTCTTGCTTTAAAAAAATTGTGATTTATTGTGTATGAATACATTTTATTATACTTATAAAATATAAGATCTGATGTATTGAATTTTTCAGCCGTATCATATATCTAGTATAGCGCAAGAGGGTATTAGTTATAGGCCCTACACACTGGCCGATTTGTTTGAAAGATATGAACGATCTCGTTCATAAATGAACGAGAACTCGTTCATATCTTTCAGTGTGGAGGCTCCAGCGATGAACGATGCGCGGCCCCGCGCTCGTTCATCGCTGGTCCCCCGTCGGCTGTGCATGCAGGCAAATATGGACAATCTCGTCCATATTTGCATGCACTTCAATGGAGCCGCGTGACGGGGGGAGTGAAGAAACTTCACTGCCCCCCCGCCGCCAGGTCGCTCGTCGGCCGTATCCGCCGTCGGGCAGCTCGGCGGTGGATCGGCCAGTGTGTAGGGCCCTTTAGAGTTCAGTGCTGATTGGTTGCCATGTGCAAATTCTCCACCGGCTCTCTTCTCCACACTTTTTACTGCTTCTTGAATAGATCCCCCTGTCTCTAACAGTCATTTAGTCAAACATCCTTTCTCCTCTCACATCCCTAGAGGTATATTTATTAAACTGCTGGTTTTTAGAAGTGGAGATGTGGCCATAGCAACCAATCATATTCTACTTTACATTTACCTAGCTCCTTCTAGAAGGTAAT
Source organism: Pseudophryne corroboree (assembly GCF_028390025.1). Lineage (NCBI taxonomy): Eukaryota > Metazoa > Chordata > Amphibia > Anura > Myobatrachidae > Pseudophryne > Pseudophryne corroboree. The sequence continues at coordinate 445,693,885 of NC_086445.1, forward strand.
AGCTAGAACCTGATTGCTATGGGTAACATCTCCACTATTAAAAATACTTCAGCACTTTAGTAAACATACCCCCTAGAATATAATTTGTCTCCTAAGTCAATGAAAGCAATATTTAAATAGGGTATGGACAGCGTGAGCACACTAGAAGATGAGAAGCAGGCTACACCACTGTAGGTTGTTCCTCCTAAATTGTAACCAGCACTTTTAACTGATATTGGTCTCCCCAATATGGTGTCCTTCCCTAGTTTTTAGGGTTATCAGCACCAGAGCCATAGAGGGAAGACCTGCATTGTGTGGACTCCATGGGGTCAATTCTATTCGGCAACTAAAGAATAGCGCCGGGAATTAGCTCCCGACGCTATTCAATTCAGCTAAAGTTAAGTCGGCGATGTCCCGTTCTCGCCGACTTAACAGGTAGTTTTGTCGGGAGAACGGGCATTCTCCGACTTAACTACCCGGCGCGAGGCTGATTCCCGACAGAATCAGCCTCGCGCCGGCCGCGAGGCAGCACTTTTGTCGGGTTTATTCTCTCATCCCCCGGGGATGAGAGAAGAATTCCCGACAATTGCGGGCAACTAGTAGCAGAATTGAATAGCGTCGGGAGCTAATTCCCGGCGCTATTCTTTAGTTGCCGAATAGAATTGACCCCAATAAAGGGGTTTGAGATGGGGGGGAATGCAGCTAGCCCCCCTGCTCTTCTCTGTTCCTAAGGAATATCCAGTTTTATTCCTAATAGCACTATGGATATTATCTTGGTGGGTACAGTGTTAACGGTTGTAAAAATAATTGGAATAAATGCTTTCTGTCCTCCTACAGTTTCAAACATGGCCTGGTGCCCAAAATAGCTACCAGGCCCAGGGCATGCCAACACTTTGAGAACCATAATTAACAACATGCCCTGGCACCTATGTCTACTAGCACCAGTAGTTAGGTAAAAATATTTGGATAAATAAAAACGAAAAGGCGTCACAGTGCTGTTTTCCAGTTTGTTTGTTTGTTTTGTATTTAAAATAAATATATTCGGTATATCATTGCTTTGGTTCATTGAATCACAAGATGATGATGATAATAATACACAGTTTATTCCCCCCCCCCCCCCCACCCACCCACCCTGGGTCTAATACTGGGGCCATCGGTGTGTGAGCATCTCCTACCCCCCCTGGAACGGGTTTGAGCCTACTGCCGCTGTCTACGGAGGTCCTGGAGCCCTGTGAGCATGTGGGCCCTGATCTATGCTGGGCTGGCGTGTGGGACTGCTGCCTCGTGCTCTATCCGGAAGTCCGGCTCCTGTTCCCTGCCGCCGCCCGCTGCGGCCAGCCAAGTACCTGGACGACGGGAGCGCCGGGCTCTCCTCTGCCGCTCCGTCAGCCTCCTGCAGTATCCGGGAGGAGTCCTGTGTGGGGCTCCCTGCAACGCTCTGTTTGCCACGGACTCGCGCTGCCCGGGAAACCGGAAGTGCGACTCCCGCTGTCCGCCGCTGCAGCCGGCCGGGGCTCTCATAAACGGTCCGCGGGACTGCACTGCCTGACCCCTCTAATCGTGGGTGAAGTCTGGAGGGGAGCGTGGCCACCCTGCATACTGCTGGATGCCTGCCTTAGCGGCCATTCTCTGGACCCCCTGCTGCTGTATGTCCCCATCCACACTGGGACCCCGGTACACGGGGTGCACATTCACTACTGTGGGGAAGATTAACACTTGGAGCCTCAACTGTGCTGGTTGGGTGGTAATTGGGCTGCATACACCCTTTCCCCCCTCCTCCTGTTTTAATCCTCTGGCTCGCTGACCCTGCCCTCATCATCTGTGGCGCGAGCTTCCCTGCTGTGCCTGGAGGTTACTGGCGGGGGACTGATCCTCTACGTCCCACGGCGTTGTTTGGGGGTGACAGTCCCTGCATCCCTGCTGCATTAGGCGGACACTTTGCATTATAACTGGAGACTTTGGCCCTGGTGTCTATCTATACATATCTATATACTCTCTCGCGCCCGCTGGAGGCTACCTCTTTTTCTCCCGAGAGTCATTATATTCTTGGCCCCGATTTAAGGTGTGTTTGCACTAGTTAATGGTGCTACGAAGTTTTGTTTATTTTTAGTTTTAGGTATTTGCACTCAGTTTTGGGATCCAAGTATGCTGCATGTTGGGGGTGGTATACAGGGAGGGGGGTGGGGGAAGGTTTTGGGTTGTATTTACCTTTTGTGTGGAAGTGTATGTTGTGAATGTACATGGTTTGATGCTGTACTATTTAAGCAATGGTGTCCGGTAACTGAATTTATGCATGGCGGAATTGGCTGGCCGCGGGGTGTTGCACTTATTATACTTTTGATGCACTATGGCTGGGCTTAAAGTGTTATCGTGGAATGTGAGAGGGCTCAATGATAAAGTTAAGAGGTCCCTGGTACTCCGACAGATTAAACATTATGCCGCTGATATTGTCTGCCTTATGGAAACGCACTTGGTGGGGAGTAAGATTCTCTCATTGAAGAGGCCCTGGGTGGGATGGGCGTACCACTCCATGCATACTTCTGCCTCTCGTGGAGTTTCAGTCCTTATTAGGCGGACCGTCCCCTTCGTGCTGGAGTCTATACAAACGGATCCCTGGGGGAGATGTGTTTTTGAAATGTAGATTATTTTATGTCCCTGTCCTCCTCCTAGCTGTTTATGTGCCCCCTCCCTACTCTCCTGATGATCTTAAGAAGGCTGCTGGGTTCATGGCCTCATCCCCCGGTATATCTGTTATTTGCCTCGGGGATTTCAATAATGTGCTAGATGCGGCGAAGGACATGGTTCCCAGGGTTGGTAGTATTAGATATGAGACTAGGGGTATATCAGATCACTCCCCTTTGACCTTTACTTTAGACTTTAACTGTTCTAGGGGCCAAGCTGTATGGAAATTTAATCCATTTTGGCTCGTTCACATGGGGGACGGCTATGACCTGGTGGCTGCATGGCGGGAATTCTTTGTACTGAACAGTGCCGAAAAAGCTATCTCTAATCTATGGGACACGTTTAAGGCCTTTATGCGGGGAAGTTTGATTAAACGGATGTCTAGTTTGAAGTCCTTCTATAGGCGACGGGAGGCTGAGCTGGAGGCCCAGAGTGTCGCTGCAGAATTACAATACTTACAAGATTCTTTGAACAGTTCTAAGCTAGCCTGGTTATCGGCTCAGAGGGAATGGAAAGATTACCTAATGGAAAAGACTCAGCATAGACTCCTTTTCTCGTCCCATACCTTTTACGCTACTGGTGATAGGCCGGGGACGTACCTGGCCTCTTTGGTCCGGGGTGATAAACCTACTAGTGTTGTGGTTGAGATTGTGAACTCTGATGGTGTTTCCCTGACTAAGACTCCACAAATGGCGGCTGAATTTGTATCCTATTATAGCCGCTTATATGAATCTAAACTGGATTGTACTTCGTCGCAACTGAACGATTATTTAGACAGTGTTTGTTTCCCCACCTTATCCAGTGAGGCTTGTGACCTTTTGGAGGCACCTATCTCATCCGATGAAATTATGGCCGCTATCAGGGCCTCCCCTAGTGGTAAAGCCTCGGGCTTGGATGGCATACCTTCTGAGGTCTATAAGCAACACCTGGATTTCTTTGTCCCTCGTCTACTTGAGTTGTATGGCCAAATCTTTGCACAGGAGTCTCTCCCCCCGTCTATGGCGGAGGCAGCGATTGTGGTTCTCCCTAAACCTGACAAAGATCTTAGGAAAGTTGAGTCCTATCGCCCTATATCCCTCTTACCCACTGATATTAACATTTTGGCTAAGGTGCTGGCTGGCAGATTAAATTCAGTTATTTCTCACATCATACACCCGGATCAGACGGGATTTATGCCCAATAAATCGACCTCTATTAACCTTAGACGTCTGTTTACTCACCTACAAATCCCCCGCAAGGACCCCTCCTCCTCCATAGTCGTTTCGTTGGATGCCGCTAAGGCTTTTGATTCTGTGGAGTGGGCTTATTTGTGGGAAGTTATGCGTAGATTTGGTATAGGCCCAAACTTTATTAAATATGTTCGATTGATGTATTCCTCTCCTTCGGCGAGGGTGGCGGTTAATGGTTTCGTATCTCACTCCTTTCCCCTAACTAGAGGTACGCGACAGGGTTGCCCACTGTCCCCTACTCTGTTTGCTATGGCCATTGAACCCCTTGCGTGCCTCCTGAGGGCGGATGTGGGGATCTCTGGCTTTAAGGTGGGTGCCCGTGAGGACAGGGTGGCCTTATATGCCGATGACGTTTTGCTGTTTGTGGATCGCTATGCTGAGTCTATGCCTAGGATTTTGGAAATTATTATTGGGTTCGGGCGATACTCTGGGCTCCTGATTAATTGGGAGAAATCCTTTATTATCCCACTTCAGGGCGAAGTTCCTGCCTCCCCGTTGGTAGGGTCCCGCTGCGGTGGGTGGACTCCTTCAAATATCTGGGCATTTGGGTGTCTAATGATCCTCAAAAATTTTCCTCCCTAAATATTACTCCACAAATAACATATCTCCGTAGCCGGGTGAAGGCATGGGGAAAGCTACCTTTACCGGTCACGGGGAGGGTTAATATGGTAAAAATGGTCTTCCAGCCCAAACTTCTATATGTTTTGCAGCACTCTCCCGTTTATATTCCTCAGAAGATTTTTATACAAATAAATAGGTTGCTTTCCTCCCTGGTGTGGGCTAGTAGGCGGGCACGTTTGAGATTGGATACCCTGACCAGGTCACGGGAAATAAGTGGTTTGGCTCTCCCCAACTTCCGTTTTTATTATTATGCGGCGCAACTGACGCATGTCTGGGAGTGGGTTAACGACCTCGATGCCCTGGCTTTGCACTCGCTGATGCTGCACCATGATTACCCTGGGGGCTCCCCATTACAGCACTCCTTTGTGGTAGCGTCAAAATGTCCACATTGCCAGTGATTAAACAATCCATCCTAATATGGAAATTGGTGCACTCTGTGATGCGTGGTCACGGTGTTGATCCTGATACCCCACTGGATAATACTTACGGGTTGCCGGAACTGTGTCAACTCCAGGTCCGGGAGGTTTAGGGTAACTGGGGAGTGTTCTCTTTAGGCCATTTATATAGTGATGGGACCCTTATCTCATTCCAACAACTTCAACAGGCGCATAATGTCCCCTCAGGGTTCTTCTTTCGATTCCTTCAGCTGAGGCACGCTTTGGCTGCCCAGTTTCCGAATGGCCCTCCAGTCCTCGCTGATTCCCCGGTCAAATTAATGCTGCAGACGCTGGACTCTGGACACCTAGTTTCTAGGATATATGGTCGTATTCTCCAGATGCATCATACTGACCCTCTAACTGCTCTTCGGGGTAGGTGGGAGTCAGATGTGGGTATGCTATCAGATGATGCATGGAATACTGCTATGGGAGCCCATCGGATCTCCACTTCCTCTGTTAGATACCAGCAAATACAATTATATATTCTGCATAGAGTGTATATGACCCCGGTGAGGTTAGCACATATTGGGGGGTCTCGTATCTCACGGTGCCCTAAGTGTGGAGCCATGGGTGCCGACTTCTGGCATCTACTTTGGGTGTGCCCTGGCGTGTCTCTGTTCTGGACGGCTATTATACGGTACGGTAAGTGATACAGGTATTCCCTCTTCTGTATGTACGCCTGCGTTGTGTACACTGCTGATTGTGGACGAGGAAGCTTTAGATCCGCCTAGCAGGCGATATGTCATCAATTTATGTGCCTTAGCTAGGGTCTGTATAGCCCGGCTGTGGCTGGCTGGTGAGGCCCCGGCACCTAAGGCTTGGATATTCCTGGTCAACGAAACTATTGCACACGAAAAATTTGTGTTCCTGGCTAGGAAGGTGGAGAGGAAATTGTTTACAATATTTGGCAGGTGGATGGACTCTAAATATTTCAAGGATAAATGAAGTCTAGATTTGTATTTCTCTCCTTGTTTTATTCTGGGATGTTTTGGAGGTGGATATCCTCGCGGCCGGCCTTGCTATGTTGTTTTTCGATATACTGTGCTTACTCTGCTATGCTGTTGCTTATATTGGAAGTGATATGTTTGGGTTGTGTTACTCCCAGACGCCGACACTTTACGACTGTGTGACTTATGAGACATTATATCCACTTGATGTACCATGTGCCTTATACATGTACAGCTGTTTATGTGCATATTGTGTATGTGTGTAGTTTTAAGTTTGTTTTTTGTGTAAATTGTTGATGCAAAATCGAAAACTCAAATAAAAATTATTGAATTTAAAAAAAAAAAAAGTTTCCATAATAAACATACAGAAAAACATATATCACTGGATGTAAAACACCTTTTTATATTGCAGTTTCAGCCTAATGGAATCCAAAAGAAGTCGTGTAGCACCAATTTATACCCCTTTTCCACCAAGATTTGGAACATGGTTCCAAGCCAGGTCAGACCCAAGACTTAAGGCCTATACACACTGGGCGATTTTGAGCGTCCTGCTATGGAAAGCCATTCACCCCCGCTGACATCGCTGGGCAGGGGGGAAAAGCGATCAGTGTGTATGCACTGAGCGCTTTTCAGCCCAGCAATGTCAGCGATCATCGCTGTGCATACACGCTGGGCAAAAACGCCCAGTGTGTATGGACCGTTACCCCTTTGCCACTGCAGCGGCTGTTTACACATCCCCTTAACCCAGGTCCTACCCATATCCAACCCCGCTCGCTACACGGATTGGATTCCTGGGTAAAGACCTGTTTTTGTTTTTTGTTTGTTTTTTATTCCAGACCCTTTCCCAATGAGCAAAAACCTGGGGTTTTAAAGGCAGTGTAAAGCGGTATTGGTAATACAGCATGAGCATCTGGGCAAATGATCTTATTAGCAGCAGAAAAGAGACGGGTAATCAATTTCATTGCTGTTTGGGATTATAAGCGAAATAAAAACTTTGGCCACATCCATCTGGTGAGTATATTAGCAGCCTTTTTAGGTGTTTCAGCAGGAGCCAGGAGAGCTCATTTGAGGACACTGGTGCAGTGTCCCTGCAGCTGCCATCACTGATGTCTTGGTATTTAAATTCCAACTGGCTGGTCTAAAGTAATTGAAATGTTGCACCTCTCACTGTGTTACTTGCAAGTGTAGTAAGGATCAATGTGGCTACAGGATGATATTTGTATTCATGCAAAACCAGGTGTCACTCATCAATGGGGTCAATTCAATTCGGCAATTTATGAATAGCGCCAGGAATTAGCTCCCGACGCTATTCAATTCAGCTGCTAGTTACCCGCAATTGTCGGGATTTCTTCTCTCATCCCCGGGGATGTTAAGTCGGGGAGAATGCCCGTTCTCCCGACAATTCAACCTGTTTAGTCGGCGAGAACGGGACATCGCCGACTTAACTGGAGCTGAATTGAATAGCGTTGGGAGCTAATTCCCGGCGCTATTCATAAGTTGCCGAATTGAATTGACCCCTATGTGTTTCATTCTGTACTAAGGACTTTTTCAAGACATAGGTATTGCTAGTTTTACACTTTTGTTGGGGAAGTTATGCCAAAAAATAGTCTTTGCCATTTCTCTTACGTCCTAGAGGATGCTGGGGTTCCATTTAGTACCATGGGGTATAGACGGGTCCACTAGGAGCCATGGGCACTTTAAGAGTTTAATAGTGTGGGCTGGCTCTTCCCTCTATGCCCCTCCTACCAGACCCAGTTTAGAAAATGTGCCCGGAGGAGCCGGTCACAGCTAGGGGAGATCTTAGGAGTTTTCCTAGTTTTATTGTTTTCTGAGTTGTTAGGTTACAGAAAGGCTGCTGGCAACAGCCTCCCTGGTTCGTGGGACTTAGGGGGGAGGGGGGGGGGGGGGGGGAGTAGGAACCAACTCTTGAAGTTAATGGTTCTCTATCTCAACTGACAGGACACTGAGCTCCTGAGGGTGCTGATCGCAAGCCCACGAGGCAACCGCTCACTACTGCAGCACGGCCGCCACCCCCTAACAGAGCCAGAAGAAAGAAGAGTGGAGAGTACAGCGGCGGCGGTTCGCTGGTGGGAATGGCGGTACAAGGGTGGGAGCGCAGCTCTGACAGGCTGCGCTCCAGCAGGCTCAGCAACAACACTGTGTAGGCGCTTGAGGGGCGTCCAGGGCCAGCGCACTTCACCTTTAAACTGGTCACTAGGCTAACAGGGGCTAATCCCTGCTGTTAGTAACAAACACCTCGGGCCAGTATAAACAACTTAGGGCGGGAAGCCGCGCGCCATTGCAAGGGGCTGGGCTTCCTCTCAGAGTGGATCCAGCACTCACCAGTGACATTTTCTCCCTGCAGACATACAGACAGAGATGCTGACAGGGAGCGCTGCCCTCCAGATAACTCCAGCAATACCTCTGCGGTACCAGGGTGTTATAGACGGGGGGGAGTGTGCTTATAGTACTAGTTACCCTATTAAGGTTAATTAGTCAGCGCCAGGCTTTTATCATAATAACTGCCTACAAGGGCGCTGTGTGGCTGGCTCCTTTTACACTCTGACTCTCTGAAGGCACTGTGGGGGAAACTGTCTCTGACCGTTTCCTGTGTAAGTGTGTATATCCACTTTACCACGTCTAGGGACTTTGTGTCCTGTGCAGCAGAATGTGCATCTTCTCCCGAGGAGTCTATCCCATGTACTCAGGACTGTAATGTACTTTCCCAGCCTTCGGAATCCGAACCCCCATGGGTGGATTTTTTAAGGGGGATGATATCCCAGATTTCAACAAGGATGTCTCATACTGAGAAAGAGGAGCAGTTTTTGAGAAAATCTGTAGAGGTTTGGAAGTATTCAGCTCCCGCTGCTTCCTCAAACAACCCACCTACATACCCGACAAAACGTACACTTGTCCAGATAATGCAAGTTGACACTACCGACTCTGATACAGGGGACGGTAATCGGGATATGCAGGGGGGAGAAGCATCCCTTGCTAGAGGGGTGCAGCTAATGATTGAAGCCATTAGGGATGTTGTACATATTTCTGAGAAGGTACCCAAGCAGGAGGAATCCTTCTCTTCTCAATTTTGGTAAAAGAAATCCTTGCCTACCTTCCCTGCTTCTAAAGAGTTAAAATCTTTATTTGAAAAATCCTGGGAAAACCCAGAGAAGAAATTCCAGATCCCTTAAAGAATTCTCATTGCTTTCCCTTTCCCTGAAGAGGATAGAAAGACATGGGAAAACCCACCTACAGTAGACGCTTCTGTATCTAGGTTGTCTAAAAAGGTGGTTTTACCTGTCCCTGGTTCAACCGCCTTAAAAGAGTCGGCTGACTGCAAGATTGAGACTATGCTCAAATCATTACACAGCTGCTGGCGTGGCTTTAAGGCCCACGATTGCTTGTGCGTGGATTTCTAAGGCCATAGTAAAGTGGTCAAGCACATTACTATAGGACTTAAACACTATGGATAGGAGTGACATTGAATTGTTTTTACGGCACATACAGGATTCTGCATGTTTCATGGTGGAGGACATGAAGGACCTTGGCATGCTAAACGCAAGGGCTACTTCCATGGCGGTCTCGGCGCGCAGAGGACTCTGGCTACGCCAATGGACGGCGGATGCAGAATCCAAGAAAAGTGTGGAGAACCTACCCTTCACAGGTCAGGCTCTATTTGGGGACGCATTGGATGTGTGGATCTCCACGGCAACTGCGGGTAAGTCAACCTTCTTCCCTCAGCAACACCACCAACTAGGAAATCTTATCCTACGTCTACACTGCAGTCCTTTCGGACCGCAAAAGTTAAGTCCAAACCCCCTTCCAGCTTCTTTAGGGGTGGTCGGGAAAAATCCAGAAAACCTGCACCAACAGGTTCTCGGGAACAAAAACCAGGTTCTGCTTCCTCAAAATCTTCAGCATGGCGGTGGACCTCCCAGCCTGGAGATCGAGCAGGTGGGAGCGAGACTAAAACATTTCAGTCACATCTGGGCGTCTTCATGCCCAGACCCCTGGGTAAGAGATATTGTTGCCCAGGGGTACAGACTGGAGTTTCAAGAACTCCCACCTCACAGATTCTTCAAATCAGGCTTACCAGCTTCGCTGACAGAAAGTGCTATCCTACAGGAAGCCATTCAAAAATTGGTTCGAACATATGTTATTGTTCCAGTTACACCTCGCCTAAAACACAAGGGTTATTACTCAATCCTGTTTGTGGTACCGAAACTGGATGGTTCGGTAAGGCCGATATTAAACCTAAAGTCATTGAACTTGTACTTGAGGGAATTCAAATGAGTCTCTGAGAGTGTGATCTCAGGTCTGCAGGAGGGGATTTCCTAGTATCCCTGGATATCAAGGATGCGTACTTTCACATTCCGATCTGGCCGCCTCACCATGCTTATCTCAGATTTGCGTTACTGGACTGTCACTATCAGTTCCAGGCACTACCATTTGGCCTTTCCACAGCACTGAGGGTGTTCACCAAGGTCATGGCAGAGATGATGCTACTCCTCCGCAGGCAGGGAGTGAACATAATTCCATATCTGGACGAACAGCTGATAAAACAGCTGATAAAAGCATCTTCCAGTGAGAGGTTGTTGCAGAGTATTGCTCTCTCAACTCGACTACTCCAGGATCATGGGTGGATCCTGAACCCTCCAAAGTCACATTTGGAGCCGACAAGGAGACTACCTTTCCTGGGGATGATACTCGACACGGAAGTGCAGAGGGTGTTTCTACCGGTGGAGAAAGCGTTGGTGATCCAATCAACGGTACGGGATGTTCTGCAGCCAGCCCGGGTATTTGTTCATCAGTGCATTTGCGTTCTAGGGAAGATGGTAGCCTCCTACGAGGCTCTACAGTACGGAAGATTCCATGCGAGATCCTTCCAGCTGGATCTCCTAGACAAATGGTCGGGATCACATCTTCACATGCACCAGCGAATACGCCTGTCGCCGAATGCCAGAATTTCACTCCTCTGGTGGCTGGAAAACTTCTCAGCTACTCGAGGGCCGCAGGTTCGGCATTCAGAACTGGATCCTTCTAACCACGGATGCAAGTCTCAGAGGTTGGGGAGCAGTCACCCAAGGAAAAAATTTCCAAGGAAAGTGGTCAAGTCTGGAATCCATCCTTCCGATAAATGTTCTGGAACTAAGGGCCATATACAACGGCCTTCTACAAGCGGCACATCTTCTGCAAGATCAGGCCATTCAGGTTCAGTCGGACAATGTAACGGCGGTGTCCTACATAAACAGACAGGACGGAACGAAGAGCAGAGCTGCAATGTCAGAGGTAACGAGAATCATCCTCTGGGCAGAAAGGCACGCGGTGGCGCTGTTGGCAATCTTCATTCCGGGAGTGGACAACTGGGAAGTGGACTTAATCAGCAGACACTATCCATCCAGGAGAATGGAGCCTCCACCCGGAGGTGTTCGCAGAGGTGACAAGCCGATGGGGTGTACCTCCAGATAGACATGATGGCCTCTCGCCTCAACGAGAAGCTTTGGCGGTACTGCTCCAGGTCAAGAGACCCACAAGCAGTGGCGGTGGACGCATTGGTAAGTCCGTGGATGTTCCAGTCAGTGTATGTGTTCCCTCCACTTCCACTCATCCCAAGGATTCTCAAACTAATAAAAAGAACAGGAGTTCAGGCGACCCTCATTGCTCCGGACTGGGCAAGAAGGGCTTGGTACGCGAATCTTCTGGAATTACTGCTGGAGGATCCGAGGCCTTTTCCTCTTCACGAGTACCTTCTACAACAGGGGCCGTTCGCCTGTCAAGACTTACCGCAGCTACGTTTGACGGCATGGAGGTTGAACGCCAGATCTTGGCTTGGAAGGGCATTCCGAAAAAGGTCATTCCTACCCTGATACAGGCTAGGAAGGGAGTAACGTCAAAACATTACAATCGGATTTGGAAAAAGTATGTGTTTTGGTGTGAGTCCAAGACGTTTCCTACGGTGGAGTTTCAACTGGGACGTTTCCTCCTCTTTCTGCAGGCTGGTGTGGATGTGGGCCTACGCTTGTGTTCCATCAAGGTTCGGCCTTGTCCATTTTCTTCTGGAGACAATTGGCTTCTCTCCTTGAGGTTCAGACATTCTTTAAAGGGATTCTGCACATCCAGTCACCCTTTGTGCCTTCTACGGCACCGTGGGATCTTAATGTGGTGCTGCAGTTCCTGCAATCGGATTGGTTCGAGCCCTTACAGGAGGTGGATGTCAAGTTTCTTGCTTAGAAGGCGGTCACACTGTTGGCGTTGGCATCTGCTAGACGTCTGTCGGAATTGGGGGCATTATCATGCAAGAACCCCTACTTGATTATCTATGAGGATAGAGCTGAGCTCAGAATGCGTCAGCACTTTCTTCCAAAGGTTGTCAACTTTTCATATCAACCAACCTATTGTGTTGCCAGTGGCTACTGACACCTCAATTACCTCATAGTCCTTGGATATTGAGGGCTTTGAAAATTTATGTGAAGAGAACTTCTCGTCACAGGAAGTCGGACTCCCTATTTGTCCTTTATGATCCCAACAAGATTGGGTGTCCTGCTTCTAAGCAGATGATTTCTTGTTGGATCAGGCTTACTATCCAGCATACTTATTCTACGGCAGGCTTGCCGTGTCCAAAATCTGTTAAGGCCCACTCTACTCGTAAAGTGGTTCTTCCTGGGCGGCTCCCCAGGGTGTCTCTGCTTTTACAGCTTTGCCGAGCAGCTACTTGGTCTGGGTCGAACACGTTTGATAAGTTTTGCAAGTTCGATACTTTGACCAAACTTTAGGTCCTCAGAGGCCAATCGGTTCTGCAGGAACCTCAGCACTCTCCCTCCCATACTGGGAGCTTTGGTACATCCCCCATGGTACTAAATGGAACCCCAGCATCCTCTAGGACGTGAGAGAAAATAGGATTTTAATTACCTACTGGTAAATCCTTTTCTCGTAGTCGGTAGAGGATGCTGGGCGCCTGCCCAATGCTTCGTGTTCCAAGTTGGTTAGCTTGGCTTTCCTTTTTTGTTGTATGAGCTGGTGTGAATCTCTCCACTATCTGTGTATTTCCTTCTCTTGAAGTATGTCCGTCTCCTCGGGCACAGTTTCTAGACTGGGTCTGGTAGGAGGGGCATAGAGGGAAGAGCCAGCCCACACTATTAAACTTTTAAAGTGCCCATGGCTCCTAGTGGACTCGTGTATACCCCATGGTACTAAATGGAACCTCAGCATCCTCTATGGCATACGAGAAAAGGATTTACTGATAGGTAATTAAAAGCCTATTTTTCATGGCTGGCCGGCTTCAAAACAGTTCTTGGCCAGATAGTCCCTTCTAACTGTCCATCAGGCCTATTGGCGACGGAGGTTCCTTCTCTGACTGGGGTGGTACCTCATTCCATCCGGTAGGTCATAGCTTCTTGGGCGGCTCAGCTTGAGGCCTCTGCAGACTAACTTTTTTCCTTGGTGCACTACAGATGCCAGGGCAAGCTGGCACTTATGGTTCTCAAAGTGCTGGCAGTCATTTTTTGCTGCCAGACCACACTGGTACCTATAGTGCACAAAGTACAACATTTAGTCTACTTTTTAACACTGTTATAGTTTATTTGCAAGATGCCACAATGTGTCCGCAGCACTGTACAAGGGGGTGATATAATCATGTAGCAAAGCTACTGAGAAGACACAATACATTACAGCTAGCCATAGTGTAATTACAAATTGCTCTGTTTCTGGACTCCACCCCCACGCTTCCCACTTAATGTGATTGCCCTCATTTGTGGTGAAACACCATTTCTCGAACGTCCTAGTGGATGCTGGGGACTCCGTAAGGACCATGGGGAATAGACTGGCTCCGCAGGAGACTGGGCACTCTAAAGAAAGATTTAGTACTACCTGGTGTGCACTGGCTCCTCCCTCTATGCCCCTCCTCCAGACCTCAGTTAGAATCTGTGCCCGGCCAGAGCTGGGTGCTTTTAGTGAGCTCTCCTGAGCTTGCTAATAAAGTATTTTAGTTAGGTTTTTTTATTTTCAGAGAGCTTCTGCTGGCAACAGACTCTCTGCTACGTGGGACTGAGGGGAGAGAAGCAAACCTACTAACTGCGGCTAGGTTGCACTTCTTAGGCTACTGGACACCATTAGCTCCAGAGGGATCGAACACAGGACCTGACCTTGTCGTCCGTTCCCGGAGCCGCGCCGCCGTCCCCCTCGCAGAGCCAGAAGTCAGAAGCCGGCAGAAGCAAGAAGACATCGAAATCGGCGGCAGAAGACTCCTGTCTTCACATGAGGTAGCGCACAGCACTGCAGCTGTGCGCCATTGCGCCCACACTACCCACACACTCCGGTCACTGTAGGGGGGGGGGGGTGCCCTGGGCAGCAATTAGGATACCTCTTGGCAAAAAGACACATATATACAGCTGGGCACTGTATATATTTACGAGCCCCCGCCATTTTATTACACAGACTCGGGACTGAAGCCTGCCGCTGAGGGGGCGGGGCCTTCTTCCTCAGCACTAACCAGCGCCATTTTCTCTTCACAGCTCCGCTGAGAGGAAGCTCCCCAGGCTCTCCCCTGCAGTATCAAGGTAGAAAAAGGGTAAAAAGAGAGGGGGGGTTTACATAAATTTAGGCACAAAATTAACAAACAGCAGCTACTGGGTAAACACTAAGTTACTGTGTAATCCCTGGGTTATATAGCGCTGGGGTGTGTGCTGGCATACTCTCTCGGTCTCCCCAAAAGGCCTTGTGGGGTCCTGTCCTCAATTAGAGCATTCCCTGTGTGTGTGCGGTGTGTCTGTACGTTTGTGTCGACATGTTTGACAAGGACGGTTACGTGGAGGCAGAACAAGTGCAAGTGACTGTGATGCCGCCGACACCAGATTTGATGGATATGTGGAAGGTGTTAAATGATAATGTAAGCTCCTTGCATAAAAGGTTGGATAATCAGTCAGGGTTTCAACCCGTGTCTGATTCTGCAGCTCAGAGGCCGTCAGGGTCTCAAAAGCGCCCACTATCCCAGTTGGTTGACACAGATGTCGACACGGATTCTGACTCCAGTGTCGATGACGATGAGGCAAAGTTGCAGCCTAAAATGACTAAAGCCATCCGATACATGATTATAGCAATTGCACATACCGGAGGAAAACCCTGTCCCTGACAAAAGGGTATATATGTATGGGGAGAAAAAGCAAGAGGTGACTTTTCCCCCTTCACATGAGTTAATTGAATTATGTGAAAAAGCATGGGATTCCCCCGATAAGAAAGTGCTGATTTCCAAAAGGTTACTTATGGCGTACCCTTTCCCGCCAACGGACAGGATGCGCTGGGAATCCTCCCCTAGGGTAGATAAAGCTCTGACACGCTTATCTAAAAAGGTGACCCTGCCGTCACAGGATACGGCCGCCCTAAAGGATCCTGCAGATAGGAAGCAGGAAAGTATCCTGAAGTCTGTTTTTGCACACTCAGGTACTATACTGAGGCCGGCTATTGCGTCGGCCTGGATGTGTAGTGCTGTAGCAGCATGGACAGATAATCTGTCTGAGGAAATGGATATCTTAGACAAGGATACCATTTTACTGACCCTGGGGCATATAAAAGACGCTGTCCTATATATGAGGGATGCCCAGAGGGACTTTTGCCTACTGGGCCCTAGAATAAATGCAATGTCAATTTCTGCCAGAAGGGTCCTGTGGACTCGGCAATGGACAGGTGATGCCGACTCCAAAAAGCACATGGAGGTGTTACCTTACAAGGGTGAGGAATTGTTTGGGGACGGTCTCTCGGACCTAGTTTCCACAGCTACGGCTGGGAAGTCAAACTTTTTGCCATATATTCCCTCACAGCCTAAGAAAGCACCGTATTACCAAATGCAGTCCTTTCGATCACAGAGAAGCAAGAAGGTCAGAGGTGCGTCCTTTCTGGCCAGAGGCAGGGGTAGAGGAAAGAAGCTGCACAACACAGCTAGTTCCCAGGAACAGAAGTCCTCCCCGGCTTCCACTAAATCCACCGCATGACGCTGGGGCTCCACAGGAGCCAGGGGCGGTGGGGGCGCGTCTCCGAAATTTCAGCCACCAGTGGGTTCGCTCACAGGTGGATCCCTGGGCTATACAGATTGTGTCTCAGGGATACAAGCTGGAATTCGAAGTGATGCCCCCTCACCGTTACCTCAAATCGGCCCTGCCAGCTTCCCCCATAGAAAGGGAAGTAGTGTTAGCGGCAATTCAAAAGTTATATCTCCAGCAGGTGGTGGTAAAGGTTCCCCTCCTTCAACAAGGAAGAGGATACTATTCCACAATGTTTGTGGTACCGAAACCGGACGGTTCGGTCAGACCCATATTGAATTTAAAATCCCTGAACATTTATCTGAAAAGATTCAAGTTCAAAATGGAATCGCTCAGAGCGGTCATTGCAAGCCTGGAAGAGGGGGATTTTATGGTGCCTCTGGACATCAAGGATGCGTACTTGCATGTCCCCATTTATCCACCTCATCAGGAGTACCTCAGGTTTGTGGTACAGGACTGTCATTACCAATTCCAGACGTTGCCCCTTGGCCTGTCCACGGCACCGAGAATATTTACCAAGGTGATGGCGGAAATGATGGTGCTCCTTCGGAAGCAAGGGGTTACGATTATCCCATACTTGGATGATCTCCTCATAAAGGCGAGGTCCAGGGAGCGGTTGCTGATCAGCGTAGCACTCTCTCAGGAAGTGTTGCAACAGCACGGCTGGATTCTGAATATTCCAAAGTCGCAGCTGATTCCTACGACGCGTCTGCCCTTCCTGGGCATGATTCTGGACACAAACCAGAAAAGGGTGTTTCTCCCGGAGGAGAAGGCTCAGGAGCTCGTGACTCTGGTCAGAGGCCTCCTAAAACCAAAACAGGTATCGGTGCATCACTGCACGCGTGTCCTGGGAAAGATGGTGGCGTCATATGGAGCCATTCCCTTCGGCAGGTTCCATGCGAGGATCTTTCAGTGGGATCTGTTGGACAAGTGGTCCGGATCGCATCTTCAGATGCATCGGCTGATCACCCTGTCCCCCAGGGCCAGGGTGTCTCTTCTGTGGTGGCTGCAAAGTGCTCACCTCCTCGAGGGCCGCAGGTTCGGCATACAGGACTGGGTCCTGGTGACCACGGATGCAAGCCTCCGAGGATGGGGGGCAGTCACTCAAGGCAGAAACTTCCAGGGGCTGTGGTCAAGTCAGGAGACTTGTCTGCACATCAATATCCTGGAACTAAGGGCCGTATACAACGCCCTGAGTCAAGCGGAGCCTCTGCTTCAAAACCAACCGGTGCTGATTCAGTCAGACAACATCACGGCAGTGGCCCATGTAAACCGCCAGGGCGGCACAAGAAGCAGGGTGGCAATGGCAGAAGCCACCAGGATTCTTCGTTGGGCGGAGAATCACGTACTAGCACTGTCAGCAGTGTTCATTCCGGGAGTGGACAACTGGGAAGCAGACTTCCTCAGCAGGCACGACCTCCACCCGGGAGAGTGGGGACTGCATCAAGAAGTCTTCACGCAGATTGCAAATCGATGGGAACTGCCACAGGTGGACATGATGGCGTCCCGTCTCAACAAAAAGCTAAAAAGATATTGCGCCAGGTCAAGGGACCCTCAGGCGATAGCTGTGGACGCACTAGTAACACCGTGGGTGTTCCAGTCGGTCTATGGGTTTCCTCCTCTTCCTCTCATACCAAAGGTGCTGAGAATTGTAAGAAAAAGAGTGAGAACAATACTCATTGTTCCGGATTGGCCAAGAAGGACTTGGTACCCGGAATTGCAAGAAATGCTCACAGAGGACCCGTGGCCTCTGCCTCTCAGACAGGACCTGTTACAACAAGGGCCCTGTCTGTTCCAAGACTTACCGCTGCTGCGTTTGACGGCATGGCGGTTGAACGCCGGATCCTAGCGGAAAAAGGCATTCCGGATGAAGTTATTCCTACGCTGATAAAGGCTAGGAAGGATGTGACAGCAAAGCATTATCACCGTATATGGCGAAAATATGTTGCTTGGTGTGAGGCCAGGAAGGCCCCTACAGAGGAATTCCAGCTGGGTCGATTCCTGCACTTCCTACAGTCAGGAGTGACTATGGGCCTGAAATTAGGGTCCATAAAGGTCCAGATTTCGGCCCTATCCATTTTCTTCCAAAAAGAACTGACTTCACTGCCTGAGGTTCAGACGTTTGTTAAGGGAGTGCTGCATATTCAGCCCCCTTTTGTGCCACCAGTGGCACCTTGGGATCTTAACGTGGTGTTGAGTTTCCTGAAATCCCACTGGTGTGAGCCACTTAAGACCGTGGAGCTAAAGTATCTCACGTGGAAAGTGGTCATGCTGTTGGCCTTAGCTTCGGCTAGGCGTGTGTCAGAATTGGCGGCTTTGTCATGTAAAAGCCCCTATCTGGTTTTCCATATGGATATGGCAGAATTGCGGACTCGTCCGCAATTTCTGCCAAAGGTGGTGTCATACTTTCATTTGAACCAACCTATTGTGGTGCCTGCGGCTACTGGTGACTTGGAGGATTCCAAGTTGCTTGACGTAGTCCGGGCTTTGAAGATTTATGTGACCAGAACGGCTGGAGTCAGGAAGACTGACTCGCTGTTTGTCCTGTATGCATCCAACAAGCTGGGTGCTCCTGCTTCAAAGCAAACTATTGCTCGTTGGATCTGTGGCACGATTCAGCAGGCTCATTCTGCAGCTGGGTTGCCGCATCCAAAATCAGTGAAAGCCCATTCCACGAGAAAGGTGGGCTCTTCTTGGGCGGCTGCCCGAGGGGTCTCGGCATTACAGCTTTGCCGAGCTGCTACTTGGTCGGGTTCAAACACATTTGCAAAGTTCTACAAGTTTGATACCTTGGCTGAGGAGGACCTTGAGTTTGCCCATTCGGTGCTGCAGAGTCATCCGCACTCTCCCGCCCGTTTGGGAGCTTTGGTATAATCCCCATGGTCCTTACGGAGTCCCCAGCATCCACTAGGACGTTAGAGAAAATAAGATTTTACTCACCGGTAAATCTATTTCTCGTAGTCCGTAGTGGAGGCTGGGCGCCCGTCCCAAGTGCGGACTTTCTGCAATACGTGTATATAGTTATTGCTTACTAAATGGTTATGTTATGTGGCATCAGTTGAGTGATGCTTGTTTGTTGTTCATACTGTTAACTGGGTAAGTTTATCACGAGTTATACGGTGTGGCTGGTATGAGTCTTACCCTGGATTCCAAAATCCTTTCCTTGTAATGTCAGCTCTTCCGGGCACAGTTTCCTTAACTCAGGTCTGGAGGAGGGGCATAGAGGGAGGAGCCAGTGCACACCAGGTAGTACTAAATCTTTCTTTAGAGTGCCCAGTCTCCTGCGGAGCCCGTCTATTCCCCATGGTCCTTACGGAGTCCCCAGCATCCACTACGCACTACGAGAAATAGACTTACCGGTGAGTAAAATCTTATTTTTCTTGTCAGTTAACTAGTTCAACACAGGTGACAGCAGTCGTACATTAGGAGGGAAGGTAAGGAACAGAGCAATTTGTTTCTTCTGGAATGCGTCATATTGGGTTGTATACTTGGGGTAAAATGACAAAATTAATATTTCTAATGAGCAGAATAAAATGGATGCAATTTCAATTAAATCACATGACAGAATAAGTCAGCATATGACTAGAAGATGGATAAAACGGCAGAATACCATAAAGTACAAAGCTTAAAATGCTTACATAATCAAATCAGTTCAGCACAAGACGTGTCAGGGTCATGTAAGGAATACAGTAAACGTGAAATGTAGGGTGGAGGATTCTGCACGTGAAAGCTTACATTCTAAAGGGCAAGGTTGATAGACAATATGCATAGTGGGGACAGTTGAGGCTGGTGGGGGTATCTAGGTCGTGGTTGAGGCCTTGATGGCAACGAGAGGGTAGAAGAAAGTCTTCAAAACAGGTCCTGGGCTACTCAAAATAACATGGATGCTTGAGAACTTCAGACAGGATCTTATGAGGCAGCCTCACGGTGGCAGGGTGCAGGAGAAGTCATGTTGCAAGTTTCCAGACTGGTATAGCGCCAGGGCCATCATACACAGGTGGGATAGATGGAACTTGCCTTCTGCAACCTGACAGTCAGTGAGTCTATCAGCCGCTACATGGGTAAGAAAAGGTGGGATGCATGTTTATCGGATCTGCCCCCTTATACCCCTTTCACATTGCACAAATAACCCGGTATCCACCCGCTATATTGCTGGGTTGACACGGGTCACTGTGTGATGTGAGAGGGGCCATGGAGTACTCCCGGGTTGAATACCGGGTCATTGGCAGTGTGAACAGGTTCCTGGTTCGATGGGACTCGTTCATACATAGGGAGCGGCGTCATGGAGATGAGCTCATCTCCCAGCGCCGCCCCAGCTACTGGCTCCACCCCCCCGCCGCTATGGCAACCCAAATGCCGGGTCGGGAAGCCTGCTGTTGGGGTCCAATGCATGGAAGGACCCGTTTCCAATTCCCTTGTGGGAATCCGGCATTGGAGATGTGAAAGGGGTATTAGGTAGGGGGACAAAAACCTTGTACTGGTAGTCCTAAAATCAGAGAGTTGCCTTATGACAGGTGCTCTGATTTTGGTTAATCAGTGCTTTAGTGCTGTTTGTTTTTCTTTGTTTCTCTGACGTCCTAGTGGATGCTGGGAACTCCGTAAGGACCATGGGGATTAGCGGCTCCGCAGGAGACTGGGCACAAAAGTAAAGCTTTAGGACTACCTGGTGTGCACTGGCTCCTCCCCCTATGACCCTCCTCCAAGCCTCAGTTAGATTTTTGTGCCCGGCCGAGAAGGGTGCACACTAGAGGCTCTCCTGAGCTTCTTAGTGAAAGTTTAGTTTTAGGTTTTTTATTTTCAGTGAGACCTGCTGGCAACAGGCTCACTGCATCGAGGGACTAAGGGGAGAAGAAGCGAACTCACCTGCGTGCAGAGTGGATTGGGCTTCTTAGGCTACTGGACACCATTAGCTCCAGAGGGACCGAACACAGGCCCAGCCTCGGAGCTCGGTCCCAGAGCCGCGCCGCCGCCCCCCTTACAGAGCCAGAAGCAAGAAGAGGTCCGGAAAAATCGGCGGCAGAAGACATCCTGTCTTCACCAAGGTAGCGCACAGCACTGCAGCTGTGCGCCATTGCTCCTCAGCACACTTCACACTTCGGTCACTGAGGGTGCAGGGCGCTAGGGGGGGGCGCCCTGAGCAGCAATAAAAACACCTTGGCTGGTGAAAATACATCACATATAGCCCCCATGGCTATATGGATGAATTTTAACCCCTGCCAGATTCCACAGAAAAACGGGAGAAAAGGCCACCGAGAAGGGGGCGGAGCCTATCTCCTCAGCACACTGGCGCCATTTTCTCTCACAGCTCCGTTGGAGGGAAGCTCCCTGGCTCTCCCCTGCAGTTACTACACTACAGAAAGGGGTTAAAAAAGAGAGGGGGGCACTAATTAGGCGCAGTATAACAATACAGCAGCTATAAGGGGAAAAACACTTATATAAGGTTATCCCTGTGTGTGTGTATGTATGTATGTATGTATGTATATGTGTGTGTATATATATACATATATATATATATATATATATATATATATAGCGCTCTGGTGTGTGCTGGCATACTCTCCCTCTGTCTCCCCAAAGGGCTAGTAGGGTCCTGTCCTCTATCAGAGCATTCCCTGTGTGTGTGCTGTGTCGGTACGTTGTGTCGACATGTATGAGGAGGAAAATGAGGTGGAGGCGGAGCAATTGCCTGTAACAGATGTCACCCCATAGGGAGTCGACACCTGAGTGGATGAGCTTATGGAAGGAATTATGTGACAGTGTCAGCTCTTTACAAAAGATTGATGACATGAGACAGCCGGCGACTCAGCCTGTGCCTGTCAAGGTGTCTCAAAAGCCATCTGGGGCTCTAAAACGCCCGTTACCGCAGATGGCAGATACAGACGCCGACACGGATACTGACTCCAGTGTCGACGATTAAGAGACGAATGTGACTTCCAGTAGGGCCACACGTTACATGATGGAGGCTATGGAAAATGTTTTTACACATTTCTGATAATACCAGTACCACTAAAAAGGGTATTAGGTTGGGTGAGAAAAAAACTGCCTGTAGTTTTTCCTGCATCTGAGGAATTAAATGAAGTGTGTGATGATGCGTGGGTTTCCCCCGATAAAAACTGTTAATTCCTAAAAAGTTATTAGCATCATACCCCTTCCCGCCAGAGGATAGGGCACGTTGGGAAACACCCCTTAGGGTGAATAAAGCGCTCACACGCTTGTCTAAACAGGTGGCACTACCGTCCCCGGATACGGCCGCCCTTAAGGAACCTGCTGACAGAAAGCAGTAAAATATCCTAAAATGTATATACACTCACATGGGTGTGATACTGCGACCAGCAATCGCCTCAGCCTGGATGTGCAGTGCTGGGGTGGCTTGGTCGGATTCCCTGACTGACAATATTGATACCCTAGATAGGGACAGTATATTACTAACTATAGAGCATTTAAAAGATGCATTTCTATATATGCGTGATGCACAGAGGGATATTTGCCGACTGGCATCAAGAGTAAGTGCGCTGTCCATTTCTGCCAGAAGAGGGTTATGGACAAGACAGTGGTCAGGTGATGATGATTCCAAAAGGCATATGGAAGTATCGCCTTATAAAAGGGAGGAGTTATTTGGGGTAGGTCTAACAGACCTGGTGGCCACTGGAAACAGCCAATTCCCAGGAACAAAAGCCCTCTCCCGCCTCTGCAAAGTCCTCAGCATGACGCTGGGGCTTTACAAGCGGTCTCAGGCACGGTGGGGGCCCGTCTCAAGAAATTCGAGACGTCTCCCCCTCGCCGTTTCATAAAGTCTGCTTTACCGACGTCTCCCTCAGATAGGGAGACAGTATTGCAAGCCATTCACAGGCTGTATTCCCAGCAGGTGATAATCAAGGTACCCCTCCTGCAACAGGGAAAGGGGTACTATTCCACACTATTTGTGGTACCGAAGCCGGACGGCTCGGTGAGACCATTTTTAAATTTAAAATCCTTGAACACTTGCATACAAAGGTTCAAATTCAAGATGGAGTCACTCAGAGCAGTGATTGCAAACCTGGAAGAAGGGGACTATATGGTCTCTCTGGACATCAAAGATGCTTACCTACATGTCCCAATTTACCCTTTTTACCAAGGATACCTCAGGTTTGTGGTACAGAACTGTCACTATCTGTTTCAGACGCTGCCGTTTGGATTGTCCACGGCACCCAGGGTCTTTACCAAGGTAATGGCCGAAATGATGATACTCCTTCGAAGGAAGGGAGTTTTAGTTATCCCTTACTTGGACGATCTCCTGATAAGGGCAAGATCCAGGGAACAGTTGGAAGTCGGGGTAGCACTATCTCAGATAGTGCTGCGCCAGCACGGTTGGATTCTCAATATTCCAAAAATCACAGCTGATCCCGACGACACGACTTCTATTCCTAGGGATGATCCTGGACACAGTCCAGAAAAAGGTGTTTCTCCCGGAGGAGAAAGCCAGGGAGTTATCCGAACTAGTCAGAAACCTCCTAAAACCAGGCCAGGTGTCAGTGCATCAGTGCACAAGGGTCCTGGGAAAAATGGTGGCTTCCTACAAAGCAATTCCATTCGGCAGATTCCACGCAAGAACTTTCCAGTGGGACCTGCTGGACAAATGGTCCGGATCGCATCTTCCGATGCATCAGCGGATAACCCTGTCACCAAAGACAAGGGTGTCTCTCCTGTGGTGGTTGCAGAGGGCTCATCTTCTGGAGGGCCGCAGATTCGGCATTCAGGACTGGGTCCTGGTGACCACGGATGCCAGCCTGAGAGGCTTGGGGAGCAGTCACACAGGGAAAAAATGTCCAGGGCTTGTGGTCAAGCCTGGAGACATCACTTCACATAAATATTTTGGAACTAAGGGCCATTTACAATGCCCTAAGCCAAGCAAGACCTCTGCTTCAAGGTCAGCGGGTGCTGATCCAGTCGGACAATATCACGGCAGTCGCCCACGTAAACAGACAGGGCGGCACAAGAAGCAGGAGGGCAATGGCAGAAGCTGCAAGGATTTTTCGCTGGGCGGAAAATCATGTGATAGCACTGTCAGCAGTGTTCATTCCGGGAGTGGACAACTGGGAAGCAGACTTCCTCAGCAGGCACGA
This sequence comes from Pseudophryne corroboree, assembly GCF_028390025.1. NCBI lineage: Eukaryota > Metazoa > Chordata > Amphibia > Anura > Myobatrachidae > Pseudophryne > Pseudophryne corroboree. The sequence continues at coordinate 445,717,913 of NC_086445.1, forward strand.
CCTCCACCCGGAAGAGTGGGGACTTCACCCAGAAGTCTTCCACATGATTGTAAACCATTGGGAAAAACCAAAGGTGGACATGATGGCGTCCCGCCTAAACAAAAACAGGTATTGCGCCAGGTCAAGGGACCCTCAGGCAATAGCTGTGGATGCTCTGGTAACACCGTGGGTGTACCAGTCAGTGTATGTGTTCCCTCCTCTTCCTCTCATACCAAAAAGTACTGAGAATTATAAGACGGAGGGAAGTAAGAACTATACACGTGGCTCCGGATTGGCCAAGAAGGACTTGGTACCCGGAACTTCAAGAGATGCTCACGGAGGACCCGTGGCCTCTACCTCTAAGAAGGGACCTGCTCCAGCAAGGACCCTGTCTATTCCAAGACTTACCGCGGCTGCGTTTGACGGCAGGGCGGTTGAACGCCGGATCCTGAAGGAAAAAGGCATTCCGGATGAAGTCATCCCTACCCTGGTCAAGCCAGGAAGGATGTAACCGCAAAGCATTATCACCGCATTTGGTGAAAATATGTTGCGTGGTGCGAGGCCAGTAAGGCCCCGATGGAGGAATTTCAACTAGGTCGATTCCTGCATTTCCTGTAAACAGGAGTGTCTATGGGCCTAAAATTGGGGTCCATTAAGGTTCAAATTTCGGCCCTGTCAATTTTCTTCCAGAAAGAACTAGCTTCACTACCTGAAGTTCAGACGTCTGTAAAAGGGGTACTGCATATACAGCCTCTTTTGGTGCCTCCAGTGGCACTTTAGGAACCCCAAAAATACATTGAGATCCCAAAGTCACATTGGTTTGAACCACTTGAATCTGTGGAGTTAAAATATCTCACATGGAAAGTAGTCATGTTGTTGGCCCTGGCCTCGGCCAGGCACGTGTCAGAATTGGGGGCTTTATCCTGTAAAAGCCCTTATCTGATCTTCCATTCAGACAGGGCGGAATTGAGGACTCGTCCTCATTTTCTCCCTAAGGTGGTTTCAGTGTTTCATCTGAACCAACCTATTTTGGTACCTACGGCTACTAGTGACTTGGAGGACTCCAAGTTGTTGGACGTAGTCAGGGCCTTGAAAATATGTTTCCAGGACGGCTGGAGTCAGGAAATCTGACTCGCTGTTATCCTGTAGGCACCCAACAAGCTGGGTGCTCCTGCTTCTAAGCAGACGATTGCTCGTTGGATTTGTAGTACAATTCAGCTTGCACATTCTGTGGCAGGCCTGCCACAGCCAAAATCTGTAAAAGCCCATTCCATAACGAAGGTGGGCTCATCTTGGGCGGCTGCCCGAGGGGTCTCGGCGTTACAACTTTGCCGAGCAGCTACTTGGTCAGGGGCAAACACGTTTGCTAAATTCTACAAATTTGATACCCTGGCTGAGGAGGACCTGGAGTTCTCTCATTCGGTGCTGCAGAGTCATCCGCACTCTCCCGCCCGTTTAGGAGCTTTGGTATAATCCCCATGGTCCTTACGGAGTTCCCAGCATCCACTAGGACGTCAGAGAAAATAAGAATTTACTTACCGATAATTCTATTTCTCATAGTCCGTAGTGGATGCTGGGCGCCCATCCCAAGTGCGGATTGTCTGCAATACTTGTACATAGTTATTGTTACAAAAATCGGGTTATTATTGTTGTGAGCCATCTTTTCAGAGGCTCCTCTATTATCATGCTGTTAACTGGGTTCAGATCACAGGTTGTACGGTGTGATTGGTGTGGCTGGTATGAGTCTTACCCGGGATTCAAAATCCTTCCTTATTGTGTACGCTCGTCCGGGCACAGTATCCTAACTGAGGCTTGGAGGAGGGTCATAGGGGGAGGAGCCAGTGCACACCAGGTAGTCCTAAAGCTTTACTTTTGTGCCCAGTCTCCTGCGGAGCCGCTAATCCCCATGGTCCTTACGGAGTTCCCAGCATCCACTACGGACTATGAGAAATAGAATTATCGGTAAGTAAATTCTTATTTTTTTATTGTTTTTGTTTTTTTGTTTTGTCTTTATTAAACTATAATACATGTTGTGTTCATTCTAGCACCTAATCAGTGAGGATGGCTTATTTTAAATTTGAAGGACAACATTTTAGATTTGATGTATCACTGGACACATCATGTATAAAATGTTGCCATTCAAAATAAAAATATGCCCTACTTACTGATTAGGTGCTAGAATGAAAACGAATGCGTATGTGGACTTTTACATATTTTACAGTGGTTACATTTCATCAGGACATTATTGGGTGAATCCACAAACAATGGATGAAATTCTATACATAAGATATCTGCTGAAAGATGATCTAACAGATTAAACATGCTGATAGTTAATCATCTAAGCATCATAATTAATCCTGCAGCTAAAAAGTCATCTTAAACTGATAAAAATTTTCTTAAAATCATTAATGAAAATTGTGCAAGAAGTGAAAGGTCCACATGTAACGTTTTCAGATGCTGTATGTTGCAGTACTTGAATTTGGCACTAGATGGCAGCAAAGCCAACAAGGTTACATCTTCCAACTGAGAAAAAAAATTGTCAAATTTTCAAGAAACTTATTTACAAAAGGGTGTGTTTCATTTCTCCACCCTTTTTAAACTCTTAAAAAATAAATAAATATAACTACTTATCAAATCGCTGCTTTCGCAAAGGATATCTATCTTGTAATGATGCTGAAACGTGTAGGCGACCTAAGTGCTATGTATGGAATATCAGCTGGATGGCTATAGTTCTAATATATTTTATGTTATTTTTTTATTACAGGTCTCCTCTGAAAATTTATAATGTCTGTTGCTCCAATGTGCTATGAAACCCAATTTTTTGGGTTTACACCACAAACCTGCATACTCAGACTATACATTTCTTTTCAAGACTACTTATTTGACATGTTGCTGCTTGTGGAGACTGTAATCCTGAAGAAACTAACGAAATACCCAGACTGTGGAATAAGTCGCTTTGATATTCGAGAAGGCACTGAAAAGTATCTGAGTTTTATAAATGAACACTTCAATCTCTTGTTTCAGAAAATAGAGAATTGTCTTTTAAAGCTGGTGCTGAAAATACCCAGGAATATTCTGTTGTCGGAAGATAAGGTTCATGCCGAATATCCTTACACTAAAGAAGAGTTTGATGATCTGCAGAGTGTAACGAAGACTTTACAGGAGCAGTACAAGGCAGAAACATTTGCTACCAAGTCCCTTTTAGCTGAGCTGGAAGAACAAGCAAGTGTCCAGTCTGAGCTGGAAGAGATTCTGACACTGTTTGATAAGTTGGACAAAAGTAGCAGAGAGCATGGGAATATAGATTTGGAGAGTTTTGCATTTATGGTTCAGACTTCAAAGAAACTGGAGGTCACTGTGAAAGAAATAGATATGAAACATAAAAAACTTAAACTTGATTTGACTTGCAGTACTCCAGTCCGATTAAGAGCACGAAGATCTAATAAGTCAAAAATGACATTTTATTGAATCTTTTTTTTATTTATTTTTTTAACTTGGAAATCTGAATGTTGTAATAAAAAAAAAATTATATATTTTGATAATCTATCCCTTTTACCCTAAATTGAATTGAGAGGACACCTCCCCAAAGATTTCCCTCCTTGGTGTCTGCAGTGAATTTCGGCTGTGGGTCTGATTTGCGAATAACTTGCTGCAATCACTGTCTTTCCCACCGCTTCCATTTCACAAATTGAGCTGCATAGATGAGGACCCAGACAGGGAATTTCATGGGAGTGACGCACACTTCACTTAAGGCATTGAAAGGATGATTACTATGAAATATTGATTATTGTATATATACCAATGTAATACTTTTTAAATAGCTATAAAACACACGTCTATCTTTTTCAAAGGGGGCAATTCACTTACATGTGACCTGCTGCCACCTCGCACTGCACTTATAACAGTAATTGGGGTAGGCTGTGATCAGAAATCAGCCACTGAGACATGCCACGCATTTGGAATAATTTATTTGGCCACAGACTGTCCGGAGGATTCAATGTATGCAGCAATTCTCACCAATATTCAGAATTTAACCATTGGTTCAGAATATAGAGTGAGGCACTGTAGTACACACACCAAGTTTACCTTTCACTTCATAAAAATACACTGCTAATTACAATTGTATATCACAAACAGTGGAAGACAATCACCTCTAGATACATGCTGGCAGATTTATATAATGGAATGAAAGCGTTAGCCGATGTTAGTTTCTCATTGGATACACTTGTATTTTGGGTCTAGTTCTTCTAAAGACAATGTTTTTGAGGTCCAACAAGAGGCTTTACTGAAAAATTGCTTGCAATTAATAAGAGTATTGTGTAATTTGATGGCCACTGACTATAATTTTAGCTGAGATTATAATATTGAAATCGTTTTACAATTAAATACTGTAAGTGTAAACGTTTTCTGAACCCTCAAGTTATTCAAATTAAATATAATCACTTTTGTTATCTGGAGATTTCCAAAGGACTAGAGTTAGCAGGAGCTTATATGCAATAAATAATGATTTTTAGGCATTTGAATATTTTGTTTTTACTTAAAGCATTTGGTCATATAACAATAAATATGTATTTTTAAGGTACATTTAGACTATTACTTTGTAAAATTTTGGTAACCATCTTTATAAGGTACAATAGATACAAGATTTTATTTTTAATTACAATTTTATTTCCTTCCAATTTTCATTTTTATATCTTATTCAATCAAAATATCATCTGCATAACAATTTTCATTAACACAATTGAAATTTGAAGATCTAAATTAAATTGTTTAAATATCAAAATAAGGGTTTTGAAGGAAGACATTCGTTACAGTGTGGTATATTTTGTTGACTGTCCTAATGTAATATCGACTTTACTTTTAGGGGGGTAAATTCAATGAAAGTCTGATCTATTCTGACATACATTTGGCAGAATGGGTCAGACAAGGGCTATTCAGTGACCATCTCAATCCAACTTTAAAAAAAAAGTCGAATTGAGATGAGGGAGCTGAGAGGGGGTAGAGCAGTGCTACAGCAGCATAGGAGGAGGCAGTGTCCACCCGGCTCCAGCAAGCGCGACCTCGCTTGCTGGAGCCGTGTGGACGTTGCAATGAGCGGCGGCTGTGCCACATCCTCCTGCTACGCTGCTGTAGCGCTGCTCTCCTCTCAGCTTCCTCATCGCAATCTGACTTTTTCTAAAGTTGGATTGAGATGGTCGGAAACAGGGCCAAAACCTGTCTGATTTGGCCCCATTTCTGACAGAAGTAAGAGGATCGCTGGCTATTTCCCCGATCCACGTGCTTTCCGACAAGACACCCCCGCCCCTCTCTGTCTGTTGGAATTCCCGACTTGTCGGATAATTCTGGGGTGTATTGAATAGGTCGGAACCCCTTCCAACCTAAGAAAGCCGAAAACTGCCGTCTTTTCGACAGACGGCAGCTTTCGACTGCAATTGAATATACCCATAAGTCTCTAGTTCTCTGTATCCCTAATAAAAATTTTGACAACCTAACAATGTCAATATTAATGATGATGGCATTTTAACCATGACCATCTGCTGTCGACTTTATAACTGATAATATTCTGACTGCATACCATTCATTAAGATAAATTAATCATTCATTGTATAGTAGGTATTGTCTGATATATGATAAGTATTATGCAGGTTCAGGTACATTTATTATACATATTGATTATTGAAGGTGTTACTTGTCTGAGGAGCTCATAGTAAAGTGTACAGAAATACGTCTGGGTTTCGTACATGCACATGGAGAGTGTCTGCTAGGCAGCACAGGTAACATTGACACGTGGAGGGGTTTAGGATACAGATGTTTCTCTAGTAGTCTGTCTCAGAACTCCCTCACACTGTGGCTGAAGACAGATGACGGAAAGCAATTATACTGTTAGTTGCAGCCATGGATGAGTCACCATACTCGAATCAAAGGAAGAATTTGGTGCTGTAAATTAAATCTTGGGAGCTACCTTCTGCAGTATTCGCACCCATTGTCACTATGGAAACATAGGTTCAACTCCTAGACCTTATTAAAGCAGGAGGAATAGCTCTTCAGTGCTTTCTGATGACCTTGAGAGGCATGATGGTTATAAAGCATGGAAGGAAACAATTGCTACCACCCCCCACAATATGTACTTAGTAAGAAGCATTTGTGTTGCCAGTTACATACATACATTTTTGTTTCATTTACGTTAAGGGTATAACTGACCAGATTGAGTCTAAATAAAAGGAACGGATCACATAGCGACATAATTATTCAGAAAGCAATACAGAATTAAATCTTAAATAAAAAATAGGTGACCTAGAAGATTGGCACTAATCTAAAAAATTAATCTATACAGTTACCTGTCTTAAAGGACTTTGCTCTAAATGTATTTAAATAAGCTTTTCCCTGGTCTTACAGAGAAAAAATATTTGATCAAGTACACAGCATTACAAAATGTAAAAATGCACTAAAATTCCACATTAAAGAAACGGTCTTGCACATTGCAAAATCATGTGCAACATTAAGGAAAAATAGGATTTTAATTACCTACTTGTAAATCCTTTTCTCGTAGTCCATAAGGGATATTAGGGAATCTAGTATGATGGGGTATAGACAGGGTCCAAAGAAGCCGGTGCACTTTAAATTTCTTCACTGGGTTTGTTGGCTCCTCTGCTCTATGTCCCCTCCCACAGGCAGTTATAGGTAAAAACGTGCACAAAGGAGAAAGGACAAATATGAGAGAAGGAAACATGACAACAAAGAGTGGTGAGTTTTATAAACCAGCACACCTCTAACATACAATGACCAGCAGCGGCTGGAAACAGCAACAGCTGAACAGGTAACCACAGAAAAGAGAACATGCAGAAAAGTCAACGCACTGAGGTGGACGCCCAATATAACTTATGGACTACGAGAAAAGTATTTACCGGTAGGTAATTAAAATCCAATTTCTGCAGCGGGGTACACTGGGTTCCACAGAGAATAACATTGGGGTGTAGAGTAGGATCTTGATCCGAGGCACCAACAGGCTAAAACCTTTGACTGTTCCCAGAATGCATAGCGCCACCTCCTCTATAACCCCGCCTCCGTGCACAGGAGCTCAGTTTTGTAGTTTGTGCCATGCATTGAAGGCATACAACAGGCAGGGCTGCTCAGGTAGCCCTCAGAAGAGCTTTTTTAAGTGAAATTTGAAGACTTCAAGGGCTGCTGCAGAGACACTGAGTGTTAGATGTCAGTCAGACATCTCCTGCAGCTCCATCACCTCCCCCAACGGCGCTGTATACTCCCGCGCCCTGGTTGCCGGGTACTTACAGCAGAGGGCTCCGTTTTTCTTCTGTCAAGCACACACACCACCACAGCTCTCCAGGATCGCGTGGCCGCACTTAGGGAGGAGGTAAGAGGGTCCCCCAGGCGGGACCCGCTGGAAACCGTGAACCGGCGTGGCTAGTGGGAGGAGGGCATGGACACTGGCAGTACAGGGACCCCACTAGACCACCAGGACAGGGGCACAGGTCGGTTTTACTAAAAAACGTTTTTATATGGCCCACAGTACCCGGTGGTGAAGTCTAGCAAGGGGATAAGGCTCTGACCTGTAGCTCCTCCCCCAGGGCGCCATTTAGAGTAAATGTTCCCGCCCTGGAGCTGCATCTCTCTCCCTGTCAGCGTTTGGGCTCCATTTTCACATGCTAAGTTGATCCTGGGACTGTTTGGGTAAAACCTCCTCTGTAAAGCCGCCTGCATTATCAGCGCTGTGCATTTTACAGGACACTTAAGTATTCTACATGTCTGTTGACAGTGTCAGTTAAGAAACCGTGCATTTAGTCAGGGTTATGTAGTACAAGTACCCTGTGATATACATCCAGTATTTACTGTGCATTGATATATCTATTGATTGTACTTAGTATTACTTTGTATTGCTAGTCCAGTGCAGTTTTATTGCATGTCATAATTTCTGCATTGTACATGTGACTGTGTGTGCGCATATACAGCTGCTGCGTGACTTCCATTCTGTGTATCTCACTCAGATTGCTAACCCTATATTCTGTACCCTGAGGGGGCTAAGTGCGTCAGAGCTATTGTTTAATATAGGTGTTTCACAGGATATACTTATTTTGTATTTCTCTTACGTCCTAGAGGATGCTGGGTGCACACCCATCTAAAGTTTTTTTTTATAGTGCCCATGTCTCCTGCGGAGCCCGTCTATACCCCATGGTCCTTACGGAGTACCCAGCATCCTCTACGGACTAGGAGAAAAAGATTTACCGGTAGGTTTAAAATCTTATTTTTTCTCTGTGATTTTCAGTCACCATATACCTCTTGAATTCTCTGTTTGTGCTAATACACTGCTCGGGGTTCTTGTTAAGGTATTAGACTGCTGATATTGTACTGAGTTGCCCGTGATTTGAGCTTACAGGTATGTCAGATACAAGGGGCGATGGAGCTGGGACTGATCCCACATCGCGTGGTGGTGACGCTGCAGACACAGAGGAAAACATAGCAGCAGAGGGTTCAGGTTCTGGGGGTTCCCTACCCCCCAGTGGGACCGTAGCAACGGGGGTTCATAATGACCCACCTTGGGCTACTTTCTCCACGTTATTAAGTACGCTGGTAACTAGACTTATGCTCCCTAGAGGACCTCACGTGCTGGTACAACCGCATATTGTCCCTGTGGTTAATCTGCCATGGGCAGATCACCTGTCCACTTAGTTACAGCAATTGAACCACTCACTGACTAAACAGAAATCTAACTCTCGGCCGCCTAAGACCAAGGGGTCCTCTAAGCGGGCCATTACTTCCTCACAATCCACTTATGTCCCAGACACATCGTCTGATGAGGATGGCATGTATACTGACCTCACAGACACTGATCCAGATACTTCTGATGGGGAATCTGTCTCACAGGTGGATGTTCCTGACTTATTGAAGGCTATCGGACTAATTCTTCAAATTACCGATGACCCAGAGCCTGATGCTACCTCTAAGAAACCGGACAGATTTAAACGTCAGAAGGTTGTTAAACAAGTTTTCTGCTGCGGGGTACACTGGGCTTCACAAGGATTCACATCGGGGTGTAGAGTAGGATCTTGATCCGAGGCACCATCAGGCTCAAAGCTTTTGACGGTTTCCAAGATGCACAGCGTCGTCTCCTCTATAACTCCGCCTCCAGGCCAGTGAGCTCCGTTTGTAAGTTGGTGCCATGCAGTATGCAGGCACTTAACAGGAGGCTGCCTTAAGCAGCCTTTTCAGAGCTTAATTTTTTACAAGACTGGCAGAAGAAAACTGCAAGAAGACTACTAGGGCTGCTGCAGGCAAAGTCTCATAGACTTCCCTGTGTGCAGCTCCATCACCCCCAGCGGCGCTGTATACTCCCGCGCCCTGGTTGGCGGGTCACTGCAGCGGAGGCGCCGGCTTCTTCCTCTCACACACACACACGCCCCCGTCTCCCGGATCGCGGGGCTGCAGACAAGGGGGGGAGGTAAGGTGCTCCTGTGCCGCACTTTACAGCAATCCAGCGTGGCCGTAGGAGGCGGGCCACGCGCGCGCTGGCGTGGACACTGAATACTGGGCAGCCGCTCCATTAGCCACCAGGGTTGATTTATTGGAACAGGTCAGGGGGATTTTGTACCAAGTTCCCCCGTTTTGTATTTACAGCCCGCACAACCGGTGGGGATGCCTGCAGGGGGAGCAGGTCGGTGAGGCCCCTCCCCCCCACCCCCAGTGCGCCATTTCAGCAATGTTCCCACCCTGGAACTGCTTCCTTCTCCCTCACTCCCGGTCAGCAGCCTTTTCAGAGAGAGCCTTGCTGTTCCTGGGATTGCTAGGGCAAATCCTCCTCTGTGGAACCGCCTGACTGCCAGTGCTGTGCTTCCTACAGGACACTTGAGTATTCTACCTGTCACTGGGACTGTGTTAGTTAAGAAAGAGTGCATACATTCAGGGTTGTGTGGTACAAACACCCTGTGATATACATCCAGTGCTTACTGTGTTTGTTATATCTATAGTTATCACATATAGCCATACTGAGTATTTGTATTGCTCGTCCAGTGCAGTTTATGGTACATAATTTCTGCATGGTACGCTTGTGACTATATACGTGTGTGTGCATGTAGCTGCTGCGTGGTTGCCTTATTGCAGGGTATTTCACTCAGTGGGCTATTCCTATATTGCTATACCTGTGTGGGCCAAGTGTCTCAGGTTTTTCTATATTATTAATATAGGATTGTATCACAAGATATACTGACGGTGTATTTTTACTTGTGATTTATAGTCACCATATATTCTATATCTGTTGAACTCCCGGTCTGTGCCATCTTAGGCTTCTTTTCTGAGAGTTCTTGCTGGGTATATTGCTGCTACACTTTGTACCGGGTTGCCCATTACTGTGCACATAGTTATGTCTGCTTCACGTGGCAACGACGTTGGGGCTTCTCCTACACTGCGTGGTTGTGAGGCCGCGGACGTAATGGAGGATAATTTAGCAGCTGAGAGTTCAGGTTCAGGGGGTTCCTTGCCCCCCAGTGGGTCGGTAGCGCCTGGGGCATCGCAAGAGCCAGCTTGGGCTGCATTCTCCACATTGTTAAACACGCTTGTGACTAAATTGATGCCCCCCCGTGGGACCACCTGTGCCACTACCACAGTTTATGGTCCCTGCTGTGAACCCGCCATGGGCGGATCAGCTTTCCACTCAGTTACAGCATTTGAACTGATCCATGTCTAAATCTAAGGGTCACTCTCCCCCGCATAAGACTAAGTCGTCTTCTAAAAGGGCCATTGCCTCCTCCCAATCTACTGCTTTAACCGACACGTCCACTGAGGAGGACGGTGCATATACTGACCCCTCAGACACTGACGCTAATGTTTCAGGTGGGATGGGGAAGTTATCCGTGGATGTCTCGGATTTGATTGAGGCGATACGGCTCATTCTTCAAGTGTCTGATGGTTCTGAGCCTGAAACTGTCTCCAAGAAACCGGATAGGTTTAAAAGTAAGAAGGTGGTTAAACAAGTTTTACCCTATTCTAAACACCTGGTTGACATACGTCAGGAATCCTGGGAAAATCCTGGGACAAAATCTACACCGAATAAGAGACTGTTGGCTCGCTAGCCTCTCTCTGCAGAGGTGTGTGAAAATTGGGAAACTCCTCCGCCTGTAGATTCTCATGTGGCACGTATGGTTGTTTCCTCTGCTCTACCAGTAACTACCTTCACTTCTTTGAAGGAACCGATGGATCGGCATGTGGAGTGCTGTTTAAAAGTGATTTATACCCTTTCGGGGGCTGTGTAACGCGCAACTATTGCAGCGATTTTTGGCTGCTGAAGCTGTTGCTGGGCTCAGGAACTTGAGGCGGAACTGTCTTCCTATGCCTCTGAGCATGCTCGACAATGTCTCTCGTATATTGCCACGACTTCTCTATACCTTAAGGAGGTGGCCTCCGATGCCGGGGTGCTTGCGGCCAAGGCTGCTACTGCATCCATCTTGGCCAGACGTATCCTTTGGTTGAGATCCTGGTTGGTGGATTTGGATTCCAAGAAAACCCTCGAGGGGCTTCCTTTCAAGGGAGACATTCTCTTTGGAGAAGACCTCAATAAGATTGGCCGATCTGGCTACTGCTAAAACAGCCTGTCTACCTAGTATGGCTCCTTCTGCTCAGAAGGCGAAAAGTACTTTCCCTCGGCCCTTTGTCCTCCAGGTAAAGCAAAAGGTCAGGCGTACCCAAAGCAAGCTCGTGCTTCCAGACCTGCCAAGCACAGACTGAAGCGTGCCTGGGCCGCCTGTCAGCCAGCTTGCAAAACGGACAAGCCTGCCGCATGACGGGGCGTGCCTCCCTCTGGGGGATCCCAGGGTGGGGGGCCGACTTCTAGGTTTTGCCCAGGAATGGTTGAAGACCACTTCAGATACCTGGGTAAGGGAAGTCGTCGCTCGAGGTTATGCTGTACCCTTCAAGAATCGTCCCCCTCATCGATTTTGCCTGACAGATGTGCCTCTGGATCCGGCAAAAGCAAACACGTTACACTCTGTAGTACATTCCCTCCTGTCCACAGGAGTGGTGGTACAGGTGCTTCTGACTCAGAGGGGCAAGGGGTTCTATTCACCGCTGTTTCTAGTCCCGAAACTGAACGGGTCCTCACGGCCCATTCTCAATCTGAAGTCCTTGAACAAGCATGTGCGGATCTCCAAGTTCCATATGGAAACGCTGCACTCTATTGTTCTGGCCATGGAGCCTGGGGACTATATGGTCTCCCTGGACGTAAAGGATGCCTACCTACATATTCCTATTGCGGAATCTCATCAGCAGTACCTGCGGTTTGCGTTGGGCAACCTACATTATTAATTTCAGGCGTTACCCTTTGGTTTGACAACGGCTCCGCGAGTTTTCACCAAAGTAATGGCGTTCATGACGGCTACACTCCGCTGTCAAGGGGTCACGATACTACCATACCTAGATGATTTGTTGATCCTGGCGAGTTCCCCAGAAATTCTCCTGTGTCATCTCGATCTGACGGTCCAGTGCATGACAGCCCACGGGTGGCTGAGCAGCTGGAAGAAATCCTCCCTGGTTCCGGCTCGGAGCATGGTACACCTGGGAGCATTGTTGGACACTCACAACCAGCGGTTGTTCTTGTCTCAGGATAAAGTCCAGAAACTTCAGGACAAGATCCGATTGCTTCCTATCCCGTCCACAAGTGTCGATTCATTCGGCGATGCAAGTGCTAGGTCTCATGGTGTCGGCTTTCGACATGGTGGAGTATGCTCAATTCCATTCTCACCCTCTACAGAAGTTGATTCTGTCAGATCTCACATGATCTCCCTGTCTCCGGAGGTCCGCCAATCCCTGAGCTGGTGGCTTCAGGGCCAACGATTGAGCAGGGGTCGTCCCTTCTGGATATCCATCTGGGTCCTGCTGACGACAGATGCCAGTCTGAGAGGTTGGGGCGCGGTGTTGGAACAACACTCTCTCCAGGTTCGGTGGACCAAGGAGGAGTCTCTACTCCCGATAAACATTCTGGAGCTGCGGGCAGTGTTCAATGCATTGACAATGGCCCAGCATCTCATACAGAACAGACTTGTTCAAGTACAATCGGACAACGCCCCCATGGTGGCGTACATCAATCATCAAGGCGGCACTCGAAGCCGCATGGCAATGAGGGAAGTATCAAGGATTCTTCAGTGGGCAGAACGCCATCTGCCGGCCATATCAGCAGTATTCATTCCAGGGGTCCTCAACTGGGAAGCGGACTTCCTCAGTCGTCAGGACGTACACGCCGGAGAGTGGAACCTCAATCCAGAAGTATTTTAACTCCTAGTGGACAAGTGGGGCCTCCCAGATGTAGACCTGATGGCGTCTTGACACAATCACAAGGTTCTGGTCTTCGGAGCAAGGACAAGGGATCCTCAGGCAGCGTTCGGGGACGCACTGACAATTCCATGGAACTTTCGGCTGCCATACGTGTTCCCTCCGGTGTCACTTCTGCCCAGGGTGATAAGGAAGTTCAAGCAAGATGGAGGAATCCTACTTCTGATAGCTCCAGCGTGGCCCAGATGGCATTGGTTCTCAGACCTTCAGGGTCTCTCGTTGGAGAGTCCTCCTCCTGCTTCCACAACACCCAGATCTCCTCGTTCGGGGCCCTTGTGTATACCAGGATTTGGCCCGTCTGGCTTTGACGGCGTGGCTCTTGAAGCTTCCGTTCTTAGGGCCAAATCATTTTCTGAGGCGGTCATTCAAACCATGTTGAAGGCCCGTAAGCCAGCTTCGGCTCGGATTTATCATAGGGTCTGGAATTCTTACTTTGCTTGGTGTGCATCTAACAATCATGACCCTTACAAGTTTAGTACGGCCAAACTTTTGGCCTTCCTACAACGGGGCCTGTACTTAGGGCTTCGTCTGGCTTCCATCAAGGTTCATATTTCTGCATTGTCGGTTTGGTTTCAGAGAAAAATTGCGACTCTGCCTGATGTTCATACATTCACTCAGGGTGTGTTACGGATTCAACCTCCCTATGTCCCGCCTGTGGCTCCTTGGGATTTGTCTGTGGTTCTGGAGGCCTTGCAAGAGTCTCCGTTTGAACCTCTTGAATCTGTGGACCTTAAGTGGCTTACTCTTAAGGTCTTGTTTCTGCTGGATATTGCCTCTGCTAGACGGGTTTCAGACTTGGGTGCCTTATCCTGTTGGTCACCCTTTCTGATTTTTCACCGTGGCCAGGCGGTTCTTCGGATACGCCCTGGTTATCTACCTAAGGTGGTGTCTTCTTTCCACCTTAACCAAGAGATTGTGGTTTCCGGCCTTTATCTCTCCTGATTTGTCCTCCAAGGAACGGTCTTTTGGATATGGTACGGGCTCTCCGTATCTATGTGAAGAGGACAGCCTCTGTTAGGAAGTCTGATTCTCTCTTTGTCCTTTATGGTTTTCACAAACGTGGCTGGCCTGCGAATAAGCAGACCCTGGCCAGATGGATTAGAATGGTGATTGCACAAGCTTATGTACAGGCTGGTCTTCCAGCTCCTGCTACCATGAAAGCTCATTCTACTCGGTCGGTTGGACCTTCTTGGGCGGCTCGCCATGGTGCGACCCTTGAACAATTGTGCAAGGCGGCTGCATGGTCCTCAGTGAACACGTTCGTAAGGTTCTATGCCTTTGATACATCCACCTCCCAGGATGCTACCTTAGGACGACGGGTACTTGTGCCTGCTACAGTGCATCCCCTCCCATGAGTAACTGCTTTAGGACATCCCCGATGTTATCCCTGTGGAACCCAGTGTACCCCGCTGCAGAAAAGGAGATTTATGGTAAGAACTTACCGTTGTTAAATTTCTTTCTGCGAGGTACACTGGGTTCCACAGGGCGCCCACCCTGATGCACTTAGCTTCCTTGGGTTTGTATGGCATTAGCCACTGATGCCTTCTCCTATCATGAGAATGTGGTGTACGTGGCTACTAATGGTTGTCATCTCTTTTACCTGCTACTGCATTGGACTGGTTAACGAAACTGAGCTCCTGTGCACGGAGGCGGGATTATAGAGGAGGCGACGCTGAGCATCTTGGGAACAGTCAAAGCTTTTAGCCTGTTGGTGTCTCGGATCAAGATCCTACTCTTCACCCCGATGTTATCCCTGTGGAACCCTGTGTACCTCGCAGAAAGATTTAACAACGTTCAGTTCTTACCATAAATCTCCTTATTGGATTGCCTCATATGAGGCGAACATCTTTCCCAATCTTATGCAAAGATGGATGGGCACTCGAGTAGGTTGGAGCACCATGCGAACCATCTCCTGAAGTGTTCTCACCTTGTCCTCTAGTAGGAACACCTGGGCCACAGTATCCAGCAACATCCCCAGGAACAGGAGCCGCTGAGTCGGCTTCAGGTGGGACTTCTGTAAGTTGAGGATCCACCCATGGCGTGACAGAAGTTGTATAGTGTGGTTGATGTGGAGCAACAAAAGCTCCCTGGATCTTGCTTTGAGCAGAAGATCGTCCAGGTAAGGGACAATATTGACTCCCTGGACCCGGAACTGGAACATCATCTCCACCATCACCTTTGTGTACACCCTCGGAGCTGTGGACAGGCCGAAGGGCAGTGCCTGGAATTGGTAGTGATTGTCCAGTAGGGCAAACCTCAGGTACGCCTGATGAGGTAGCCAAATCAGAATATGGAGGGTAGGTGTCCATGATATCCAAGGAAACCATGAATTCCTGTTCTTCCAGGCCCACAATAACTGCTCCCAAGGATTCCATTTTGAACTTGAACACTTTCAGGTAAGGATTCAAGGACTGTAGATTCAAAATAGGCCTTACCGAACCATCCGGTTTCGGTACCACAAACAGGTTGGAGTAATAACCCTTGTGGAATTGGTACTGGAACAATGACGTGGGACTGGACCAACTTTAGGATGTCCTTTTGCAACGTAACCTGCATAGCTGCCAAAGCTGGTAAGCTTGATTTGAAAAATCGTTGGGGAGGAGCACTGTCAAGCTCCAGCTTGTAGCCTTGAGAAACGAGATCCCTGACCCAGGTATCCTGGCAGGAAGCCTTCCAGATGTGGCTGAAGTGACGCAGCCGAGCTCCCACCTCAAGATACCCTCGGGGAGGGGGGGGGGGGGGTCATGCTGAAGCCTTAGTGGAAGCAGAACTGGTGGTCGGTTCCTGAGAGCTGGTGCTTACAGGCTCTCTTGACTTGCCTCTGGTGCCTCTAGTTGCATTGGAGGCACCTCTGGCCTTAGATTGAAATCTATGAGACCGAAAGGACTGTACAGACGGCCCTGGGTAGGAGCGTCTCGCCAGCAGGGATCCAGGGGAGAGAAATATGGCCCTCTTTTTAAATTGAGTGGCCCATGAATGATTATCATGGGTCATCCAGCAACCCGCAATGACCGGCCTTTGCGGTTCACCTGCTGCCATGTAAATAGATTTGAGTGTAGCTTCTATTTTCCTATCCCCAGGATCCTTTATGGTAAAGGAGCCCCGGGCAGGCAGCACCGGCTTTTTGGACAGTTGAGAGACTGATACATCAACCCCCGAGGGTTCCTCCCAAAATTTCCTACCTTCAGCAGCAAATGCGAAAGTGCGCAAAAACTTTTTGAACACTTGGAATTTTTTGTCTGGATTTTTCCAGGCCAACTTGAATGGGTCATCTAACTATATCCTCATCTGTGTCAGATAGTAGAGCAGGCAAACCACACTTTTGTGGTCCTTCATAAGATGAAGGGGGGCTGTGTAACATCTGCCCTAGCAGCTAAATCTGCAACAGCCTGTTGTAGTAGCTGAGTTTTCTGAACATTAGCAGTGAGCTGGATTGACATATCAGACATCAGGGTCTCTGGACCCTCTACCCCAGCCCCTTCACTGATTTGTGAGGATTGGCTGCATTGTTCACAAGAAACAGAATCAGATGATACTGGAGAGAATCTAGTGTGACATACACTGCACAGTTTGTGTTTACCCATGTTTCACAGTAAGCACAATAACATACACATACACACAGACAGTAATATATCTCAAGCCTGCCCTTACTGTATGTGAAAGGAGACACAGAGAGAAGGACACCAGCACACCCCTAGCTGTACAGCTCCAGTGAGGCTAACAGCTAACTATAACACAGTAAACACTAATCATGTCTGTACTGTAGAGGACCCAGATAGTGTACAATAGCGGCTCTCCCCCTTTGCTACACCCTGCACCAGATTTCCAGCCTGTCTTGTGAGGCAGGAAGCATTGTGTCTGCTGTCTGTGGCTGCATTAAGCAGAGGAAGGCGCCAAAATGACTCTGGTCCCACTCTGAGGTAGCTCCCCCCCCCCCCTCAATGGCGCCGGAGCTATAGTTATTATTTATACTGGCAATGTCTCCTATCAGCTTAGAAAAAAAACACAACAAGTGCTAGTCTAAGCGATTGTGAGCCAGTCTACACGGGGACCCTAACGGGACCCCCCCCAGGACGATCCCATATGCCGCACCCGCAGTCAGCTGAATTTTGAACTGGGGGACCCCCTAGCGGGGCCCCCGGTGTGTACTCACCACAGACGTCGCCTTCAGGCAGTGTTAGGGGTGTGCAGCGTGCTGCGATTGTGACAGCCAAGGCGCAGTGCCCCGCTGAACAACAACCCCTCAGCGGGGAAGTGGCTCTGCACCTTGCAAGGTCGGTGACTGCAAACCTCCCCCCCTCAACTCCCATGGTGCAGGTGTGCTGTTGCCCAAATAGCATACCAAAAATAACAAACATTAAAAAGAAATTGAAGAAAACACTCTGGAGCTGCAGAGATGTGCATCCTCTCCTGAGGGCACTTTTTTCTAGACTGCCTGTGGGAGGTGGCATAGAGGGGAGGAGCCGGCACACCCAGTGAAGAAATTTAAAGTGCACCGGCTCCTTTAGACCCCATCTATACCCCACAGTACTAGATTCCCCAATATCCCATATGGGTGCTAGAGAAAGATAATTTTCCCAGATTACCACTGCTCTAAGAAATGCAGATTTACACTATACACGGGGATTTTAAACAAAATTAAAACCACTTAACTGACTATTTTCCCTTCAAAACTGTTAATAACATTGCTTTTTAAAATGTATTTTCTCTATCGTCCTAAGTGGATGCTGGGGTTCCTGAAAGGACCATGGGGAATAGCGGCTCCGCAGGAGACAGGGCACAAAAAAGTAAAGCTTTACTAGGTCAGGTGGTGTGCACTGGCTCCTCCCCCTATGACCCTCCTCCAGACTCCAGTTAGATTTTGTGCCCGAACGAGAAGGGTGCAATCTAGGTGGCTCTCCTAAAGAGCTGCTTAGAGAAAGTTTAGTTTAGGTTTTTTTCTTTACAGTGAGTCCTGCTGGCAACAGGATCACTGCAACGTGGGACTTAGGGGGAAAGTAGTAAACTCACCTGCATGCAGAGTGGATTTGCTGCTTGGCTACTGGACACCATTAGCTCCAGAGGGATCGAACACAGGCCCAGCCGTGGAGTCCGGTCCCGGAGCCGCGCCGCCGACCCCCTTGCAGATGCTGAAGCGTGAAGAGGTCCGGAAACCGGCGGCTGAAGACTCCTCAGTCTTCATAAGGTAGCGCACAGCACTGCAGCTGTGCGCCATTTTCCTCTCAGCACACTTCACTGGGCAGTCACTGAGGGTGCAGAGCGCTGGGGGGGGGCGCTCTGAGAGGCAAATATAAACCTTATACAAGGCTAAAAATACCTCACATATAGCCCATAGGGGCTATATGGAGATATTTAACCCCTGCCTGACTGGAAAAATAGCGGGAGAAGAACCCGCCGAAAAAGGGGCGGGGCCTATCTCCTCAGCACACGGCGCCATTTTCTGTCACAGCTCCGCTGGTCAGAACGGCTCCCAGGTCTCTCCCCTGCACTGCACTACAGAAACAGGGTAAAACAGAGAGGGGGGGCACATTAATGGCTATATATATATATATTAAAGCAGCTATAAGGGAGCACTTAATATAAGGATATCCCTTGTATATATAGCGCTTTGTGGTGTGTGCTGGCAGACTCTCCCTCTGTCTCCCCAAAAGGGCTAGTGGGTCCTGTCTTCATTAGAGCATTCCCTGTGCGTTTGCGGTGTGTGTCGGTACGTGGTGTCGACATGTATGAGGACGATATTGGTGTGGAGGCGGAGCAATTGCCAAATATGCAGATGTCACCCCCCAGGGGGTCGACACCAGAATGGATGCCTTTATTTGTGGAATTACGTGATGGTTTATCTTCCCTTAAACAGTCAGTTGAGGACATGAGGCGGCCGGACAATCAATTAATGCCTGTCCAGGCGCCTCAAACACCGTCAGGGGCTGTAAAACGCCCTTTGCCTCAGTCGGTCGACACAGACACAGACCCAGACACGGGCACTGATTCCAGTGACGACGGTAGAAATTCAAACGTATTTTCCAGTAGGGCCACACGTTATATGATTTTGGCAATGAAGGAGACGTTACATTTAGCTGATACTACAGATACCGTAAAACAGGGTATTATGTATGGTGTGAAAAAACTACAAACAGTTTTTCCTGAATCAGAAGAATTAAATGACGTGTGTGATGAAGCGTGGGTTGCTCCTGATAAAAAGTTGATAATTTCAAAAAAGTTATTGGCATTATACCCTTTCCCGCCAGAGGTTAGGGCGCGCTGGGAAACACCCCCTAAGGTGGACAAGGCGCTCACACGCTTATCCAAACAAGTGGCGTTACCCTCTCCTGAGACGGCCGCACTTAAGGATCCATCAGATAGAAAGATGGAAGTTATTCAAAAGAATATATACACACATGCAGGTGTTATACTACGACCAGCTATAGCAACTGCCTGGATGTGCAGTGCTGGAGTAGTTTGGTCAGAATCCCTGATTGAAAATATTGATACCCTAGATAGGGACAATGTTTTACTGTCGTTAGAACAAATAAAGGATGCATTTATCTATATGCGTGATGCACAGAGGGATATCTGCACACTGGCATCTCGGGTGAGTGCTATGTCCATTTCAGCCAGAAGAGCCTTATGGACACGACAGTGGACAGGCGATGCGGATTCAAAACGTCACATGGAGGTTTTGCCGTATAAAGGGGAGGAGTTATTTGGAGTTGGTCTATCAGACTTGGTGGCCACGGCTACTGCCGGGAAATCCACTTTTTTACCTCAAGTCACTCCCCAACAGAGAAAGGCACCGACCTTTCAACCGCAGCCTTTTCGCTCCTACAAAAATAAGAGAGCAAAGGGCTTGTCGTACCTGCCACGAGGCAGAGGAAGAGGGAAGAGACACCAACAGGCAGCTCCTTCCCAGGAACAGAAGCCCTCCCCGGCTCCTGCAAAAACCTCAGCATGACGCTGGGGCCTCTCAAGCGGACTCGGGGACAGTGGGGGGCCGTCTCAAAAATTACAGCGCGCAGTGGGCTCACTCGCAGGTAGACCCCTGGATCCTGCAGATAATATCTCAGGGGTACAGGTTGGAATTAGAGACGGATCCTCCTCATCGTTTCCTGAAGTCTGCCTTACCAACCGTCTCTTCCGAAAGGGAGAGGGTGTTGGAAGCCATTCACAAGCTGTACGCTCAGCAGGTGATAGTCAAAGTACCCCTATTACAACAAGGAAAGGGGTATTATTCCACTCTATTTGTGGTACCGAAGCCGGATGGCTCGGTAAGGCCTATTCTAAATCTGAAGTCCTTGAATCTCTACATAAAAAAGTTCAAGTTCAAGATGGAGTCACTCAGAGCAGTGATAGCGAACCTGGAAGAAGGGGACTTTATGGTATCCTTGGACATCAAGGATGCGTATCTACACGTTCCGATTTACCCCGCACACCAGGGGTACCTCAGGTTCATTGTTCAAAACTGTCACTATCAGTTTCAGACGCTGCCGTTCGGATTGTCCACGGCGCCTCGGGTCTTTACCAAGGTAATGGCCGAGATGATGATTCTTCTTCGAAGAAAAGGCGTATTAGTTATCCCATACTTGGACGATCTCCTAATAAGGGCAAGGTCCAGAGAACAGCTGGAGACAGCTTTAGCACTATCTCAAGAGGTGCTAAGACAACACGGGTGGATTCTGAATATTCCAAAATCCCATTTAATCCCGACAACTCGTCTGCTGTTCCTAGGAATGATTCTGGACACGGTTCAGAAAAAGGTTTTCCTTCCAGAGGAAAAAGCCAAGGAGTTATCCGATCTGGTCAGGAACCTCCTAAAACCAGGAAAAGTGTCAGTACATCAATGCACAAGAGTCCTGGGAAAAATGGTGGCTTCTTACGAAGCAATTCCATTCGGCAGATTCCATGCAAGAATATTCCAAAGGGATCTGTTGGACAAATGGTCAGGGTCGCATCTGCAGATGCACCTGCAAATAACCCTGTCACCAAAGACAAGGGTGTCACTTCTGTGGTGGTTGCAGAAGGCTCACCTATTAGAAGGCCGCAGATTCGGCATTCAGGATTGGATCCTTGTGACCACGGACGCCAGCCTGAGAGGCTGGGGAGCAGTCACACAAGGAAGAAACTTCCAGGGAGTATGGACGAGTCTGGAAAAGTCTCTTCACATAAACATTCTGGAACTAAGAGCAATCTACAATGCTCTAAGCCAGGCGGAACTTCTCCTGCAAGGAAAGCCGGTGTTGATTCAGTCGGACAACATCACGGCGGTCGCCCATGTAAACAGGCAGGGCGGCACAAGAAGCAGGAGTGCAATGGCAGAAGCTGCCAAGATTCTTCGCTGGGCGGAGAATCACGTGATAGCACTGTCAGCAGTGTTCATCCCGGGCGTGGACAACTGGGAAGCAGACTTCCTCAGCAGACACGATCTTCATCCGGGAGAGTGGGGTCTACATCCAGAAGTCTTCAACATGTTAATAGACCGTTGGGAAAGACCAATTGTAGACATGATGGCGTATCGCCTCAACAAGAAACTGGACAAATATTGCGCCAGGTCAAGAGATCCACAGGCAATAGCTGTGGACGCACTGGTAACTCCTTGGGTGTACCAGTCAGTGTATGTGTTTCCTCCTCTGCCGCTCATACCAAAGGTATTGAAGATCATACGGCAAAGAAGAGTAAGAACAATACTAGTGGTTCCGGATTGGCCGAGAAGGACTTGGTATCCGGAACTTCAAGAGATGCTCACGGACGAACCGTGGCCTCTACCTCTGAGAAGGGACCTGCTACAGCAGGGTCCCTGTCTTTTTCAAGACTTACCGCGGCTGCGTTTGACGGCATGGCGGTTGAACGCCAGATCCTAAAAGGGAAAGGCATTCCAGAAGAAGTCATTCCTACCTTGATTAAGGCACGGAAGGAAGTCACCGTGAAACATTATCACCGCATTTGGCGAAAATATGTAGCGTGGTGCGAGGATCGGAGGGTTCCGACGGAGGAATTCCAACTGGGTCGTTTCCTACATTTCCTGCAATCAGGATTATCTATGGGTCTCAAATTGGGATCCATTAAGGTTCAAATTTCGGCCCTGTCAATATTCTTCCAAAAAGAATTGGCCTCTGTCCCTGAGGTCCAGACTTTTGTCAAGGGAGTACTGCATATACAGCCTCCTGTGGTGCCTCCGGTGGCACCGTGGGATCTAAATGTAGTTTTAGATTTCCTCAAATCCCATTGGTTTGAACCATTGAAAAAGGTGGATTTGAAATATCTCACATTGAAAGTGACTATGTTACTAGCCCTGGCCTCTGCCAGGAGAGTATCTGAATTGGCGGCTTTATCTTATAAAAGTCCTTATCTAATCTTCCATTCGGATAGGGCAGAACTGCGGACTCGTCCGCATTTTCTCCCTAAAGTGGTATCAGCATTTCATCTGAACCAACCTATTGTGGTGCCTGCGGCCACTAGCGACTTGGAGGACTCCAAGTTGTTGGACGTTGTCAGAGCCTTAAAAATAAGGACGGCTGGAGTCAGAAAATCTGACTCGCTGTTTATATTGTATGCACCCAACAAGTTGGGCGCACCTGCTTCTAAGCAGTCGATTGCTCGTTGGATTTGTAACACAATTCAACTTGCACATTCTGTGGCAGGCCTGCCACAGCCTAAAACTGTAAAAGCCCACTCCACAAGGAAGGTGGGCTCATCTTGGGCGGCTGCCCGAGGGGTCTCGGCATTACAACTCTGCCGAGCAGCTACGTGGTCGGGGGAGAACACGTTTGTAAAATTTTACAAATTTGATACCCTGGCAAAGGAGGACCTGGAGTTCTCTCATTCGGTGCTGCAGAGTCATCCGCACTCTCCCGCCCGTTTGGGAGCTTTGGTATAATCCCCATGGTCCTTTCAGGAACCCCAGCATCCACTTAGGACGATAGAGAAAATAAGAATTTACTTACCGATAATTCTATTTCTCGGAGTCCGTAGTGGATGCTGGGCGCCCATCCCAAGTGCGGATTATCTGCAATGCTTGTACATAGTTATTGTTAACTAATTCGGGTTATTGTTAAGGAGCCATCTTTAAGAGGCCCTTTCTGTTGTCATACTGTTAACTGGGTTTAGATCACAAGTTGTACGGTGTGATTGGTGTGGCTGGTATGAGTCTTACCCGGGATTCAAAATGCCTCCCTTATTGTGTATGCTCGTCCGGGCACAGTACCTAACTGGAGTCTGGAGGAGGGTCATAGGGGGAGGAGCCAGTGCACACCACCTGACCTAGTAAAGCTTTACTTTTTTGTGCCCTGTCTCCTGCGGAGCCGCTATTCCCCATGGTCCTTTCAGGAACCCCAGCATCCACTACGGACTCCGAGAAATAGAATTATCGGTAAGTAAATTCTTATTTTCTCTATCGTCCTAAGTGGATGCTGGGGTTCCTGAAAGGACCATGGGGAATAGCGGCTCCGCAGGAGACAGGGCACAAAAAAGTAAAGCTTTACTAGGTCAGGTGGTGTGCACTGGCTCCTCCCCCTATGACCCTCCTCCAGACTCCAGTTAGATTTTGTGCCCGAACGAGAAGGGTGCAATCTAGGTGGCTCTCCTAAAGAGCTGCTTAGAGAGTTTAGTTTAGGTTTTTTTCTTTACAGTGAGTCCTGCTGGCAACAGGATCACTGCAACGTGGGACTTAGGGGGAAAGTAGTAAACTCACCTGCATGCAGAGTGGATTTGCTGCTTGGCTACTGGACACCATTAGCTCCAGAGGGATCGAACACAGGCCCAGCCGTGGAGTCCGGTCCCGGAGCCGCGCCGCCGACCCCCTTGCAGATGCTGAAGCGTGAAGAGGTCCGGAAACCGGCGGCTGAAGACTCCTCAGTCTTCATAAGGTAGCGCACAGCACTGCAGCTGTGCGCCATTTTCCTCTCAGCACACTTCACTGGGCAGTCACTGAGGGTGCAGAGCGCTGGGGGGGGGCGCTCTGAGAGGCAAATATAAACCTTATACAAGGCTAAAAATACCTCACATATAGCCCATAGGGGCTATATGGAGATATTTAACCCCTGCCTGACTGGAAAAATAGCGGGAGAAGAACCCGCCGAAAAAGGGGCGGGGCCTATCTCCTCAGCACACGGCGCCATTTTCTGTCACAGCTCCGCTGGTCAGAACGGCTCCCAGGTCTCTCCCCTGCACTGCACTACAGAAACAGGGTAAAACAGAGAGGGGGGGCACATTAATGGCTATATATATATATATTAAAGCAGCTATAAGGGAGCACTTAATATAAGGATATCCCTTGTATATATAGCGCTTTGTGGTGTGTGCTGGCAGACTCTCCCTCTGTCTCCCCAAAAGGGCTAGTGGGTCCTGTCTTCATTAGAGCATTCCCTGTGAGTTTGCGGTGTGTGTCGGTACGTGGTGTCGACATGTATGAGGACGATATTGGTGTGGAGGCGGAGCAATTGCCAAATATGCAGATGTCACCCCCCAGGGGGTCGACACCAGAATGGATGCCTTTATTTGTGGAATTACGTGATGGTTTATCTTCCCTTAAACAGTCAGTTGAGGACATGAGGCGGCCGGACAATCAATTAATGCCTGTCCAGGCGCCTCAAACACCGTCAGGGGCTGTAAAACGCCCTTTGCCTCAGTCGGTCGACACAGACCCAGACACGGGCACTGATTCCAGTGACGACGGTAGAAATTCAAACGTATTTTCCAGTAGGGCCACACGTTATATGATTTTGGCAATGAAGGAGACGTTACATTTAGCTGATACTACAGATACCGTAAAACAGGGTATTATGTATGGTGTGAAAAAACTACAAACAGTTTTTCCTGAATCAGAAGAATTAAATGACGTGTGTGATGAAGCGTGGGTTGCTCCTGATAAAAAGTTGATAATTTCAAAAAAGTTATTGGCATTATACCCTTTCCCGCCAGAGGTTAGGGCGCGCTGGGAAACACCCCCTAAGGTGGACAAGGCGCTCACACGCTTATCCAAACAAGTGGCGTTACCCTCTCCTGAGACGGCCGCACTTAAGGATCCATCAGGTAGAAAGATGGAAGTTATTCAAAAGAATATATACACACATGCAGGTGTTATACTACGACCAGCTATAGCAACTGCCTGGATGTGCAGTGCTGGAGTAGTTTGGTCAGAATCCCTGATTGAAAATATTGATACCCTAGATAGGGACAATGTTTTACTGTCGTTAGAACAAATAAAGGATGCATTTATCTATATGCGTGATGCACAGAGGGATATTTGCACACTGGCATCTCGGGTGAGTGCTATGTCCATTTCAGCCAGAAGAGCCTTATGGACACGACAGTGGACAGGCGATGCGGATTCAAAACGTCACATGGAGGTTTTGCCGTATAAAGGGGAGGAGTTATTTGGAGTTGGTCTATCAGACTTGGTGGCCACGGCTACTGCCGGGAAATCCACTTTTTTACCTCAAGTCACTCCCCAACAGAGAAAGGCACCGACCTTTCAACCGCAGCCTTTTCGCTCCTACAAAAATAAGAGAGCAAAGGGCTTGTCGTACCTGCCACGAGGCAGAGGAAGAGGGAAGAGACACCAACAGGCAGCTCCTTCCCAGGAACAGAAGCCCTCCCCGGCTCCTGCAAAAACCTCAGCATGACGCTGGGGCCTCTCAAGCGGACTCGGGGACAGTGGGGGGCCGTCTCAAAAATTACAGCGCGCAGTGGGCTCACTCGCAGGTAGACCCCTGGATCCTGCAGATAATATCTCAGGGGTACAGGTTGGAATTAGAGACGGATCCTCCTCATCGTTTCCTGAAGTCTGCCTTACCAACCGTCTCTTCCGAAAGGGAGAGGGTGTTGGAAGCCATTCACAAGCTGTACGCTCAGCAGGTGATAGTCAAAGTACCCCTATTACAACAAGGAAAGGGGTATTATTCCACTCTATTTGTGGTACCGAAGCCGGATGGCTCGGTAAGGCCTATTTTAAATCTGAAGTCCTTGAACCTCTACATAAAAAAGTTCAAGTTCAAGATGGAGTCACTCAGAGCAGTGATAGCGAACCTGGAAGAAGGGGACTTTATGGTATCCTTGGACATCAAGGATGCGTATCTACACGTTCCGATTTACCCCGCACACCAGGGGTACCTCAGGTTCATTGTTCAAAACTGTCACTATCAGTTTCAGACGCTGCCGTTCGGATTGTCCACGGCGCCTCGGGTCTTTACCAAGGTAATGGCCGAGATGATGATTCTTCTTCGAAGAAAAGGCGTATTAGTTATCCCATACTTGGACGATCTCCTAATAAGGGCAAGGTCCAGAGAACAGCTGGAGACAGCTTTAGCACTATCTCAAGAGGTGCTAAGACAACACGGGTGGATTCTGAATATTCCAAAATCCCATTTAATCCCGACAACTCGTCTGCTGTTCCTAGGAATGATTCTGGACACGGTTCAGAAAAAGGTTTTCCTTCCAGAGGAAAAAGCCAAGGAGTTATCCGATCTGGTCAGGAACCTCCTAAAACCAGGAAAAGTGTCAGTACATCAATGCACAAGAGTCCTGGGAAAAATGGTGGCTTCTTACGAAGCAATTCCATTCGGCAGATTCCATGCAAGAATATTCCAAAGGGATCTGTTGGACAAATGGTCAGGGTCGCATCTGCAGATGCACCTGCGAATAACCCTGTCACCAAAGACAAGGGTGTCACTTCTGTGGTGGTTGCAGAAGGCTCACCTATTAGAAGGCCGCAGATTCGGCATTCAGGATTGGATCCTGGTGACCACGGACGCCAGCCTGAGAGGCTGGGGAGCAGTCACACAAGGAAGAAACTTCCAGGGAGTATGGACGAGTCTGGAAAAGTCTCTTCACATAAACATTCTGGAACTAAGAGCAATCTACAATGCTCTAAGCCAGGCGGAACTTCTCCTGCAAGGAAAGCCGGTGTTGATTCAGTCGGACAACATCACGGCGGTCGCCCATGTAAACAGGCAGGGCGGCACAAGAAGCAGGAGTGCAATGGCAGAAGCTGCCAAGATTCTTCGCTGGGCGGAGAATCACGTGATAGCACTGTCAGCAGTGTTCATCCCGGGCGTGGACAACTGGGAAGCAGACTTCCTCAGCAGACACGATCTTCATCCGGGAGAGTGGGGTCTACATCCAGAAGTCTTCAACATGTTAATAGACCGTTGGGAAAGACCAATTGTAGACATGATGGCGTCTCGCCTCAACAAGAAACTGGACAAATATTGCGCCAGGTCAAGAGATCCACAGGCAATAGCTGTGGACGCACTGGTAACTCCTTGGGTGTACCAGTCAGTGTATGTGTTTCCTCCTCTGCCGCTCATACCAAAGGTATTGAAGATCATACGGCAAAGAAGAGTAAGAACAATACTAGTGGTTCCGGATTGGCCGAGAAGGACTTGGTATCCGGAACTTCAAGAGATGCTCACGGACGAACCGTGGCCTCTACCTCTGAGAAGGGACCTGCTACAGCAGGGTCCCTGTCTTTTTCAAGACTTACCGCGGCTGCGTTTGACGGCATGGCGGTTGAACGCCAGATCCTAAAAGGGAAAGGCATTCCAGAAGAAGTCATTCCTACCTTGATTAAGGCACGGAAGGAAGTCACCGTGAAACATTATCACCGCATTTGGCGAAAATATGTAGCGTGGTGCGAGGATCGGAGGGTTCCGACGGAGGAATTCCAACTGGGTCGTTTCCTACATTTCCTGCAATCAGGATTATCTATGGGTCTCAAATTGGGATCCATTAAGGTTCAAATTTCGGCCCTGTCAATATTCTTCCAAAAAGAATTGGCCTCTGTCCCTGAGGTCCAGACCTTTGTCAAGGGAGTACTGCATATACAGCCTCCTGTGGTGCCTCCGGTGGCACCGTGGGATCTAAATGTAGTTTTAGATTTCCTCAAATCCCATTGGTTTGAACCATTGAAAAAGGTGGATTTGAAATATCTCACATTGAAAGTGACTATGTTACTAGCCCTGGCCTCTGCCAGGAGAGTATCTGAATTGGCGGCTTTATCTTATAAAAGTCCTTATCTAATCTTCCATTCGGATAGGGCAGAACTGCGGACTCGTCCGCATTTTCTCCCTAAAGTGGTATCAGCATTTCATCTGAACCAACCTATTGTGGTGCCTGCGGCCACTAGCGACTTGGAGGACTCCAAGTTGTTGGACGTTGTCAGAGCCTTAAAAATATACATTGCAAGGACGGCTGGAGTCAGAAAATCTGACTCGCTGTTTATATTGTATGCACCCAACAAGTTGGGCGCACCTGCTTCTAAGCAGTCGATTGCTCGTTGGATTTGTAACACAATTCAACTTGCACATTCTGTGGCAGGCCTGCCACAGCCTAAAACTGTAAAAGCCCACTCCACAAGGAAGGTGGGCTCATCTTGGGCGGCTGCCCGAGGGGTCTCGGCATTACAACTCTGCCGAGCAGCTACGTGGTCGGGGGAGAACACGTTTGTAAAATTTTACAAATTTGATACCCTGGCAAAGGAGGACCTGGAGTTCTCTCATTCGGTGCTGCAGAGTCATCCGCACTCTCCCGCCCGTTTGGGAGCTTTGGTATAATCCCCATGGTCCTTTCAGGAACCCCAGCATCCACTTAGGACGATAGAGAAAATAAGAATTTACTTACCGATAATTCTATTTCTCGGAGTCCGTAGTGGATGCTGGGCGCCCATCCCAAGTGCGGATTATCTGCAATACTTGTACATAGTTATTGTTAACTAATTCGGGTTATTGTTAAGGAGCCATCTTTAAGAGGCCCTTTCTGTTGTCATACTGTTAACTGGGTTTAGATCACAAGTTGTACGGTGTGATTGGTGTGGCTGGTATGAGTCTTACCCGGGATTCAAAATGCCTCCCTTATTGTGTATGCTCGTCCGGGCACAGTACCTAACTGGAGTCTGGAGGAGGGTCATAGGGGGAGGAGCCAGTGCACACCACCTGACCTAGTAAAGCTTTACTTTTTTGTGCCCTGTCTCCTGCGGAGCCGCTATTCCCCATGGTCCTTTCAGGAACCCCAGCATCCACTACGGACTCCGAGAAATAGAATTATCGGTAAGTAAATTCTTATTTTATTTAATAAAGTTTAAAAAGTATTTTTTTTAAATATTTAAACATTATATTATGCACATCTGCAGAATGGATCTCCTCATCAAAAACGGTGGGACAGGGTGGGACGGCGCAGTTGCATGAGATCTGACCATGCCAGTTAAGTGGATAGCCACTTAACTGGCATGGTCAGATCTCATGCAACTGCGCCGTCCCACCCTGTCCCACCGTTTTTGATGAGGAGATCCATTCTGCAGATGTGCATAATATAATGTTTAAATATTTAAAAAAATACTTTTTAAACTTTATTAAATAAAATACATTTTAAAAAGCAATGTTATTAACCGTTTTGAAGGGAAAATCGTCAGTTCTATTACAGTCGTTCTCAGACTGAGATGGTCTTATAGTCTGACCTCTAGACATGGAATCTACCAACTACACCAAGGGGTCTGTTTACTAAAGTGCAGGTTTTTCGAAGTGGAGATGTTGGCCATATCAACCATTCAGATTCTAGCTATTATATTCTGGAAGGTTCTAGATAAATAAGTGGAATCTGATTAGTTGCTATGGGCAACAGCTTCACTTTTAAAAACCCACACTTTAGTAAATATACCCTCATGGGTCTAGAATACAGCAGGATATACTTCTAAAGATTATCTCAAGAATATCAGTTCTTGCATCTCTAAAAATGTAACAAAAATATTGTAGAATTGGATAGGATTATATATAAATTATAACAAATATTACATGAGTGGAGATTGTTTTTCCATGATCTACATAATAATTGAGTAACGCTTTCCCGTCTACTCAATGCGTAAGCCCGAACGGCTTCCACTGCGATGGAGATAGGACAGCCTTAGGGTAAGTATGGGATTTGTGGTGGTTGAGACGGAGCTGCGTTGGGTGAAGGGAACGGAGTCAAGTCACGACAAAGGGGGACAGCAGAGGGAGGTGGGGTTTGAATGGGTGGTGTACACTGAGGTGACTCGGCAAAGACCGAGTCCATTTAACTAGTTAACGCTAAATGTGTGTGCAGTACCTGTGGATTTTAGGATGCAGTCTGTTTGCAATTAATGTTAGTTTCTATTTAGAAAACACATTATTTTTCTTTTGTATAAGTTATAGGGGGAAATGTAAAATAGCCTGCTAGATGCAGACATTGGCACGATTCCGGTCAGTGTGCCCAATGCTTTAAACCAACCTGGTTTGTCTTTTAAATGAATTGTGCTTTAAAACATCGGCCACTCAACTAAATTGTTCTAAGGCCAGCATTTTGCAGGCTATTAGATTACCACCATAATCTAATGATGGCAATATAAGTTTAGGGTCTTGTAAAACAGAATGTTGGAAGGACTTAACACTGCTCCGACAACACCCTAAATTTGCCGCCGAGTTTTCTCCTTAAAGTGACAGAATTGTAGCTCTTAGCAGAGCTAAATAGTTTTATTAATTTTCTCCATTTCCTTTTTTTGCCCTTTTCTAAAGGTATTTATGCAGTTATTATGTCAAGTGAATATGGTTGTACAACTAATTGCTTTGACAATGTGATAATGGTTTACATTTTACCAATTAATGCAAAGGGTCTTAACTTGACTTAAAGAAATGCAAGTCCCCTACCAGGTTCGGTGATTCTCAGTCTTGTTTAATTAATGGCCACCATACCAACAAAAAAAGAAGTTGCTATTCGTATAGATGCTGAATGTCTATTTATATTAGTTCAACGAATTAATCTGATACTCTACCCTGCAGAGAGACATGATAGGGTGACCAAGGCAGCACTTCTTCAATATTGCCTTTAACCATGCGTGCCTAAGACATTGGCTAAAATACATAAGTATATGGAAACTGTAAAGCAACAATAAAAAAAGCAACTGTTCAACAGCAACAATAATAGTTACTAAAGTGGATCATTGGCACAAGTTTTGTTGTGAAGTATAACCCACTGAGATTTCCTAAGTAAGTGTTTATTGACCAATATATACCTATATCTTTGGAGTAATGTGAGGGCTTTGTGTGTATTTTGGATCTTATGCTTGTCTAATTTATGTTAATCATATTCATTGTATTATGTATATATCGCAATTGTCTATGCAAATGTACCTTTTAAGTCTTATTTTTTTTCTGCCATGTTCTTTTTTTCCTTATGCTATTCCCCCTTCTTTCTTCTTTATTGAATATAAACTTAATAAAAATATTGAAACAAAAAAAAAATAATTTTACTTGCTAATATCTTATTTTTCTATTGTGTCCATCATTTAATCTGTGCAGTAGTTCTCACGTTTATAGTTCCACACATTTTTTATTTAAGCACAATCGTGAATTTTAAGCAATATATGTGGACCTTATTGGAATTTTTTTTTATTTATTATTGTGAGTGTTCTCCCTCTGGCTGAGCAATAATTAAGTAGTAGACTTTGGTTTTATGGTTTAGACACACTGTTAAGGTATAAGTATTTGTATAGCAGCAGCATATTCCATTACTGTTGTTAAAAAGCAGTTATAAAACAAGACTGGGAATCATGAGACATGTAAGAGGACCCTGCTCACAAGTTTACAATCTCGAACATTACTTGAGTCTAAAATATGAGGTCAAGCCACATTGCAAATTTACTAGAGGGTTACATCATCAAGTCACATGGCAATGTTGGTCTGGTGTCAGTGGATTGTTTGACTATAGAGAAAGGACACGTAAGGGGTAATAATTGCATAGAGTAGCTTTATAGAAGTAGTAGGTGGTTCAAGAATTTGGTAAGCTTGCTTAAAGAGATGGGTAGGAATATTATTAACATTTTGAAAGATTCAATGTAGTAAGACAACATGCAAGAGGAAATGACAAAAATATTAATGTGAGCTAATGTGGATGGCGAGAGATCTGGAAAGGATATGTAAATCCGGTGTATGCATAGAGATGATTCTGAAAAACCAATGAGAAGTGTTATAGAGAAGAGCAGGGGACATATGACTGAGCTTTTCGGTACTCCAATTTATGGAGTAAGTGGAGAGGAGGTGGATCTAAAGAAACAAACACTGAAGGTGATTTGCTAAGTAAATTGAGAACCAAGATAGGACTGTGGGAGTGGCCCATAGTATCAAATGCAACAGAGATATCCAGGACAAATAGAATGAGTTTTACATTTAACTGTGATTAAATTGACCACCTTAGTGCAAGCTCTGATACTGGAAACAAAAGCATTATTAAACTGAGGCATCTGATGCAATATATGATAGTAATTTGAGAGTTTGGGTAATTATTTTTTTC
Organism: Pseudophryne corroboree; assembly: GCF_028390025.1. NCBI lineage: Eukaryota > Metazoa > Chordata > Amphibia > Anura > Myobatrachidae > Pseudophryne > Pseudophryne corroboree. The sequence goes on from NC_086445.1 coordinate 445,750,511, forward strand.
TTTTTCAGAATAAGCGTAATCACTCCTACATGAATTATGATGGAAAAATACCAGATTTTACTGTGGGTTTTGGATATGCACGGGAGACAGAGCTTTACTGATTTGTGAGGGCATAGATCAAGAGGAGAGATGGTTAGTAGAAATATAAGACAGAAAGTACTTACTTGTAATTTGTGGAATAAAAAAAAAAAAGAGAAAAAGTGTGCCAGATGTTTCAGGGAAGGAATTGCGCAGGCTGAAGAAGAGGATAACAATTCATATTGGGTTTCATGCTGGACATACATTATACAATTTTATAGGTCCGATTCACAAGTAATTGCATAGCATGTAGCCACGACACATTATTGGTCACACATTATTGGTCTGTCGGACATGCAGAATCACCCTGCATGTCCGAATGATCCGATAATTTCTTTTTTTTATCATAAATTTTTATGAGAAAGTGTCTGTTTTAAAAAAAAAAAGGAATACAGTTCGATACAACGTATAAGGCGATAAAATGTAAAGAAGAACATAGTCCAAAATTGCAATGAACCGTATCCACATGCTTAAGAAGTTAGAATGGTGCCAAGGAAAGGCCCTGTGACTGAAAGAAGTACGGGTCAATTACACAAATTGAGTCTAGAGTGACAATGTGTGAGCATATTTTTTTTTTAAATGGAAAAATAATAACAAAGGGCATAGTAAACAAAATGATGGGGAGGGGAATGAATATAAAATAGGAAGGGAGACGGAACGGTGAAAAGGGTAGGGATCATAGAGGCAGAATGAACAAACCATATCCGTGGGTGGGTGGGTGGGGGTTTGGAATAAGAAGAGGGTGGCAGAGCAAGACTATAGAAAGGGGCAGAGAAGAATGGACGTACAGGGAGATAGAGATTGGTTAGGAAGGAGTGCGCATGTCTGGTAAGCCAAGGAAGGGTTGCATTTTGGAGTGTGTACCATGAAGACCAGACTGCATGAAAGTTGACCAATGTGTTGTTCTGGAGACTGGTGATGTATTCCATCTTGGATACAGACCAGATCCTGTTGACCAGCTCCTGACGAGTAGGAGGATCAGGCTTTTTCCAGTCTTTAGCTATTTGCAATCCTAGCTGCGCAGGTAATATGTAGAATAATCTTATTGACATGTTTAGACATATAGCAGACTAAGGTACATAAGTGCAAATTGGCCGGGCTATGAGAGGGCTGTTAACTGAAGTGATGATCTATTGAACCAGAGCCAAGAATGGAGCAATACGTGGACAAGTTCACCAAATGTGATTAAAAAGTATCAGTGTTACTGCAACCCCTCAAACATTGATCATTAGGGCATATTCGATGTAGGTGCTCTGGGACAAAGGACCACCAAGTATACACCTTATAGGCATTCTCTTTAATTGACACACTAATGGAGCATTTTAAAATCACAGACTTAAGAAGAGTTGACAAAGTGTTGAATGTATTGGTAAAAGCAAGAATAAGGTAGCTGGTATCTGTCTTGAATGTCTACAAAGACTGTGGGGCAAAAATACCCAAAATATGACTAAACCTGGTGATGTCAGTAGTCCAGATGGAACCCAAATGGGAGGATTGAGCAGGGGGAAAAAGGGGTGCTACCACAAGGGAGACTGTGAAGGGTATTCAGACAGTGTATTTTTTGTTGAGAATGTCCCAAGTGAAAAGCGTGAGAGCAACTGTAGGAATCAAAAGGGCAGATCTCGGTGTATGGTTCCTCAGGAGCCAGGTCAGATGGGAAACTGAGTACACCTTGACAACATTGCTCTACAGAGCCACACAGCATTTAGTGCCCCTCGGGGAGTGCCAGGCCTCTAATCAACTAAGCCGAGAGACATGGTAATATCTAGACAGTATCGTAAGCCCAGGTCTCCGCTGATGGACCATTTAATCAGGACATCTTTTTAATCAAGTCTTCTATTGTTCCAGATAAATTTGACAAAATAAGACTGGAGAGCATTTAGCACTTGCGTAGGGACCCCAACTGAGAGCATTTGAAAAAGGTACAATAGTTTGGGAAGGAAGTTCATCTTAATGCTGTTAATCCTGCCCATCCAGGAAATGAAATGTTTCTCCCAGCCAGAAATATCTCTGAACAAGGTGGAATAATTGACCTTGTACTTCTGGTCAACGATTTTAGTGATTTTGATGTAGAGGAAGTCCTTTCAGCAAGTCATATCAAAACTCAATTGGAGCAATTTTTTAGAGGGCATGGGTATAACTTCACATTTATCATGGCTAACCTTGTAGCACAATTGTCCATAGATGGAGAGTTCACAAAAAAAGATTTGTAAGATAATGGCTTTAAATACATTTCTTAGTGTTTGGGTCAAAGTTAATGGGAACCATTCTCTATCCTTAATGGGACGAGACAAGGGTGCCTTTTGTCCCCTATTATATTTATAATTTGCATGGAGGCCGTTGCACGAGCTATATGATGTAACCCTAATATAGGAGGTGTAAAATTGGGAGCCAAGAAATTTAAATCATCTCTTTTTACCGACAACCTCCTTGGAAATTATTTCAAATCCTGTGCTCTTGCTGCCCAGCCTTACTGGGGAGTTTCAAAAATGTAGTTTATTATAAAATTTCAAAATTAATTATTCTAAGTAGGTGGCTCTTAAGCTGAATACACAGGTATCTGTGTTCCAATGCTTACAGTCGGCTTTCTCATTTCATTGGCATCCATCACAAATTAAATATTTGGATAGCCACTTGACTAAAGATGCCAAAAGCCTCTTTCAGGCAAATTTTTCTCCCTTACTATGGAATATTAGTAAGGATCTCAAGGCTTGGCAACCGCAGACTTTTTCTTGGATTGGGAGGGTAAATATAATAAATATGAATATCATTCAACCAATTTTGTACTGCATACATGCGTCCCTATTGTAATACCTTCCTCTTTCTTTAAAGACCTGCAGCAAATGGTACGTGATTTTATTTGGCATGGTAGTATCAAAGTCGAAAAATATTGTAATACACACATTATGTACTAACCACACACACATGCCCGCTGCGCGTGCACTTGTTCCGCTGTGCGTGCACATATCCGCAATTTGCGTATGGTCGCTCCCGCGGTCCTGCGCGTGGTATGGGTATTTATGGCGGAGTTTGTGAGCGCATGGAGGGTTATCAAAACATTACATATTTAATCCAAATAGTGCACATTGTACACATAGTCCCCCTGCACCACATCAGCAAGTATCAACAGTTTAAATGATTCCAGGACTCAGGAATTCGCCTTTACATGATAGGAAGGGACAGACTAAGGTTATAAGGTGATGTCTAGTATCCAGCTGTAGGGTATTTTAAGGGTAACATTCCGGTGTTGGTTAGAGGAAGATCGCATGTTCCTGCGTATAGTTATGTGCAGAAGTAGAATATAGATATAATCTGTATTTACTGTATATTATGTATGCGGCGGGAATGCAGAGGAGACCACCCACAAGAGCAGTTGAGAAAGACATCGCCCACCTTTTCAAATCAACCTATGACCTCTCCTATAATGTAAAGATGCATCCCTGTGTCCAATGGACAAAGGGATTACAGTATCTATTGTATTGCTTTTTGAATACTTGTATAAATAAAGCCTGCGGCAGGCCTGCCAGTCAGAAGACTCTTAACGCTATCTACCTGATGAGCGGAGGACTGGACCAGGTTGCGCAAGCAAATATTCTCACGTATGTACATTGACTGTAGCCATTTACTCTGTTGTATATTGTAGTGTATAAATTGTATTGTTATCCCCTTTCAGATATATACGCTGAGGTTTCGGATCCCAGTGTTTAACTACAAATCGGTGTCGTGTCCTCTTTTCCCTGCTAGGGTTTAAAGCATATTACATTACCAAATTGTATAAGGTTTAAGAGTGTATTGATAAAGTGTGTACGCACTGTGGATACTTTGTACCGTCAGCGCTGCATAAGGTTTAAGGTGTAACATCTTTGCAGTGCTTTGCTGCATAGGGTTTAGAGTGTAATAATATCATTGCATTGCATTACTAATAAGGTTTAAAGTATATCAAGAGTGTGTGCGCGCGGTGTGTACTTTGTACTCCCGGCGCAGCGTTTGTACGCTAAGTCCGTATAAGGTACGGGACTCTGTACGCAAATAGCGTACAAGGTAGGTAGCGTATGTATTAAGTCTAGCGGCCGCAGCGGCTCCATGGTAAAACTGTGTTTAAAGGTATAGCTTTATGGTTTAAGATAATATCGACATTATCAATTGGGGGCATCGTCCGGTTTTTCCTCATACCCACAGCCTAGCAGGTTAAAGCAGACTTTATCTATCAGCAAAGGGCGGACAGGTATCCTACGTAAGCCTTTTTCTGGCTGTAGAATACACTGGTAAACCCTATTTCATTGCTGATAAGATGGTGTCTGCTCTGCATGGTTTGTAGGGATGCTGGTGGGATCCGTAAGGTAAATATACAAAGCTATTTTAAAAGTCTGTGAATTTCTGTTTGGCGACAAATGCGCACACAACACAAGCATACACCTGTACTTTGTATTTGTATACCTGCTCGCATTGTTGCCATTAGTACTGATTATTAGATTCATTTTGACCTGTGCTGAGAAATTTGTTGCTATTTAGTAAAAATATAGACTACATATTAAGGAAGTAAACGTAAAACACAAATACAGTCTGGCCTAGTTAAACAGGTTTATGCAGAAAGAAACTGTGTTGTGTTAAGTAAACGATTATAGGTAATATCGCTTACATTTATAGAAGTGTGGGATTTGTACTATTGCGGACGTACTGTCTTTGTACACGTGTCTCGGACAAAGTATGGGACTGCGTACGCAACGTAAAGACATACGCACGTGCATAAGGGTACGACCGCTAAGTACAAATTACACAATAGCATTGTTTAGTTTAGGGGCGGGACGGTAGCCACGCGACAATAGCACAAATTGCTCAGTTTCCAAGATTTAGTTTAAATAAAACCTTTTTTATTGTATTACCTCTGGTACTAAGGCTGTTTATCTGAATGAAAGTTAATTTTCTGTACAGAAAACCCAAAGTGTATTTGAGTGAACGAGCGTGAGTGTGCAAACATAATAAAGGTTTTGTGGACCCAGGGAATTCGGGATCCCGTAGGAGACCACACCAGGTGAGTGGAGACTTGGTGGCGTGAGAATAGCTGGCTCACGTTAACATAAATTGAAGTACAAAGGAGCAAGGTAGCAGAGTACCGCAGGCCAGAAGGTCAGCGAAGGTTTAGAGTACCGCAGACCAGAGGTCAGCGAGGTTTTAGAGTACCGCAGCCCAGGGGGTTAGCGAAGAAACCCATTTAGTTTTGATTGATTCGCTCCGGCTGAGGTTTCGCAGCCTGAAAAAAAAAAAACGATTCCATTGGTCGTACGGCGGATAAGTAACAAGTACCTATACGCTGTGCGATTGGACCGCGCGTTCGTGGCTGTAATAGTTAGCGCAACATGATACTCTTTTACGAGCTTTGCGTAAAATCGCGGTATCATTAGCGCTGGTTATTGCATACGCCAGCGTGATTTGTGTATAATAAAGGTTTAGGGAGTTTTCGCTGGTCTCTCTCAGGAATTCTCCAACGACCAATATTTACTGGAAAGGGTAAGTCACTACCAGAAACTTCCAGTGAATAGAGGTTACACAGGGCCCTAGGTTGGGTACGTGCCTTCGAAATACGGTGTATGGTAGTATTGGCCAACGTGGGCGGTGAGTGGGTGAAAGCACTCGGAGGACTTTCACCGTTGCCTTATATTGAGTATTTTGGTTTTTTTTTGTAGGATTAGCCGAGAAGGCAATACCTGCAAAATAATGGGGGCCAGTTGCTCAAGTAAGGGACGGTCAACCAGGGTTCAGGTTGACATTCCGCGGCCCAAGGGTCGGCGAGGTACATAATGTGTGAGAAGTATGGAACACACACTGAAGTTTTTTTTGCAATGAATGGGAACGTATGACTGCGGAACATAGGGAACCATTCCCTAAGATAGGCAGTTTTGAACCAGAGGTGTTGCAGATTTTAAGGATTAGGATATGTCTGATAAAATCCCCAAAACAAAGGGTCAGACACACAAACTGTTTAAACTTATGGCAGCAAGAGGGCGATATGCAAAGGGAACAAGTTTACGCAGCAGGTTCCAAACCTAGCAGGAAAATGATGGCAACCGCACCACCACCACCACCACCGTATATTGTAGGGGAGAAAGTGGCTACAGACAATGGCATACTGGTAGCTGATAAGAGTATAATTGATAAATGTACTAATGCTAACCCGTGCAAGTTGTATCCCATTTTAAACTTTCCTCAGGACTGCGAGCAAGAAGATGAACCCAGCACGATATCGGCACTCTCTCTAGCAGCCACCATACAGGACACCCAGGTGGGCACGGCCCAACCAGTAAGAGCAGTAGTAAGGCCCCCTAGCGGAGGGATAAGTGAGATCGTGTCCACAGGTAAGTACGGTACCGTACATTATGCAGAGACAATAGCTCCTCAGATTGTGGAATCAACTCAAAATGATGTAATTGAATTAAATCCTGTCAGGGTGATCGCAGTTCCCAATGGGAAGACTGACGCTCAGGGAATCACTCCCATCAGGAACATTGCTATGCATTGTCCTTGGTCCCGGACAGAATTGAGGACAATTATGTCTGAATTTCCCGATCCCAGAAAGGATCTAGTCGCATGTCAGAGGTTTATTAAAGAATTAGGTAACGCCACCGAACCCACAAACAAAGATTGGCGAACAGTGCTACGGGCATGTTTACCCTCCAACATTGACCCCGCAAAATTCATTACTGATTGTAAATTATACGCAGAAGTACCTCTCACTGATGAGTACACTCAGGAGAATGTACGACAGATCAATCTGCAATTAGGAGTATATTTCCCTACTGTTGTCAAATGGAATAAAATCTTTTCCATAAGACAAAAAGAAGGTGAAACTGCATCTGAATATTTCCATTGAGCACTGCAGGAAATGGCTAGATACACTGGGGTCGAGGACATTAAGGAAAATGTACATCATAGGGAAGTAGCTGTGTCAGTATTAATGGACGGGTTAAAAGACACACTAAGAACCAGGGTACAAACCTCTCTACCTAACTGGAGAGGTATCTCGGTGGCTGCATTCAGAGAGTCCGCTATCGAGCACGATCGGAACATCATTAAGCACAGGGAGTCACAGGGGGATAAGCTGATGACAGTAAGTATAAATGCCCTTACAACCAAACCACATCAGCCGAAACCCCAGACCCCTGATGGTAAGTCGCATGTAGTAGTATGTTATAACTGCCAGAAGGAAGGACATTTTGCACGGAACTGTAGTTAAAAAGGCACACATAAGGTATATCGACCCCCTAGAACAGGATATGAACCACATTATAATGCACATAATAGGGATCAGGGGTTATGAGCCGCATGCAGGGGAAACAAGGAGGTACCCACCTAGGAGGGACTGGCAGACCTCTGAAAATTCCCAGCTACCCCCCTCACATATAGTAGCTGCCAGCACGCTGCGGGAGGGTCACAATATACAATAGGGGTTGGGCCACACCTGTAGTCTGCAGCCAGTGAACTTGATTGCTAGCCTTGGTAGTGAACCTGAGGTCACAGTTGATGTAGCTGGTAGATCACTACCTTTTCTTGTAGATACAGGGGCGGCCAGGTCAGTGTTAAATTCGACGGTAGGTATGAAAACCACAGGTAAAACAATTTCAGCAATGGGAGTAACAGGAATAGTGCAACACTACCCTTTAAGTAGACCAGCGGAGATTACGATAGGGCCTTTTGCAGACCAAGCATTCTTTTCTGCTGGCTGCATCAGCTCCGACTAATCTACTCGGGAGAGATTTATTGTGTAAAATGAGGTGTGTCATATATTGTACTCCTGAGGGTGTCTTCTTGGATATACCCGAGAATCACGTTCAGGAAGTGCAGGATATGTTAGACACCCCACAAAGGCTAATGTCACACTCTGCTGTTATAGACAGGTGTCCATCCAAGGTAGAGGAAATGATCTCCCAGATACCGGAATCCCTCTGGACCAAGGATGGACAAGACACTGGATTGATGGCGAATGTAGCTCCCGTAGTAGTGCAAGTAAAAGATGGTAGGATAGCTCCAAAAATCCCTCAGTATGCTCTGAAGCCAGAGGTGGAATTAGGAGTGTACCCAGTCATACAGCGCTTGCTACAACAGGGCATCCTAGTTAGGACGTCCAGCACTGCCAATAGTCCCATCTTCCCTGTGAAAAAGAGTGGGGGGAGGGGTTACAGGCTAGTGCAGGATCTAAGAGGGATAAACAAAATAGTTGAGAGCCAATTCCCAGTAGTACCAAATCCAGCTGTCATCCTCATGCAAATTCCCCCTACTGCAAAATTTTTCACTGTCATTGACCTCTGTTCTGCTTTCTTTTCTGTCCCTCTGCACCCTGACAGCCAATACCTGTTTGCATTCACATACAGGGGAGTACAGTACACCTGGACTCGCCTTCCCCAAGGTTTCATTGACAGCCCAAGTATTTTCTCCCAGGCTTTGCATGACTGTCTACAATTCTTTCAACCTGAGAGTGGTTCAGTATTAATACAGTATGTAGATGACTTACTGCTGTGTTCTGATTCACTCAAATCGTCCTTAAAAGACACGAAACAGCTTCTGTTTCACCTTTCTAATACGGGACACAAGGTTTCAAAGGATAAGTTGCAGTTGTGCCAGACCAAGGTAAAATATTTGGGACATTGCTTGACGCAAGGCCTTAGACACCTTACCGCTGATAGAATACAGGCGATTCGCGACATGACTCTGCCACAAACCCAGCAACAGGTCTGCACTTTTCTTGGAATGTGTGGGTACTGCCGAATCTGGATCCCAGGGTTCTCCATACTGGCTTTACCTTTGCAAAAAATGGTCTTCTCGAACAAACCAGAACGGATCTCTCACACAGATGAGTCCGAACTGGCATTTGAGAGACAGGCACCTGCATTAGGCATGCCAGATTATGGGAAACCCTTTGAATTGTACGGTACGGAAAGTGCTGGGTGCGCGGCAGGTGTCCTAACACAGAGACATGGTGATGCCAGCAGGCCGGTAGCTTACTACAGTGCACAGTTGGACACCGTAGCGCGGTCTCTCCCCATGCTTGCGAAGTGTTGCAGCGATAGCTTTGCTAGTGAGTAAAAGCGAAGACGTAGTGTTAGGACACAACCTGACAGTCCATACACCTCATGCAGTGTCAGCCTTACTAAACTCCGCCCAAACCAGACATGTCTCATCAGCACGGTTTACAAGGTGGGAATTAGCACTAATGGCCCCTGTAAACATCACCATAAAGAGATGCAGCGCACTAAATCCTGCAACTTATCTGCCGGGTGTGCCTGGACAGGCACAAAGGGTGGAGGATGAGAATGATGGTGAAGGAGGATTTAGTGCAGATACTGACACACATGATTGTATGGAATATCTGAACCAAACTTTCACTGCAAGACCCGACATTAGTGACAACCCACTGGAAGGCGTAGATTTTACTTTTTACACTGACGGTAGTTGCCACAGACAGACGGACTCGGGAGACCTGTGTACTGGATACGCAGTCGTAGATGACAGAGGTATCATAGAAGCTGAGCCCCTGGGCCCACCGCACTCAGCACAAGTTGCTGAGCTGGTCGCCCTAACCAGAGCGTGTGAATTGGCCAAGGGTAAGTCAGCCAATATATATACAGATTCTAGGTATGCCTTTGGAGTAGTGCCTGATTTCGGGGCCCTATGGCGCCTCAGAAATTTCATGACGGCAGCTGGCACACCTGTAGCGCATGCATCCCACATAAAAAGGCTTCTAACGGCGATACAAGAACCAGACAGAGTGGCTGTTATCAAGTGCAAAGCCTAAACTTACAGTCAAGACCCAGTGTCACTAGGTAACAGCCGGGCAGACGAAGCTGCTAAATCAGCAGCCAGCACCCCCATACAAACAGATATCACATCACTGATGATATTCAACACCGTCAACACACAAAAATTAAGTGAAATGCAAAATTTGTGTTCTCCACAGGAAAAGGCGGTCTGGAGGTCAAAGGGGTATGGCCAGGAGTCCTCAGGACTCTGGACAGATGGACAGGGTAAGCCAGTGGCCCCCAGAGCATATCTTCCAAGCTTAGCTGAGGCGGCACACGGTCTGACTCATCTGGGTAAAGAGGGTATGTGTAAGCTGGTGAGAGCCTACTGGTGTGCGCCAGGATTCTCTTCTCATGCGGGTAAGAGAGCAATGACATGTCTTATTTGCTTGAGGAAGAATATTGGAAAGTCAATACCAACAGAACCATCCCATATCCCGCCGACAGACGGCCCTTTTCAGGTAATACAGATTGATTTCATACAGTTACCACCCTGTAGGAATTTAAAATATGTGTTAGTCTGTATTGATGTGTTTTCCAATTAGGTAGAAGCGTTCCCTGCTGCCACAAATACTGCTACGTTCACTGCAAAGAAAATTGTGCAGGAATTTGTGTGTAGATATGGTATCCCTAGAATAATAGAAAGCGATAGGGGTACCCATTTTACAGGTGAAGTCTTTCAGGTTATGTGCAAACTGATGGGTACTAATAGCAAGCTGCACACTCCGTACCGCCCACAGGCGAGTGTGTAGGTGGAGAGAGTAAACAGCACCATTAAGAACAAGCTTAGCAAAGTGATGGCTGAAACTGGATTGGTGTGGCCAGAAGCTTTGCCACTAGTATTGTACAGCATCAGAACCACTCCCAGGTCCCCCCTTAACCTATCACCCTTTGAGATTCTTTTTGGTCGACAACCCCATGTAATGATAGACCCCCAGGATGATTTGAAATGCAATAACGAGGTGACTGTAAAATATTTGGTTAAGATGAGCCAGCAGCTGAGGAATCAAAACAGAAATCTAAAGCTGGTGATTCCTGACCTACCAAACAGTAATTGTCATGACATTGAACCTGGGGATTATGTAATGATTCGAAATTTTCTACGCTCAGGTTGCCTCATTGACAGGTGGGAAGGACCGTACCAAGTCTTACTAACCAGTACGACAGCATTAAAGGTTGCCGAAAGAGAGACTTGGGTCCACTAGTCCCACTGTAAGAAGGTCGCTGACCCAGAGAGAACCCGTGACAAAGAGCAGAGTGCAGAGAACATTGTATCACTGGAGTGTCTGTTCCGGGAAGGCTGAGAGGCAGCACTGTTGAGACGGCACCTGAGCGCGGAGAACAACAAGACCAGAGGCTGTTGTCGCACCAGTTTTTCTTTTTTATTATTTTCTTTATCTCCCACTACCCTCCTTCTCTCCTTCCCTTTCCTCCCCTTCTGGTTTCCTTTCTCTCCCCTTAACAAGATGGACTTACCCCAAGAGACTGCGTTCCGGGTTTTCCTGTTAATCCTGATGTTGACCAGAACAGTCTGTTTTGGTGAGAGTCCCAGAGAGGTCGAGAAAGGATCTGGAATTGGTTCTGATGGCAAGGACGGATTTGTAGAATTCCAAGAGCATCACATCACTCGAGCAAAGGCGAGAATCAGAAAACGATCTGGTAGTCAGGAAACTAGGAGGCACTGTGAAGGGTTATTGGCTGAGGAAAATTGCATTTGTAGGAATTGTGAAAACATAATTGAGGACGGGTGCATCCGGAGATGTCAGTCCAGCCTTAATATCAACATGGACCGTCATCCATTGAGTGATTACCACTCACTAGTGGGTAAGGTTTTAAACCAAACAGAATGCTGGGTGTGCTCACAAGTACCTCAAGGTCAGAGCAAGTCAGGATTAGTACCGTACCCTTTAGCAATAGATGAGGTACTCGAATTACAGGGTGGGAGACCGGTGGACAAGAAATTTAATATTTCTAGGCCCCCTAGTTTGAAGCTCCACCAGTATCATGTAGATAGATCCTTAGTGTGTTTCAACATTTCCAATTCCCGAAAACCAGGAAATTGGGAGGTGACATGGAATAACCAAACCATGGCATTTTCGTACAGAGCTGATAGGATACCCGTAGACTCTGAACTTATACGCCAAATAGCCAACAGTGGAAGGTATTTCCGGTATAGGTATACTCAAGGAAGCAAGACCATGTGGGTTGGAGAAGTATCACCAGGGTACTGTGCGCATATCATACAGCCTGATACTTGTACTGAACAGATGAGAGAACTAGGGATTGGGTTTTTCACTTGGAAAGTTTGTAATATGGTAATGTCATATTCTGTCCCATATGTTCTCCCCGATGATGCCTATTTAATATGCGGGAGGAAGGCGTATAAGTGGCTTGCCCCAAACTCAGAGGGATTGTGTTATGTTGGAAGAGTGTTGCCAGAGGTCATGACCATAACCCATGATAAGATGAAAGACGTTCACCACAGTGCTCAGGCTCCTTATACTCATACTCACTATGAACACATCGTTAACAGACACCTCATAGATAGGATAGAGCACGTAGCCTCTGATTTGATCCACGAATCCACCGGGATTCAATTCCTACTCGCGTTAGACATCACCCGTACCGCCAGAGGAATTATAAATTATAGGTATATCCATGCGCTAGCGATCCTGATAGATAATATCACTGAGATGTATGACGACACCTTCAGGTATACGGGTAGGGAGTTGCAAGCTTACAAGACAGAACTGATCCAGCATAGGATGGTCCTTAATTATATCACAGCTGTGACGGGTGGGTACTGTGTCACTTTGGCAACTCAATATGGTGGGAAGTGCTGCACGTATATTACAAACAGCACTGATGACCCAACCGAGATCATCGATCAAAACATGGACGATATCTTGCAGTTGAAGTGGGAGTTCCGAAGGAGACACAACCTTACCCTGACAGCTGTGAGTAATGAACTGACCGGCTGGGTCTCATGGTTGAACCCACGAAATTGGTTTTCAGGATAAGTAGAGTCGGCTCAAAATGTTATTATAAGCGTAGGGAAGTTTCTCCTTTGTATCCTGGGAGTCGTCATAATTATTGGCTTGATATTTAGGTGTGTTCGAATTTTAACGCGGCGCAAGCACGGCACAAAATTGATGAGTTTAAGGAGCAGGGGCATTGTTACAACAGCAGATTTAATTTATGATCCATCCATAGAGACAATGTTATGATAAGACATGATTGCAAATTAATTCCACGGCCCGTTTCTTTCACCCGTTTTTCCTTTGTCTCCCCCTTTGCCCAGATACACCGATCCAGAAAAGACATCGACTACACCCAAGAATGATTACAAAATTGTTATGTGAATGTATTTTAGATATGTGTCTTATCTTCATCTCTACAACCTTCAGTTAGTGACACACATAGTCGACAGGTGATATCCACATATACTAGCACTCACATATGTTCCCCCCTCCATGTATCATCAACTAAATGTGCACCCCATTTGTCAGAACAAGAAGCCGAAAAGAGCTCGGTAGTGTTTGTTGGCCCACTTACAGACCCTTAATACGGGATGAGAAGGATTTAATGTATACTTCGCAATACCTCGAAGCTTATCTAGAACATATACGGCACGATGATACATGCCCCTCAGACATGGATTCATACATACATGCTTTTACTATCCGACTAGGTCATACATTTCCCGCCTACACCTCTCCTCCTACCATCCAATCATCTGTAAATATTGTATTGTATATTTTTCTGTTTAATGTTTAGATAGTGGCAGTTATAGTTGACTGCCAAAGGGTGGACTGTCAAAGTCGAAAAATATTGTAATACACACATTATGTACTAACCACACACACATGCCCACTGCGCGTGCACTTGTTCCGCCGTGCGTGCACATATCCGCAATTTGCGTATGGTCGCTCCCGCGGTCCTGCGCATGGTATGGGTATTTACGGCGGAGTTTATGAGCGCATGGAGGGTTATCAAAACATTACATATTTAATCCAAATAGTGCACATTGTACACATAGTCCCCCTGCACCACATCAGCAAGTATCAACAGTTTAAATGATTCCAGGACTCAGGAATTCACCTTTACATGATAGGAAGGGACAGACTAAGGTTATAAGGTGATGTCTAGTATCCAGCTGTAGGGTATTTTAAGGGTAACATTCCAGTGTTGGTTAGAGGAAGATTGCATGTTCCTGCGTATAGTTATGTGCAGAAGTAGAATATAGATATAAACTGTATTTACTGTATATTATGTATGCGGCGGGAATCCAGAGGAGACCACCCACAAGAGCAGTTGAGAAAGACATCGCCCACCTTTTCAAATCAACCTATGACCTCTCCTGTAATGTAAAGATGCATCCCTGTGTCCAATGGACAAAGGGATTACAGTATCCATTGTATTGCTTTTTGAAGACTTGTATAAATAAAGCCTGCGGCAGGCCTGCCAGTCAGAAGACTCTTAACGCTATCTACCTGATGAGCGGAGGAATGGACCAGGTTGCGCAAGCGAATATTCTCACGTATGTACATTGACGGTAGCCATTTACTCTGTTGTATATTGTAGTGTATAAATTGTATTGTTATCCCCTTTGAGATATATACGCTGAGGTTTCAGATCCCAGTGTTTAACTACAAATCGGTGTCGTGTCCTCTTTTCCCTGCTAGGGTTTAAAGCATATTACCTTACCAAATTGTATAAGGTTTAAGAGTGTATTGATAAGGTGTGTACGCACTGCGAGTACTTTGTACCGTCAGCGCTGCATAAGGTTTAAGGTGTAACATCTTTGCAGTGCTTTGCTGCATAGGGTTTAGAGTGTAATAATATCATTGCATTGCATTACTAATAAGGTTTAAAGTATATCAAGAGTGTGTGCGCGCGGTGTGTACTTTGTACTCCCGGCGCGGCGTTTGTACGCTAAGTCCGTATAAGGTACGGGACTATGTACGCAAATAGCGTACAAGGTACGTAGCATGTGTATTAAGTCTAGCGGCCGCAGCGGCTCCATGGTAAAACTGTGTTTAAAGGTATAGCTTTATGGTTTAAGATAATATCGACATTATCAGTAGGAAATCTAGATTTCACCATGAAAGTCTTTATTGCCCTAAAAGGTCAGAATGTTTACAATGCCCCATTTTTTAGGTTTATTATCAGGCAGTTCATCTTAGTAGAATTCTAGACTGGTCCAAAGCCCTTCCCAATAAACAATGGGTCCTAGTGGAACAGATTTCCTGCCCCATCTCTCTACAAGCTTTTCCTTGGGCATCATCTATACCCTTAATTGACCACATTACGCCACATACAGTAGCAGTGCTCTTTATACAACTTATGCCACACAGTAGTGCTCCTTATACACCTTACGCCACACAGTAGTGCTCCTTATATACATTACGCCACACAGAAGTGCTCCTTATACACCTTACGCCACACAGTAGAGCTCCTTATACACCTTACACCAGGGGTGGCTGGACCTTTGGGACCAGGGATCCACTTTTTGTTTACTTACTTACCGGTGATCTACAGGCATCAAATAACTATACCAATAATAATGCGCACATTTAAAAATAAAATTAATAATGACGCCATCAAATAATAACAACACCAATAATAATGTGCACATTTAATAATAGCATTAAGACTGAAAACATCAAATAACAGTACAAATAATAATGCACAGATTTAAAAACAGCATTAGTAATGACAACATTAAATAACAACACCAATAGTAATGTCCACATTACAAATAAAGAAACATTAATATTCATAAACACAATGTTGTCATGATTGTATGCAGAACAGCCCCCTGTCCCATATCCCCTCCCTCCCGCTCCTAGTGTTGAACAGCCCCCTGTGCCATAAACCCACCCTCTCGCTCCTAGTGTAGAACAGCCCCCTGTGCCATACCCCCTCCCTCCCGCTCCCAGTGTAGAACAGCCCTCTGTGCAACACCCCCCTGTGTAAATCCCCCCTCCCTTGTGCAGATACACCCATGTGCAGAAAGAATACCCCTTTCTCACTCACATTGCAGAACAGCCCGCCATGCAACATACCCCCCCACTCCCTCCATTGTGGATATTCCTCCCTGTGCAATATCTCCCTCCTAGTGCAGAACAGCCCGCTGCACGACATTCTCCCTCCCTGATGAATGAAGATACTCTTACATGCAGAATATCCCCCCTCACACTTCTATTGAAGAACAGCCCACTGTGCGACATCCTGTACCCCCATGTGCAGATTCCCCCCCCCCACCCCCCCTCCAGACCCCTAGCCCTCTCCCAGTGCATAACAGACCCCTGTGAACAACTTATGCTGGTTGGCTTCTGTGGGTCCACACTGGCTGGTTGTTACTAACTCTGTGGCTCCACACTGGCTGGACTGTGAAGAACTCATGCTGGCTGGCCTGTGGAGATCTCACACTGGCTGACTTCAGTGACTCCTCGCTGGCTGGCTCCCCACTGTCACGCTGTGCCTGCTTCCGCTTCTTGCTGCCACTGACTGGATCCAACAGGCGCACAGGCTCCTCACATTGCGGGTCTGAAGCGTTCAGAGGTGTCAAATGACAGTTCAAATTATGAAGTTGGTTGCGATCTACCATCCGGAGCTCTGCGAGCTACTGGTAGATCGCGATCAACGTTTTGCCCACCTCTGTCTCACACAATACAGTAGTGCTCTTTATTCATATTATGCCACACAGTAGTACACCTAATACATGTTAGGTTACACAGTAGAGCTCCTTAAACACATTACGCCACACAGTGGTGCTCCTTATACACCTGACACCACACTGTGGTCATAAAATAGATATTTGTTCTGTCAAGATAAAGTACCAGGCATTTCCTGACTCCATATAGGGCTATTTCACACTGGCCGGTTTTTACCGGGTGGTAAAAAACAGCCCGGTTTCTGCCCATGATTCAAATGCTTTCACATGTGTGCTGTGTTGAAGGATCTGGACCACAGCAGCAGCAGCCGGAGGGCAGCCGTCCACCTCAGTGGACATGGAGGGCTGTAACACAGCAACCACGCCGTGACTGTACCATTTGAAAGCTGCTATCTACTACAATACTTAATAAAAAGAAGTACACAACCAAAAACCAGCCAGTGTGAAATAGTCCTTAGGCTGCCTTTTATCCCCAGTAAAAGGTCATGTTTTTCACACATTCCTGATCTTGGTTGAAATAGGCATCAGACTTTACAGTCAGTGAAATGCCTTGTGCTCCTTCCCAGTAAATGCTTTCATAGGTGCATTTATACTAATAAAAAACAATAAAATGTACGCTAGTTAAATTAAGACATTCATGAAGGATTTATAGGATAAACTGTCAATAAATCTTATCCAAGCTGTATTTTGGAATATCAGGAAAAGTATACATTAAAAAGTACTGCTCTTAAAATGGTCATAGAATTAAATGGCATTTTGAAATTCCTCTATACTCATTTCCAGACGGGCCTACAAAAGTTTGTTCCAAATGCTTTGTGGGAGCTTCTCGAAGACTTGGTGACTAATGCACTACATCACACCTATTAAATGTTGCAGCTGTTTGTACTGCAACGTACTAATCGGTCTTGATGGGGTAACCTTGGAACAGCTAAGGCAGATTTAGGAAACCCTAGCCCCATTCTCCGCCTAGTTCTTATGGAATCCTGTTAGCCCCCACTAAATGGTAATATTGTTCAGTAATGCCAAAAGACTACTCCCTACCACTAGAGTACTCCAGTAATATTGTGATACAGGTCCTGATTCAGATTTGTATGCTATTGCATTCGCAACTGCATATATGTGCGCAACTGCTGTGTGAATACAGTATATGCAGATGTCACAGCTGCCGGGATTTGTATTGAGACCCCCACAGATGGCATACAAAGCATCTGCATACAAAGAGACTCACCCATCTGAGTTTACCCTATGGTTGCACAGAATGGCCACAGGAACTGATTATTGATTAGTGTATGGGCTGCAGTGTTTTTTCTTATTGAAAGTGTTTTTTTATTTTCTAAGTGTTGTTACATTTTAAGCATTATTAAGAGTTGCACAGGAGTTATTACTAGCTCTAGCTGGCATTGAGGGATGGTGATGTGACTGATCTTTTCTTCTCAGGCAGGGCCGGATCAAGCCCTAGTGGGACCCAGGGGAACCCAAGATAGGAGGGTCCCCACCCCCGCCGACCACCAGCAACCCCAGCTGCACGTGCTGCTCACCTCCCCCGGTCCCACGCAACGGGAGCCGCGCTGCAGCAGGGAGAGAAGACACCAGGCTGCCTTGCTGCCATGGGAGGAGTGCGGCTGTGCATGTGGCTTCCTCCCCCCTACTCTCGGGCAGCACGGTCGGGGACTGAGTCAAGCAATCTCCAGCCTCCGCTGCCAGCAACCTGAGGAAAGGCAAAAGAGCAGTGCAGAGCTCCGGCTGGGGGGCCCAGGGTACTGACCCCCTGGGAACCCCCCTTAATCCGGCTCTGTTCTTTTGGGTAAATTGTCATTAACTACAATCTGCAAACGCTAGTCTGATTTAAGGCATGGATCTTAGTTAATCCTAGATAAATGGGATGCTATTCTGGAAATGTTTGCTGTGGAGTTTACTGGTAGCCCTGTAGGGGGAAGAAGAGATTGGGACAGGGTGCAATCCTTCAGCACTCATGTACAACTATTTATTGATTAGTGTGTATGGGCTGCAGTCCTGGATATGGGCTTCAGCGTTTTTTTCTTATTCAAAGTGTGTTTTATTTTCTAAGTGGTATTACAATTAAATCATTATTAAGAATTATGCAGGAGGTCATCAGGAGGAAACAGTAAGACAACAGTCTACTAAAATTCTGTAAAACTACTTTTTGGACTCCCTCCAATTCAAACATATGGATACTACATGCTGAGTATCCTGCTTGGACATTGCAAAGGGATTACACTTGCTTGATAAACTTCTAATTTTAGTCTTTCCCCTATAGCTTCTGTACTCCATCATGGACACTCTCCCCAGCTGGTTACCTGGCCATCAATTTTTGCCTCACAATCTTTCTGATGCTGCTGTAGGCCGGGGCTCTGTTACCTGCACCCGCTGACCACAGGATGACTAAACCCTCTCTGTTCCACTATTCCCAGGCGCTTGCGCACATACCCAAATCTGGTACAATCAAACTAAATCAGGGACGTAGACCATCCCTACCATTACCATCACCCTAGTACCCTAACCTAACCCTAAACATTAACCCTAATACCCTGTTCCTGGCCCTAATACCCTAAGCACCCCTAACCCCAAACCTCTCCCTAACCCTAATATCTTAACCCAAACCCCCTAACTAACCCTAATTCCCTAACCCCTAAACCAACCACAATACCTTATCCCTAATATCCTAACACCATCCCCTAAACTAACCCTAATACCCTAACCCCATCCCGTAAACTAACCCTAATACCCTAACCCAAACCACTTATACCCCTTTCACACTGCACAAATAACCAGGTATCGACCCGGCATATTGCCGGGTCGACACGGGTTCGCGACTTCGCGTGCGGTGTGAAAGGGGCATTGCCGAAATCGCGGGTCGCCTGACCCGGCAATTCAACCCAGGTATAAAGCAGTGTTATACCCGGGTTGAGTACCGGGTCAGTGGCTGCGTAAACGGGCTCCTGGGTCGATGCGTCCCGGGACCCGTTTACTAGATAGGGAGAGGCAGCACGGAGATGAGCTCATCTCCCAGAGCCGCCTCCACCTCCACCCCCGCTGCCGGCTCCGCCTCCTCCCGCTGCTATGGCAACCCGCCCGGCTTATTGCCGGGTCGGGGAAGCCAGCAGCAGCTGCCAAGGCCGGATCCCACCCGGGAAGGACCCGCTTCCAATTCCCCAAGTGGGATCCGCATTGGCAGTGTGAACGGGGTATAAATCAACCCTAATACCCTATCCCTAATACGCTAACCCTGAAGGGCAGACTGTATAGGCCATTTGGTTCTTATACTGTATGTCGTCAAATTTTATGTTTCTATCGAACTGGACTGTTATAGATAAGACAAACTTTCAAATGCAGACAAGCCGTACTGGCACTGAAAAATCAAGACATTAAATCCAATGTTGCTATTTGGTATGGTTGACTACCCTTGAAACTAATACCTGAATTTAGCAAAATAAAGCTGTTTTTTTTCTTTTTTTTTTCTTTAGCACTCAATTGTACAAATAATGATAGGTATTACGTGGTTCTTTTTAAATATGAAAATAATACTGAAATGCTTTTACACTATTTTTGTCACTCAATGGTTTTAACGGGCTTTTGTTCTTAAAATGGAATTGTTTGCAGTGCAATAATTTGTATGCAGCTTTTTGAAAGCCTAAACATATTTAAATTGCAGATATCTGTTCCAAAAATGTGGCTGCCTATTAGGATTTACATCTCAATTGTTCATTATTTAAATCACAGACTTCTATAAGCAATGTGAAAAGGATGTGATTAAAGTGCTTTAATGGCTCAAAAAGTTTTTAATACAAAAACAAAAAGCTTGATTTTAAATGTTTTCCGTAATCCTGTTTTCACCATCCCCTCTCGCAGATCAATTGCACTGTGCAAGCTGTGAACGGTAAAATTGCTGAGCTTTTTTAACTCTGCTTAATATAATAAAAAATATGGACATAAACATTTTTGATGTTATTATTGTGAAAGGGGTCCCTGTGCCTTTCACCCTTAAACATGTAGAGACACATGAAAATCCATTTAACATCTGTGGTGCAAAATATACATCCATTCATAAAAACTCCTAAAACAGTATTGCTTTATTTCCCTACTTACAAACAATGTGACACCCCCTAGTGGTGAATGTGTCAGTGAGTGTATCATACTTGTGAACCTTGCCCCCAGAACCCCAACCTAGTCAGTGGCAAACGCAGGATTTTCACAGGTGGGTATACTATATATATATATATATATATATATATATATCCATTGTAGAAGAGCCGCACTCACATGTCGTTAATAATCACAGTTGCTGGGGTGCAAAATCCAGGAACAGGTCCTATCAGAACAAAGTTCCACGATACATGTGCACAAATAAGGATGCACTCACCAGACTTCTCCAGGGTGAAATTGATAGATTTTAATCCAGACAGCACATACTCACAAACAGAAGGTCAACGTTTCGGCTCACAGCAGAGCCTTTGTCAAGACCAGATTACCAGATTGCCTAGGGAGATGGCAACCTGGTAATCTGGTCTTGACAAAGGCTCTGCTGTGAGCCGAAACGTTGACCTTCTGTTTGTGAGTATGTGCTGTCTGGATTAAAGTCTATCAATTTCACCATGGAGAAGTCTGGTGAGTGCATCCTTATTTGTGCACACATATATATATATATATATATATATATATATATATATATGCCAGAGTGATTGGCACTCCTGAATATTATATCATTAAGAGCCCGGTGCCCTCTCACAGCATACACGTACAGATGAGCGGCACTCTTAGGACTTTTATCAAAGAACAGGTCATCACCCCATCTTCTTAAGCAACGTTTCAGTATTTATTCCAACCGTCTTCAGGCTTACAAACAGTATACAAAACATCTTACCTTTTATCTATTCCAAACCCCATTTGCAAACAAGTCCGGGAACGTCCAGTGCCCTGAACTTCCGCTGATGTTACCACCTAGTTTTGTTTTATGGAATCATATTTATAAATTATATTAATATTTAATATATCATATATGATTATTAATATATGGATATATATTTTGAATTTGGATGTGCTGCCCTTCCACAGCAAATTGTTCAGTTCAGAAAAGAAACCTTAAATATTTTACCTTCTAGAACCCCTGCAGCTGTCTCCACGTGTACGCCATCCTTGGTTCCAGTCTAACTGCTCTGGTTTGGACAACCAGAAATGGTTGGATGGCGTACACATGGAGACAGCAGCATGGGGTCTGGAAGGTAAGATATTTAAGGTTTATTTTGTGCACTGTATACTTTGCTGTATCCTGAGGAAAGGGAGCACATCTCCAAATCATTGAAGCACATATGTTTCACCATCAAACCAAGTCACCAAGTGCTGCCCTCCATCCTTGCTGTCTATTGGGGGTGCCAAATTCCTAGGGAAGGCACCAAAGCATAATTGCAGGATTTGTCCCCTTGGGGACTGCTAGAGTGCTTGATCCCTTGTATGATAGATATATATATATATATATATATATATATATATATATATATATATGTATATACATACATACTTTGTATGTGTGTGTGTAAATCTCTCCAAACAGTCAGCGGCACTCCACACCTTGATAATAACAACTTTATGTAAGGTAGCTGGTGCCCTCCAGATATAACGGGATTTACCCACGTTACAGTGTACACAGCATCGATGTCAGCGGACTTGGAGCCCAGGCTTCTGTCTTTATTTCCTACGCTGAGAGTGATGCCTGCATCGATGCTTTATATATATATATAGACACAGTTCAATATGTCCCGGCACTCCTCACGCTCTCCAGCGTCTGCTATA
This sequence comes from Pseudophryne corroboree, assembly GCF_028390025.1. Lineage (NCBI taxonomy): Eukaryota > Metazoa > Chordata > Amphibia > Anura > Myobatrachidae > Pseudophryne > Pseudophryne corroboree. The sequence goes on from NC_086445.1 coordinate 445,772,867, forward strand.
ACTGCTCCCGTGCCTTCTCCTCGTGGAAAGATTCCCATACACAGCAATAGCAATAAGGGCGGCACTGGGAGACTTGTCAGTACGGTGAAGAAAAAGTGCTTTTTAATGCAGTTCAATGTTTCGGGGTCGCAGTCCCTTCGTCAGGATACATAACAAATCAAAATACAGTGTATAAATACCTTTGTGAGAAGAGGTCCACACCGCCGCCTCCAGCCGCGCTGCCCGGGTTCCGGTCCTGACGTCACTCAGCTACACAGGAAATGACGCGGCTCCGGTCCATCCGGCTGGCGCTCTGGGGCTGGGAATAGGTAACCATGGTGAAAATCAGACAACAGTGAAACAGCTGATCAAGCCTCTGTGCTTCACAATGATAAATTAGTGACAGTAAATACTGATGAAATAACATATAAAAACGTCTCACAAGTTGCCTACATGTCAAATAAGGGAATACATACATAGAAAAATACGATAAAACCCTGCCAAACTCGCCCCGCTCATCTAGTAAGTCCAGTGGGAAGGTGCTTTAAATATTTTAACCTAATCTTAAATACTACTTAAATCTGTATATACAGATGATGCTTTCAAGTTTCTAACATCAACCTTAAGACCTATACAGGCAGCTTCTTTTCCTTTCATTGCTACACTGCGCTTCGCCCGAGGATATGTCTCTGCTTGGGACTACTTGTGAGGAGAGGAGCTGCGCGCTACACGCTGCAGCTCCCCATACATGCAGCCAGCGCCGCGGCCAGCCTCTTAGTATAAAAGGAAGGAAGCAATGCCGCTGCCACATTAGATACAGCGACTTCATTTCAAAGCTAAAAATCATTCAGCAGCGCCGATAAATCGGCACCCTGGGGGAGTTTCTAGGTACTCGGACCCCCCCCCCCCCCCCCGCGTGCGCGTGTGCCAGTCACTACATGTTTGGAAAGTGACAGGGCAGTACGGATGGTGTAACGGTGAGCATTACTGCACTAAGGTCATGGGTTCGATTCCCACCATGGCTCTAACTGTGTGGAGTTTGTATATTCTCCCCGTACTTGCGTGGGTTTCCTCCCACACTCCAAAAATATACTGGTAGGTTAATTGTCTCCCTACAAAATTAACCCTAGCGTGAATGTGTCGGTGTGCACATGTGATAGGTAATATAGATTGTAAGCTCCACTGGGGCAGGGACTGATGTGAATGGGCAAATATTCTCTGTACAGCACTGTGGAATATGTGTGCGCTATATAAATAACTGGTAATAAATAATAAATAAAGTGACATGGTATTTTATTTAACAAGAGTAAAGGACCTATTTCAGGGAAAATGGTCAAAGTTTAAATAAAATCAATATCTCAAGTACAGTGAATGGCTACTCACAAAAATACAGTTACTCTCACAGATATGTGGGAAAATCATATCACATATAACCTTATAACTAGGATAATCTCACATAACATATAGGGGGGAATTAAAATGTTATTGCACTCTCTATCTCCCGTCTAAAGTGACGGGAGATCGAGGGGCGATATTCAAATCCCCCCCCTATTGCACTGATCGCGCCCATTACACTCGGGTTTAGGCACGCAAAGCACTTAAACCCAACTAAAGTAATGGCCGCGAGCATGAAAAGACCTGTTTGGGCTCCCAAACGGGTCTCTTTACGTGCATTTCAGCTTGCCACCCCTGAGGGTAGCGAGCTGAAATGTACTTTTTGCGCCTGTCCACAGTAACATTGAAATACTACAGACGGGCGCGATATGGGGCGGGAGAGGGGGCAGAGATTTGATTCTCACCCTCAATGTTTAATGTTTTCACCATATTGTGCCAGCAATCATCATATGGACATTCATGAAAACTCATAATAAAATACAGGCTGATTCAAAAGTCGCAGTACAGCCTTTTGTTTCAAAACCTGTGCAGGAAATGGGAAAACTGAATACTCCAGTAAGGTATTGGTGAGGTGAGCTATCTTTTAGGGTATGCACCGAACATAGGCGCCACCTTGAAATCGGCCATCTTGAATCTAAGTCTGTTCTTTTCAAATGGAAAGGGGATCATGTATGTCAAACAACATCAGAATTAGCTGAAAAGTTTATTGCTGCAAACAGATTTGAAATAGCAGTTATGGTTCAAAAGTTACAACACTTCTTTTTGGTTGCACGTAACTGAAGATGGCTCTGAGCTTCGTAACCAAAAAATAAATACATTTAAAAAACGGTCAATTGCGCTGATGGATCACCATGAAATATACCCATGAATTTACTCCTCCCCACCCCCGCATGCAGTGATATATTTCATGGTGATAAAGTACCAGCCAACCAGCTCCTAACTGCCATGTCACAGACTGGGATTGAAAAATGACAGTTAGGAGCTGATTGGCTGATACTTTATCACCGTTAAATGTATCACTTTTCAGGGCTTGGAACATCTGGCCCTCGCAGTCTCTCTGGCAGCTCTCTCTCCCTCACACTGATTGCCTAGCTGTCATTGAGGGCTACCTGTCTGCCTCACCTGCAGGCTGCCACAAGTTTCTCTCTGTGCTGCCTGTGCCTTCCTTCATGACAGGTGGCTGGCTAGCCGCTCCTTACTGGCTTCCCTTCCTTCAGCTTACCCGGTTGCTGTGACAGCAGGTTTCAGGGACGTCCCTCTGGGTCACTGGCTCTCCTCACGGGATTTACTTTTACTAGCTGCGCTTTTCCGGTCACCTTAGGACAGTGCAGTAGCGGCTCACACACCCACCTCTGTCACTTTCCTGTTTTCTGAACTGCCGTAAGCCCTCTCAGCTCCGGCTCTCCTCACAGCACCGTCTTTGTAAGGCTCTCTCTTCCCCTCCAAAGGTTCCTCCTAGAGTTCGCAGGTCAGTCTGCATTGGAGCTAGAGATGTTCCCACTCTCTGGGTGCTACAGCTGGTGTCCTTCACAGAGCTCCGCAGTTACTGCTATCATCACCATGTAAGGTGGTAGGGGGCATTAATATGAAAGACCCTTGAGTGGCCGGCTTCGGTGTCCAGGATCAAGTCCAACTATCAAAAGCACAGGCGTACGTACAAATAAGATACATACAAATACAATACATTGTAATCATAATAGAGAGGCATATCAGGAGAGCAGAACAGGAATCTGAATATAAGTCTCAGTACCTATACATACTTATAATCCCCCACTAAGTTGATTAAACCGAATCAAATAACAATTTAGCCCCGTCACTTGAAGTCGAATACTCTTGCCAATGAAACCACTTAACCAGTGGGGAGTTAGTTCTAGAGGAATAAGGTAAACTCATAGTCTCCATCTGAAAGGAGTGATTAATTTTCCAAACAATTTTAAGGAGTGAAGGTGGGGAAGGGTTCTTCCAATCTTGTGCTATCGCAGCTCTAGTAGCGATAACATTTTTTGTGTAGTTTGACAGGAGTAAAGTAGAGACCATGTAACTATTAAAGTGCATTTCTATGTGGTTGTTGCATTTGGACATCCGATGGGATGAGAGAAAAATCAACTCCCATTGCAGCTGGGAAAAAGAGCAGGTTAAGTCTGTTTCCCATTTAATTTGTATGGAAGATTTTTTCCCCCACTCATCATCCTGTACAATAGAATACCAAAACCTTATAGATCCTCTGCAATTACCCAAGACAAGTTTTGACAGTATATTGGGAGAAGGCAAGAGTATCGGACCTGAAGATCGTAAGGAGCCAGTTAGCCAATGGACAATACGATTATATGAAAACAGTTCTCTGGCAGGGAGATTATATTGATGTTGTATAACACAAAACAAAGTAATTGCTGTACCATCCACCAGCGCAGAGATGGTGTCTATACCACAAGAAATCCACTTAGTAAGAGCACGTATAGTGATAAATGAGGATGGTCTCTGTTGGGTCGGGATCCACAGTAGATCTAGTAAGGGAGTGCGGGTGTGCAGCTGTCTCTCTAAGTCCACCCATTGTTTATTGCCCGTAGGTAGAGACCAGTCACTCAATTGAGCCACTATGCAAGCAAATTTATATTTTCTTAAGTCCGGCACTTCCAGACCTCCAAATTCCCTTGGTCTAGTTAAGCACCTATATGCTATTCATTGGGAGGGTTCTTCTTCCAAATATAGTTCAATATTAATGAGTGTATTCAACCTATAATTCTCTGGGGAACTATATAGGGGATTGCTCGGAAAAGATACATTAGCCTTGGCAGGATCGACATTTTAAATGCAGCAATTCTGCCCAACCAAGATATCTCCAGACCACACCATGATTTACATAAGTAATCTATCTGGTACAGCAACGGATTGTAGTTGATTTCCGTTACTGTAGATAGGGAGTAAGGGATATTAATACCAAGATATATAAGAAAATCTTTCTTCCAGTTATATTTTTAGAGGAGTTGGAGTGCAGAACGCTTCTCTAAATTCAAATTAAATGGCAATGTCTCTGTTTTGGAGGTGTTCAGCTTATAAAATGACGCTGTACTGAAGCGGTCTATAATCTAGTGGAGGACCGGTAATGTAGTCATGAGTTTCGTAATGAATAGGAGGACATCGTCAGCAAATAGACTAATCTTATGGAGAGATGACCCCACATTTATACCAGGGAAGGCGGAGGACTGACATATTGCCAGTGCGAGGGGTTCTATTGCTAATACATACATAAGGGGAGACAAAAGACACCCCTGTCTGGTTCCGTTAGAAATTTTAAAAGGAGATGAGAATCTGTTACTAAATACTACAGCGGTTGGGGAACTATACAGCGCTGAAATAAAGGACAAAATGGGACCCTGTAAACCAAATTTGGACAAGGTGTCGTAGAGAAAGCCCCAATGCAGCCTGTCGAATGCTTTCTCAGCGTCTATGGAAAGGAAAATTGCCTCCTCACCCCTATTAGAGATATATTTGGCTAGGTCAAAGAATCGTCTCGTATTATCTGATGCCTGTCGCCCTCTTACAAAACCTACTTGGTCCGGATGTATTAAAGCAGGGAAAGGGGAGAAAGCCTATTTGCAATAAGTTTGGAATTTTTTTTTAGATCCGAGTTAAGCAATGCTATTGGTCTATAATTCTGACACAAGGATGGATCTTTTCCTTGTTTGTGGATTGTGACAATACGAGCTTGTAACATTTCCTCTGTGAGAGATCCGCACTCCGTAGCATAGTTATATAAAGCAGACAGTGTCGGAACGAGATCAGAGGCGTACTTTTTGTAGAAAGAGTTAGTAAATCCATCCGGACCAGGGGCCTTCGCTGATGGTAAAGATTTAATAAATGTTTCTAATTCCTCTTTAGACCAAGGTACATTAAGAGAGTCTAATTCACCTGAGGACAACCTAAGAAAATGCAAGTCTTCTAAGAATGAGGCTATCAAGGAGGGGGTAGGTTGACTAGTGTTGGGATCTAAGGCTAAATTATATAGGTTATTATAGACCGTAGCAAAAGCATTCACTATGTCAGACGGATTTAACAGCCTTCATCCGTCTGAATGAATTTAATTCTATTTCTAGTTTGACGTAGTCTCAATTTATAAGATAAGAATTTACCAGATTTATTGCCCAAGGAGTAGAATTTCTGTTGTAGTTTAGTCTAGGCATGCTGCATGCGGTTGAAAAATTTTTTTGGAGCTGGTTCTGAATTTAAACTATTTCACGCTTCAAAAGGCGTGAGGGTTGGGATCTATTCAGAGACTCCGCCTGAAGCAGTTGGTTTCCAAAGCTTCCTGTTGACTCAAGTATTGTCTCTTTAATCTAGCCTCTGTTTGAATAATGACTCCATGCAGAACTGCCTTTAAGGCACACTAATGTGTATGGATTGACGTATCAAGAGGGGAGTTAGTTGCTGAATACGTAGACAGGGCGTCTGTGATGGCAGAAGACACCTCCGGAGACTTTAAGATATACTTCGGCAGTCTCCAGGGTCTAGGAAAGACCTGAGAATGATTACTTTTCCACGACCATGTCACTGCCGCATGGTCTGACCAAACAACCGGGGAAATGGTTGACTTAGACGAATGTTGCAAAGACCATTTATCAACAACAATGAGGTCAATGCGGGAGTATGAGTCATGCACATGGGAGAAAAAAGTGTAATCTTTAACCATGGGCGTCCCTCGTACGGGTCTATGTGAGGGAGAGGATTTATCAAGCTTCTTATCAGGGACCACGTTGAAATCACCCATTACAATCAGTCGACCCTTCTGAACCTTGTGTATAGTGTCAAATAGCTTACGTAAGAAAGGGATTTGATTAGTATTTGGGGCATATAGTAAGACAAGTGTAACCTCAACATCTTCCAGCTTCCTCACAAAATCAAATACCTCCCCTCCTTATCTGAGAATTGAGAGTACAAGTCGAAATGGATAGTGTTGTGGAAAAGAATAGCCACCCCATGCCTCTTAAAGGGACCATTTGCAAAGTAACCTACAGGGTAGCGAAGATTATGGAAAGTAGGAAGGGCAGAGGCTAGAAAGTGCATCTCTTGGAGGCCAACAACTCTAGCCCTTTCTTTAGGAAAAGTTTTTAAGGCTTGGCGTCTCTTATTGGCGGAGTTTAGGCCATTTACATTCAAAGAGTAAAACTTAACCATTGGAAAGGGTAAGGTGTGCGAGGACAATCTTGCTAAAGTCGTAAAAATGGAGTTGGACTTTAAAGGGGGAGGGAAAAACAAAGGGGGAAGGGGAGAGAGAATAGAAAAGGTGGGATATAGGAAACCAAAGAAGACAAAAACAGAAAAAGCCCTGAATTCAGGGCCACAATGTTTGTCACATAAGAAACACGGTCACAAAACAAAAACCATCGTGGGAGTGGGCTCTAAAGGGTCTCACTCATACCGAAAATCACCAATAAGAGGAAAACACAACCTGAAAGAGTAAGAAAAAAAAAAACACAGCACACTAGCCAGTTCGGTCAACTGAGGCACATGCTAGTGGGCAATAAATCATACGATACATCAGCTGTGCCTAGGATTATGAACTACCATAGATAACTGTAAAAGCTGGCAGAGAAAGGTAAACATTAAACCTCTAATAAGCTTAGTGTCCTAAGAGAACAAGTAACTATGTGGGTCATTCAGAGTTGATCGCTAGCTGAATTTGTTCACAGCGCAGTAATCGGGCTAAAAAACGGCAGTTCTGCGCATGCGTATGCAGTGCAATGCGCATGCGCGACGTATGTGCACAACGAACGATGTAGTTTTGCACAGGGTCTAGCGATGCATTTCAGTCGCACTGCTTGCCGCAGAGTGATTAACATGAAGTGGGCGTTTCTGGGTGGCAACTGACCGTTTTCAGGGAGTGTGCGGAAAAACGCAGGCGTGCCAGGAAAAACGCAGGCGTGTCTGGGCGAACGCTGGGCGGATTTGTGAATCCGGAACTGAATGGTCTGAAGTGATTGCAAGCGCTGAGTAGGATTTGAGCTACTCTGAAACTACACAAAAATTTTTTGCAGGCGCTCTGCAATACAACAGTTCGCACTTCTGCTAAGCTAAAATACACTCCCAGTGGGTAGCGGCATAGCGTTTGCATGGCTGCTAAAACTAGCTAGCGAGCGATCAACTCGGAATGACCCCCTATTTGAGCTGAAAAGGCCCGTGAGGACACATAAAACGTAAGAACTGAGTCTGAGTACAGACAATAGCACTAACATACACAGAACATAAGGTCTCTATATAGACCATCTGCACCTCTGAGTGCACATAACTTATCAAACAGAATATAGTGAATAACATGATGAAGCCAGGCTTCAAGTCTCCGATACTTGAGCTGGCGCAGTAGCCTTCGAGTGCGGAATCTGAATGTCCCAGTCATCTAGCAACTTTACTCCGGCTTCGAATGTAGATATTATGTAGGAAAAAGAGTCATATCTGACAATTAGCTTGACCGGAAATCCCCATCTATACTGGATATCATTGTCTCTGAGAGCAGTCGTAATTGGGCGAAAAGCCCGTCTCTTGTCCAGAGTGAATTGAGATAGATCAGGATATATTTGCAAACCTCCCATAATGTCAGAGTCTTCCGCCAGCCTGGTAGCCCTGAGGATGTCTTCCTTGATATGGAAAAAATGGAATCTCAACAAAGTGTCTCTTGGGAAGTTAGATGAGTATCCACCACGCTGCTTGGGCAAACGGTGGATAAGATCAATAAGCAAGTCTTGTGTTGATGCTGATGGGAGAAGGCTCTGGAACAATTTGGTAACATAGCCTTTCAACTCTGCCGGAGCCACCGAGTCAGGCATACCCCTAACCTTAAGATTGTTTCTCTGCGATCTGTCCTCCAAGTCAGCTATCTTTTCACGTAGCGAGGACACATAATTTTGTAGCTCAGAATGCGAGGTGAGGAGATCGTTATGAGAGGTCACTAGCTCCAGCATTTTATCTTCGAGATGTTCAGTACGACCTGCAATGCCCACTAAATCAGTCCTGAGTGATTTAATTGAGAAATCCAAACCAGAAAGAATATCTGAGCAAAAAACTGAAAACATTTTGAGCATCGTTTGGGTGGTAAGAGGAGCATGAGGATCTAGGTCCATACCCAGGTCTGCTGATGCACGGATAGCAGGAGATTTAGATGGGTTTGGAGGTGTCAAAGAGCCTGCTGAGGTCATATTAGGTGATTTTTTACTCTAGTTGGAGGCTTTAGGAAATTGTATAGGTGCAGGCCGCCTGGGGTTTTACCCCCTCTTTTCGTCGGCGTGTCGAAAGGCTATAACAAAGCAATATAGAAAGGGAATCCGCAGGTGGAAGCCAGGAGGGGTTCTGTGACGGCTAGTATGCCGTGGTTACTACATAAATGTGAGGGTCATCAACCCATGAGATATGGGAGTCCTACTTTAAGGCATGAGACCCATTTAGGAAGTATCAATAGTAATAGGTAGCCATCGCGCATAGGCAACCCTCACATAACGATGGCCATGAGAGCTTCACCAAGCACAAAAACTTTCTCTGTAGCAGAGTCTGGAAGGCACGCGTGCCGTAGTTGATATGTACCAGATACAGTAGAACAGAAGAGCTGCTCAATCTCCAACACCCCTGGTATGGGCAGGCGGGTCCACAGGTGACAGGACAGGGGGTTCTGCACGGCAAGTAGGGAGCTGAAAAAAGTCTCATGAGTGACAGGTCACTGGCGCTTCAGGTACGTGCTTCTGCACCGTATGGCTGCCAGGCCTTGTTGCACACTATTGCCCTTATGCACGTGTCAGGGCAAGCATGGACAAACGATATGGAGGAGATGGTAGTCTACTAAAGGGGTCACTGGGCCGTAATAGAATGCTTGCCGTGTCACCAGGGGATAGAGATACACCCCAGCTGCTTACCTCCCTTCTTTTTTTGGGTGCATTTGGTGGAAGGGTATTCTTACAGCATATGTTCTCAAACTCAGTCCTCAGGACCCCAAACAGTGCATGTTTCCAGGTCACCTCACAGAATCACAAGTGAAAGAATTAGCTCCACATGTGTCTTTTAAAAAAAAAAAGGAGTAATGAGTACACCTGTGCACCTACTGGGTGACCTGGAAAACTTGACTTGTTTTCGGTCCTGAGGACCACTCTTGAGATCCGCTGTCTTACTGGAATTACATCCACCTTTTGAGATTATAAGTGTTGAGAAGTAGAATACTGAGATCATAGTGCACAAAGACGTTATTTAGGAGGTGTGACAAGTCTTAGAAGGTTGTTACAAAGAAGGAAACACATAAGAAGTGTTCAAATAAACAAACACAAGATAAACACATAATAGCTACTGAATTATTGATAGTGGTGACTGAATTCACTAAATTATGTCCCTCATTCAGATGTAGACGGTGTAGCGGCTCATGCAGCAAAGTGCTTTGCGAATGCGCTGGACTCGTACCAGAGGCAGAGCTCTGGGAGGCAACAGGCTCCTGCTTTGAAGGGGGGCCCTTCTCCTCCGGTTCTGTGTGTTCAGCGACATTAATCAATTAAGTTAATTGACAGCAGCCGGTATCTCTTCCATAGCCGAATTCCCCACTAGTCACTACACCTTACAAATCACACCCTCTTTATTATAGATATACTGGAAGCAGACAGACACCTTACTGATGAAGCTATTTACTCCTATAAAGGAAGCATGAGAATTCTAACTATGTGAAGTTATTTCTCTGACAAGTAACTTCATATAGTTAGAATTATCACACTTCCTGTACAGGAGCAAATATCTCTATCAGTGAGGTGCATGATTCCAGTGAAATAGGTTGTGGGTTCTAATCCTGGATATGACACTTGCAAATTAATTGTCAGAGAAATTATCAGCATTGTGAGTGAGTGAGCAGATCTATGTAGTGTGTGGCTGGACCCCTACAAGATCTGCCTAGTTGCAATGGTTTTGTAGTAGCTTCATATAGTTAGAATCTGCAGGCTTGCTATGCAGGAGCAAATATATATATATCAAAGTCAAAAATAATACATACACACAACATGCAAACTCCAAACAGAGTGGCCTCTGTGCGTGCGCGTTACCGCCGTGCATACGCATACACGCAAGTTACGTACACAGGTTCGCCATGCGTTTTAACGCATGGCAAGAGTATATACGGTAGCATACGCATTCACACAGAAAAGCCACAAAGACATATATAATACCTTATTCACATAGTGCATAATTTACACATAGGGGTATATTTACTAACATTCGTAATTTTCGGAAAAAGGTCAAAGTTCAATCACGAATGACATCGAAAGTGTAAACTTACAACTTTTTGAATTTATTACAACTAATTTACTAAGCTGTCGTATTCTGCATTTTCATTTGTTCCGATGTCGATGTCATTCGTGTTTTTTTCCCGTTTTTTACGGCAGTGATTAGCAAAACACTGCCGACTTTATCACAATGAATCTCGGCCGGATCTGTGTGATCCGTGCTGGGGTTCATTTTTTTTTTTTTTTTAAATAAACACTGTAAAATCACACACAAAAAATGCGTGGGGTCCCCCTCCTAAGCATAACCAGCCTCGGGCTCTTTGAGCCGATCCTGGTTGCAGAAATATGGGGGAAAAATTGACAGGGGTTCCCCCATATTTAAGCAACCAGCATCGGGCTCTGCGCCTGGTCCTGGTTCCAAAAATACGGGGGACAAAATGAGTAGGGGTCCCCCGTATTTTTAAAACCAGCACCGGGCTCCACTAGCTGGACAGATAATGCCACAGCCGCGGGTCACTTTTATATAGTGCCCTGCGGCCGTGGCATCAAATATCCAACTAGTCACCCCTGGCCGGGGTACCCTGGGGGAGTGGGGACCCCTTCAATCAAGGGGTCCCCCCCCCAGCCACCCAAGGGCCAGGGGTGAAGCCCGAGGCTGTCCCCCCAATCCAATGGGCTGCGGATGGGGGGCTGATAGCCTTTGTTGAAAATGTAAAGATATTGTTTTTAGTAGCAGTACTACAAGTCCCAGCAAGCCTCCCCGCATGCTGGTACTTGGAGAACCACAAGTACCAGCATGCGGCGGAAAAACGGGCCCGCTGGTACCTGTAGTACTAATACTAAAAAAATACCTAAAAAAAGACAAGACACACACACCTTGAAAGTAAAGATTTATTACATACATCCACACAAACATACATAATACTTACCTTATGTTCACACGCAGGTCGGTCCTCTTCTCCAGTAGAATCCATGGGGTACCTGTTGAATAAATTATACTCACCAGATCCAGGGTACCAGGCTCCTTGGCGAATCCATTTGTAATCCACGTACTTGATTAAAATAAAAAAACCGAGACCCGAGCCACGCACTGAAAGGGGCCCCATGTTTTCACATGGGTCCCCTTTCCCCGAATGCCAGAAACCCACTCTGACTTCTGTCTAAGTGGGTTTCTTCAGCCAATCAGGGAGCGCCATGTTGTGGCACCCTCCTGATCGGCTGTGTGCTCCTGTACTGTCTGACAGGCGGCACACGGCAGTGTTACAATGTAGCGCCTATGCGCTCCATTGTAACCAATGGTGGGAACTTTCTGCTCAGCGGTGAGGTCACTTTCGGTCAACCGCTGAGCAGAAAGTTCCCACCATTGGTTACAATGGAGCGCATAGGCGCTACATTGTAACACTGCCGTGTGCCGCCTGTCAGACAGTACAGGAGCACACAGCCGATCAGGAGGGTGCCACAACGTGGCGCTCCCTGATTGGCTGAAGAAACCCACTTAGACAGAAGTCAGAGTGGGTTTCTGGCATTCGGGGAAAGGGGACCCATGTGAAAACATGGGGCCCCTTTCAGTGCGTGGCTCGGGTCTCGGTTTTTTTATTTTAATCAAGTACGTGGATTACAAATGGATTCGCCAAGGAGCCTGGTACCCTGGATCTGGTAAGTATAATTTATTCAACAGGTACCCCATGGATTCTACTGGAGAAGAGGACCGACCTGCGTGTGAACATAAGGTAAGTATGTATGTATGTTTGTGTGGATGTATGTAATAAATCTTTACTTTCAAGGTGTGTGTGTCTTGTCTTTTTTTAGGTATTTTTTTAGTATTAGTACTACAGGTACCAGCGGGCCCGTTTTTCCGCAGCATGCTGGTACTTGTGGTTCTCCAAGTACCAGCATGCGGGGGAGGCTTGCTGGGACTTGTAGTACTGCTACTAAAAACAATATCTTTACATTTTCAACAAAGGCTATCAGCCCCCCATCCGCAGCCCATTGGATGGGGGGGACAGCTCGGGCTTCACCCCTGGCCCTTGGGTGGCTGGGGGGGGGGACCCCTTGATTGAAGGGGTCCCCACTCCCCCAGGGTACCCCGGCCAGGGGTGACTAGTTGGATATTTGATGCCACGGCCGCAGGGCACTATATAAAAGTGACCCCCGGCTGTGGCATTATCTGTCCAGATAGTGGAGCCCGGTGCTGGTTTTAAAAATACGGGGGACCCCTACTCTTTTTGTCCCCCGTATTTTTGGAACCAGGACCAGGCGCAGAGCCCGATGCTGGTTGCTTAAATATGGGGGAACCCCTGTCAATTTCCCCCCCATATTTCTGCAACCAGGATCGGCTCAAAGAGCCTGAGGCTGGTTATGCTTAGGAGGGGGGACCCCACGCAATTTTTTTTTTGAAAATAACCACTTTCCCACCCCTTCCCACTGATATACATGCACGGATCTCATGGATCCCTGCATGCCTATACAATCACGGATCAAAAAAGCAGGTCTGTTTTTTTTTAGCACTTTTTTACGAGTTGTAATTTTTCACGGCAGTGTTTTATTTTTTTTTTGCATTGCACTTCTTAGTAAATGACCGAGATTCATACTTAAACAGCCGCGTTTTGACCGATAGTGTATTCATTCGTAATTATTTTCTTGGACTTTCCAAAAAAATACGAATGCCCTCATCACTGCCGTGATTTGAGTTTAGTAAATTACCGAGATGACACTTTGAAGAAAAAACGGCATCTCGGTCAAAATCGGGACCTTAGTAAATATACCCCATAGTCTCCATACACTTTGTCAGCAACTTGCATACACTTAAAAGGTAAAACAACAGAGATATTCAACTTTACATGATGTGAGGGGATGGAGTAATGTTAGGACTTAGTGTTTGGTATCCAGATGTGCAGTATTTTGAGATCTACATTCCGGTTGCTATTTACAGTTTATCGCATGTTTCTGCGTGTAGATATACGCAGAATTATAATATTGGCAAACTGCTATGATACTGTAATCAGGATATTCGGCGGGAAACCAGAGGCGAACACCTGCTAGTGCACCCTGGACCAAGCATCGCCCACTGGTTCAAACCAACCTATGACCCCTCATGTACTGTAAATACCTTGCCCTCTGACCTATGAAAGAAGAGCTTGCATTTCCCATTGTACTGTATTTGGACACATTGTATAAAAGAGAGGTCTCCTGATCCAGGCTTCAGTCCCTATTTATCTGAGGTCATCTTGCCAAGACTGACTGAGACCTGGATCCAGGAGCTCTCGTGTTTAAACGTATGTATTATTGGTTGTAGCTCTTCTCTGTATATTGCTGTACCTTTTTATCTGTATATTCTTAAGTAAATACTGTTGATGTGTTGGACCACAACATTACATTTAACTACTGGTGTCGCATTCTATTCTTGTTTGGGGTAAAGCGTATTCAGCGACACATTTCACTATATCGTGTGCATAACGTGTTGGTGTGTATATGCAACATATATGCACAATTTAGCTGTTATATGTATTTGATTAGCGGCCGCAGCAGCTCAAACCACAGTGTGTGTATGTATTGCTTTTTCTTGTAATTTAAACGAACTTAACAATATATATATAGGGGGTGTAAATACCAAATTGCTTTCTAACAAATATTTAAAATGCCCGCTCTAATATATATTGTAGACGCCTGCACATCTTATTACCATGTGCCATGAATGTGCGCTATACATCGCAAAACACTGCATCCCATAAGAGAAAACAATACACCCACACATTATCTGAGTTCCAAAGCTCATTGATGTATATATTTGTTAAAACAGCAACTGGACACTGTGTGTCTCTGTAATGTGTTATCTAGTTTTGGAGTAGGGAACTTTCTCATTCATGATGAGTCACTAGTCTGTTCGTATGCTAAACAGGTTCAGCCTTGAAGACATTAAAAGGGGCTGGCCTGAGCTTCCTGTCCACTACCTGTTTCTGTAAATGTCTATTGTCCTAATAAGAGTGATTTTAGCTTTCATACATTTAATCATAACTATTTGTTGCAATGTCCTACAACTTAATAACAAGTATCAAATGAATCTACACATTAATCTGCTTGCTTTAATACCAAATATGACAGGCCTATCTTGCTTCGTTCCAATAATACACATACATGACATTACTCCATTATATAATGTTAAATCATTATGATGTCTGGCGCTTGATATTTTTATAATTATGTACTATATGAAATAAGTGTCGAATCCATCTCTGTGGCATGTCCGTGTAAATGCGTGTGTTACCATATATTGCTGTGCTCGCTGCGCGTATTTGCAAGTATAGCGACTTATATGTGTAGAGTTTGTATGTTCTTTCTATGTAATATTTTTGACTTCAACAGTCCACCCTTTGGCAGTAAACAATAACTGCCATCAATTATTAACATAAGAAAAAAAATATTTCATACAATAATCGGTGACCTAGACACAAGTATGTATTCATTTCGCAAATCAGACACTTGACTATATTTGGGGAAGACAGGGAGGAGGATGAGACATCCTCTATATGCACTCGGTGGTCACGGGACCACTGGTTGGGTGTGGGACAATATTCAACCTATAGAGTATGCTGGGACAGTGCTTTGGCCTATGTCTGATTTGCGACGAACATTTCACACATACATGTACCTACGTCTTTGTACACTGATGTTTGGATTCGATTGAGATTCTGCTGGGTAGATGAAGAAGACACAAACAAATCGTGAAAGTGACATAGAAAATTTTCATGATCTACATATTCCTATCATTTTCTGAACATTGTTTCCATTTCTGGAACGTATGCTAGGTCTGTTTAATAATTGAACAAGGGTTATAAGTAGTGTCCTTCCTAAATAACATAAACCTTCGGAGTTCAGGGAGAGCCACTCATAAACCTTTCTTCCACATATATTAATGAGCTCTTTATCTGCAATGTGTGATTAGCCATTGTCTGATTGTTCCTGATTACCTCCGAACTCCATAACTACTAGACCTTTGATTTTTTTTATCTGACTTTAACAAACTGATTGGCTAATCCTGGGATCCTATAAGGAAATCACTCCTTCCTCCAGAACCAGTTCCAGTCCCACACTCGACTCCTCATAAAAAAAACCTCGCAAAAATAGAATGTCCTGAAAAAAAAATGTTTGTCAGTGGGAAAGAGAGAAAAGAGAAATAGAACAAAACAACTCTTGTTCATAACAAATCAATTACGATGACTGGTCTTTCTGCAATCCTTTAGTATGCTCAGGTAGTGTTCAACAGTGCCGCCTCTCAGTCTTCATGGAACAGAGTCTCTGGTGATACTTTTGCGATCTCACTCCATTTACGAGTTCCTTCCGGACTACCGACTTTCCTGCAATGGGAATCGTGGACCCAAGTCTCTCTCATGGCTACTTTCACTGGGATAGTGCTGTCAACAAAACTTGGTAGGGTCCTTCCCACCTGTCTATTAGGCAACCTGAGCGTAAGAACACTCACACAGTCTCTTGGTTCACAATCAAGACAGTTAGTATTTGGCATACCAGCAATCAACAGTTTCAAGTTCTTTTGTCAAGTTCTCAAATGCTGGCTCATCTCAATAAGGTACTGTACTGTCACCTCATTGGTGTATTTCTGATCATTGTGCGGATCAATCATGACATGAGGTTGTCTTCCAAAAACAACCCAAAAAAAGACACAAATACCAAAACAAAAACAAATTTCGAAGAGGGTGATTCGTTAAGTGAAGATATGGGAGTAGTTCCGATGCTACATAATACTAGTGGCAGTATCTATGATCACAATAGTACAATTTCAAGCTTTGCTCCTACTTCTAGGGGTACCATTATCTACACACAAATTTATGCGCAATGTTTCTTTGAGGTAAACACAGCAGCATCCGTGGTGGCAGGAAATGCCTCTACCCAGTTTGAGAAAACATCAGTGCACACCAATACATAACAATAATTCCTAAAGGGTGTTAACTGTGCAAAGTCATTGTGTGTTTGCAATGTAGAGTACCATGAGCATAACTCAAAAAGAAAAAGAAAAACATCTCTAGAGTAGAGAAAGAAGAAGAAAATGAAAAAGAAAATGTCAGGTTTGCCATTCACCAACAGGCATATCAGTGTCTATACAAAATTTCCCTTCACCAGTATTCTCATCCTTCCTCCACCCTTTGTGCATGACAAGGCACACTGCAGTAATACTGGTGTTATCATGCTGTTGGGATATACTGTGTTTGGGCAGAAATTCTGAAGGAATGTGGAGTTTGAACTGTAATTGGGTCCATGTATTGTACCACCCTCTGTGAATGCAAAAGATGAAGAGGAAACTGTAGAGAAACAGAATAGAGGTTGGTGACAGATGAGTTTGTAGAGGTGGAGAAGATTTTATAAAAATTTGACAACTGGATTGGGCACTACGGGGAAGTGATTCTCTACTTGGTCTACTCCCCTTAAAAAAATTCTGTGTTTATCGTATCGCTATTGGGACTATCCCAGCCATCAATCCAGTGTCCTGTCCATCCTAAGTTCATAGGGAACCCGGTATCTGTGAGATAATTTACCTGTGATGGACATGCATCTAAAACAGTGAAATGTAACATTAGTCTTCGTTGGTGTCTAACATACTTTGTACTTCCTGAGCGGTAGCACAGTATATGTATATCATATCTAACAAAATTAAGTTAATCAGGGGCCATTTCTGCTAGGAAAAAGAAGCAAAAGTTTAGAGGCCCCATCTTAACCCCAGCAAGTTTTGTCAAAGGGTAATGTTGCATTTATTTTGTTCTTCCCATTAGCCGAATCTGTGTTTTCTATATGGCTTATGATTCCTTACTATATGTCCCTTGGTCCCATCTATGTGTTTAATAATGTGGCTTGTGTTTTCTGTCTAGGGGGTCTATATTGACTATGTGTTCTACTACTTCTACAATCGCTGGCAAAATGCCCTTCCTTCCTACAAGTGTAACATATTATTGACCATTAGGGATCTGGGGTTTGGATTGATGGGTCTTTCCTGTAAGTGCCAGTATACTTACCGTCCTCAACCTCTCCACCTGTTGTTCTCTGCACCTAGCACTATTCTTGTGATGTTCAATAGCACACTCTCTAAGATTAGCTACTGTGACCCCTTTCCAATTTTGCAAAGAAGTCTGCACCCTGCCCTCAATGCCTTATTGAGCCTGTCCATTAGCACAGAGACAGCCACCTCCCATTTGCCGAATTAGTGTTTACCAGTGATCTTATCCAGATGGAGAGTTTTCTATTACTGCAAAAGACAAAAAAAAAAAGTTTAACAAGCTTCTTGGTCATGTGAAGTATTCATTCAATCCTTCTCATCCCGTATTAAGGGTCTGTACATGGTCCAACAAACATTTCCGAGCTCATCTTGACTAGGGGCATTACTAGGAATGAATACTTCGTATATGGTAACTGAAAGAAATACCTGGGGGTTACCTTGTCTCTGTCCGCTTTCCTACTGGCAAATACTAATGTGCGGACAGGTTTTTCTCCATTTCTGACGTTACTTTATTGATTTTTTTGTTTTATTTTTGGGTTTTACTATATATGTACACAAATGATACCATACTTACCTGTTCCACTGGTCTCAGCCACTTCCCCCACAGGTTACTGCTCTTCTTTTACCGGTTGGATACTCCTCTGGGTGCATGAGAAATGGCTGAAAACAATCAGGTCACCTTCTCCTCCTAAATAAAACTTCAACATTCATTAGTACATATATAGGTTACAGTCATATTTTTCATATTTTTATTATTTTCTATAGTTTGTATGCTGGCCGTAACTGCTTCCACATCTACATAAGGTGGTGTACTTGCATTCTCTTTTTTCTTCCTACTTGTTTATTGTTGCTACAAGTTCAAACAGTTCTTATATTTCCATTCTTGTCTTATATGACTTTTGTTAGACATACCACCTGCAATACCTAAGGATAATACTCACCAACCCATCTTGCTGCCACAGGTTTAAACAATTTGTATGTCTGACCCTTTGTTTTCTGGATTTTATCAGACATATCCTTATCCTTAAGTTCTGCAATACCTCTGGCTCAAAGCTGCCCAGCCTAGGGAATGATACCCTATCGTTGTCAGTCATACGTACCCATTAATCACAGTAAACTTCAGCGTGTGGACCATATTTTCCACACATAATACTCGATCCAGAGTCTGACCTTCTTGGTCCCAACTCTTCTGCCTGAACCCTGGCTACCATTTGTCCCTTAGTTGAGCAACTGGCTCCCATAATTTGTGGGTCTTGTCTTCTCGGCTATTCCCACAAATACCAAAATACTCAATATAAGGCGACGGTGAAAGTTCTCCTAGCGCTTCCACCCACTCTCGCCCACGTTGGCCGGTACTACCATACACTGTCGATAGCAAAGGCGATGTACCCAACTTAGGGCCCCTAATTGACCTATATTTACTGGAAGTTTTTAGGAATAACTTACCCTTTCCAGTAAAGTATCTGTCGTTGGAGATTTTCCTGAGAGAGACCAGCGAAAACTCCCTACGCACTTTTTATACACAAATCACGCTTGCATATGCTCTACACAGCGCTAATGATACCGAGATTTTACGCAAAAGCTCGTATAAAGGGTATCAAGTTGCGCCATATATCGCACCCACAAATGCGCGGTCCAATCGCACAGCATATAGGTACTTGTCACCTATCTGCCGTACGACCACTGGAATCGAATCACAAGCTGCGAAACCTCAGCCGGAGCGAATAAACAAACTATATGGGTCACAATTCACAATTCCCTACCATGCTCCTGTGTAAGTCTCCTCACGACTTATGTATTCCAATCTATATTAACGTGAGTCAGCCGCCTCATGCCGCCAAGCCTCCACTCACTTGGTGTACCATCTACGAGATCCCGAATTCCCGGGGTTCAATACATTCACTCCTACTTTCGCTCACTCAAATACACTTTGTTTTTCTGTACAGAAAATTTTCACTCGTTCTGATTGGCAGCTTTACCCCCAGAGGCAATACAGTTTAAACAAAAGTTTTATACTAATCTGCTTTAGAAACCGGGTAGTTTTGTGCTATTGTAGCATGGGTACTGTCCCACCTTTTAACTAAACGACACTATTGTGTAATTTGTACTTAGCGCCCGCAATCTTACGCACTTTGCGTAAACACGCGACAGTGCGTGTCTTTTACGCTGCGTGCGCAGACCTGTACTTTGTCCGAGACACGTGTACAAAACCCTGCGTTCGCAATAAAACAAATCACACAACTCTATAAATGTGAACAATACTAATTACTATTGCCCACTAGACGCAACTTGTTCTGTATAAAGTTTTATGCAGACCTGCATTTGTGTCTTTACACTTACTTCCTTAAAATACTGTTATTTAAAATGTATCTGTATAGCAAACAAATGTATCCGAATTCACACAGATCTATAATGACTGCAATAATCTATAATTTAAATGATATGATTCAGATTGGATAGCTATCTTGCAGAACATACACTGATATAAATATACACATAATTATAATAATATTATATATATGTATCATTCACTGGCCTTCTATGTGACACCATACCTCTTATTTGTATATCAAAGCTATGTACTTTTCACTGCTAAAAAAAAAAGCAGTTACACAGGTTAATTTGCATTTCAATGGCTATCCTATAGCAAACAGAGAGTTAACTAAATCCTGGGAAAGAAGAAGAAAAAAAAAGTTTTTTTTCTTTTTTTTTCTGTGTGCAATTTCTTACACCAAGCCAAGCATTTATCTCACCATTTACTCTCACTAGGCCCAATTGAAACTATTTGTAATTGACTATGGCATGAGTTAAATAAATGCATTGGTAACTCTTAAATGGTGCTTGATGTGACAAAGGAAACTGATTGTTCTGAGCAGACTGAAAATCAGCTATTTAGAAAATGACCTTCCTAAAATGGCCACTGCTCCTCCCCCTTCCACATCCATGAGGTTTACACAAGATGGTGGACAGGCCATGTGGTTAGTCCAAAATGGAGGACAGACCATGCGGCTTCCTTTGTCACAAAGAAAGCACACATTATACAAGCACCAAAAGTTATTTTAGGCCTGAGTTTAAAAAAAAAAAACTATATCAAGGCTCTGCAGCAACTTTTAAATGTACTTTTAAATCTACTTAACATATAAACAATCAAATCTGAATCAAACACAATATGACTTTTTGAACTTTGTTTTGCAACAATAAAAATACATTTTATCATTTTAAATATTATGAGAAACACATTGTCCCTTGAATTTTCATATCATTGGCTTACTGATAACACAACAGAACACGTGGATGTTATTCATCAGCGTCGCGATGCTTCCATCGGAGCCGGTCGATCACAGGCGCGTTTGTAATGTACAGTGCATCATTAAGACCATGGTATCGCGGACGAGCCCTCATCTGTAAATACCAAATTGCTTTCTAACAAATATTTAAAATGCCCGCTCTAATATATATTGTAGACACCTGCACATCTTATTACCATGTGCCATGAATGTGCGCTATACATCGCAAAACACTGCATCCCATAAGAGAAAATAATACACCCACACATTATCTGAGTTCCAAAGCTCATTGATGTATATATTTGTTATTCATCAGCATTGCGATGCTTCCATCGGAGCCGGTTGATCACAGCCGCTTTTGTAATGTACAGTGCATCATTAAGACCATGGTATCGCGGACGAGCCCTCATCTGTAAATACCAAATTGCTTTCTAACAAATATTTAAAATGCCCGCTCTAATATATATTGTAGACGCCTGCACATCTTATTACCATGTGCCATGAATGTGCACTATACATCGCAAAACACTGCATCCCATAAGAGAAAATAATACACCCACACATTATCTGAGTTCCAAAGCTCATTGATGTATATATTTGTTATTAAAAGGATATGGATTCAATATATTACAATGTACAGTATACATATAGTTACATGGTTACAATATCATACAGTAAGCAGTTAATACATACAGTTACAGGCCAGCATACCATACCATTCCCTCAATGCATCTTCCTCTAAATATATCTCTCTCTCTCAGCAAATAAATACAGGAACTGATCTAGAAGCACCTCCATCATCGTCTGGCGCAAAACAGCAACTGGCCACTGTGTGTCTCTGTAATGTGTTATCTAGTTTTGGGGGAGGGAAATTTCTCATTCATGATGAGTCACAGTGGCGTAACTACTGCCCCCGCAGTCCTCGCGGTGGCTTGGGGCCGAGGGGCTGTGGGGGCGCCACTGACTTAGAACAGATTGACATGCGGACGAGCGTCCGCATGTCAATCTGCGGTCTCCTTCCCTCCGCTGCTGTGTTGGAGGGACACGAAGGGCACTGCGCGCGCCTCTCCAGTGTCCCTCCTGGCTCTCCGGCCGGTCTAATAACGGAAGTGCCGTTCGTGAGCTCTGTTTGGCTCACGAACCGGCACTTCCTTTATTAGACCCGCAGGAGAGCCAGGAAGGACACGGGAGAGGCGCGCGCTGTGCCCTCCGTGTCCCTCCAACACAAAGGAGCGGCGGGTGGGGGGGGATAGGGGAGCAGGCACTGTGGGGCAATATCTGGCACTGGGGGCATGTACCTGGCGGCACTGTGGGGGATATCTGACACTGTGTGGAGGAATATCTGGCACTGGGGGCATATACCTGGCACTGTGGGGGAATATCTGGCACTGGGGGGAGCAGGCACTGAGGGGGCTTATGTGACACTGTGGGGGAATATCTGGCACTGGGGGCATATACCTGGCACTGTGGGGGAATATCTGTCACTGGGGGGAGCAGGCACTGAGGGGGCTTATGTGGCACTGTGGGGGAATATCTGGCACTGGGGGCAAATACCTGGCACTGTGGGGGAATATCTGGCACTGGGGGGAGCAGGCACTGAGGGGCATATGTGGCACTGTGGGGAATATCTGGCACTGGGGGGCAAATACCTGGCACTGTGGGGGAATATCTGGCACTGGGGGGAGCAGGCACTGAGGGGGCATATGTGGCACTGTGGAGGAATATCTGGCACTGGGGGCATATACCTGGCACTTTGGGGGAATATCTGGCACTGGGGGCATATGTGGCACTGGGGGGGGTATATTTGGCACTGGGGGCATGTACCTGGCACTGTGGGGGAATATCTGGCACTGGGGGCATATGTGGTACTGGGAGCACGGCCCTACCAACAAGCACTACCCCCTAGCAACGAGCATGACACCCAGTGCATGAAACCCCTGGCAACGAGCATGACACCCTGAGCATGAAAACCCCTGGCACCGTGCATGGAACCAAGAGCATGAAACCCCTGGCAACGAGCAGGTAATTTAAAAGTAATTAGAAGCCTTACTGTAGAACTTAATGTGTAATGGGCATTACGGTGTGTGGCACAATGTATCACGGACATTGCGGTGTGTGTCATAATGTGGCAGGCATTACGGTGTGTTGTATACTATATCACGAGCATTGTGGTATGTGGTATAATGTCTCAGGGTCATTGCGGTGTGTGTCATAATGTGTCACAGACATTGTATGTGCTATAATGTATCAGGGGCATTGCAGTGTGTAGCATAATGTATAACGGGCATTGCGATTCCTGTCATAATGTGTCACAGGCATTACGGTGTGTGGCATAATGTGTCGGGGGCATTACAGTGTGTGCATATTGTGTCATGTGCATTATTGTGTGTGGCATAATGTCTAAGGGCCATTGCAGTATGTGGCATAATGTATACTGGGCATTACTATAAGGAGGAAAAATGACAAATAATGTAAGGGGCATGAATCAGGATTATTTTTCTTTCCTGTGGTGGCTAACGTCTGGGCGTGCAGGTTGCAAAACTGGGGTATAAGGTAGTCTTTTCCTGCAATGCCACGCCCCAGTATGCGAAGCCACGCCCATTTCAACAAAGCCACACACCCTTTTTGGTGGCACGCGCCTTCGGCGCTCGCATATTTGTCCCTTTACTAGTGCCAATTATGGGGGGGGGGCGCCGAAGAATTTTTTTGGTTGGGGGAGAAAAATTTCTAGTTACGCCACTGATGAGTCACTAGTCTGTTCATATGCTAAACAGGTTCAGCCTTGAAGACATCAAAAGGGGCTGGCCTGAGCTTCCTGTCCACTACCTGTTTCTGTAAATGTCTATTGTCCTAATAAGAGTGATTTTAGCTTTCATACATTTAATCATAACTATTGTTGCAATGTCCTACAACTTAATAACAAGTATCAAATGAATCTACACATTAATCTGCTTGCTTTAATACCAAATATGACAGGCCTATCTTGCTTCGTTCCAATAATACACATACATGACATTACTCCATTATATAATGTTAAATCATTATGATGTCTGGCGCTTGATATTATTATAATTATGTACTGTATGAAATAAGTGTCGAATCCATCTCTGTGGCATGTCCGTGTAAATGCGTGTGTTACCATATATTGCTGTGCTCGCTGTGCGTATTTGCAAGTATAGCGACTTATATGTGTAGAGTTTGTATGTTCTTTCTATGTAATATTTTTGACTTCAACAGTCCACCCTTTGGTAGTAAACAATAACTGCCATCAATTATTAACATAAAAAAAAGGGGGGTCACCAATATTTTTCTTGCCTCCAGGCAACTGGGAAAAACTTACGCCATTACTCATACTGTGTATGTGCAGTATGGGTCTGATACATAGGTCACACTGCAGCATCAGACTATCAGTGATTGACTATCTGATGCCATTTGGGTCTGGAAGGGGGAGTGGCAGCCTCCATTTCTCCAAATGGAAGCATGTCGCCGCTGTTGCAGGGGAGAGACAAGGCCAGGATCTCCCTCACAGAATGGAGATTTTATGACCTCTCGGTTGGACTTGCGTTGGCTTGCTGCATAACCCAAGGGGGATGGTGCTGGGGATGTTCCAATACTGCGTTGTGCCGCAGGAGGTGTGACGCTTCCTGCTGCATTACAGTATTAGTGCTATTGCTGCTGCTTCTATGTAAGCAGCAATGATAGTCCCTCCAACCACATCTGAATGAGGGCCTAGTGGTATCTTGGTGTTTTGTTTGTGGTCTATTACAGGTCTGGAGTTGCATGAACCTACAAAGAGGAGCAGCTAATGTCTTTATAATGGACTATATTATTTTTAAATAGAGATAATTTACACATAGTGCAGAATAAAGGTTCGAGTTGTTTTTTTTTTATCTTGGTGAGTGCTATAAATTATAATATATATATATATATATATATATATATATACACACACAAAGATGGTTTAAGAGAGGAGGAGGCTCCGATCAGGCCCCCTCCTCTCTGACGGTGGAGTAGACTGCACAGGCCTCTGGAAAAATGGCACCTGTGTCTTGTTCCCAGGGGCATCTCTACTGCGCATGCACAAATCACCAGGAAAATGGCCAGGTTGCCCATTTTAATTTCTGCACCTAGCGGTAGTCCATCAGAGTGGTAAGTATAATTATATGGGTGAAGGGTGTGCAGTGTGCGTGCCCATGTGCACCGCATACCCTGCACCAATTATAGATAATCAAATGTATAGATATAAAACTAATATAGCAACTACTCATTCACTGGGCCGGATTAAGGGTGGTGGGGGCCCCGACCAGTGTCTCGTGGGATTTCACTGCAGTGTCCCGTGAGACTGACTGCTGTGCTGGGAAAACTTCCATGGCGGCCGCTGTTATTAAACAGCTGAGCCGCCAGAGGAGGACTACTCTGCAGAAAACAGCTGTGTGTGGGGGCCAAGCACAACCGCCCATGTCACCCCTCCCTTAATCTGGCCCTGCTCATTCATAGGAAAGAATAAAGGGGGTAATTCCAAGTTGATCGCAGCAGGAAATATTTTAGCAGTTGGGCAAAACCATGTGCACTGCAGGGGGGGGTAGATATAACATTTGCAGAGAGAGTTAGATTTGGGTGGGTTATTTTGTTTCTGTGCACGGTAAATACTGGCTGCTTTATTTTTACACTGCAATTTAGATTGCAGATTGAACTCACCACACCCAAATCTATCTCTCTCTGCACATGTTATATCTGCCTCCCCTGCAGTGCACATGGTTTTGCCCAATTGCTATCAAAAATCCTGCTGCGATCAACTTGGAATTACCCCCAAAGTTGTTTAAACTTATAATTTGTAATATACTTTCCCTATACTTTATTATAACCCTACCCTGATCAGAAAATGAACCCTAAAATAGAATAAAATGGAAGTTTTCCTTGGCAAGGTGTTGCTAAGCTATAAGTCGGCAAGCCAAGCTGCTGACAAAACAGGGCACACATTCATCTGCCCCTTACCCATACTTTTAAGGCGGGGGAGTCATAATACAAGATAGGTCAGCCTATATAGAGGAAGCAGAGAGACAACTTTACAATAAAGATTATTATCACAAATTGGGTATGAATCCAACTGAGAGATTTCTACAGGAGTTTAGGAGTTTTCTAGATAAAGCCCTGATGGAGAGAGCTATCACCAAAGATGAATTCATGTATTTGTTTAACCATTATCCTATTATCCCCACATACTATCACCTTCCCAAAATTCACAAATCACTTACAGCACCCCTTGGACGTCCCATAATTTCGGGAGTTGGGTCCCTCACATCTAATTTATCAGCTTTTGTTGATTTCCTTTTGCAGACTCACGTCGTGGGCCTTCGATCGTACATCAGAGACACCACCCATTTTTAAATCTGGTGGGTGGGATTAAGTGGTGACAGGACTATGTTTTTTTGACATGCGATGTCGAATCCCTTTATACCAACATCCCACACCATGAGGGTGTGGAAGCCTGTCGTCACTTTCTCAATACTGATGGACACTTGTGGCCCGAACGTCGTGAGTTTGTACTAGAGTCAATAAAATATATTTTGGCACATAATTATTTTTTATTTAATTCACAGTTTTTTCTTCAAATACATGGTACCGCCATGGGCACCAGGTTCGCCCCAAGTTTTGCGAATTTATATATGGGCCTCTTCGAAGAGAAATACATCTGGGGGGGTCCATTTGGGGCGAACCTGGTGCTGTATGGTCGGTAAATAGATGATCTTTTTATTATTTGGGATGGGGTCTCTTCTGTTTCTTCGTTTATGTCTTACATTATTCTAACACTTTTGGACTTAAGTTTACACATACCTGTCACCCTACTCACATCAATTATCTTGATGTGGCTCTCTCCATCAGGGAGGATAAGATAGTAACGGGTACTTACAGAAAGGAAGTTGACTGTAATAGTTATTTGAATTACGGGAGTTGTCACCACCAAAAGTGGAAAGACAACATTCCAGTTGGACAATACTTGAGGATGAAGAGAAATTGTACAGAGTTGAATGAATTCCATAAACACACTGCCATACTCACAGAGGCCTTTTTGGACCAAGGTTACCCTCTAGAATTATTAAATGAAGCATTGGATAAAGTAGAGAGTAGAGATAGAGGTTCCCTCCTGACTATTAACAAAAAAGAGAGAAGTGAGGTACTGAAGAATAAAAATGAAGGAGAAATCCTTCCATTTATCACTAAATATAATGTTTGTTCCAACGAAATTAGAAGTATACTTAACAAGAATTTTGATATTCTAAAACTGGACACAACCCTCAAACCCTCTCTGGGGGATACAGCGAAAGTGGTCTTTCGTAAAGCTAAGAATATAAAGAACTTTATATCCCCTAGTTACTTTCAGGCACAGAAAGAAGATATATCTAAATTTAAAACTAAGAACTGGTTAACAACCCTGAGTGGTTGTTATAAGTGTGGGAGAAAAAATTGTCTTACATGTCCCTTTATGATTAATAGGAGTACACACTTCAAATCGTGTAGCTTGGGTCTTTCCTTCGATATAAAGACTATTATCAACTGTCAACAGACCTATGTTATTTATCTAGTGAGTTGTAGATGTGGTAAGCAATATGTGGGTAGGACCACTAGGTCTTTGAACACCAGGTTTCTCGAACATAGAAGGAACGTAATGAAGAAGAACCTCAAACATAGCCTCTCAAGACATGTAGTCCATCAGCATGGAGGAAATATCGATGTATTAACGGTCCAGGGGATTGAATATGTAGCCCCCACACCGAGAGGAGGGGACAGATTTAATCGTCTATGTACCAGAGAAGCCTTCTGGATATTCTCGGTGGGCACACTTGTTCCAGGTGGTCTGAACGAGAATATCGAACTAAAAAATATTGGAAGTTGTTAATTTGAGGTATACAATTCTTGCTCTATCACAATATACGAAGCAAATATTAATGATTATTAGAACAAAGTAAATGAAATATTAATATAAAAATCTATTAATGACACAAAAATATATGAAAATGTTAGAACATCAATCATATCTATATTATATTTATACAGATACTTTTATTGACCTAGTAATAAGTAAACGAAATAGATGTTTCTCCTCTACGTCCCCTTGTTTTCACCTCATTTTCCCCTTTTTCTTGGGAATAAATAAATATATTATCAGTTGAAAATATAAGTATATTGAATTACCATTAAAATTGATGATAAACTGAAATGAATATTGGGTATGGATTTGAACCTGGTGCTCCGTGTGCTGTGTGCACTGAAGAAACCCATTGAGCTATTGAAGCTATTTATCTCATTCTGTATAGTCTGATTTTATTACAGACGATGTATATTTCAGTGCCATAGCTTTACTAATAACAAAATGATTGGATTTGAACCCTGGTACTCTGGGTGTTGTGTGCACTGAATAAATCCGCTGAGCTACTGAAGCCATGTATCTTTCGGTATGATTTAAGCCTATTGTAGATGATTTATATTTCTGTCTCCTGGTCAATCTTATTAATTTTATTTTATCAATGTTTAAATTATAGAATGGCTAGTTAATGGTATTAAACCATTTAAATCTATAAACCACCAAGTAAACCAATATGGACCATTTAAATATGTTATATTGAAATAGTATTTACACAGCTGCGGGTAACACTAGTGATTTTGTGCTGAGTATTGTTTGCAGCATGCCACATATATAGGTCTGAACAACTGTATATGATTAAAGTAATCAACAAGATGATTGGTTGATTCCAGTTTAAATAGGATCTAGCAACACTGCAATGACAAACCTCTGACGAAACCGCTTGCCCTACTGGCGGAGAAACGCGTAAGGAGGGCACTCATCACTTGAATCCTGTTGTCTGACGACTCCTTACTTCCCTCTGTGGCTGCACCATTGGCCGGCGAGCCGCTCATCGGGGTTATTGCTGAAGCGTGACCTGGCTAAAGAGGCACGCTCCCCGCTCATCATAAGCTGCGGCAGCCGTGAGTATCCATCAGCTCACATTGCGGCTATATCATTCCGGGGTCGCAATATACCGCTGGAGACATCTAACTATCACAGCTGCGGCTGCCGTGAGTATCCATCAGCTCACACTGCTAATTCGGGGTCGTAGCATACCGCTGGAGACATCTAAACATCACAGCGCTCTCCCCCGTGGACACACATGCATATGTGGTTATAAGAAACTGGGTCACAGAGACTATATAATTTGGATGCCAAATATATCCTCATGAGAAGTTGATATAGACTTACCGCAGTACATATATGGATGGATTTATATAAAAATCTTAAACGGACATTTATATTGAGTCAGAGGCACAGGATTTAAGTAATTCTTATATTTATTTTAAATGTGGTCATATATGTGGATTATATTTTAATAAAGCTGTACAAAATATATTTTTTATATCTGGTTTCAGCGCTCCTTGTTTGTTTATTGTATAATTGTCTGTTTCATTTGGTGGAACAGTACCACCATTAGGAGCTGCAAAAACCGGATATTAACTAATAGTGGTCATTAATTGATAATTTTATGGTTTGCTTGGTGGTTTAGTAAGCGCTGTGTTTTATAAGAATTACTGTTAGTGTGGGGTTATTTACTGGTTGTTCATAGCTGCTTACACAGTTCCTCATATTAAAGACTTGTCTAATTATTATTAATCTATTGATTGATTTATATCTTTTGGAGTTAAAATGGCTTCATTTAGAAGCATGTCGGATAGATTGACCAGGAGACAACTGTTGATGAATAACAATGTGGATGATGTTGATGTTACAGTAGGAGTTCCAGAATTAGGGAAACTATTTAATGAACTAGAATCTCTATTAAAGGCAGAAACCCGCCACTGGTGGGATCAGGAAACTCTCAGTAAATATTTGGATGGAAAAATAATTCCAAGAGGATTACGGGTGTTTAAGTCCTGCTCGTTTAAGGACGACCAGGACTTAACCAACCGATGGAATGAGATCTTGGATGGTTGTTCTTTCTCTCTGATAAAACTATTAATTACATACAGAAAGGAAAAAGTTCAGAAAATCTCGGGGGAGATAGAAAAAATACAGGAATTGTTAAAAACTCATGAGAACAGTAAAGAGTTTAAGGAGCGGGATGAAATACTTAACAATAAAATTAATGAGTTCGAACATTCACTTATCCAATTTAAAAAGAAAAAACTTGAAAGAGACAATAATGATTACAGAACGGATAGAGTAAGATCATACAATAAAAGAGCAAATAGTAACAACTACCGCTATCCTAATAGAAATAGATCAAGGAGTGCTCATACCAGGCACCGAAATTATCAAACTACGAGAAGAGAAAGGACACCACTCTCTAGAGATACTTTTATAGATAGAAGAGAAAGGTATGAGAGACAAGGGGAACATTCTAAGAATCATTCACATTATGAAAATGGTAACCAAAAAGCGGATATAGTTGATCGATATATAAAAAAACCCATAAACATGAGCTCAGGTAATCATTTTACTGATCACAAAGGGAGCAATATGGGTTCTACCTGGAGAGAGAGAAATAGCTATGAAGATAGAGGGGCTAGACCTAAAGAGAGCTTTAAGAATGAGAGAGAAATCTTAGGTAAAAACAAAGAAGGGACATCTCAGGGTTTTTTAGGGCAAAGAGAGGGACAGAAGTGGGGGTCACACAACAGATTCGAACAGGGTCAGTTTACCTCCACTACCCCAAAAAGATCAAGAGAAGAAACAGAGGATGTGGAGGAGGACAGAGGGTTCAATGCCAAAAATGGAAGACTAGGATAAGAAATAGGGGTATCTATAATTTATCGACTAGGACCCTTAATGAACATGAAAAAGCGGTGATCGCAAAAGGTCTGAAGTTTGCACCTTCGACAAAACCTGATATTTTCGAATTATTCGTAGCACTTAATAAATTTACAAGGGATCTGTGTCGAAAAAGATATTTTATTAACAAAACACTTAAAAATAAAGATATCGAAGGAGTACCAATAGTATTGAATGAAGAAGATGACAATGGCTTATCTGTATTGAATTCTTTGCTATTGGAAAATGAGGATGGAGGTTGTCTTATAAGTGATCAACCAATTAAAATATTTGATACAGCACATAATGTAGGAATGAATATCGATAATAGTAAAAAATTTCGTAAAAAATCAGAATTTTACCCTATGCAACATAGGAGTGCCTATATTGAGACATTTTATACGTCAACACTAAATGATTTTCGCCTCCTATGTGATAAACAGAAAAATAGTAATAATAAGAAATTCAAAAGGGATAATCTCAATAAGAATGAACGTCGGGCACTAATTTCTTTAAAGAAGGATAATAACATTATTATTAAAAGCGCCGATAAAGGCGGGGGAGTCATAATACAAGATAGGTCAGCCTATATAGAGGAAGCAGAGAGACAACTTTACAATAAAGATTATTATCACAAATTGGGTATGAATCCAACTGAGAGATTTCTACAGGAGTTTA
Source organism: Pseudophryne corroboree (assembly GCF_028390025.1). Lineage (NCBI taxonomy): Eukaryota > Metazoa > Chordata > Amphibia > Anura > Myobatrachidae > Pseudophryne > Pseudophryne corroboree. The sequence continues at coordinate 445,804,247 of NC_086445.1, forward strand.
GGAGTTTTCTAGATAAAGCCCTGATGGAGAGAGCTATCACCAAAGATGAATTCATGTATTTGTTTAACCCTTATCCTATTATCCCCACATACTATCACCTTCCCAAAATTCACAAATCACTTACAGCACCCCCTGGACGTCCCATAATTTCGGGTGTTGGGTCCCTCACATCTAATTTATCAGCTTTTGTTGATTTCTTTTTGCAGACTCACGTCGTGGGCCTTCGATCGTACATCAGAGACACCACCCATTTTTTAAATCTGGTGGGTGGGATTAAGTGGCGACAGGACTATGTTTTTTTGACATGCGATGTCGAATCCCTTTATACCAACATCCCACACCATGAGGGTGTGGAAGCCTGTCGTCACTTTCTCGATACTGATGGACACTTGTGGCCCGAACGTCGTGAGTTTGTACTAGAGTCAATAAAATATATTTTGGCACATAATTATTTTTTATTTAATTCACAGTTTTTTCTTCAAATACATGGTACCGCCATGGGCACCAGGTTCGCCCCAAGTTTTGCGACTTTATATATGGGCCTCTTCGAAGAGAAATACATCTGGGGGGGTCCATTTGGGGCGAACCTGGTGCTGTATGGTCGGTACATAGATGATCTTTTTATTATTTGGGATGGGGTCTCTTCTGTTTCTTCGTTTATGTCTTACATTAATTCTAACACTTTTGGACTTAAGTTTACACATACCTGTCACCCTACTCACATCAATTATCTTGATGTGGCTCTCTCCATCAGGGAGGATAAGATAGTAACGGGTACTTACAGAAAGGAAGTTGACTGTAATAGTTATTTGAATTACGGGAGTTGTCACCACCAAAAGTGGAAAGACAACATTCCAGTTGGACAATACTTGAGGATGAAGAGAAATTGTACAGAGTTGAATGAATTCCATAAACACACTGCCATACTCACAGAGGCCTTTTTGGACCAAGGTTACCCTCTAGAATTATTAAATGAAGCATTGGATAAAGTAGAGAGTAGAGATAGAGGTTCCCTCCTGACTATTAACAAAAAAGAGAGAAGTGAGGTACTGAAGAATAGAAATGAAGGAGAAATCCTTCCATTTATCACTAAATATAATGTTTGTTCCAACGAAATTAGAAGTATACTTAACAAGAATTTTGATATTCTAAAACTGGACACAACCCTCAAACCCTCTCTGAGGTCACTTTCGGTCAACCGCTGAGCAGAAAGTTCCCACCATTGGTTACAATGGAGCGCATAGGCACTACATTGTAACACTGCCGTGTGCCGCCTGTCAGACAGTACAGGAGCACACAGCCGATCAGGAGGGTGCCACAACGTGGCGCTCCCTGATTGGCTGAAGAAACCCACTTAGACAGAAGTCAGAGTGGGTTTCTGGCATTCGGGGAAAGGGGACCCATGTGAAAACATGGGGCCCCTTTCAGTGCGTGGCTCGGGTCTCGGTTTTTTTATTTTAATCAAGTACGTGGATTACAAATGGATTCGCCAAGGAGCCTGGTACCCTGGATCTGGTAAGTATAATTTATTCAACAGGTACCCCATGGATTCTACTGGAGAAGAGGACCGACCTGCGTGTGAACATAAGGTAAGTATGTATGTATGTTTGTGTGGATGTATGTAATAAATCTTTACTTTCAAGGTGTGTGTGTCTTGTCTTTTTTTAGGTATTTTTTTAGTATTAGTACTACAGGTACTAGCGGGCCCGTTTTTCCGCCGCATGCTGGTACTTGTGGTTCTCCAAGTACCAGCATGCGGGGGAGGCTTGCTGGGACTTGTAGTACTGCTACTAAAAACAATATCTTTACATTTTCAACAAAGGCTATCAGCCCCCCATCCGCAGCCCATTGGATGGGGGGGACAGCCTCGGGCTTCACCCCTGGCCCTTGGGTGGCTGGGGGGGACCCCTTGATTGAAGGGGTCCCCACTCCCCCAGGGTACCCCGGCCAGGGGTGACTAGTTGGATATTTGATGCCACGGCCGCAGGGCACTATATAAAAGTGACCCCCGGCTGTGGCATTATCTGTCCAGATAGTGGAGCCCGGTGCTGGTTTTAAAAATACGGGGGACCCCTACTCTTTTTGTCCCCCGTATTTTTGGAACCAGGACCAGGCGCAGAGCCCGATGCTGGTTGCTTAAATATGGGGGAACCCCTGTCAATTTTTTCCCCATATTTCTGCAACCAGGATCGGCTCAAAGAGCCTGAGGCTGGTTATGCTTATGAGGGGGGACCCCACGCAATTTTTTTTTTGAAAATAACCACTTTCCCACCCCTTCCCACTGATATACATGCACGGATCTCATGGATCCCTGCATGCCTATACAATCACGGATCAAAAAAGCAGGTCTGTTTTTTTTAGCACTTTTTTACGAGTTGTAATTTTTCACGGCAGTGTTTTATTTTTTTTTGCATTGCACTTCTTAGTAAATGACCGAGATTCATACTTAAACAGCCGCGTTTTGACCGATAGTGTATTCATTCGTAATTATTTTCTTGGACTTTCCAAAAAAATACGAATGCCCTCATCACTGCCGTGATTTGAGTTTAGTAAATTACCGAGATGACACTTTGAAGAAAAAACGGCATCTCGGTCAAAATCGGGACCTTAGTAAATATACCCCATAGTCTCCATACACTTTGTCAGCAACTTGCATACACTTAAAAGGTAAAACAACAGAGATATTCAACTTTACATGATGTGAGGGGATGGAGTAATGTTAGGACTTAGTGTTTGGTATCCAGATGTGCAGTATTTTGAGATCTACATTCCGGTTGCTATTTACAGTTTATTGCATGTTTCTGCGTGTAGATATACGCAGAATTATAATATTGGCAAACTGCTATGATACTGTAATCAGGATATTCGGCGGGAAACCAGAGGCGAACACCTGCTAGTGCACCCTGGACCAAGCATCGCCCACTGGTTCAAACCAACCTATGACCCCTCATGTACTGTAAATACCTTGCCCTCTGACCTATGAAAGAAGAGCTTGCATTTCCCATTGTACTGTATTTGGACACATTGTATAAAAGAGAGGTCTCCTGATCCAGGCTTCAGTCCCTATTTATCTGAGGTCATCTTGCCAAGACTGACTGAGACCTGGATCCAGGAGCTCTCGTGTTTAAACGTATGTATTATTGGTTGTAGCTCTTCTCTGTATATTGCTGTACCTTTTTATCTGTATATTCTTAAGTAAATACTGTTGATGTGTTGGACCACAACATTACATTTAACTACTGGTGTCGCATTCTATTCTTGTTTGGGGTAAAGCGTATTCAGCGACACATTTCACTATATCGTGTGCATAACGTGTTGGTGTGTATATGCAACATATATGCACAATTTAGCTGTTATATGTATTTGATTAGCGGCCGCAGCAGCTCAAACCACAGTGTGTGTATGTATTGCTTTTTCTTGTAATTTAAACGAACTTAACAATATATATATAGGGGGTGTAAATACCAAATTGCTTTCTAACAAATATTTAAAATGCCCGCTCTAATATATATTGTAGACGCCTGCACATCTTATTACCATGTGCCATGAATGTGCGCTATACATCGCAAAACACTGCATCCCATAAGAGAAAACAATACACCCACACATTATCTGAGTTCCAAAGCTCATTGATGTATATATTTGTTAAAACAGCAACTGGACACTGTGTGTCTCTGTAATGTGTTATCTAGTTTTGGAGTAGGGAACTTTCTCATTCATGATGAGTCACTAGTCTGTTCATATGCTAAACAGGTTCAGCCTTGAAGACATTAAAAGGGGCTGGCCTGAGCTTCCTGTCCACTACCTGTTTCTGTAAATGTCTATTGTCCTAATAAGAGTGATTTTAGCTTTCATACATTTAATCATAACTATTTGTTGCAATGTCCTACAACTTAATAACAAGTATCAAATGAATCTACACATTAATCTGCTTGCTTTAATACCAAATATGACAGGCCTATCTTGCTTCGTTCCAATAATACACATACATGACATTACTCCATTATATAATGTTAAATCATTATGATGTCTGGCGCTTGATATTATTATAATTATGTACTATATGAAATAAGTGTCGAATCCATCTCTGTGGCATGTCCGTGTAAATGCGTGTGTTACCATATATTGCTGTGCTCGCTGCGCGTATTTGCAAGTATAGCGACTTATATGTGTAGAGTTTGTATGTTCTTTCTATGTAATATTTTTTACTTCAACAGTCCACCCTTTGGCAGTAAACAATAACTGCCATCAATTATTAACATAAGAAAAAAAATATTTCATACAATAATCGGTGACCTAGACACAAGTATGTATTCATTTCGCAAATCAGACACTTGACTATATTTGGGGAAGACAGGGAGGAGGATGAGACATCCTCTATATGCACTCGGTGGTCACGGGACCACTGGTTGGGTGTGGGACAATATTCAACCTATAGAGTATGCTGGGACAGTGCTTTGGCCTATGTCTGATTTGCGACGAACATTTCACACATACATGTACCTACGTCTTTGTACACTGATGTTTGGATTCGATTGAGATTCTGCTGGGTAGATGAAGAAGACACAAACAAATCATGAAAGTGACATAGAAAATTTTCATGATCTACATATTCCTATCATTTTCTGAACATTGTTTCCATTTCTGGAACGTATGCTAGGTCTGTTTAATAATTGAACAAGGGTTATAAGTAGTGTCCTTCCTAAATAACATAAACCTTCGGAGTTCAGGGAGAGCCACTCATAAACCTTTCTTCCACATATATTAATGAGCTCTTTATCTGCAATGTGTGATTAGCCATTGTCTGATTGTTCCTGATTACCTCCGAACTCCATAACTACTAGACCTTTGATTTTTTTTATCTGACTTTAACAAACTGATTGGCTAATCCTGGGATCCTATAAGGAAATCACTCCTTCCTCCAGAACCAGTTCCAGTCCCACACTCGACTCCTCATAAAAAAAACCTCGCAAAAATAGAATGTCCTGAAAAAAAAATGTTTGTCAGTGGGAAAGAGAGAAAAGAGAAATAGAACAAAACAACTCTTGTTCATAACAAATCAATTACGATGACTGGTCTTTCTGCAATCCTTTAGTATGCTCAGGTAGTGTTCAACAGTGCCGCCTCTCAGTCTTCATGGAACAGAGTCTCTGGTGATACTTTTGCGATCTCACTCCATTTACGAGTTCCTTCCGGACTACCGACTTTCCTGCAATGGGAATCGTGGACCCAAGTCTCTCTCATGGCTACTTTCACTGGGATAGTGCTGTCAACAAAACTTGGTAGGGTCCTTCCCACCTGTCTATTAGGCAACCTGAGCGTAAGAACACTCACACAGTCTCTTGGTTCACAATCAAGACAGTTAGTATTTGGCATACCAGCAATCAACAGTTTCAAGTTCTTTTGTCAAGTTCTCAAATGCTGGCTCATCTCAATAAGGTACTGTACTGTCACCTCATTGGTGTATTTCTGATCATTGTGCGGATCAATCATGACATGAGGTTGTCTTCCAAAAACAACCCAAAAAAAGACACAAATACCAAAACAAAAACAAATTTCGAAGAGGGTGATTCGTTAAGTGAAGATCTGGGAGTAGTTCCGATGCTACATAATACTAGTGGCAGTATCTATGATCACAATAGTACAATTTCAAGCTTTGCTCCTACTTCTAGGGGTACCATTATCTACACACAAATTTATGCGCAATGTTTCTTTGAGGTAAACACAGCAGCATCCGTGGTGGCAGGAAATGCCTCTACCCAGTTTGAGAAAACATCAGTGCACACCAATACATAACAATAATTCCTAAAGGGTGTTAACTGTGCAAAGTCATTGTGTGTTTGCAATGTAGAGTACCATGAGCATAACTCAAAAAGAAAAAGAAAAACATCTCTGGAGTAGAGAAAGAAGAAGAAAATGAAAAAGAAAATGTCAGGTTTGCCATTCACCAACAGGCATATCAGTGTCTATACAAAATTTCCCTTCACCAGTATTCTCATCCTTCCTCCACCCTTTGTGCATGACAAGGCACACTGCAGTAATACTGGTGTTATCATGCTGTTGGGATATACTGTGTTTGGGCAGAAATTCTGAAGGAATGTGGAGTTTGAACTGTAATTGGGTCCATGTATTGTACCACCCTCTGTGAATGCAAAAGATGAAGAGGAAACTGTAGAGAAACAGAATAGAGGTTGGTGACAGATGAGTTTGTAGAGGTGGAGAAGATTTTATAAAAATTTGACAACTGGATTGGGCACTACGGGGAAGTGATTCTCTACTTGGTCTACTCCCCTTAAAAAAATTCTGTGTTTATCGTATCGCTATTGGGACTATCCCAGCCATCAATCCAGTGTCCTGTCCATCCTAAGTTCATAGGGAACCCGGTATCTGTGAGATAATTTACCTGTGATGGACATGCATCTAAAACAGTGAAATGTAACATTAGTCTTCGTTGGTGTCTAACATACTTTGTACTTCCTGAGCGGTAGCACAGTATATGTATATCATATCTAACAAAATTAAGTTAATCAGGGGCCATTTCTGCTAGGAAAAAGAAGCAAAAGTTTAGAGGCCCCATCTTAACCCCAGCAAGTTTTGTCAAAGGGTAATGTTGCATTTATTTTGTTCTTCCCATTAGCCGAATCTGTGTTTTCTATATGGCTTATGATTCCTTACTATATGTCCCTTGGTCCCATCTATGTGTTTAATAATGTGGCTTGTGTTTTCTGTCTAGGGGGTCTATATTGACTATGTGTTCTACTACTTCTACAATCGCTGGCAAAATGCCCTTCCTTCCTACAAGTGTAACATATTATTGACCATTAGGGATCTGGGGTTTGGATTGATGGGTCTTTCCTGTAAGTGCCAGTATACTTACCGTCCTCAACCTCTCCACCTGTTGTTCTCTGCACCTAGCACTATTCTTGTGATGTTCAATAGCACACTCTCTAAGATTAGCTACTGTGACCCCTTTCCAATTTTGCAAAGAAGTCTGCACCCTGCCCTCAATGCCTTATTGAGCCCGTCCATTAGCACAGAGACAGCCACCTCCCATTTGCCGAATTAGTGTTTACCAGTGATCTTATCCAGATGGAGAGTTTTCTATTACTGCAAAAGACAAAAAAAAAAAGTTTAACAAGCTTCTTGGTCATGTGAAGTATTCATTCAATCCTTCTCATCCCGTATTAAGGGTCTGTACATGGTCCAACAAACATTTCCGAGCTCATCTTGACTAGGGGCATTACTAGGAATGAATACTTCGTATATGGTAACTGAAAGAAATACCTGGGGGTTACCTTGTCTCTGTCCGCTTTCCTACTGGCAAATACTAATGTGCGGACAGGTTTTTCTCCATTTCTGACGTTACTTTATTGATTTTTTTGTTTTATTTTTGGGTTTTACTATATATGTACACAAATGATACCATACTTACCTGTTCCACTGGTCTCAGCCACTTCCCCCACAGGTTACTGCTCTTCTTTTACCGGTTGGATACTCCTCTGGGTGCATGAGAAATGGCTGAAAACAATCAGGTCACCTTCTCCTCCTAAATAAAACTTCAACATTCATTAGTACATATATAGGTTACAGTCATATTTTTCATATTTTTATTATTTTCTATAGTTTGTATGCTGGCCGTAACTGCTTCCACATCTACATAAGGTGGTGTACTTGCATTCTCTTTTTTCTTCCTACTTGTTTATTGTTGCTACAAGTTCAAACAGTTCTTATATTTCCATTCTTGTCTTATATGACTTTTGTTAGACATACCACCTGCAATACCTAAGGATAATACTCACCAACCCATCTTGCTGCCACAGGTTTAAACAATTTGTATGTCTGACCCTTTGTTTTCTGGATTTTATCAGACATATCCTTATCCTTAAGTTCTGCAATACCTCTGGCTCAAAGCTGCCCAGCCTAGGGAATGATACCCTATCGTTGTCAGTCATACGTACCCATTAATCACAGTAAACTTCAGCGTGTGGACCATATTTTCCACACATAATACTCGATCCAGAGTCTGACCTTCTTGGTCCCAACTCTTCTGCCTGAACCCTGGCTACCATTTGTCCCTTAGTTGAGCAACTGGCTCCCATAATTTGTGGGTCTTGTCTTCTCGGCTATTCCCACAAATACCAAAATACTCAATATAAAGCGACGGTGAAAGTTCTCCTAGCGCTTCCACCCACTCTCGCCCACGTTGGCCGGTACTACCATACACTGTCGATAGCAAAGGCGATGTACCCAACTTAGGGCCCCTAATTGACCTATATTTACTGGAAGTTTTTAGGAATAACTTACCCTTTCCAGTAAAGTATCTGTCGTTGGAGATTTTCCTGAGAGAGACCAGCGAAAACTCCCTACGCACTTTTTATACACAAATCACGCTTGCATATGCTCTACACAGCGCTAATGATACCGAGATTTTACGCAAAAGCTCGTATAAAGGGTATCAAGTTGCGCCATATATCGCACCCACAAATGCGCGGTCCAATCGCACAGCATATAGGTACTTGTCACCTATCTGCCGTACGACCACTGGAATCGAATCACAAGCTGCGAAACCTCAGCCGGAGCGAATAAACAAACTATATGGGTCACAATTCACAATTCCCTACCATGCTCCTGTGTAAGTCTCCTCACGACTTATGTATTCCAATCTATATTAACGTGAGTCAGCCGCCTCATGCCGCCAAGCCTCCACTCACTTGGTGTACCATCTACGAGATCCCGAATTCCCGGGGTTCAATACATTCACTCCTACTTTCGCTCACTCAAATACACTTTGTTTTTCTGTACAGAAAATTTTCACTCGTTCTGATTGGCAGCTTTACCCCCAGAGGCAATACAGTTTAAACAAAAGTTTTATACTAATCTGCTTTAGAAACCGGGTAGTTTTGTGCTATTGTAGCATGGGTACTGTCCCACCTTTTAACTAAACGACACTATTGTGTAATTTGTACTTAGCGCCCACAATCTTACGCACTTTGCGTAAACACGCGACAGTGCGTGTCTTTTACGCTGCGTGCGCAGACCTGTACTTTGTCCGAGACACGTGTACAAAACCCTGCGTTCGCAATAAAACAAATCACACAACTCTATAAATGTGAACAATACTAATTACTATTGCCCACTAGACGCAACTTGTTCTGTATAGTTTTATGCAGACCTGCGTTTGTGTCTTTACACTTACTTCCTTAAAATACTGTTATTTAAAATGTATCTGTATAGCAAACAAATGTATCCGAATTCACACAGATCTATAATGACTGCAATAATCTATAATTTAAATGATATGATTCAGATTGGATAGCTATCTTGCAGAACATACACTGATATAAATATACACATAATTATAATAATATTATATATATGTATCATTCACTGGCCTTCTATGTGACACCATACCTCTTATTTGTATATCAAAGCTATGTACTTTTCACTGCTAAAAAAAAAGCAGTTACACAGGTTAATTTGCATTTCAATGGCTATCCTATAGCAAACAGAGAGTTAACTAAATCCTGGGAAAGAAGAAGAAAAAAAAAGTTTTTTTTCTTTTTTTTTCTGTGTGCAATTTCTTACACCAAGCCAAGCATTTATCTCACCATTTACTCTCACTAGGCCCAATTGAAACTATTTGTAATTGACTATGGCATGAGTTAAATAAATGCATTGGTAACTCTTAAATGGTGCTTGATGTGACAAAGGAAACTGATTGTTCTGAGCAGACTGAAAATCAGCTATTTAGAAAATGACCTTCCTAAAATGGCCACTGCTCCTCCCCCTTCCACATCCATGAGGTTTACACAAGATGGTGGACAGGCCATGTGGTTAGTCCAAAATGGAGGACAGACCATGCGGCTTCCTTTGTCACAAAGAAAGCACACATTATACAAGCACCAAAAGTTATTTTAGGCCTGAGTTTAAAAAAAAAAAACTATATCAAGGCTCTGCAGCAACTTTTAAATGTACTTTTAAATCTACTTAACATATAAACAATCAAATCTGAATCAAACACAATATGACTTATTTGAACTTTGTTTTGCAACAATAAAAATACATTTTATCATTTTAAATATTATGAGAAACACATTGTCCCTTGAATTTTCATATCAATGGCTTACTGATAACACAACAGAACACGTGGATGTTATTCATCAGCGTCGCGATGCTTCCATCGGAGCCGGTCGATCACAGGCGCGTTTGTAATGTACAGTGTATCATTAAGACCATGGTATCGCGGACGAGCCCTCATCTGTAAATACCAAATTGCTTTCTAACAAATATTTAAAATGCCCGCTCTAATATATATTGTAGACACCTGCACATCTTATTACCATGTGCCATGAATGTGCGCTATACATCGCAAAACACTGCATCCCATAAGAGAAAATAATACACCCACACATTATCTGAGTTCCAAAGCTCATTGATGTATATATTTGTTATTCATCAGCATCGCGATGCTTCCATCGGAGCCGGTTGATCACAGCCGCGTTTGTAATGTACAGTGCATCATTAAGACCATGGTATCGCGGACGAGCCCTCATCTGTAAATACCAAATTGCTTTCTAACAAATATTTAAAATGCCCGCTCTAATATATATTGTAGACGCCTGCACATCTTATTACCATGTGCCATGAATGTGCACTATACATCGCAAAACACTGCATCCCATAAGAGAAAATAATACACCCACACATTATCTGAGTTCCAAAGCTCATTGATGTATATATTTGTTATTAAAAGGATATGGATTCAATATATTACAATGTACAGTTTACATATAGTTACATGGTTACAATATCATACAGTAAGCAGTTAATACATACAGTTACAGGCCAGCATACCATACCATTCCCTCAATGCATCTTCCTCTAAATATATATCTCTCTCTCAGCAAATAAATACAGGAACTGATCTAGAAGCACCTCCATCATCGTCTGGCGCAAAACAGCAACTGGCCACTGTGTGTCTCTGTAATGTGTTATCTAGTTTTGGGGGAGGGAAATTTCTCATTCATGATGAGTCACAGTGGCGTAACTACTGCCCCCGCAGTCCTCGCGGTGGCTTGGGGCCGAGGGGCTGTGGGGGCGCCACTGACTTAGAACAGATTGACATGCGGACGAGCGTCCGCATGTCAATCTGCGGTCTCCTTCCCTCCGCTGCTGTGTTGGAGGGACACAGAGGGCACTGCGCGCGCCTCTCCAGTGTCCCTCCTGGCTCTCCGGCCGGTCTAATAAAGGAAGTGCCGTTTGTGAGCTCTGTTTGGCTCACGAACCGGCACTTCCTTTATTAGACCCGCAGGAGAGCCAGGAAGGACACGGGAGAGGCGCGCGCTGTGCCCTCCGTGTCCCTCCAACACAAAGGAGCGGCGGGTGGGGGGGGGATAGGGGAGCAGGCACTGTGGGGCAATATCTGGCACTGGGGGCATGTACCTGGCGGCACTGTGGAGGATATCTGACACTGTGTGGAGGAATATCTGGCACTGGGGGCATATACCTGGCACTGTGGGGGAATATCTGGCACTGGGGGGAGCAGGCACTGAGGGGGCTTATGTGACACTGTGGGGGAATATCTGGCACTGGGGGCATATACCTGGCACTGGGGGGGAATATCTGTCACTGGGGGGAGCAGGCACTGAGGGGGCTTATGTGGCACTGTGGGGGAATATCTGGCACTGGGGGCAAATACCTGGCACTGTGGGGGAATATCTGGCACTGGGGGGAGCAGGCACTGAGGGGCATATGTGGCACTGTGGGGAATATCTGGCACTGGGGGGCAAATACCTGGCACTGTGGGGGAATATCTGGCACTGGGGGGAGCAGGCACTGAGGGGGCATATGTGGCACTGTGGAGGAATATCTGGCACTGGGGGCATATACCTGGCACTTTGGGGGAATATCTGGCACTGGGGGCATATGTGGCACTGGGGGGGGGGGTATATTTGGCACTGGGGGCATGTACCTGGCACTGTGGGGGAATATCTGGCACTGGGGGCATATGTGGTACTGGGAGCACGGCCCTACCAACAAGCACTACCCCCTAGCAACGAGCATGACACCCAGTGCATGAAACCCCTGGCAACGAGCATGACACCCTGAGCATGAAAACCCCTGGCACCGTGCATGGAACCAAGAGCATGAAACCCCTGGCAACGAGCAGGTAATTTAAAAGTAATTAGAAGCCTTACTGTAGAACTTAATGTGTAATGGGCATTACGGTGTGTGGCACAATGTATCACGGACATTGCGGTGTGTGTCATAATGTGGCAGGCATTACGGTGTGTTGTATACTATATCACGAGCATTGTGGTATGTGGTATAATGTCTCAGGGTCATTGCGGTGTGTGTCATAATGTGTCACAGACATTGTATGTGCTATAATGTATCAGGGGCATTGCAGTGTGTAGCATAATGTATAACGGGCATTGCGATTCCTGTCATAATGTGTCACAGGCATTACGGTGTGTGGCATAATGTGTCGGGGGCATTACAGTGTGTGCATATTGTGTCATGTGCATTATTGTGTGTGGCATAATGTCTAAGGGCCATTGCAGTATGTGGCATAATGTATACTGGGCATTACTATAAGGAGGAAAAATGACAAATAATGTAAGGGGCATGAATCAGGATTATTTTTCTTTCCTGTGGTGGCTAACGTCTGGGCGTGCAGGTTGCAAAACTGGGGTATAAGGTAGTCTTTTCCTGCAATGCCACGCCCCAGTATGCGAAGCCACGCCCATTTCAACAAAGCCACACACCCTTTTTGGTGGCACGCGCCTTCGGCGCTCGCATATTTGTCCCTTTACTAGTGCCAATTATGGGGGGGGGGCGCCGAAGAATTTTTTTGGTTGGGGGAGAAAAATTTCTAGTTACGCCACTGATGAGTCACTAGTCTGTTCATATGCTAAACAGGTTCAGCCTTGAAGACATCAAAAGGGGCTGGCCTGAGCTTCCTGTCCACTACCTGTTTCTGTAAATGTCTATTGTCCTAATAAGAGTGATTTTAGCTTTCATACATTTAATCATAACTATTGTTGCAATGTCCTACAACTTAATAACAAGTATCAAATGAATCTACACATTAATCTGCTTGCTTTAATACCAAATATGACAGGCCTATCTTGCTTCGTTCCAATAATACACATACATGACATTACTCCATTATATAATGTTAAATCATTATGATGTCTGGCGCTTGATATTATTATAATTATGTACTGTATGAAATAAGTGTCGAATCCATCTCTGTGGCATGTCCGTGTAAATGCGTGTGTTACCATATATTGCTGTGCTCGCTGTGCGTATTTGCAAGTATAGCGACTTATATGTGTAGAGTTTGTATGTTCTTTCTATGTAATATTTTTGACTTCAACAGTCCACCCTTTGGTAGTAAACAATAACTGCCATCAATTATTAACATAAAAAAAGGGGGGTCACCAATATTTTTCTTGCCTCCAGGCAACTGGGAAAAACTTACGCCATTACTCATACTGTGTATGTGCAGTATGGGTCTGATACATAGGTCACACTGCAGCATCAGACTATCAGTGATTGACTATCTGATGCCATTTGGGTCTGGAAGGGGGAGTGGCAGCCTCCATTTCTCCAAATGGAAGCATGTCGCCGCTGTTGCAGGGGAGAGACAAGGCCAGGATCTCCCTCACAGAATGGAGATTTTATGACCTCTCGGTTGGACTTGCGTTGGCTTGCTGCATAACCCAAGGGGGATGGTGCTGGGGATGTTCCAATACTGCGTTGTGCCGCAGGAGGTGTGACGCTTCCTGCTGCATTACAGTATTAGTGCTATTGCTGCTGCTTCTATGTAAGCAGCAATGATAGTCCCTCCAACCACATCTGAATGAGGGCCTAGTGGTATCTTGGTGTTTTTGTGAATTAAGACCATGGTATCGCGGACGAGCCCTCATCTGTAAATACCAAATTGCTTTCTAACAAATATTTAAAATGCCCGCTCTAATATATATTGTAGACGCCTGCACATCTTATTACCATGTGCCATGAATGTGCACTATACATCGCAAAACACTGCATCCCATAAGAGAAAATAATACACCCACACATTATCTGAGTTCCAAAGCTCATTGATGTATATATTTGTTATTAAAAGGATATGGATTCAATATATTACAATGTACAGTATACATATAGTTACATGGTTACAATATCATACAGTAAGCAGTTAATACATACAGTTACAGGCCAGCATACCATACCATTCCCTCAATGCATCTTCCTCTAAATATATATCTCTCTCTCAGCAAATAAATACAGGAACTGATCTAGAAGCACCTCCATCATCGTCTGGCGCAAAACAGCAACTGGCCACTGTGTGTCTCTGTAATGTGTTATCTAGTTTTGGGGGAGGGAAATTTCTCATTCATGATGAGTCACAGTGGCGTAACTACTGCCCCCGCAGTCCTCGCGGTGGCTTGGGGCCGAGGGGCTGTGGGGGCGCCACTGACTTAGAACAGATTGACATGCGGACGAGCGTCCGCATGTCAATCTGCGGTCTCCTTCCCTCCGCTGCTGTGTTGGAGGGACACGGAGGGCACTGCGCGCGCCTCTCCAGTGTCCCTCCTGGCTCTCCGGCCGGTCTAATAAAGGAAGTGCCGTTCGTGAGCTCTGTTTGGCTCACGTACCGGCACTTCCTTTATTAGACCCGCAGGAGAGCCAGGAAGGACACGGGAGAGGCGCGCGCTGTGCCCTCCGTGTCCCTCCAACACAAAGGAGCGGCGGGTGGGGGGGGATAGGGGAGCAGGCACTGTGGGGCAATATCTGGCACTGGGGGCATGTACCTGGCGGCACTGTGGGGGATATCTGACACTGTGTGGAGGAATATCTGGCACTGGGGGCATATACCTGGCACTGTGGGGGAATATCTGGCACTGGGGGGAGCAGGCACTGAGGGGGCTTATGTGACACTGTGGGGGAATATCTGGCACTGGGGGCATATACCTGGCACTGTGGGGGAATATCTGTCACTGGGGGGAGCAGGCACTGAGGGGGCTTATGTGGCACTGTGGGGGAATATCTGGCACTGGGGGCAAATACCTGGCACTGTGGGGGAATATCTGGCACTGGGGGGAGCAGGCACTGAGGGGCATATGTGGCACTGTGGGGAATATCTGGCACTGGGGGGCAAATACCTGGCACTGTGGGGGAATATCTGGCACTGGGGGGAGCAGGCACTGAGGGGGCATATGTGGCACTGTGGAGGAATATCTGGCACTGGGGGCATATACCTGGCACTTTGGGGGAATATCTGGCACTGGGGGCATATGTGGCACTGGGGGGGGTATATTTGGCACTGGGGGCATGTACCTGGCACTGTGGGGGAATATCTGGCACTGGGGGCATATGTGGTACTGGGAGCACGGCCCTACCAACAAGCACTACCCCCTAGCAACGAGCATGACACCCAGTGCATGAAACCCCTGGCAACGAGCATGACACCCTGCACGCCCAGGCTAACGTCTGGGCGTGCAGGTTGCAAAACTGGGGTATAAGGTAGTCTTTTCCTGCAATGCCACGCCCCAGTATGCGAAGCCACGCCCATTTCAACAAAGCCACACACCCTTTTTGGTGGCACGCGCCTTCGGCGCTCGCATATTTGTCCCTTTACTAGTGCCAATTATGGGGGGGGGGCGCCGAAGAATTTTTTTGGTTGGGGGAGAAAAATTTCTAGTTACGCCACTGATGAGTCACTAGTCTGTTCATATGCTAAACAGGTTCAGCCTTGAAGACATCAAAAGGGGCTGGCCTGAGCTTCCTGTCCACTACCTGTTTCTGTAAATGTCTATTGTCCTAATAAGAGTGATTTTAGCTTTCATACATTTAATCATAACTATTGTTGCAATGTCCTACAACTTAATAACAAGTATCAAATGAATCTACACATTAATCTGCTTGCTTTAATACCAAATATGACAGGCCTATCTTGCTTCGTTCCAATAATACACATACATGACATTACTCCATTATATAATGTTAAATCATTATGATGTCTGGCGCTTGATATTATTATAATTATGTACTGTATGAAATAAGTGTCGAATCCATCTCTGTGGCATGTCCGTGTAAATGCGTGTGTTACCATATATTGCTGTGCTCGCTGTGCGTATTTGCAAGTATAGCGACTTATATGTGTAGAGTTTGTATGTTCTTTCTATGTAATATTTTTGACTTCAACAGTCCACCCTTTGGTAGTAAACAATAACTGCCATCAATTATTAACATAAAAAAAAGGGGGGTCACCAATATTTTTCTTGCCTCCAGGCAACTGGGAAAAACTTACGCCATTACTCATACTGTGTATGTGCAGTATGGGTCTGATACATAGGTCACACTGCAGCATCAGACTATCAGTGATTGACTATCTGATGCCATTTGGGTCTGGAAGGGGGAGTGGCAGCCTCCATTTCTCCAAATGGAAGCATGTCGCCGCTGTTGCAGGGGAGAGACAAGGCCAGGATCTCCCTCACAGAATGGAGATTTTATGACCTCTCGGTTGGACTTGCGTTGGCTTGCTGCATAACCCAAGGGGGATGGTGCTGGGGATGTTCCAATACTGCGTTGTGCCGCAGGAGGTGTGACGCTTCCTGCTGCATTACAGTATTAGTGCTATTGCTGCTGCTTCTATGTAAGCAGCAATGATAGTCCCTCCAACCACATCTGAATGAGGGCCTAGTGGTATCTTGGTGTTTTGTTTGTGGTCTATTACAGGTCTGGAGTTGCATGAACCTACAAAGAGGAGCAGCTAATGTCTTTATAATGGACTATATTATTTTTAAATAGAGATAATTTACACATAGTGCAGAATAAAGGTTCGAGTTGTTTTTTTTTTATCTTGGTGAGTGCTATAAATTATAATATATATATATATATATATATATGTATACACACACAAAGATGGTTTAAGAGAGGAGGAGGCTCCGATCAGGCCCCCTCCTCTCTGACGGTGGAGTAGACTGCACAGGCCTCTGGAAAAATGGCACCTGTGTCTTGTTCCCAGGGGCATCTCTACTGCGCATGCACAAATCACCAGGAAAATGGCCAGGTTGCCCATTTTAATTTCTGCACCTAGCGGTAGTCCATCAGAGTGGTAAGTATAATTATATGGGTGAAGGGTGTGCAGTGTGCGTGCCCATGTGCACCGCATACCCTGCACCAATTATAGATAATCAAATGTATAGATATAAAACTAATATAGCAACTACTCATTCACTGGGCCGGATTAAGGGTGGTGGGGGCCCCGACCAGTGTCTCGTGGGATTTCACTGCAGTGTCCCACGAGACTGACTGCTGTGCTGGGAAAACTTCCATGGCGGCCGCTGTTATTAAACAGCTGAGCCGCCAGAGGAGGACTACTCCGCAGAAAACAGCTGTGTGTGGGGGCCCAGCACAACCGCCCATGTCACCCCTCCCTTAATCTGGCCCTGCTCATTCATAGGAAAGAATAAAGGGGGTAATTCCAAGTTGATCGCAGCAGGAAATATTTTAGCAGTTGGGCAAAACCATGTGCACTGCAGGGGGGGTAGATATAACATTTGCAGAGAGAGTTAGATTTGGGTGGGTTATTTTGTTTCTGTGCACGGTAAATACTGGCTGCTTTATTTTTACACTGCAATTTAGATTGCAGATTGAACTCACCACACCCAAATCTATCTCTCTCTGCACATGTTATATCTGCCTCCCCTGCAGTGCACATGGTTTTGCCCAATTGCTATCAAAAATCCTGCTGCGATCAACTTGGAATTACCCCCAAAGTTGTTTAAACTTATAATTTGTAATATACTTTCCCTATACTTTATTATAACCCTACCCTGATCAGAAAATGAACCCTAAAATAGAATAAAATGGAAGTTTTCCTTGGCAAGGTGTTGCTAAGCTATAAGTCGGCAAGCCAAGCTGCTGACAAAACAGGGCACACATTCATCTGCCCCTTACCCATACTTTTAAGGCGGGGGAGTCATAATACAAGATAGGTCAGCCTATATAGAGGAAGCAGAGAGACAACTTTACAATAAAGATTATTATCACAAATTGGGTATGAATCCAACTGAGAGATTTCTACAGGAGTTTAGGAGTTTTCTAGATAAAGCCCTGATGGAGAGAGCTATCACCAAAGATGAATTCATGTATTTGTTTAACCCTTATCCTATTATCCCCACATACTATCACCTTCCCAAAATTCACAAATCACTTACAGCACCCCTTAGACATCCCATAATTTCGGGTGTTGGGTCCCTCACATCTAATTTATCAGCTTTTGTTGATTTCTTTTTGCAGACTCACGTCGTGGGCCTTCGATCGTACATCAGAGACACCACCCATTTTTTAAATCTGGTGGGTGGGATTAAGTGGTGACAGGACTATGTTTTTTTGACATGCGATGTCGAATCCCTTTATACCAACATCCCACACCATGAGGGTGTGGAAGCCTGTCGTCACTTTCTCAATACTGATGGACACTTGTGGCCCGAACGTCGTGAGTTTGTACTAGAGTCAATAAAATATATTTTGGCACATAATTATTTTTTATTTAATTCACAGTTTTTTCTTCAAATACATGGTACCGCCATGGGCACCAGGTTCGCCCCAAGTTTTGCGAATTTATATATGGGCCTCTTCGAAGAGAAATACATCTGGGGGGGTCCATTTGGGGCGAACCTGGTGCTGTATGGTCGGTAAATAGATGATCTTTTTATTATTTGGGATGGGGTCTCTTCTGTTTCTTCGTTTATGTCTTACATTAATTCTAACACTTTTGGACTTAAGTTTACACATACCTGTCACCCTACTCACATCAATTATCTTGATGTGGCTCTCTCCATCAGGGAGGATAAGATAGTAACGGGTACTTACAGAAAGGAAGTTGACTGTAATAGTTATTTGAATTACGGGAGTTGTCACCACCAAAAGTGGAAAGACAACATTCCAGTTGGACAATACTTGAGGATGAAGAGAAATTGTACAGAGTTGAATGAATTCCATAAACACACTGCCATACTCACAGAGGCCTTTTTGGACCAAGGTTACCCTCTAGAATTATTAAATGAAGCATTGGATAAAGTAGAGAGTAGAGATAGAGGTTCCCTCCTGACTATTAACAAAAAAGAGAGAAGTGAGGTACTGAAGAATAAAAATGAAGGAGAAATCCTTCCATTTATCACTAAATATAATGTTTGTTCCAACGAAATTAGAAGTATACTTAACAAGAATTTTGATATTCTAAAACTGGACACAACCCTCAAACCCTCTCTGGGGGATACAGCGAAAGTGGTCTTTCGTAAAGCTAAGAATATAAAGAACTTTATATCCCCTAGTTACTTTCAGGCACAGAAAGAAGATATATCTAAATTTAAAACTAAGAACTGGTTAACAACCCTGAGTGGTTGTTATAAGTGTGGGAGAAAAAATTGTCTTACATGTCCCTTTATGATTAATAGGAGTACACACTTCAAATCATGTAGCTTGGGTCTTTCCTTCGATATAAAGACTATTATCAACTGTCAACAGACCTATGTTATTTATCTAGTGAGTTGTAGATGTGGTAAGCAATATGTGGGTAGGACCACTAGGTCTTTGAACACCAGGTTTCTCGAACATAGAAGGAACGTAATGAAGAAGAACCTCAAACATAGCCTCTCAAGACATGTAGTCCATCAGCATGGAGGAAATATCGATGTATTAACGGTCCAGGGGATTGAATATGTAGCCCCCACACCGAGAGGAGGGGACAGATTTAATCGTCTATGTACCAGAGAAGCCTTCTGGATATTCTCGTTGGGCACACTTGTTCCAGGTGGTCTGAACGAGAATATCGAACTAAAAAATATTGGAAGTTGTTAATTTGAGGTATACAATTCTTGCTCTATCACAATATACGAAGCAAATATTAATGATTATTAGAACAAAGTAAATGAAATATTAATATAAAAATCTATTAATGACACAAAAATATATGAAAATGTTAGAACATCAATCATATCTATATTATATTTATACAGATACTTTTATTGACCTAGTAATAAGTAAACGAAATAGATGTTTCTCCTCTACGTCCCCTTGTTTTCACCTCATTTTCCCCTTTTTCTTGGGAATAAATAAATATATTATCAGTTGAAAATATAAGTATATTGAATTACCATTAAAATTGATGATAAACTGAAATGAATATTGGGTATGGATTTGAACCTGGTGCTCCGTGTGCTGTGTGCACTGAAGAAACCCATTGAGCTATTGAAGCTATTTATCTCATTCTGTATAGTCTGATTTTATTACAGACGATGTATATTTCAGTGCCATAGCTTTACTAATAACAAAATGATTGGATTTGAACCCTGGTACTCTGGGTGTTGTGTGCACTGAATAAATCCGCTAAGCTACTGAAGCCATGTATCTTTCGGTATGATTTAAGCCTATTGTAGATGATTTATATTTCAGTCTCCTGGTCAATCTTATTAATTTTATTTTATCAATGTTTAAATTATAGAATGGCTAGTTAATGGTATTAAACCATTTAAATCTATAAACCACCAAGTAAACCAATATGGACCATTTAAATATGTTATATTGAAATAGTATTTACACAGCTGCGGGTAACACTAGTGATTTTGTGCTGAGTATTGTTTGCAGCATGCCACATATATAGGTCTGAACAACTGTATATGATTAAAGTAATCAACAAGATGATTGGTTGATTCCAGTTTAAATAGGATCTAGCAACACTGCAATGACAAACCTCTGACGAAACCGCTTGCCCTACTGGCGGAGAAACGCGTAAGGAGGGCACTCATCACTTGAATCCTGTTGTCTGACGACTCCTTACTTCCCTCTGTGGCTGCACCATTGGCCGGCGAGCCGCTCATCGGGGTTATTGCTGAAGCGTGACCTGGCTAAAGAGGCACGCTCCCCGCTCA
The DNA here is from genome assembly GCF_028390025.1 of Pseudophryne corroboree. NCBI lineage: Eukaryota > Metazoa > Chordata > Amphibia > Anura > Myobatrachidae > Pseudophryne > Pseudophryne corroboree. The sequence continues at coordinate 445,825,195 of NC_086445.1, forward strand.
TCATAAGCTGCGGCAGCCGTGAGTATCCATCAGCTCACATTGCGGCTATATCATTCCGGGGTCGCAATATACCGCTGGAGACATCTAACTATCACAGCTGCGGCTGCCGTGAGTATCCATCAGCTCACACTGCTAATTCGGGGTCGTAGCATACCGCTGGAGACATCTAAACATCACAGCGCTCTCCCCCGTGGACACACATGCATATGTGGTTATAAGAAACTGGGTCACAGAGACTATATAATTTGGATGCCAAATATATCCTCATGAGAAGTTGATATAGACTTACCGCAGTACATATATAGATGGATTTATATAAAAATCTTAAACGGACATTTATATTGAGTCAGAGGCACAGGATTTAAGTAATTCTTATATTTATTTTAAATGTGGTCATATATGTGGATTATATTTTAATAAAGCTGTACAAAATATATTTTTTATATCTGGTTTCAGCACTCCTTGTTTGTTTATTGTATAATTGTCTGTTTCATTTGGTGGAACAGTACCACCATTAGGAGCTGCAAAAACCGGATATTAACTAATAGTGGTCATTAATTGATAATTTTATGGTTTGCTTGGTGGTTTAGTAAGCGCTGTGTTTTATAAGAATTACTGTTAGTGTGGGGTTATTTACTGGTTGTTCATAGCTGCTTACACAGTTCCTCATATTAAAGACTTGTCTAATTATTATTAATCTATTGATTGATTTATATCTTTTGGAGTTAAAATGGCTTCATTTAGAAGCATGTCGGATAGATTGACCAGGAGACAACTGTTGATGAATAACAATGTGGATGATGTTGATGTTACAGTAGGAGTTCCAGAATTAGGGAAACTATTTAATGAACTAGAATCTCTATTAAAGGCAGAAACCCGCCACTGGTGGGATCAGGAAACTCTCAGTAAATATTTGGATGGAAAAATAATTCCAAGAGGATTACGGGTGTTTAAGTCCTGCTCGTTTAAGGACGACCAGGACTTAACCAACCGATGGAATGAGATCTTGGATGGTTGTTCTTTCTCTCTGATAAAACTATTAATTACATACAGAAAGGAAAAAGTTCAGAAAATCTCGGGGGAGATAGAAAAAATACAGGAATTGTTAAAAACTTATGAGAACAGTAAAGAGTTTAAGGAGCGGGATGAAATACTTAACAATAAAATTAATGAGTTCGAACATTCACTTATCCAATTTAAAAAGAAAAAACTTGAAAGAGACAATAATGATTACAGAACGGATAGAGTAAGATCATACAATAAAAGAGCAAATAGTAACAACTACCGCTATCCTAATAGAAATAGATCAAGGAGTGCTCATACCAGGCACCGAAATTATCAAACTACGAGAAGAGAAAGGACACCACTCTCTAGAGATACTTTTATAGATAGAAGAGAAAGGTATGAGAGACAGGGGGAACATTCTAAGAATCATTCACATTATGAAAATGGTAACCAAAAAGCGGATATAGTTGATCGATATATAAAAAAACCCATAAACATGAGCTCAGGTAATCATTTTACTGATCACAAAGGGAGCAATATGGGTTCTACCTGGAGAGAGAGAAATAGCTATGAAGATAGAGGGGCTAGGCCTAAAGAGAGCTTTAAGAATGAGAGAGAAATCTTAGGTAAAAACAAAGAAGGGACATCTCAGGGTTTTTTAGGGCAAAGAGAGGGACAGAAGTGGGGGTCACACAACAGATTCGAACAGGGTCAGTTTACCTCCACTACCCCAAAAAGATCAAGAGAAGAAACAGAGGATGTGGAGGAGGACAGAGGGTTCAATGCCAAAAACGGAAGACTAGGATAAGAAATAGGGGTATCTATAATTTATCGACTAGGACCCTTAATGAACATGAAAAAGCGGTGATCGCAAAAGGTCTGAAGTTTGCACCTTCGACAAAACCTGATATTTTCGAATTATTCATAGCACTTAATAAATTTACAAGGGATCTGTGTCGAAAAAGATATTTTATTAACAAAACACTTAAAAATAAAGATATCGAAGGAGTACCAATAGTATTGAATGAAGAAGATGACAATGGCTTATCTGTATTGAATTCTTTGCTATTGGAAAATGAGGATGGAGGTTGTCTTATAAGTGATCAACCAATTAAAATATTTGATACAGCACATAATGTAGGAATGAATATCGATAATAGTAAAAAATTTCGTAAAAAATCAGAATGTTACCCTATGCAACATAGGAGTGCCTATATTGAGACATTTTATACGTCAACACTAAATGATTTTCGCCTCCTATGTGATAAACAGAAAAATAGTAATAATAAGAAATTCAAAAGGGATAATCTCAATAAGAATGAACGTCGGGCACTAATTTCTTTAAAGAAGGATAATAACATTATTATTAAAAGCGCCGATAAAGGCGGGGGAGTCATAATACAAGATAGGTCAGCCTATATAGAGGAAGCAGAGAGACAACTTTACAATAAAGATTATTATCACAAATTGGGTATGAATCCAACTGAGAGATTTCTACAGGAGTTTAGGAGTTTTCTAGATAAAGCCCTGATGGAGAGAGCTATCACCAAAGATGAATTCATGTATTTGTTTAACCCTTATCCTATTATCCCCACATACTATCACCTTCCCAAAATTCACAAATCACTTACAGCACCCCCTGGACGTCCCATAATTTCGGGTGTTGGGTCCCTCACATCTAATTTATCAGCTTTTGTTGATTTCTTTTTGCAGACTCACGTCGTGGGCCTTCGATCGTACATCAGAGACACCACCCATTTTTTAAATCTGGTGGGTGGGATTAAGTGGCGACAGGACTATGTTTTTTTGACATGCGATGTCGAATCCCTTTATACCAACATCCCACACCATGAGGGTGTGGAAGCCTGTCGTCACTTTCTCGATACTGATGGACACTTGTGGCCCGAACGTCGTGAGTTTGTACTAGAGTCAATAAAATATATTTTGGCACATAATTTTTTTTTATTTAATTCACAGTTTTTTCTTCAAATACATGGTACCGCCATGGGCACCGGGTTCGCCCCAAGTTTTGCGAATTTATATATGGGCCTCTTCGAAGAGAAATACATCTGGGGGGGTCCATTTGGGGCGAACCTGGTGCTGTATGGTTGGTACATAGATGATCTTTTTATTATTTGGGATGGGGTCTCTTCTGTTTCTTCGTTTATGTCTTACATTAATTCTAACACTTTTGGACTTAAGTTTACACATACCTGTCACCCTACTCACATCAATTATCTTGATGTGGCTCTCTCCATCAGGGAGGATAAGATAGTAACGGGTACTTACAGAAAGGAAGTTGACTGTAATAGTTATTTGAATTACGGGAGTTGTCACCACCAAAAGTGGAAAGACAACATTCCAGTTGGACAATACTTGAGGATGAAGAGAAATTGTACAGAGTTGAATGAATTCCATAAACACACTGCCATACTCACAGAGGCCTTTTTGGACCAAGGTTACCCTCTAGAATTATTAAATGAAGCATTGGATAAAGTAGAGAGTAGAGATAGAGGTTCCCTCCTGACTATTAACAAAAAAGAGAGAAGTGAGGTACTGAAGAATAGAAATGAAGGAGAAATCCTTCCATTTATCACTAAATATAATGTTTGTTCCAACGAAATTAGAAGTATACTTAACAAGAATTTTGATATTCTAAAACTGGACACAACCCTCAAACCCTCTCTGAGGTCACTTTCGGTCAACCGCTGAGCAGAAAGTTCCCACCATTGGTTACAATGGAGCGCATAGGCGCTACATTGTAACACTGCCGTGTGCCGCCTGTCAGACAGTACAGGAGCACACTGCCGATCAGGAGGGTGCCACAACGTGGCGCTCCCTGATTGGCTGAAGAAACCCACTTAGACAGAAGTCAGAGTGGGTTTCTGGCATTCGGGGAAAGGGGACCCATGTGAAAACATGGGGCCCCTTTCAGTGCGTGGCTCGGGTCTCGGTTTTTTTATTTTAATCAAGTACGTGGATTACAAATGGATTCGCCAAGGAGCCTGGTACCCTGGATCTGGTAAGTATAATTTATTCAACAGGTACCCCATGGATTCTACTGGAGAAGAGGACCGACCTGCGTGTGAACATAAGGTAAGTATGTATGTATGTTTGTGTGGATGTATGTAATAAATCTTTACTTTCAAGGTGTGTGTGTCTTGTCTTTTTTAAGGTATTTTTTTAGTATTAGTACTACAGGTACCAGCGGGCCCGTTTTTCCGCCGCATGCTGGTACTTGTGGTTCTCCAAGTACCAGCATGCGGGGGAGGCTTGCTGGGACTTGTAGTACTGCTACTAAAAACAATATCTTTACATTTTCAACAAAGGCTATCAGCCCCCCATCCGCAGCCCATTGGATGGGGGGACAGCCTCGGGCTTCACCCCTGGCCCTTGGGTGGCTGGGGGGGGACCCCTTGATTGAAGGGGTCCCCACTCCCCCAGGGTACCCCGGCCAGGGGTGACTAGTTGGATATTTGATGCCAAGGCCGCAGGGCACTATATAAAAGTGACCCCCGGCTGTGGCATTATCTGTCCAGATAGTGGAGCCCGGTGCTGGTTTTAAAAATACGGGGGACCCCTACTCTTTTTGTCCCCCGTATTTTTGGAACCAGGACCAGGCGCAGAGCCCGATGCTGGTTGCTTAAATATGGGGGAACCCCTGTCAATTTTTTCCCCATATTTCTGCAACCAGGATCGGCTCAAAGAGCCTGAGGCTGGTTATGCTTATGAGGGGGGACCCCACGCAATTTTTTTTTTGAAAATAACCACTTTCCCACCCCTTCCCACTGATATACATGCACGGATCTCATGGATCCCTGCATGCCTATACAATCACGGATCAAAAAAGCAGGTCTGTTTTTTTTAGCACTTTTTTACGAGTTGTAATTTTTCACGGCAGTGTTTTATTTTTTTTTGCATTGCACTTCTTAGTAAATGACCGAGATTCATACTTAAACAGCCGCGTTTTGACCGATAGTGTATTCATTCGTAATTATTTTCTTGGACTTTACAAAAAAATACGAATGCCCTCATCACTGCCGTGATTTGAGTTTAGTAAATTACCGAGATGACACTTTGAAGAAAAAACGGCATCTCGGTCAAAATCGGGACCTTAGTAAATATACCCCATAGTCTCCATACACTTTGTCAGCAACTTGCATACACTTAAAAGGTAAAACAACAGAGATATTCAACTTTACATGATGTGAGGGGATGGAGTAATGTTAGGACTTAGTGTTTGGTATCCAGATGTGCAGTATTTTGAGATCTACATTCCGGTTGCTATTTACAGTTTATCGCATGTTTCTGCGTGTAGATATACGCAGAATTATAATATTGGCAAACTGCTATGATACTGTAATCAGGATATTCGGCGGGAAACCAGAGGCGAACACCTGCTAGTGCACCCTGGACCAAGCATCGCCCACTGGTTCAAACCAACCTATGACCCCTCATGTACTGTAAATACCTTGCCCTCTGACCTATGAAAGAAGAGCTTGCATTTCCCATTGTACTGTATTTGGACACATTGTATAAAAGAGAGGTCTCCTGATCCAGGCTTCAGTCCCTATTTATCTGAGGTCATCTTGCCAAGACTGACTGAGACCTGGATCCAGGAGCTCTCGTGTTTAAACGTATGTATTATTGGTTGTAGCTCTTCTCTGTATATTGCTGTACCTTTTTATCTGTATATTCTTAAGTAAATACTGTTGATGTGTTGGACCACAACATTACATTTAACTACTGGTGTCGCATTCTATTCTTGTTTGGGGTAAAGCGTATTCAGCGACACATTTCACTATATCGTGTGCATAACGTGTTGGTGTGTATATGCAACATATATGCACAATTTAGCTGTTATATGTATTTGATTAGCGGCCGCAGCAGCTCAAACCACAGTGTGTGTATGTATTGCTTTTTCTTGTAATTTAAACGAACTTAACAATATGTATATAGGAGGTGTAAATACCAAATTGCTTTCTAACAAATATTTAAAATGCCCGCTCTAATATATATTGTAGACGCCTGCACATCTTATTACCATGTGCCATGAATGTGCGCTATACATCGCAAAACACTGCATCCCATAAGAGAAAACAATACACCCACACATTATCTGAGTTCCAAAGCTCATTGATGTATATATTTGTTAAAACAGCAACTGGACACTGTGTGTCTCTGTAATGTGTTATCTAGTTTTGGAGTAGGGAACTTTCTCATTCATGATGAGTCACTAGTCTGTTCGTATGCTAAACAGGTTCAGCCTTGAAGACATTAAAAGGGGCTGGCCTGAGCTTCCTGTCCACTACCTGTTTCTGTAAATGTCTATTGTCCTAATAAGAGTGATTTTAGCTTTCATACATTTAATCATAACTATTTGTTGCAATGTCCTACAACTTAATAACAAGTATCAAATGAATCTACACATTAATCTGCTTGCTTTAATACCAAATATGACAGGCCTATCTTGCTTCGTTCCAATAATACACATACATGACATTACTCCATTATATAATGTTAAATCATTATGATGTCTGGCGCTTGATATTTTTATAATTATGTACTATATGAAATAAGTGTCGAATCCATCTCTGTGGCATGTCCGTGTAAATGCGTGTGTTACCATATATTGCTGTGCTCGCTGCGCGTATTTGCAAGTATAGCGACTTATATGTGTAGAGTTTGTATGTTCTTTCTATGTAATATTTTTGACTTCAACAGTCCACCCTTTGGCAGTAAACAATAACTGCCATCAATTATTAACATAAGAAAAAAAATATTTCATACAATAATCGGTGACCTAGACACAAGTATGTATTCATTTCGCAAATCAGACACTTGACTATATTTGGGGAAGACAGGGAGGAGGATGAGACATCCTCTATATGCACTCGGTGGTCACGGGACCACTGGTTGGGTGTGGGACAATATTCAACCTATAGAGTATGCTGGGACAGTGCTTTGGCCTATGTCTGATTTGCGACGAACATTTCACACATACATGTACCTACGTCTTTGTACACTGATGTTTGGATTCGATTGAGATTCTGCTGGGTAGATGAAGAAGACACAAACAAATCGTGAAAGTGACATAGAAAATTTTCATGATCTACATATTCCTATCATTTTCTGAACATTGTTTCCATTTCTGGAACGTATGCTAGGTCTGTTTAATAATTGAACAAGGGTTATAAGTAGTGTCCTTCCTAAATAACATAAACCTTCGGAGTTCAGGGAGAGCCACTCATAAACCTTTCTTCCACATATATTAATGAGCTCTTTATCTGCAATGTGTGATTAGCCATTGTCTGATTGTTCCTGATTACCTCCGAACTCCATAACTACTAGACCTTTGATTTTTTTTATCTGACTTTAACAAACTGATTGGCTAATCCTGGGATCCTATAAGGAAATCACTCCTTCCTCCAGAACCAGTTCCAGTCCCACACTCGACTCCTCATAAAAAAAACCTCGCAAAAATAGAATGTCCTGAAAAAAAAATGTTTGTCAGTGGGAAAGAGAGAAAAGAGAAATAGAACAAAACAACTCTTGTTCATAACAAATCAATTACGATGACTGGTCTTTCTGCAATCCTTTAGTATGCTCAGGTAGTGTTCAACAGTGCCGCCTCTCAGTCTTCATGGAACAGAGTCTCTGGTGATACTTTTGCGATCTCACTCCATTTACGAGTTCCTTCCGGACTACCGACTTTCCTGCAATGGGAATCGTGGACCCAAGTCTCTCTCATGGCTACTTTCACTGGGATAGTGCTGTCAACAAAACTTGGTAGGGTCCTTCCCACCTGTCTATTAGGCAACCTGAGCGTAAGAACACTCACACAGTCTCTTGGTTCACAATCAAGACAGTTAGTATTTGGCATACCAGCAATCAACAGTTTCAAGTTCTTTTGTCAAGTTCTCAAATGCTGGCTCATCTCAATAAGGTACTGTACTGTCACCTCATTGGTGTATTTCTGATCATTGTGCGGATCAATCATGACATGAGGTTGTCTTCCAAAAACAACCCAAAAAAGACACAAATACCAAAACAAAAACAAATTTCGAAGAGGGTGATTCGTTAAGTGAAGATCTGGGAGTAGTTCCGATGCTACATAATACTAGTGGCAGTATCTATGATCACAATAGTACAATTTCAAGCTTTGCTCCTACTTCTAGGGGTACCATTATCTACACACAAATTTATGCGCAATGTTTCTTTGAGGTAAACACAGCAGCATCCGTGGTGGCAGGAAATGCCTCTACCCAGTTTGAGAAAACATCAGTGCACACCAATACATAACAATAATTCCTAAAGGGTGTTAACTGTGCAAAGTCATTGTGTGTTTGCAATGTAGAGTACCATGAGCATAACTCAAAAAGAAAAAGAAAAACATCTCTAGAGTAGAGAAAGAAGAAGAAAATGAAAAAGAAAATGTCAGGTTTGCCATTCACCAACAGGCATATCAGTGTCTATACAAAATTTCCCTTCACCAGTATTCTCATCCTTCCTCCACCCTTTGTGCATGACAAGGCACACTGCAGTAATACTGGTGTTATCATGCTGTTGGGATATACTGTGTTTGGGCAGAAATTCTGAAGGAATGTGGAGTTTGAACTGTAATTGGGTCCATGTATTGTACCACCCTCTGTGAATGCAAAAGATGAAGAGGAAACTGTAGAGAAACAGAATAGAGGTTGGTGACAGATGAGTTTGTAGAGGTGGAGAAGATTTTATAAAAATTTGACAACTGGATTGGGCACTACGGGGAAGTGATTCTCTACTTGGTCTACTCCCCTTAAAAAAATTCTGTGTTTATCGTATCGCTATTGGGACTATCCCAGCCATCAATCCAGTGTCCTGTCCATCCTAAGTTCATAGGGAACCCGGTATCTGTGAGATAATTTCCTCTACCTGTGATGGACATGCATCTAAAACAGTGAAATGTAACATTAGTCTTCGTTGGTGTCTAACATACTTTGTACTTCCTGAGCGGTAGCACAGTATATGTATATCATATCTAACAAAATTAAGTTAATCAGGGGCCATTTCTGCTAGGAAAAAGAAGCAAAAGTTTAGAGGCCCCATCTTAACCCCAGCAAGTTTTGTCAAAGGGTAATGTTGCATTTATTTTGTTCTTCCCATTAGCCGAATCTGTGTTTTCTATATGGCTTATGATTCCTTACTATATGTCCCTTGGTCCCATCTATGTGTTTAATAATGTGGCTTGTGTTTTCTGTCTAGGGGGTCTATATTGACTATGTGTTCTACTACTCCTACAATCGCTGGCAAAATGCCCTTCCTTCCTACAAGTGTAACATATTATTGACCATTAGGGATCTGGGGTTTGGATTGATGGGTCTTTCCTGTAAGTGCCAGTATACTTACCGTCCTCAACCTCTCCACCTGTTGTTCTCTGCACCTAGCACTATTCTTGTGATGTTCAATAGCACACTCTCTAAGATTAGCTACTGTGACCCCTTTCCAATTTTGCAAAGAAGTCTGCACCCTGCCCTCAATTCCTTATTGAGCCCGTCCATTAGCACAGAGACAGCCACCTCCCATTTGCCGAATTAGTGTTTACCAGTGATCTTATCCAGATGGAGAGTTTTCTATTACTGCAAAAGACAAAAAAAAAAAGTTTAACAAGCTTCTTGGTCATGTGAAGTATTCATTCAATCCTTCTCATCCCGTATTAAGGGTCTGTACATGGTCCAACAAACATTTCCGAGCTCATCTTGACTAGGGACATTACTAGGAATGAATACTTCGTATATGGTAACTGAAAGAAATACCTGGGGGTTACCTTGTCTCTGTCCGCTTTCCTACTGGCAAATACTAATGTGCGGACAGGTTTTTCTCCATTTCTGACGTTACTTTATTGATTTTTTTGTTTTATTTTTGGGTTTTACTATATATGTACACAAATGATACCATACTTACCTGTTCCACTGGTCTCAGCCACTTCCCCCACAGGTTACTGCTCTTCTTTTACCGGTTGGATACTCCTCTGGGTGCATGAGAAATGGCTGAAAACAATCAGGTCACCTTCTCCTCCTAAATAAAACTTCAACATTCATTAGTACATATATAGGTTACAGTCATATTTTTCATATTTTTATTATTTTCTATAGTTTGTATGCTGGCCGTAACTGCTTCCACATCTACATAAGGTGGTGTACTTGCATTCTCTTTTTTCTTCCTACTTGTTTATTGTTGCTACAAGTTCAAACAGTTCTTATATTTCCATTCTTGTCTTATATGACTTTTGTTAGACATACCACCTGCAATACCTAAGGATAATACTCACCAACCCATCTTGCTGCCACAGGTTTAAACAATTTGTATGTCTGACCCTTTGTTTTCTGGATTTTATCAGACATATCCTTATCCTTAAGTTCTGCAATACCTCTGGCTCAAAGCTGCCCAGCCTAGGGAATGATACCCTATCGTTGTCAGTCATACGTACCCATTAATCACAGTAAACTTCAGCGTGTGGACCATATTTTCCATACATAATACTCGATCCCGAGTCTGACCTTCTTGGTCCCAACTCTTCTGCCTGAACCCTGGCTACCATTTGTCCCTTAGTTGAGCAACTGGCTCCCATAATTTGTGGGTCTTGTCTTCTCGGCTATTCCCACAAATACCAAAATACTCAATATAAGGCGACGGTGAAAGTTCTCCTAGCGCTTCCACCCACTCTCGCCCACGTTGGCCGGTACTACCATACACTGTCGATAGCAAAGGCGATGTACCCAACTTAGGGCCCCTAATTGACCTATATTTACTGGAAGTTTTTAGGAATAACTTACCCTTTCCAGTAAAGTATCTGTCGTTGGAGATTTTCCTGAGAGAGACCAGCGAAAACTCCCTACGCACTTTTTATACACAAATCACGCTTGCATATGCTCTACACAGCGCTAATGATACCGAGATTTTACGCAAAAGCTCGTATAAAGGGTATCAAGTTGCGCCATATATCGCACCCACAAATGCGCGGTCCAATCGCACAGCATATAGGTACTTGTCACCTATCTGCCGTACGACCACTGGAATCGAATCACAAGCTGCGAAACCTCAGCCGGAGCGAATAAACAAACTATATGGGTCACAATTCACAATTCCCTACCATGCTCCTGTGTAAGTCTCCTCACGACTTATGTATTCCAATCTATATTAACGTGAGTCAGCCGCCTCATGCCGCCAAGCCTCCACTCACTTGGTGTACCATCTACGAGATCCCGAATTCCCGGGGTTCAATACATTCACTCCTACTTTCGCTCACTCAAATACACTTTGTTTTTCTGTACAGAAAATTTTCACTCGTTCTGATTGGCAGCTTTACCCCCAGAGGCAATACAGTTTAAACAAAAGTTTTATACTAATCTGCTTTAGAAACCGGGTAGTTTTGTGCTATTGTAGCATGGGTACTGTCCCACCTTTTAACTAAACGACACTATTGTGTAATTTGTACTTAGCGCCCGCAATCTTACGCACTTTGCGTAAACACGCGACAGTGCGTGTCTTTTACGCTGCGTGCGCAGACCTGTACTTTGTCCGAGACATGTGTACAAAACCCTGCGTTCGCAATAAAACAAATCACACAACTCTATAAATGTGAACAATACTAATTACTATTGCCCACTAGACACAACTTGTTCTGTATAAAGTTTTATGCAGACCTGCGTTTGTGTCTTTACACTTACTTCCTTAAAATACTGTTATTTAAAATGTATCTGTATAGCAAACAAATGTATCCGAATTCACACAGATCTATAATGACTGCAATAATCTATAATTTAAATGATATGATTCAGATTGGATAGCTATCTTGCAGAACATACACTGATATAAATATACACATTATTATAATAATATTATATATATGTATCATTCACTGGCCTTCTATGTGACACCATACCTCTTATTTGTATATCAAAGCTATGTACTTTTCACTGCTAAAAAAAAGCAGTTACACAGGTTAATTTGCATTTCAATGGCTATCCTATAGCAAACAGAGAGTTAACTAAATCCTGGGAAAGAAGAAGAAAAAAAAAGTTTTTTTTCTTTTTTTTTCTGTGTGCAATTTCTTACACCAAGCCAAGCATTTATCTCACCATTTACTCTCACTAGGCCCAATTGAAACTATTTGTAATTGACTATGGCATGAGTTAAATAAATGCATTGGTAACTCTTAAATGGTGCTTGATGTGACAAAGGAAACTGATTGTTCTGAGCAGACTGAAAATCAGCTATTTAGAAAATGACCTTCCTAAAATGGCCACTGCTCCTCCCCCTTCCACATCCATGAGGTTTACACAAGATGGTGGACAGGCCATGTGGTTAGTCCAAAATGGAGGACAGACCATGCGGCTTCCTTTGTCACAAAGAAAGCACACATTATACAAGCACCAAAAGTTATTTTAGGCCTGAGTTTAAAAAAAAAAACTATATCAAGGCTCTGCAGCAACTTTTAAATGTACTTTTAAATCTACTTAACATATAAACAATCAAATCTGAATCAAACACAATATGACTTATTTGAACTTTGTTTTGCAACAATAAAAATACATTTTATCATTTTAAATATTATGAGAAACACATTGTCCCTTGAATTTTCATATCATTGGCTTACTGATAACACAACAGAACACGTGGATGTTATTCATCAGCGTCGCGATGCTTCCATCGGAGCCGGTCGATCACAGGCGCGTTTGTAATGTACAGTGCATCATTAAGACCATGGTATCGCGGACGAGCCCTCATCTGTAAATACCAAATTGCTTTCTAACAAATATTTAAAATGCCCGCTCTAATATATATTGTAGACACCTGCACATCTTATTACCATGTGCCATGAATGTGCGCTATACATCGCAAAACACTGCATCCCATAAGAGAAAATAATACACCCACACATTATCTGAGTTCCAAAGCTCATTGATGTATATATTTGTTATTCATCAGCATCGCGATGCTTCCATCGGAGCCGGTTGATCACAGCCGCGTTTGTAATGTACAGTGCATCATTAAGACCATGGTATCGTGGACGAGCCCTCATCTGTAAATACCAAATTGCTTTCTAACAAATATTTAAAATGCCCGCTCTAATATATATTGTAGACGCCTGCACATCTTATTACCATGTGCCATGAATGTGCACTATACATCGCAAAACACTGCATCCCATAAGAGAAAATAATACACCCACACATTATCTGAGTTCCAAAGCTCATTGATGTATATATTTGTTATTAAAAGGATATGGATTCAATATATTACAATGTACAGTATACATATAGTTACATGGTTACAATATCATACAGTAAGCAGTTAATACATACAGTTACAGGCCAGCATACCATACCATTCCCTCAATGCATCTTCCTCTAAATATATATCTCTCTCTCAGCAAATAAATACAGGAACTGATCTAGAAGCACCTCCATCATCGTCTGGCGCAAAACAGCAACTGGCCACTGTGTGTCTCTGTAATGTGTTATCTAGTTTTGGGGGAGGGAACTTTCTCATTCATGATGAGTCACAGTGGCGTAACTACTGCCCCCGCAGTCCTCGCGGTGGCTTGGGGGCGAGGGGCTGTGGGGGCGCCACTGACTTAGAACAGATTGACATGCGGACGAGCGTCCGCATGTCAATCTGCGGTCTCCTTCCCTCCGCTGCTGTGTTGGAGGGACACGGAGGGCACTGCGCGCGCCTCTCCAGTGTCCCTCCTGGCTCTCCGGCCGGTCTAATAAAGGAAGTGCCGTTCGTGAGCTCTGATTGGCTCACGAACCGGCACTTCCTTTATGAGACCCGCAGGAGAGCCAGGAAGGACACGGGAGAGGCGCGCGCTGTGCCCTCCGTGTCCCTCCAACACAAAGGAGCGGCGGGTGGGGGGGGGATAGGGGAGCAGGCACTGTGGGGCAATATCTGGCACTGGGGGCATGTACCTGGTGGCACTGTGGGGCATATCTGACACTGTGTGGAGGAATATCTGGCACTGGGGGCATATACCTGGCACTGTGGGGGAATATCTGGCACTGGGGGGAGCAGGCACTGAGGGGGCTTATGTGACACTGTGGGGGAATATCTGGCACTGGGGGCATATACCTGGCACTGTGGGGGAATATCTGTCACTGGGGGGAGCAGGCACTGAGGGGGCTTATGTGGCACTGTGGGGGAATATCTGGCACTGGGGGCAAATACCTGGCACTGTGGGGGAATATCTGGCACTGGGGGGAGCAGGCACTGAGGGGCATATGTGGCACTGTGGGGAATATCTGGCACTGGGGGGCAAATACCTGGCACTGTGGGGGAATATCTGGCACTGGGGGGAGCAGGCACTGAGGGGGCATATGTGGCACTGTGGAGGAATATCTGGCACTGGGGGCATATACCTGGCACTTTGGGGGAATATCTGGCACTGGGGGCATATGTGGCACTGGGGGGGTATATTTGGCACTGGGGGCATGTACCTGGCACTGTGGGGGAATATCTGGCACTGGGGGCATATGTGGTACTGGGAGCACGGCCCTACCAACAAGCACTACCCCCTAGCAACGAGCATGACACCCAGTGCATGAAACCCCTGGCAACGAGCATGACACCCTGAGCATGAAAACCCCTGGCACCATGCATGGAACCAAGAGCATGAAACCCCTGGCAACGAGCAGGTAATTTAAAAGTAATTAGAAGCCTTACTGTAGAACTTAATGTGTAATGGGCATTACGGTGTGTGGCACAATGTATCACGGACATTGCGGTGTGTGTCATAATGTGGCAGGCATTACGGTGTGTTGTATACTATATCACGAGCATTGTGGTATGTGGTATAATGTCTCAGGGTCATTGCGGTGTGTGTCATAATGTGTCACAGACATTGTATGTGCTATAATGTATCAGGGGCATTGCAGTGTGTAGCATAATGTATAACGGGCATTGCGATTCCTGTCATAATGTGTCACAGGCATTACGGTGTGTGGCATAATGTGTCGGGGGCATTACAGTGTGTGCATATTGTGTCATGTGCATTATTGTGTGTGGCATAATGTCTAAGGGCCATTGCAGTATGTGGCATAATGTATACTGGGCATTACTATAAGGAGGAAAAATTACAAATAATGTAAGGGGCATGAATAAGGATTATTTTTCTTTCCTGTGGTGGCTAACGTCTGGGCGTGCAGGTTGCAAAACTGGGGTATAAGGTAGTCTTTTCCTGCAATGCCACGCCCCAGTATGCGAAGCCACGCCCATTTCAACAAAGCCACACACCCTTCAGCGCTCGCATATTTGTCCCTTTACTAGTGCCAATTATGGGGGGGGGGGCGCCGAAGAATTTTTTTGGTTGGGGGAGAAACATTTCTAGTTACGCCACTGATGAGTCACTAGTCTGTTCGTATGCTAAACAGGTTCAGCCTTGAAGACATCAAAAGGGGCTGGCCTGAGCTTCCTGTCCACTACCTGTTTCTGTAAATGTCTATTGTCCTAATAAGAGTGATTTTAGCTTTCATACATTTAATCATAACTATTGTTGCAATGTCCTACAACTTAATAACAAGTATCAAATGAATCTACACATTAATCTGCTTGCTTTAATACCAAATATGACAGGCCTATCTTGCTTCGTTCCAATAATACACATACATGACATTACTCCATTATATAATGTTAAATCATTATGATGTCTGGCGCTTGATATTATTATAATTATGTACTGTATGAAATAAGTGTCGAATCCATCTCTGTGGCATGTCCGTGTAAATGCGTGTGTTACCATATATTGCTGTGCTCGCTGTGCGTATTTGCAAGTATAGCGACTTATATGTGTAGAGTTTGTATGTTCTTTCTATGTAATATTTTTGACTTCAACAGTCCACCCTTTGGCAGTAAACAATAACTGCCATCAATTATTAACATAAAAAAAGGGGGGTCACCAATATTTTTCTTGCCTCCAGGCAACTGGGAAAAACTTACGCCACTTACTCATACTGTGTATGTGCAGTATGGGTCTGATACATAGGTCACACTGCAGCATCAGACTATCAGTGATTGACTATCTGATGCCATTTGGGTCTGGAAGGGGGAGTGGCAGCCTCCATTTCTCCAAATGGAAGCATGTCGCCGCTGTTGCAGGGGAGAGACAAGGCCAGGATCTCCCTCACAGAATGGAGATTTTATGACCTCTCGGTTGGACTTGCGTTGGCTTGCTGCATAACCCAAGGGGGATGGTGCTGGGGATGTTCCAATACTGCGTTGTGCCGCAGGAGGTGTGACGCTTCCTGCTGCATTACAGTATTAGTGCTATTGCTGCTGCTTCTATGTAAGCAGCAATGATAGTCCCTCCAACCACATCTGAATGAGGGCCTAGTGGTATCTTGGTGTTTTGTTTGTGGTCTATTACAGGTCTGGAGTTGCATGAACCTACAAAGAGGAGCAGCTAATGTCTTTATAATGGACTATATTATTTTTAAATAGAGATAATTTACACATAGTGCAGAATAAAGGTTCGAGTTGTTTTTTTTTTTATCTTGGTGAGTGCTATAAATTATAATATATATATATATATATATATATATGTATACACACACAAAGATGGTTTAAGAGAGGAGGAGGCTCCGATCAGGCCCCCTCCTCTCTGACGGTGGAGTAGACTGCACAGGCCTCTGGAAAAATGGCACCTGTGTCTTGTTCCCAGGGGCATCTCTACTGCGCATGCACAAATCACCAGGAAAATGGCCAGGTTGCCCATTTTAATTTCTGCACCTAGCGGTAGTCCATCAGAGTGGTAAGTATAATTATATGGGTGAAGGGTGTGCAGTGTGCGTGCCCATGTGCACCGCATACCCTGCACCAATTATAGATAATCAAATGTATAGATATAAAACTAATATAGCAACTACTCATTCACTGGGCCGGATTAAGGGTGGTGGGGGCCCCGACCAGTGTCTCGTGGGATTTCACTGCAGTGTCCCGTGAGACTGACTGCTGTGCTGGGAAAACTTCCATGGCGGCCGCTGTTATTAAACAGCTGAGCCGCCAGAGGAGGACTACTCTGCAGAAAACAGCTGTGTGTGGGGGCCAAGCACAACCGCCCATGTCACCCCTCCCTTAATCTGGCCCTGCTCATTCATAGGAAAGAATAAAGGGGGTAATTCCAAGTTGATCGCAGCAGGAAATATTTTAGCAGTTGGGCAAAACCATGTGCACTGCAGGGGGGGTAGATATAACATTTGCAGAGAGAGTTAGATTTGGGTGGGTTATTTTGTTTCTGTGCACGGTAAATACTGGCTGCTTTATTTTTACACTGCAATTTAGATTGCAGATTGAACTCACCACACCCAAATCTATCTCTCTCTGCACATGTTATATCTGCCTCCCCTGCAGTGCACATGGTTTTGCCCAATTGCTATCAAAAATCCTGCTGCGATCAACTTGGAATTACCCCCAAAGTTGTTTAAACTTATAATTTGTAATATACTTTCCCTATACTTTATTATAACCCTACCCTGATCAGAAAATGAACCCTAAAATAGAATAAAATGGAAGTTTTCCTTGGCAAGGTGTTGCTAAGCTATAAGTCGGCAAGCCAAACTGCTGACAAAACAGGGCACACATTCATCTGCCCCTTACCCATACTTTTAAGGCGGGGGAGTCATAATACAAGATAGGTCAGCCTATATAGAGGAAGCAGAGAGACAACTTTACAATAAAGATTATTATCACAAATTGGGTATGAATCCAACTGAGAGATTTCTACAGGAGTTTAGGAGTTTTCTAGATAAAGCCCTGATGGAGAGAGCTATCACCAAAGATGAATTCATGTATTTGTTTAACCCTTATCCTATTATCCCCACATACTATCACCTTCCCAAAATTCACAAATCACTTACAGCACCCCTTAGACATCCCATAATTTCGGGTGTTGGGTCCCTCACATCTAATTTATCAGCTTTTGTTGATTTCTTTTTGCAGACTCACGTCGTGGGCCTTCGATCGTACATCAGAGACACCACCCATTTTTTAAATCTGGTGGGTGGGATTAAGTGGTGACAGGACTATGTTTTTTTGACATGCGATGTCGAATCCCTTTATACCAACATCCCACACCATGAGGGTGTGGAAGCCTGTCGTCACTTTCTCAATACTGATGGACACTTGTGGCCCGAACGTCATGAGTTTGTACTAGAGTCAATAAAATATATTTTGGCACATAATTATTTTTTATTTAATTCACAGTTTTTTCTTCAAATACATGGTACCGCCATGGGCACCAGGTTTGCCCCAAGTTTTGCGAATTTATATATGGGCCTCTTCGAAGAGAAATACATCTGGGGGGGTCCATTTGGGGCGAACCTGGTGCTGTATGGTCGGTAAATAGATGATCTTTTTATTATTTGGGATGGGGTCTCTTCTGTTTCTTCGTTTATGTCTTACATTAATTCTAACACTTTTGGACTTAAGTTTACACATACCTGTCACCCTACTCACATCAATTATCTTGATGTGGCTCTCTCCATCAGGGAGGATAAGATAGTAACGGGTACTTACAGAAAGGAAGTTGACTGTAATAGTTATTTGAATTACGGGAGTTGTCACCACCAAAAGTGGAAAGACAACATTCCAGTTGGACAATACTTGAGGATGAAGAGAAATTGTACAGAGTTGAATGAATTCCATAAACACACTGCCATACTCACAGAGGCCTTTTTGGACCAAGGTTACCCTCTAGAATTATTAAATGAAGCATTGGATAAAGTAGAGAGTAGAGATAGAGGTTCCCTCCTGACTATTAACAAAAAAGAGAGAAGTGAGGTACTGAAGAATAAAAATGAAGGAGAAATCCTTCCATTTATCACTAAATATAATGTTTGTTCCAACGAAATTAGAAGTATACTTAACAAGAATTTTGATATTCTAAAACTGGACACAACCCTCAAACCCTCTCTGGGGGATACAGCGAAAGTGGTCTTTCGTAAAGCTAAGAATATAAAGAACTTTATATCCCCTAGTTACTTTCAGGCACAGAAAGAAGATATATCTAAATTTAAAACTAAGAACTGGTTAACAACCCTGAGTGGTTGTTATAAGTGTGGGAGAAAAAATTGTCTTACATGTCCCTTTATGATTAATAGGAGTACACACTTCAAATCGTGTAGCTTGGGTCTTTCCTTCGATATAAAGACTATTATCAACTGTCAACAGACCTATGTTATTTATCTAGTGAGTTGTAGATGTGGTAAGCAATATGTGGGTAGGACCACTAGGTCTTTGAACACCAGGTTTCTCGAACATAGAAGGAACGTAATGAAGAAGAACCTCAAACATAGCCTCTCAAGACATGTAGTCCATCAGCATGGAGGAAATATCGATGTATTAACGGTCCAGGGGATTGAATATGTAGCCCCCACACCGAGAGGAGGGGACAGATTTAATCGTCTATGTACCAGAGAAGCCTTCTGGATATTCTCGTTGGGCACACTTGTTCCAGGTGGTCTGAACGAGAATATCGAACTAAACAATATTGGAAGTTGTTAATTTGAGGTATACAATTCTTGCTCTATCACAATATACAAAGCAAATATTAATGATTATTAGAACAAAGTAAATGAAATATTAATATAAAAATCTATTAATGACACAAAAATATATGAAAATGTTAGAACATCAATCATATCTATATTATATTTATACAGATACTTTTATTGACCTAGTAATAAGTAAACGAAATAGATGTTTCTCCTCTACGTCCCCTTGTTTTCACCTCATTTTCCCCTTTTTCTTGGGAATAAATAAATATATTATCAGTTGAAAATATAAGTATATTGAATTACCATTAAAATTGATGATAAACTGAAATGAATATTGGGTATGGATTTGAACCTGGTGCTCCGTGTGCTGTGTGCACTGAAGAAACCCAATGAGCTATTGAAGCTATTTATCTCATTCTGTATAGTCTGATTTTATGGGCACTAGATTGGTTGTGGGGGAAGAGTGGCGCACAGGGCTACCCTATTGCAGGTATAGTATATCAAAAAACCGGAATATAGAAAAGTAACTTAAGATAAATATTACCCTTCTTGTGGGCAAAACAAATTATTACTCTGACAAATAGAAGAAGCCGGCGGTGCTCCCTTAAGTTGTAAAGACCAAATTACATAAATATACAGGAAGAAAAGACAACTCTTTTTGATGGGGCACTCTTAACAATTAATTTAAAACTTAACTTTTATTATCGGAAATAGAACTCACATTGACATACCAACATAAAACATATATTAATTATTATTAAGATGTCACTGATTAGGCCTCACAAGATACTATCTAACATCACTTTCTGATACAATAGATTTAGTGCGTACCTATATGTACCACTAATTACATAATTATCAATAATTGGTTAACAATGCTTTAATTGGACACACTTCCCAATATTCATGTGTGAAAAAGCCGAATTTTTCAGCCAATCTTAGGCATGTTATTTTTTCACCAAGTAGATTGAAACTTAATAGAATAGTAGACAGAAAAATATATCAGAAGGAAGATAGGGGAAAATAGGTGAATAAATGCCGGGTTTCTGCTTTTGGTAATCTGCTAAAAAGCATCGAATTCCCAATGAGAGAACCACCTGAAGCATACGCACCAATCCCAAGACCTGTATCTGCTGTTAACTTCTACTGCTCAATTAAGAGCAAAGTTAATGAGAGTGCAGGGAAGAGGTCCCTAATCAATTAATCTACATAACTTAATTCCTATAGGCCCATTGAAAGATAATAAAAAAGCGATTAAGATAATGACCACTGAAAATAATAAATAAACAGAGGATTAACTGAACAATCAAATGTTCCTCCTGTCACAATCGTGAATACAGATAGTTAATTGATACAATTGACCAGATGGTCTCTAAGAAATATAGATTTCATATGCAATGACACCCAGGATTTCTGCTGTCCTTAATCATATCTCCCGACATCGAATTAAAGATGAGAGAATCCTATGGGCGTGTATGCAAAAATGAAAAAGGCGTGCTTCTGCTGTTGGTATCTCAATAAATGAGTTAATCCAATGAGAGTACACAGAAAAGAAAAAAGAGAAGAAAGAAGAAATCAAAAACAATAATAATAATAATAATTGTAGAAAAAATATATCATATAGCTGGTATAGAATGTATCCTCATGAGTGTATTCATAGATTATGAAGTAATATCCTGTGTACCGAAATGTCTGGTCAATTAGTGCTCATATTTTGTTAATAGTAAGTAGACAATATTCTTATTAGTAGTGATTAATTAATTAATAAACATAAACATAGAGTTATGTGCTGTTATTAATGTGCTGTTTTGCTCTTGGTGGCAACATAAAAGAAAAACCATTCTACTTATCTAAGATAAGTAGAATGGTTTTTCTTTCATGTTGCCACCAAGAGCAAAACAGCACATTAATAACAGCACATAACTCTATGTTTATGTTTATTAATTAATTATAATTATACATTTGGTGACGTGCTCACAGATCGCTGTCTGCAAATAGGATGCAATTTAATAATATTTTTACAATGCAAATATGATGTTATAACATTGTGCAAATATGATGCAACTTTGATAATACCACTGTACTTGTACCTAGATCAATACTGTATGTCTTAATCCAAATAACTGCAGCCATATTTTTGGAAGAATATTGTTCTACTCACTACTAATAAGAATATTGTCTACTTACTATTAACAAAATATGAGCACTAATTGACCAGACATTTCGGTACACAGGATATTACTTCATAATCTATGAATACACTCATGAGGATACATTCTATACCAGCTATATGATATATTTTTTCTACAATTATTATTATTGTTTTTGATTTCTTCTTTCTTCTCTTTTTTCTTTTTTCTTTTCTGTGTACTCTCATTGGATTAACTCATTTATTGAGATACCAACAGCAGAAGCACGCCTTTTTCATTTTTGCATACACGCCCATAGGATTCTCTCATCTTTAATTCGATGTCGGGAGATATGATTAAGGACAGCAGAAATCCTGGGTGTCATTGCATATGAAATCTATATTTCTTAGAGACCATCTGGTCAATTGTATCAATTAACTATCTGTATTCACGATTGTGACAGGAGGAACATTTGATTGTTCAGTTAATCCTCTGTTTATTTATTATTTTCAGTGGTCATTATCTTAATCGCTTTTTTATTATCTTTCAATGGGCCTATAGGAATTAAGTTATGTAGATTAATTGATTAGGGACCTCTTCCCTGCACTCTCATTAACTTTGCTCTTAATTGAGCAGTAGAAGTTAACAGCAGATACAGGTCTTGGGATTGGTGCGTATGCTTCAGGTGGTTCTCTCATTGGGAATTCGATGCTTTTTAGCAGATTACCAAAAGCAGAAACCCGGCATTTATTCACCTATTTTCCCCTATCTTCCTTCTGATATATTTTTCTGTCTACTATTCTATTAAGTTTCAATCTACTTGGTGAAAAAATAACATGCCTAAGATTGGCTGAAAAATTCGGCTTTTTCACACATGAATATTGGGAAGTGTGTCCAATTAAAGCATTGTTAACCAATTATTGATAATTATGTAATTAGTGGTACATATAGGTACGCACTAAATCTATTGTATCAGAAAGTGATGTTAGATAGTATCTTGTGAGGCATAGTCTGATTTTATTACAGACGATGTATATTTCAGTGCCATAGCTTTACTAATAACAAAATGATTGGATTTGAACCCTGGTACTCTGGGTGTTGTGTGCACTGAATAAATCCGCTGAGCTACTGAAGCCATGTATCTTTCGGTATGATTTAAGCCTATTGTAGATGATTTATATTTCAGTCTCCTGGTCAATCTTATTAATTTTATTTTATCAATGTTTAAATTATAGAATGGCTAGTTAATGGTATTAAACCATTTAAATCTATAAACCACCAAGTAAACCAATATGGACCATTTAAATATGTTATATTGAAATAGTATTTACACAGCTGCGGGTAACACTAGTGATTTTGTGCTGAGTATTGTTTGCAGCATGCCACATATATAGGTCTGAACAACTGTATATGATTAAAGTAATCAACAAGATGATTGGTTGATTCCAGTTTAAATAGGATCTAGCAACACTGCAATGACAAACCTCTGACGAAACCGCTTGCCCTACTGGCGGAGAAACGCGTAATGAGGGCACTCATCACTTGAATCCTGTTGTCTGACGACTCCTTACTTCCCTCTGTGGCTGCACCATTGGCCGGCGAGCCGCTCATCGGGGTTATTGCTGAAGCGTGACCTGGCTAAAGAGGCACGCTCCCCGCTCATCATAAGCTGCGGCAGCCGTGAGTATCCATCAGCTCACATTGCGGCTATATCATTCCGGGGTCGCAATATACCGCTGGAGACATCTAACTATCACAGCTGCGGCTGCCGTGAGTATCCATCAGCTCACACTGCTAATTCGGGGTCGTAGCAAACCGCTGGAGACATCTAAACATCACAGTGCTCTCCCCCGTGGACACACATGCATATGTGGTTATAAGAAACTGGGTCACAGAGACTATATAATTTGGATGCCAAATATATCCTCATGAGAAGTTGATATAGACTTACCGCAGTACATATATGGATGGATTTATATAAAAATCTTAAACGGACATTTATATTGAGTCAGAGGCACAGGATTTAAGTAATTCTTATATTTATTTTAAATGTGGTCATATATGTGGATTATATTTTAATAAAGCTGTACAAAATATATTTTTTATATCTGGTTTCAGCGCTCCTTGTTTGTTTATTGTATAATTGTCTGTTTCATTTGGTGGAACAGTACCACCATTAGGAGCTGCAAAAACCGGATATTAACTAATAGTGGTCATTAATTGATAATTTTATGGTTTGCTTGGTGGTTTAGTAAGCGCTGTGTTTTATAAGAATTACTGTTAGTGTGGGGTTATTTACTGGTTGTTCATAGCTGCTTACACAGTTCCTCATATTAAAGACTTGTCTAATTATTATTAATCTATTGATTGATTTATATATTTTGGAGTTAAAATGGCTTCATTTAGAAGCATGTCGGATAGATTGACCAGGAGACAACTGTTGATGAATAACAATGTGGATGATGTTGATGTTACAGTAGGAGTTCCAGAATTAGGGAAACTATTTAATGAACTAGAATCTCTATTAAAGGCAGAAACCCGCCACTGGTGGGATCAGGAAACTCTCAGTAAATATTTGGATGGAAAAATAATTCCAAGAGGATTACGGGTGTTTAAGTCCTGCTCGTTTAAGGACGACCAGGACTTAACCAACCGATGGAATGAGATCTTGGATGGTTGTTCTTTCTCTCTGATAAAACTATTAATTACATACAGAAAGGAAAAAGTTCAGAAAATCTCTGGGGAGTGTTAGGGTCTCCTGCCCTGTGCTGCCACGTCGTCATGGCAACCGGGAGACAAGTGCTAGTGGAGTAACCTGAGCGCAGCTGATACTCCGGTTCGGGTCTTTTGCTGTGCAGTGGTTATAGGCTCTGTGCATGGCAGGGGATCCGGTGCTGGTTTTTGTGCTCACAGTCTGTGAGGTCTGAGTGGGGCGTGGACAGCACCTGCTTTATAAGGCCTCTTTTCATGGTAAGCAGATGCTGCTGAATCTTTGTTGGTTAGTCAGTTCATGAAAGTTAGCCAGTACTGTGTAGCTTTGTATTTGTTTGTTGCTTACTGCAAATAGGCCTGGGGATTTGGTATTACACTCTGCCAATCCAGACCTAGCAGTAAGACTGGAGTCAGTCGTTTAGCTTGCTGGGGTTCTGTTACTACTCTGTGAACTTAGCAAGTTTGCGGCTGTATTCTAAGACTTGCCTGTCTAATCCTGTCTCACTGTGCTAGGTGTCAGGGGTCAGTTTAGTGGCAGTAAGCTAAAACCTGTGCACTGCAAGTGAGAATTAGGATTGTGGAGATTCTCCTTGTGTCTATCATTCCATCTCTGACCAAGGAGTTTACTGCCACACCCGTTGGTAACCCTTTAGGGTTTTGCTGTTGCCCTTAGCAACAGCATTTCGGGTTCTCTACGTATTAAAACACAACATCTTGCTTTTCCATCTGAGCAGTTCTAATACAAGGGAGATACCCAGTTCCTTAGCCTCTGGGCTTCTCTGTTCACTTTGTGTGTATTTTGTTACCCTATCACCTTCTGTGTACGTTATGTCATATCCCCCAGTTTGTCTGTGAGTCCATCTGTTTTGCATAACAGTTCAAACACCAGTACATTCCTGCAGACACTGGAGTGTATAACAGTTCTGACACCAGTACTTTCCTGCAGGCACTGGTGTGCATAACATATTCAGCAGCCTAATACTCCTGTTGAAATTTTGTGGGAATATGGAGCATACCCCTCAAAATACGTTGCAACAGGTGGTCGATCAGGTGCAGGTCCTGACTCGACAATTTAATGATTTGTCCATTAAAATGCACACCTCCCAGGCTGCTGGCGGAGCTCCCGCAGCAGCAGCACCTGCAGGGGTTAAGGAGCCGAAAGTAAATCTCCCGGATCGTTTTTCTGGAGATCGCTCGCAGTTCTTTTGTTTCAAGGAGAGCTGCAAGCTATACTTCCGGCTTAGGCCTCAGTCTTCTGGGTCGGAGATTCAGCGGGTGGGCATAGTGATTTCCTTGCTACAAGGAGACCCACAGGTCTGGGCATATGGGTTGCAGCCTGACTGTCCGTCGCTTAAAAGTGTTGATGCTTTTTTTACGGCACTGGGCATGTTGTATGATGACCCTGACAAGACGGCCTCAGCCGAGGCTCAGATTTCGATCCTTAAGCAAGGGCGAAGGCCAGTTGAGGTTTACTGTACGGAGTTTCGGAGGTTGGCCCATGATACCCAGTGGAATGACCCAGCCCTGAGACACCAGTACCGAAGAGGTCTTTCTAACCAGATAAAGGACCAACTGGTACAATATCCCTTGCCTGATAGCTTGGATCAGCTCATGCAGTTATCCATCCGGGTGGATAGACGGCTGAGAGAGCGTAGGCTTGAAAGGGAGACTGAGATTTCCTTCCTTCCCAAGGGAACCTCAGACTCTGAGGAATTTTCTGAGGAGCCTATGCAGATTGGGGCTACCCGCCTCTCCTCGCGTGAGAAGACGCGGAGGAGACAGCAGGGGTTGTGTTTGTACTGTGGGAATAAAGGTCATGTGGTAGTATCATGCCCAGAAAAGCCGGAAAACTTCAGGGCCTGAGGGTGATGGGAAATATCCTGTCAGGCCAGAAGTCAGAATTTCCCAAGAAGACTTTTATCATTCCGGTGACCTTGAAGATCCTCGGTCAAACTGTCAAGACTGAGGCCTTTGTGGACAGTGGGGCCGACGGGGTTTTTATGGACCGCCAATTCGCCCTGAAACACTCTGTTCCCTTAGTACCCTTGGCATCGGAAATTGAGATTTGTGGGTTAAACGGGGAACCATTATCCCAAGGTAAAATTACCTCTTGCACTAGCCAGATTTCTTTGTTTATTGGAGCCACACACTCTGAAAAATTGTCCTTTTATGTGACTGTCTGTACTTTTGCCCCATTGGTGTTGGGGTTACCCTGGTTAAGGGCCCACAATCCTCAATTTGACTGGGTCTCTGGGGAGATTCTTAGTTGGGGTACTGATTGTTTCAGGAGTTGCTTGAGCCTTCCAGTCAGGCTCTCGCAGCTAAGTTTGCCAGGATTGCCAGGGTGTTATGCAGATTTTGCGGACGTGTTCTCCAAAAAAGTTGCAGAGGTACTACCTCCCCATCGCCCCTATGACTGTGCCATTGATTTGTTGCCAAATGCTAAGCTTCCCAAGAGCAGGTTGTACTCCCAGTCACGTCCTGAGACTCAGGCTATGGCAGAGTACATTCAGGAGAACTTGGCTAAGGGATTTATCAGACCTTCACAGTCTCCAGTTGGGTCAGGGTTCTTCTTCGTGGGTAAAAAGGACGGTTCGTTGCGACCCTGCATCGACTTCAGGGAATTGAACCGTATCACGATTAAAAACTCATACCCACTGCCTCTCATTTCGGTCTTGTTTGACCAGCTTCGTACTGCCACCATTTTTTCTAAGATTGACCTACGCGGTGCGTACAATCTAATCCGAATAAGAGAGGGGGATGAATGGAAGACTGCCTTTAATACCCACTCAGGGCATTATGAATATTTGGTGATGCCTTTTGGGCTCTGTAATGCCCCGGCAGTCTTCCAGGATTTCATGAATGATGTGCTCAGGGAATATTTGGATAGATTCTTAGTTGTATACTTAGATGACATCCTAATCTTCTCCCATTCCCTGGAGGAACATCAGAAGCATGTACGCTTAGTCCTCCAGAAACTCAGAGACCACCGGCTTGGGGCGAAGCTGGAGAAGTGCGAATTTGAAGTTCAGCAAATCGCATTTCTAGGATATATTATCTCCCCAGAAGGTTTCCAAATGGAGGGTTCCAAGGTACAGGCAGTCCTGGATTGGGTGCAGCCCACTAGTTTGAAGGCGCTTCAGCGTTTCCTGGGCTTTGCGAATTTTTATAGACGATTTATCGCTGGATTTTCGTCTATAGTGGCGCCCTTGGTGGCACTCACTAAGAAAGGGGCGGATGTTGCTCACTGGTCTTGTGAGGCTAAAGCGGCTTTTGCCCGTCTCAAAAGGGCATTTGTTTCGGCCAAGGTGCTGCGACACCCAGATCCAGAGCGTCCTTTTGTGGTGGAGGTGGATGCCTCTGAGATGGGTATTGGGGCAGTGCTTTCTCAGATGGGAGTGTCTGATAATCGCCTTCATCCCTGTGCTTACTTTTCCCGTAAATTTTCGCCTGCCGAAATGAATTATGACGTGGGTAACCGGGAATTGTTGGCTATTAAGGATGCACTCGAGGAGTGGAGACACTGGCTTGAGGGGGCTAAGTTTGTGGTCTCAATTCTCACTGACCATAAGAATCTGGCATATTTAGAGTCAGCGAAGCGTCTCAATGCCAGGCAGGCACGATGGGCTTTGTTTTTTGCTCGCTTTAATTTTTTGATAACATATCGCCCTGGGTCAAAAAACATCAAGGCTGATGCGCTCTCGCGGAGTTTTGCTCCAATCCAGGAGACCACCGAGGAGCCGTTGCCCATTGTTTCCCCATCATGTATTAAAGTGGGCATTACCCAGGACCTCTTATCATTAGTCCTTAGAGCACAGGAGCAGGCTCCTCCAGACCTTCCGGTAGGTCTTTTGTTTGTGCCTCCTAGGTTAAGACAGCGAGTGTTCCTGGAATTCCATGCCAAGAAGTCGGCAGGTCACCCGGGTATTGCCAGAACTCGGGAGTTGCTATCTAGGGCGGTGTGGTGGCCCTCGGTGGCTAAGGATGTGGATCAGTGGGTTCGGGCATGTGACATCTGTGCCCGAAATAAGACTCCTAGAGGGGTTCCTGTTGGCCCATTACATCCACTCTCTATCCCATCTAAGCCATGGACCCACATTTCAATGGATTTTGTGGTGGACTTGCCCAAATCCTCGGGGATGACAGCCATCTGGGTTGTCGTTGACAGGTTTTCGAAGATGGCGCACTTCGTTCCACTGGTTGGGCTGCCATCAGCCAGACGCCTGTCTGAATTATTTATGCTGCATGTTGTGCGTCTCCACGGGTTGCCACTTGATGTGGTCTCTGACCGCGGATCCCAGTTTGTGGCCAAATTCTGGAGGGCATTTTGTTCCGATCTCCAGATTTCTGTCAGCTTGTCGTCAGGCTACCATCCGCAGTCTAATGGGCAGACTGAAAGGGTGAACCAGTCCTTGGAGCAGTTCCTCAGGTGTTATGTCTCCAAGTGTCAGACTGACTGGGTTGCTCATCTGTCCATGGCGGAGTTTGCCTATAACAACGCGGCTCACTCTGCTACAGGGATCTCTCCCTTCCTTTGTGTGTATGGGCATCATCCTAAGGCCAATTCTTTTGACCCCCTGGACTCCACGCCTGGTGGTTCCTCTGTGGTTTCGGTCCTTAGAGGTATTTGGCGGAAAGTGAAGAAAGCCCTTGTGTCTGTGTCATTAGTGACCAAAAGGATTTTTGATAAGCGGAAAAGACCCTGCAGCTTCAAATTAGGAGACTTCGTCTGGTTGTCTACCAAGAATTTGAAGTTGAGACAGCCATCTCATAAGTTAGGGCCCCGGTTCATCGGCCCTTATAAGATCACCAGGGTTATCAATCCGGTGGCATTTCAGTTAGATCTGCCCCGTTCTTTGGGTATCAATAAAACATTTCATTGTTCCCTTTTAAAACGGGCGATTAGTAATCCTTCTTCCAGTGGAAGACCTTCCCCTCTTCTGATACGTGGCCAGAGGGAGTTTGTTGTTGAAAGGATTCTTGACTCCAAGGTGGTTCGGGGTCGGCTGTCATTTTTGGTGCACTGGAAGGGGTATGGCCCGGAGGAGCGGTCGTGGGTGCGCAGTTGTGATCTTCATGCCCCCAGACTGATACGCTCTTTCTTCTCGCAGTTCCCCGATAAACCCGGTGGTAGGGGTTCTTTGACCCCTCGTCAGAGGGGGGGTACTGTTAGGGTCTCCTGCCCTGTGCAGCCACGTCGTCATGGCAACCGGGAGACAAGTGCTAGTGGAGTAACCTGAGCGCAGCTGATACTCCGGTTCGGGTCTTTTGCTGTGCAGTGGTTATAGGCTCTGTGCACGGCAGGGGATCCGGTGCTGGTTTTTGTGCTCACAGTCTGTGAGGTCTGAGTGGGGCGTGGACAGCACCTGCTTTATAAGGCCTCTTTTCATGGTAAGCAGATGCTGCTGAATCTTTGTTGGTTAGTCAGTTCATGAAAGTTAGCCAGTACTGTGTAGCTTTGTATTTGTTTGTTGCTTACTGCAAATAGGCCTGGGGATTTGGTATTACACTCTGCCAATCCAGACCTAGCAGTAAGACTGGAGTCAGTCGTTTAGCTTGCTGGGGTTCTGTTACTACTCTGTGAACTTAGCAAGTTTGCGGCTGTATTCTAAGACTTGCCTGTCTAATCCTGTCTCACTGTGCTAGGTGTCAGGGGTCAGTTTAGTGGCAGTAAGCTAAAACCTGTGCACTGCAAGTGAGAATTAGGATTGTGGAGATTCTCCTTGTGTCTATCATTCCATCTCTGACCAAGGAGTTTACTGCCACACCCGTTGGTAACCCTTTAGGGTTTTGCTGTTGCCCTTAGCAACAGCATTTCGGGTTCTCTACGTATTAAAACACAACATCTTGCTTTTCCATCTGAGCAGTTCTAATACAAGGGAGATACCCAGTTCCTTAGCCTCTGGGCTTCTCTGTTCACTTTGTGTGTATTTTGTTACCCTATCACCTTCTGTGTACGTTATGTCATATCCCCCAGTTTGTCTGTGAGTCCATCTGTTTTGCATAACAGTTCAAACACCAGTACATTCCTGCAGACACTGGAGTGCATAACAGTTCTGACACCAGTACTTTCCAGCAGGCACTGGTGTGCATAACAGGGAGATAGAAAAAAATACAGGAATTGTTAAAAACTCATGAGAACAGTAAAGAGTTTAAGGAGCGGGATGAAATACTTAACAATAAAATTAATGAGTTCGAACATTCACTTATCCAATTTAAAAAGAAAAAACTTGAAAGAGACAATAATGATTACAGAACGGATAGAGTAAGATCATACAATAAAAGAGCAAATAGTAACAACTACCGCTATCCTAATAGAAATAGATCAAGGAGTGCTCATACCAGGCACCGAAATTATCAAACTACGAGAAGAGAAAGGACACCACTCTCTAGAGATACTTTTATAGATAGAAGAGAAAGGTATGAGAGACAAGGGGAACATTCTAAGAATCATTCACATTATGAAAATGGTAACCAAAAAGCGGATATAGTTGATCGATATATAAAAAAAACCATAAACATGAGCTCAGGTAATCATTTTACTGATCACAAAGGGAGCAATATGGGTTCTACCTGGAGAGAGAGAAATAGCTATGAAGATAGAGGGGCTAGGCCTAAAGAGAGCTTTAAGAATGAGAGAGAAATCTTAGGTAAAAACAAAGAAGGGACATCTCAGGGTTTTTTAGGGCAAAGAGAGGGACAGAAGTGGGGGTCACACAACAGATTCGAACAGGGTCAGTTTACCTCCACTACCCCAAAAAGATCAAGAGAAGAAACAGAGGATGTAGAGGAGGACAGAGGGTTCAATGCCAAAAACGGAAGACTAGGATAAGAAATAGGGGTATCTATAATTTATCGACTAGGACCCTTAATGAACATGAAAAAGCGGTGATCGCAAAAGGTCTGAAGTTTGCACCTTCGACAAAACCTGATATTTTCGAATTATTCGTAGCACTTAATAAATTTACAAGGGATCTGTGTCGAAAAAGATATTTTATTAACAAAACACTTAAAAATAAAGATATCGAAGGAGTACCAATAGTATTGAATGAAGAAGATGACAATGGCTTATCTGTATTGAATTCTTTGCTATTGGAAAATGAGGATGGAGGTTGTCTTATAAGTGATCAACCAATTAAAATATTTGATACAGCACATAATGTAGGAATGAATATCGATAATAGTAAAAAATTTCGTAAAAAATCAGAATTTTACCCTATGCAACATAGGAGTGCCTATATTGAGACATTTTATACGTCAACACTAAATGATTTTCGCCTCCTATGTGATAAACAGAAAAATAGTAATAATAAGAAATTCAAAAGGGATAATCTCAATAAGAATGAACGTCGGGCACTAATTTCTTTAAAGAAGGATAATAACATTATTATTAAAAGCGCCGATAAAGGCGGGGGAGTCATAATACAAGATAGGTCAGCCTATATAGAGGAAGCAGAGAGACAACTTTACAATAAAGATTATTATCACAAATTGGGTATGAATCCAACTGAGAGATTTCTACAGGAGTTTAGGAGTTTTCTAGATAAAGCCCTGATGGAGAGAGCTATCACCAAAGATGAATTCATGTATTTGTTTAACCCTTATCCTATTATCCCCACATACTATCACCTTCCCAAAATTCACAAATTACTTACAGCACCCCCTGGACGTCCCATAATTTCGGGTGTTGGGTCCCTCACATCTAATTTATCAGCTTTTGTTGATTTCTTTTTGCAGACTCACGTCGTGGGCCTTCGATCGTACATCAGAGACACCACCCATTTTTTAAATCTGGTGGGTGGGATTAAGTGGCGACAGGACTATGTTTTTTTGACATGCGATGTCGAATCCCTTTATACCAACATCCCACACCATGAGGGTGTGGAAGCCTGTCGTCACTTTCTCGATACTGATGGACACTTGTGGCCCGAACGTCGTGAGTTTGTACTAGAGTCAATAAAATATATTTTGGCACATAATTATTTTTTATTTAATTCACAGTTTTTTCTTCAAATACATGGTACCGCCATGGGCACCAGGTTCGCCCCAAGTTTTGCGAATTTATATATGGGCCTCTTCGAAGAGAAATACATCTGGGGGGGTCCATTTGGGGCGAACCTGGTGCTGTATGGTCGGTACATAGATGATCTTTTTATTATTTGGGATGGGGTCTCTTCTGTTTCTTCGTTTATGTCTTACATTAATTCTAACACTTTTGGACTTAAGTTTACACATACCTGTCACCCTACTCACATCAATTATCTTGATGTGGCTCTCTCCATCAGGGAGGATAAGATAGTAACGGGTACTTACAGAAAGGAAGTTGACTGTAATAGTTATTTGAATTACGGGAGTTGTCACCACCAAAAGTGGAAAGACAACATTCCAGTTGGACAATACTTGAGGATGAAGAGAAATTGTACAGAGTTGAATGAATTCCATAAACACACTGCCATACTCACAGAGGCCTTTTTGGACCAAGGTTATCCTCTAGAATTATTAAATGAAGCATTGGATAAAGTAGAGAGTAGAGATAGAGGTTCCCTCCTGACTATTAACAAAAAAGAGAGAAGTGAGGTACTGAAGAATAGAAATGAAGGAGAAATCCTTCCATTTATCACTAAATATAATGTTTGTTCCAACGAAATTAGAAGTATACTTAACAAGAATTTTGATATTCTAAAACTGGACACAACCCTCAAACCCTCTCTGGGGGATACAGCGAAAGTGGTCTTTCGTAAAGCTAAGAATATAAAGAACTTTATATCCCCTAGTTACTTTCAGGCACAGAAAGAAGATATATCTAAATTTAAAACTAAGAACTGGTTAACAACCCTGAGTGGTTGTTATAAGTGTGGGAGAAAAAATTGTCTTACATGTCCCTTTATGATTAATAGGAGTACACACTTCAAATCGTGTAGCTTGGGTATTTCCTTCGATATAAAGACTATTATCAACTGTCAACAGACCTATGTTATTTATCTAGTGAGTTGTAGATGTGGTAAGCAATATGTGGGTAGGACCACTAGGTCTTTGAACACCAGGTTTCTCGAACATAGAAGGAACGTAATGAAGAAGAACCTCAAACATAGCCTCTCAAGACATGTAGTCCATCAGCATGGAGGAAATATCGATGTATTAACGGTCCAGGGGATTGAATATGTAGCCCCCACACCGAGAGGAGGGGACAGATTTAATCGTCTATGTACCAGAGAAGCCTTCTGGATATTCTCGTTGGGCACACTTGTTCCAGGTGGTCTGAACGAGAATATCGAACTAAACAATATTGGAAGTTGTTAATTTGAGGTATACAATTCTTGCTCTATCACAATATACGAAGCAAATATTAATGATTATTAGAACAAAGTAAATGAAATATTAATATAAAAATCTATTAATGACACAAAAATATATGAAAATGTTAGAACATCAATCTTATCTATATTATATTTATACAGATACTTTTATTGACCTAGTAATAAGTAAACGAAATAGATGTTTCTCCTCTACGTCCCCTTGTTTTCACCTCATTTTCCCCTTTTTCTTGGGAATAAATAAATATATTATCAGTTGAAAATATAAGTATATTGAATTACCATTAAAATTGATGATAAACTGAAATGAATATTGGGTATGGATTTGAACCTGGTGCTCCGTGTGCTGTGTGCACTGAAGAAACCCATTGAGCTATTGAAGCTATTTATCTCATTCTGTATAGTCTGATTTTATTACAGACGATGTATATTTCAGTGCCATAGCTTTACTAATAACAAAATGATTGGATTTGAACCCTGGTACTCTGGGTGTTGTGTGCACTGAATAAATCCGCTGAGCTACTGAAGCCATGTATCTTTCGGTATGATTTAAGCCTATTGTAGATGATTTATATTTCAGTCTCCTGGTCAATCTTATTAATTTTATTTTATCAATGTTTAAATTATAGAATGGCTAGTTAATGGTATTAAACCATTTAAATCTATAAACCACCAAGTAAACCAATATGGACCATTTAAATATGTTATATTGAAATAGTATTTACACAGCTGCGGGTAACACTAGTGATTTTGTGCTGAGTATTGTTTGCAGCATGCCACATATATAGGTCTGAACAACTGTATATGATTAAAGTAATCAACAAGATGATTGGTTGATTCCAGTTTAAATAGGATCTAGCAACACTGCAATGACAAACCTCTGACGAAACCGCTTGCCCTACTGGCGGAGAAACGCGTAATGAGGGCACTCATCACTTGAATCCTGTTGTCTGACGACTCCTTACTTCCCTCTGTGGCTGCACCATTGGCCGGCGAGCCGCTCATCGGGGTTATTGCTGAAGCGTGACCTGGCTAAAGAGGCACGCTCCCCGCTCATCATAAGCTGCGGCAGCCGTGAGTATCCATCAGCTCACATTGCGGCTATATCATTCCGGGGTCGCAATATACCGCTGGAGACATCTAACTATCACAGCTGCGGCTGCCGTGAGTATCCATCAGCTCACACTGCTAATTCGGGGTCGTAGCATACCGCTGGAGACATCTAAACATCACAGCGCTCTCCCCCGTGGACACACATGCATATGTGGTTATAAGAAACTGGGTCACAGAGACTATATAATTTGGATGCCAAATATATCCTCATGAGAAGTTGATATAGACTTACCGCAGTACATATATGGATGGATTTATATAAAAATCTTAAACGGACATTTATATTGAGTCAGAGGCACAGGATTTAAGTAATTCTTATATTTATTTTAAATGTGGTCATATATGTGGATTATATTTTAATAAAGCTGTACAAAATATATTTTTTATATCTGGTTTCAGCGCTCCTTGTTTGTTTATTGTATAATTGTCTGTTTCATTTGGTGGAACAGTACCACCATTAGGAGCTGCAAAAACCGGATATTAACTAATAGTGGTCATTAATTGATAATTTTATGGTTTGCTTGGTGGTTTAGTAAGCGCTGTGTTTTATAAGACTTACCCATACTTGCCTACCTGACCCTCTTGCCCTTACCATAAATGCTGTAAATCACAAAGTAATATGTATATAGATTCAATTAATAAAGATTTGTGAAAAGTGTTTCAGTAGACAACAGTAGTAACAAAAGCAATGAAAAGCCAATAATAAACATGGGACATAGCAGCCTCTTAACTTCTTGTAAAGTACATTTGTAATGTATAGATGCTGCCGCACAGTGATATTTTGATCTAAAGTAAAGGTATATTTCTCTTTTAAGCTGTATAAAATAAAATCCTTATTATTGCTGCTGTTAGACTATACATTTTGCTGTGCAGTCATGTACTGAAATAATGTAATATCCTGGGGCACTAAGTTCTATTCATTGCTCCCTTTCATAGTGTAGCCCACAGTACAGATCTGTGGAGCAGTGAGCTGCACGAGCTCTTTATGTTGGCCCGTAACACATTAGAAAAGGTATATTATTTACATTGTTCTACTCCACTTGATCATTCTATCCACATTCCCTATAATTCCACAACGATTGTGTCAATAAGAAAAAGCTCACTGCACACATAATGATTGGGACTACCCCTGCTAGGACCCAGCATCCAGATGCTCCGTCAGTTCAACACTTTCTTGCTTGGATGACGGAAAACCTGTTAAACTGTAAAGCTGTATGTACAGGGCCGGACTGGCCCACAGGGGGTACAGGGAGAAACCCCGTGGGGCCCGCTGCTACACTTTGAATTATACATTATACTGCACAGAACTATAGTGTACTTTCTACAGTGCATTGCAGTTATTAACCTGGTACATTATCATGCATGCACTAGCAGTATTTACTATATATCAAGGGGCCCAGACCATGCACTAATGGTTAGCCAAGCCTCTAAGCATGGGCCCCTACCACTGCATTTCCCCAGTGGGCCCTTCCTTCCCCAGTCCAACACTGTGTATGTATATTTGTATTTTATGCAATAGGTGATTACAGATGCGTCTGTCATTAGACAGATCAGCTTACTGCATGAAGAAAACATAGAATTAACATTTTGAATCAAACAATGGTCATTTATGAACTGTAACAAACACAGGCACACAGTTCTTCTTTATAAGATATGTGCTTGCATGATAGCACTAGCACATTTCAGAGTATATGTGTCAATAATCGAGTTTCAGACCCAATAATTGTAATTTCTTATCAACACTTTTCAAGGCAGAAAGAAATGATCTACCGCTCTGATGTGTTAATGTTTACACGCAGGGACAGGGGCTCTGAAATGAGCCTGCCACTGCCATGTGTTTGGAGTATAGTGACTGCATCAGTGGTCTTTTGACTCCTGCACGCGCAGTCTACTAACCACGTATGTTCGGCAGCCATTGCTGGGGAGGGTTCTGGAGGAACCCACTCTCTGTAGTTTTTGCAAACTGTAACCCATAGACTACAGCGGCTAACATCATCTATAGACTATAATGAGTGCTCCAGTGTATGACCTGGCTTGCTGCTGACTTCTCTGTCATATCCCCGTTGCTTATCCAAGATAACTTAGCTTTTTCGTGACTTTCTGTCATCTTTAGATGGCGTTAGCTGTAGAGGGAAACCACAAGTATCTGTGTGCTTCCTATTCTGGAGCTTGGTAACTGTGACAGCTGCATAGCCCCCATTGGTAAATCTGACAGGGCTGCTGTCGGAAATGGATGAGTTGTGGCTAGTGGCAGATATGGGGATATTCCCTGAATATGATTGATTTGGAGGGATGTGCTGCAAATATTGAATGGTAAACATTCCCCTTAAGATGTTCAACCACTTGATGGCCATAAGAATAGGCACTTACATTTGTGTTTTTAATACTCCTGAAATTAAGCAAACAGTAAAATCAATAGTCCAACCTATTACTTTAAAACCACTTGTGGTTGTATGGCATGTTCCCCGGCACAAGGCTGGGAGGAGGACCTGGCTGCAGCATGCTATTTGGGAATTATTATTTTCATGCAATATCAGTTTGGGGGCCCCCTCCCTCAACTGCATGCAATTTCACACAAACACTGTCCCCCATATCCACACACACACTGCCCCCATAGCAACACACAATGCCTCCATAGCCAGGACCCATAGTCACCCGCACACACACTGCCCCCATAACGCACACACACCCACTGCACCATAGCCGAACATGCACACACTGCCCCATAGCACATACACACACTGCCCCCATAGCCACACACACTGCCCCCATAGCCGCACATACATACACTGCCACCATAGCCGAACATGCACACACTGCCCCATAGCACATACACACACTGCCCCCATAGCCACACACACTGCCCCCATAGCTGCACATACATACACTGCCCCCATAGCCGAACATGCACACACTGCCCCATAGCACATACACACACTGCCCCCATAGCCACACACACTGCCCCCATAGCCGCACATACATACACTGCCCCCATAGCCGCACATACATACACTGCCCCCATAGCCGCACATACACACACTGTCCCCATAGCCATACACACTGCCCTATAGCCACACACTCTGCCCCATAGCCACACACACACTGCCCCATAGCCACACACACACTGCCCCATAGCCACACACGCACACTGCCCCCATAGCTACACACATATACACAGGGGCGGATCCAGAAGAAAATGATAGGGTGGGCACCATGGAAGGGGCAAGTACATTTGCTTCGGTGCATGTGAGGTGGCGCTTCTTATACAATGCCCACAGTTGTAGCGCTGATTATGCAATGTCCACTGTACTGGTAGTGCCCCTTATATAGACCTCATAGTAGTGGTGCCCCTTATGCAATGCTCGTATTGCCCCCAGTAGTAATGTTGCCTGTAGTAATGCCCCCAGTCATTTAGCGCCCTAGTAGTTATGCCCCCAGTGGTAATGCCCATGCAGTTATGTCCCCAGTAGTTTACCCTCACCCCCTTTAGTTTAGCCTCCCAGTGGTAATGCCCCCAGTAGTTTGCCTGCTTGTAGTTTAGCCACCAGTAGTAATGCCCCCCTGTAGTTTGTTCCATTGTAGTTTAGCCCCTGTAGTTATGCCCCCCTTGTAGTTTAGCCCCCAGTAGTAATGCCCCCCAGTAGTTTGGCCCCTGTAGTTATGCCCCAAGTAGTTTGGCCCCCCTATAGTTTAGCCACCAAGTAGTAATGCCCCTGTAGTTAAGCTGCCAGTAGTAATGCCCCTGTAGTTACGCAGCCAGTAGTAATGCCCTCCTGTAGTATGCCCCCAGTAGTTAGCTCCTTTGTAGTTGACCCCCAGTAATGTCCCCCAGTAGTTTGCCCCCAGTAGATGCCCCCCAGTAATAATGTCCCCCAGTAGTTTGCCCCCAGTAGATGCCCCCCAGTAATAATGTCCTCCAGTAGTTTGTCCCCAGTAGTAATGCCCCCTAGGAGTTTGCCCCCAATAGATGACCCCCCAGTAGTAATGCCCCCAGTAGATGCCCCCCAGTAATAAAGCCCCCAGTAGATGGCCCCCAGTAAAAATGGCCCCCAGTAGCTGCCCCAACAGATGACCCCCCAGTAGTAATGCCCCCAGTAGATGCCCCCCAGTAATAATGCCCCCAGTAGTTTGCCCCCAGTAGTAATGCCCCCCCGTAGTTTGTCCCCAGTAGATGCCCCCGCTGCATTAAGGAAGAAAAAAACATCATACTTACCGAGCCCCGTTCCCACTTCCAGACCGCTGCAGTCCTCTCTTGGCGTCTGCTCCTCAGCACTATGAGAGAGACGTCATGACTGACGTCTCTTCCATAGCGCACGCCGCACAGTGACAGCGCTGGAAGCCGTAGCTCAGTACTGAGCTCCTGCCTCCGGCTGCCGCTGTGCAGGGAGACAGGCGCCCGCTGGTAACACAATCTCAGCGGGCGCCCTTCATCTACCTGTGCGGCACCGGCGCCGGGAGGGACGGGGGGCAGAGGCCACAAATGACGGGGGGGGGGGGGGGGGCGGGACACGGGCCCGAGTGCCCTCCCTTGATCCGCCACTGCATATATACTGCCCCTATAGCCGCACACACACAGTCCCCATAGCCGCACACCCTCTTCACCGTAGCTGAACACGCACACACTGTCCCATAGCAGCACATACACACACTGCCCCATAGCCACACACACTGCCCCCATAGCCGCACATACACACACTGTCCCCATAGCCATACACACTGCCCTATAGCCACACACACTGCCCCATACCCACACACACTGCCCCATAGCCACACACGCACATTGCTCCATAGCTACACACATATATACTGCCCCTATAGCCGCACACACACAGACCCCATAGCCGCACACCCTCTTCACCATAGCTGAACACGCACACACTGCCCCATAGGCGCACATACACACAATGCCTTTATAATCGCACATACACACACTGCCCCATAGATATTCACACATATATATATATATATATATATATACTGCCCCTATAGCCGCACACACACTGTCCCCATAACCACACACACACACACACACACACACACACACACACACACACACACACACACACACACACACACACACTATCCCATAGGTGCACACAGAGACATTGCTCACATAGCCACATACACATAATGCCCCATAGACACACACTACCCCATGGCCACACACACACACACACACACACACACACACACACACACACACACACACACACACACACACACACACACACACACACAGTAAAGGCACTCACTGGCAGGTGCACCTCACCTTCTTCTATCTTCTAGGCTCCTCTCTCAGTCTCAGGGCGTGTGACATGACGGGTCACATGCACAACAGACAGAGTGGCCTGCTAGGACAGCTGTCCAATCGATGCACTGACAGCCTGCTGGGGCCCGAAAGCAAGTAAAAAATGCCCTCCATTATAAATCCCTGTCGGCAGGCCCTAAGCAGCAACTTGGCACATACAGCCACTAATTAATCTCAGATCCACTGTCTTGGCAAATCTGGGGGCACCATCAGTTAGCTTGGTCATCTCCCAGCTTTTTTAGGTGTTTGTGATGCTTACTTTGCATGTGGTATGTTTTGACCAATAGGAATTCAATAGCAAGTGTTTGTCGGTTTTTAGTTGGTTTTATACTTCTGTTTGCAGGCAACTTGAAATAGAACTGACAAAACCGACTGACTTAACTTTTAAAACCTAATCACATCTACATCAATTTTCAAAAGGAACACAAAATCAACACTTAA
Source organism: Pseudophryne corroboree (assembly GCF_028390025.1). NCBI lineage: Eukaryota > Metazoa > Chordata > Amphibia > Anura > Myobatrachidae > Pseudophryne > Pseudophryne corroboree. The sequence continues at coordinate 445,865,747 of NC_086445.1, forward strand.
AAAAATTTCAATTTGCCACAAACATTACTGCAAAATCGGTCAATTGGAGTAAATTCAAAATCAGTTCAAAATTGATCAAAATTCTTCCATTTCCCCATAATCACCACTTCATTGGCTGCCTCCTGGTGAATGAATGAAATAAATCCTGCAGTCAAGACAAGGCATGTGAGTGGAAACAGGGCCTAATTCAGATCTGATCGTAGATGTGCTAAATTTAGCACATTTACAATCAGTTTCTCAGACATGCGGGGGGGACGCCCAGCACAGGGATAGTCCGCCTCGCATGCCTGGACCTACCTCCCCCTTCCCCCCTCCCCCGCACTGGTGCAAAAGTATCACACGGTGGCGATGCTTTTGCACCCAGCGAGTAGCTACCTGCCAGCGCGCAGCTCCTGCGCTTCGGCAGGAGCTGCGCGCTGATGTCACGCAGCCACCGCGGCCTGCCCCCCCAATGGTCCGGACATGCCTCCGTTGTCCGGACCGTGCCCTGCCAATGGCGTTCTAACGCCATTGGCACACCGCATCCAGCCCCGCGACCGCCTCTGCCTGTCAATCACGCAGAGGCGATCGCAGCCCTGAGATGCTTTTAGCATTTCACTGGGCTCCCGGGATGCGCACGCGCACTCCACAAAAAAAATCAGACTGCGATAGCTGCCGCTGCAGCGATGCAGTCTGAATTACCCCTACAGTTTGAGTATAAGCAATGGCAGCAGAGACAATGTGAACAAACTATGGAAGAAAAAAACATTGGCACAAGAATGTGACAGATAATACACATAAAAAACATATAACATAAAAAAGGGTCAGAAATCCTGATAGCAGATAACCTATGAGAACGACATGGACATCAGGCACAATGGGAGCAGACATAATGGAACACTGCACTCACATTGCATATATGCCAAGCAGAGGTGTATCTAGGGGTCCGGGCGCCCCTGGCAAAGTAAGAGACTGGCGCCCCCATATTTGAAAAAAGGAAGGGCATGTGCAAAAAAGGGGCATGATCTTGTGGGAAAGGGACATGACCAAACACAATATTACTCCCAGTTAAAATTACATTTCACAGTAGTAATCCTTGTCACACTGTGGAGAAATCAGCAGTGCCTGGTGCGGTCAAGGAGGGGCACCACCCGGCGATGTCACCCGAAGCCAGGGGGTATATTCAAATATTAATGGCAATGAAAAGGTATCTCTGCTCACTACCGAGTAGTGGTAATGTAGTTATATATTAAGGATAGTATTCTAGTAGTTTATTTTGAGTTTCTTCACTGTGGTGCATTGCAGTGTTGAACACCGGTGCCAGCTCCTGGCTGCTGTGTGAACCACCTGCCCTGGCACTGCCACTACTAAGTGATTTCACCCCCTGGCCAAGGGTGGCAACACTAGAAAGCGCCCCCTCCTCGGCCAGTGCACCTGGTGAGTGCCATCCTGGCCAATGGGTACTGTAGATAACCTCCTGTCCCCAGCACATAGCCATAGTACCCACATCCTTCCAGCATAGAAGTAGTCCCCATTCCCCCCCCTCCCAGCACATGGCCGTAGTCTCCATTCTTTTCCCAGCACACAGAAGTAGTCCCCATCCCCCTTCCAGCACATAGCCGTAGTCTCCATCCCCCTTCCAGCACATAGCCGTAGTCTTCATCCCCCATTCAGCACATAGCCGTAGTCCCCATCCCCCTCCCAGCATATAGCCGTAGTCTCCATTCTATTCCCAGCACACAGAAGTAGTCCCCATCCCCCTTCCAGCACATAGCCGTAGTCTCCATCCCCCTTCCAGCACATAGCCGTAGTCTCCATCCCCCTTCCAGCACATAGCCGTAGTCTCCATCCCGCTCCCAGCACATAGCCGTAGTCCCCATCCCCCTCCCAGCATTTAGCCGTAGTCTCCATTCTTTTCCCAGCACACAGAAGTAGTCCCCATTCCCCTTCCAGCACATAGCCGTAGTCTCCATCCCCCTCCCAGCACATAGAAGTAGTCTCCATCCTCCTCCCAGCATATAGCCATAGTCTCCATCCCTCTCTCAGCACACAGCCATAGTCTCCCCCCAGCACATAGCCATAGCCCCCATTCCAGCACATAGCCATAGCCCCCATCCCCCTCCCTGCACATAGGCATAGTCTCTCCCCTCCCTGCACATAGGAATAGTCTCCCCCACTGCACATATACATAGTCTTCTCCCTCCCTGCACATACTGTAGGCATAGTCTCCCCCCTTCCTGCACATAGACATAGTCTCCCCCTCCCTGCACATAGGCATAGTCTCCCCCTCCCTGCACAGATCCACAGTCTCCCCCCCTGCACATAGGCATAGTCTCTCCCCTAGCTGCACATATCCACAGTCTCCCCTCCCTGCACATAGGCATAGTCTCCCCCCTCCCTGCACATATCTATCGTCTCCCCTCCCTGCACATAGGCATAGTCTCCCCCTCCCTGCACATAGGCATAGTCTCCCCCTTCCTGCACATAGGCATAGTCTCCCCCCTCCCTGCACATAGGCATAGTCTCCCCCCTCCCTGCACATAGGCATAGTCTCCCCTCCCTGCACTTAGGGATAGTCTCCCCCTTCCCTGCACTTAGGCATAGTCTCCCCTCCCTGCACATGGGCATAGTCTCCCCCCTCCCTGCACATAGGCATAGTCTCCCCCCTCCCTGCACATAGGCATAGTCTCCCCCCTCCCTGCACATAGGCATAGTCTCCCCCTCCCTGCACATATCCACAGTCTCCCCTCCCTGCACATAGACATAGTCTCCCCCTCCCTGCACATAGACATAGTCTCCCCCCTCCCTGCACAGATCCACAGTCTCCCCCCCCTGCACATAGGCATAGTCTCCCCCCCTAGCTGCACATATCCACAGTCTCCCCTCCCTGCACATAGGCATAGTCTCCCCCCTCCCTGCACATATCCATTGTCTCCCCTCCCTGCACATAGGCATAGTCTCCCCCCTCCCTGCACATAGGCATAGTCTCCCCCCTCCCTGCACATAGGCATAGTCTCCCCCTCCCTGCACATATCCACAGTCTCCCCTCCCTGCACATAGACATAGTCTCCCCCCCTCCCTGCACAGATCCACAGTCTCTCCCCCCCCTGCACATAGGCATAGTCTCCCCCCCTAGCTGCACATATCCACAGTCTCCCCTCCCTGCACATAGGCATAGTCTCCCCCCTCCCTGCACATATCCATTGTCTCCCCTCCCTGCACATAGGCATAGTCTCCCCCTCCCTGCACATAGGCATAGTCTCCCCCTCCCTGCACATAGGCATAGTCTCCCCTCCCTGCACACAGGCATAGTCTCCCCTCCCTGCACATAGGCATAGTCTCCCCCTCCCTGCACATAGGCATAGTCTCCCCTCCCTACACACAGGCATAGTCTCCCCTCCCTGCACATAGGCATAGTCTCCCCTCCCTGCACTTAGGCATAGTCTCCCCCCTCCCTGCACTTAGGCATAGTCTCCCCTCCCTGCACATGGGCATAGTCTCCCCCCTCCCTGCACATAGGCATAGTCTCCCCCTCCCTGCACATAGGCATAGTCTCCCCCCTCCCTGCACATATCCATAGTCTCCCCTCCCTGCACATATCCATAGTCTCCCCCCTCCCTGCACATAGCCATAGTCTCCCCCCTGCACATAGGCATAGTCTCCCCCCCCTCCCTGCACATATCATAGTCTCCCCCTCCCTGCACATAGCCATAGTCTCCCCCCTGCATGTAGGCATAGTCTCCCCCCCTCCCTGCACATTACCATAGTCTCCCCCCTGCACATATACAGTCTCCCCCCCTCCCTGCACATATCCATAGTCTCCCCCCCTGCACATAGGCATAGTCTCCCCTCCCTGCACATAGGCATAGTCTCCCTTCCCTGCACATATACATAGTCTCCCCTCCCTGCACATAGGCATAGTCTCCCCACTCTCTGCACATATCCATAGTCGTCGTCCCCTGCACATAGGCATAGCCTCCCCCCTCCCTGCACATATCCATAGTCTCCCCTCCCTGCACATAGGCATAGTCTCCCCACTCTCTGCACATATCCATAGCCCCCCTCCCCTGCACATAGGCAAAGTCTCCCCACTCTCAGCACATATCCATAGTTTCCCCTCCTGCACATAGGCATAGTCTCCCCCCTCCCTGCACAATGTCTTTCCCCTCCCTGCTTATAGTCCTCTCCCCTCAAAGAACATATCCGTCATATGTATACCTAGTGTGATGAGCTGGACATCACCTGGGCTGAAGGGTCGCACAGTAGGCAGGAACACCACACTTCCGCACCGCACCACACTTTCTGAAGAAAGTGAAAGTAAACTACAGCTCCCAGCAACCCTTGCTTGCAGGAGCTCCCGACAGCAAGGGCTGCTGGTAACTTTAGTTTTTTTTTTCACTTTCTTCACTAGTGCATTGCAGTGCCGAACACCGGCGCTTGTTCCTGAATACTGTGCGATCCTCTAGCACAGGAGATGCCACTACTAAGTGATTCCTCCCATAGGCTGAGGGTGGCACTGCCGGGCAGCGCCCCCTCCTTGGCTGGCGCCCCTGGCGAGTGCCATCCTGGCCAATGGGTAGATACACCCCTGATGCCAAGTTGTGATATATACTGTAATGTGTAACAGTAATGAGAATGCCAAGAGAGATATATTGCATTTTATTTATTTCACATTTTCAAATACGTGGGTAATACACCTAGATGTGATATAATGCATAGATACTGTAACTTAGAGAACTGGAGGGAAGTGACCATTTGCAACCTTTGCCTCCTTCATCAAAATACTTTACACTAAATTACAGTGCAGCCATGGCCAAAAGTTTTGAGAATGACACAAGTATTGGTTTTCACAAAGTTTGCTGCTTCAGTGTTTTTAGACCTTTTTGTCACGTTACTATGGTATACTGAAGAAAAATGACAAGCATTTCATAAGTGTTTTTCATAAGGCTCCTATTGACAATTATATTACATTTATGCAAAGAGTCGATATTTGCAGTGTTAACCCTTTCACCCATCATGCTGGAAAAGACATTGCTCATCACCAAACTGTTCATGGATGGTTGGGAGAAGTTGTTCTTGGAGGATGTTTTGATATCATTCTTTATCCATGGCTGTGTTCTTAGGCAAAATTGTGAGTGAAACCACTCCCTTGGCTGAGAAGCAACCCCACACATGAATAGTTTCAGGACGCTTTACTATTGGCATGACACAGGACTGATGGTAGCACTCACCTTTATTTCTCCAGATGAGCATTTTTCCAGTTGCCCCAAACAATCTGAAAGGAGATTCATCAGAGAAAATGACTACCCAGACGTCAGCAGTCCAATTCCTGTACCTTTTGCAGATTATCAGTCTGTCCCTGATGTTTTTCCTGAAGAGAAGTGGCTTCTTTGCTGCCCTTCTCGACACCAGGCTATCTTCTAAAAGTCTTCGCCTCACTGTGAGTGCAGATGCACTTAAACCTGCATGTTGCACTGGTGGTGCCCCAATCCCACAGCTGAATCAATTTTAGGAGACAATCCTAGCTCTTGCTGGAAGTTCTTGGGCATCCTGAAGCCTTCTTCACAACTATTAATCCTCTCTCCTTGAAGTTCTTGATGAGCCAATAAATGGTTGATTTAGGTGCAATCTCACTAGCAGCAATATCCTTCCCAGTGAAGCCCTTTTTGTGCAAAGCAATGATGACTGCACGTGTTTCCTTGCAGGTAACCATGGTTAACATAGGAAGAACAATTATTTCAAGCACCACCCTTCTTTAAAAGCTTCCAGTCTGTTATTCTAACTCAATCAGCATGGCAGTGTGATCTCCAGCATTGTCCTCGTCAACAATCTCACCTGTGTTAAAGAGAGAATCAATGACATGACGTCATCAGGTACTTTTGTGGCAAGGCTGAGATGCAGCTGAAATGTTTTTGTTTTGTTTTTTCAGATTAAGTTCATTGTCATGGCAAAGAAGGACTTTGCAGTTAATTGCACTTCCTCCGATCACTCCTCGTGACATTCTGTAGTATGTGCAAATTGCCATCACAAAAACTGAGGCAGCAGACTTTGTGAAAATGAATATTTGTGTAATTCTTAAAACTTTTGGCCATGGCTGTATACATAACTAGGATAGCACAACCTTTGCCTCTAGCTAGGGCCGTATTATAGGCGGGGTGGGCATGGTGGTCACACAAGGGCCCCAACACATACTTGCCTACCTGACCCTCTCCATGAGGGAGAAAATGCTCTGTTCCTGGACTTTCCTGGTAATGTATGATTGCCATCACCTGTGGTGAGCTAGTTAATTGATAAGAAAGGTGTTTCACCACAGGTGATGGCAATCATACATTACCAGGAAACTCCAGGAACAGAGCAATTTCTCCCTCATAGAGAGGGTCAGGTAGGCAAGTATGCCCCAACATTGCTGTAAATACTGCCCTGACAGGCCCCACTCTGAACACCTTCTCTCCCATGCGGAAGGAACACTACCTCACAGCGCTCCTGCATGCCACTTCCCACCTGGGGAAATTGGATGGCTCCTGTGAGATACTATGGATTCCTACGAGTGACCGCTGACCCGTCACTGCAGTTAGCGATGGCACACCCGCCATTTCTGCAGTTTATGCATCCGAGTCCCAGGGAGCTCTGCCTGACCCCTGCTAAGTGGCCGTTCGCAAGATAAACCTAAACTTGCACCTTCCCAGCTGATTCAAGTTGCGTGCAAGTTCTGTACTCAGTGATTGTCACTGCAGCCAACCGCAGAGCACTGAAAGTGCAGAAGGGTCTCCATGGGCTACTGCAGAACGGGTCACCAGTTTAAGAGAGAAGTGACTCTCCTTCATGGAAAGAACTTATATTGTTTGTACCCAGACTGACAACCAGCTCTTAAACACATTATAAATTTAAAGGGGCAGTACGAATGGTGTAATGGTTAGCATTACTGCCTCACAGCACTGAGGTAATGGGTTCAATTTAGTTTTTTGTATCCTGCTTTTTCATCATATATTCTTTAATGCATATTTTGTTGTTTGTTTTGTTTTTTTACACGATAGTGGCATGTCAAAAGAAACTGAAAGTGCATATTAGAAAAAATGTTAGTGGTAGATGCTCATTGATGAGTTTACTCATAGGATAGCATTTTATATATATATATATATATATAAAAAAAATTTTTGCACCAAAATGTTTCATTTTTTAAATAAATGTTCTGGGGAAAATTTCCCATTTGGCTTGGACTGCTGCCACTAACAGGTCTATGGATGGTGTAATGGTTGACATTACTGGTTTACAGCACTAAAGTCATGAGTTTGATTCTCACCATGGCACTAGCTGTGTGGAGTTTGTATATTCTTTTTTTTTTTTTTTATTCTTTATTTTTCATTTTGTAATATAAAACATTTTCCAAATATGTCAACATATATATCCAAAATAGAACGCATATAACAGTCATATGACTTATCAGCTGTAATTATAGACATCAGTAAGTGTTTGCAGCAAAAAGAAATCAGCAGATTCATTTATATTATCTGAAACCGTGTAACGTTCAATAGAATTTGCAAAATCTAAAGTCAAGAGCTGCCCCATGACGTTATCACTTAATAACATAGCATTTATATAAGGTGTGAGGCATTCGACATTTGGAACAAATAGATAAAGAAAAGGACAAGGGGAAAAAGGGAGAGAGGGGGGAAGAAGAGTGGGGAGGGAAGTAAGTGGGCCACATATGTAGAATATATTGAAGCTAGAGCGGAGGCCCTAAGAACCTCCATCAGCAGTGTATAGTCAGGGTGCATGATCAGCATAAGTCTTAGTAGTCTTGAATTCAATCCAAGGAAGCCAAGTAGCTATATAGTCTGAGTATTTGTCTAAGGCGGCAGAATAAATATCCTCCATATACATGTAAAAATCAATGCGTTGGAACCATTCCCATAATGTCGGTGGGTTTGTGGATCTTTAATGCACTGGGACTACAGGTCTTGCTGCGTTGTTTAAGTGTTTAATGAGGGATTTCTTGTAGCGAGAGAGGGGTATATCTGAATGTGATAATAGCCAAAAGTCTGGGCCCAGCGGGACTGGGCCACCCAAAATCTTTGTGGATAGATCCATGATCGTTTTCCAGAATGGGGCAATTGACGGGCAATCCCACCATATATGGATCAGTGTGCCCGTATCTATACCACATCGCCAACACAGGGGGGAGACCGAGGGGTAAAATTTATGTAGAAGTGACGGGCATCTATACCATCTTGTCAGTAATTTGTATTGCGTTTCCACAACGTCCAGACTAGTGGAGCATTGTGCCATAACTTTGCAGTGTGTGTCCCAGTGGATCTTGATTCCCCGATGTATTAAGTCTTTGTCCCATGTGTCACAAAAGGAGGGGACATTTGGAAAGGAGCCCTGTTGAAGAATTTTGTAGATACCGGACACTACGTGTGAGGGGATTATCCCTTGACTACACATGGATTCAAAGGGAGTAAGAGCTTTATGAAAGTCTATCGCCTCTCGTTGTGAGGTAACAAAATGGTGTACCTGAAGGTAAAACCAATAATCTTTAGCGGGAATATCGCCCGTACTCTGTATTTCAGAGAACGTTTTGATTTTGCCATGTGCAAGTAGGTGACCCACCCTAGTCACACCCGCCCCCTCCCATCTAGAAGCAATCTTATTGGACCCTCCCGGGGGGAACAACGGATTGTCGAAAATAGGCCTAAGGGGAGTTTGTATATTCTCTCCGTACTTGCATGGGTTTCTTCTGGGTACTCTAATTTCCTCCCACAATCTAAAAATATACTGGTAGGTTAATTGGCTCTCAACAAAATTAACCCTCATGTGAATGATGGTGCATCTACTTGTGGCAGGAATATAGATTGTAAACTCCACTGGGGCACGGACTGATGTGAATGGCCAAATATTCAATAATATTAAACTGATCACACAGTTTTATTTGTGGAGGCCCCCACAACTTTTTTACCCCAGGGCCCCCGTGAGCCTTAATCTGGCTCTGCCTTTAGCCCAGGGCGCGAGTATATGCATTCATATACAGTGTCCACTCTAACTTGGTGAAGGTCGAAAAGTAGCTTTTTATATCTATACTAAGGGTCTGTTTATTGCTGACTACACACCGCATTGCAAAGAGGAGTGGTTGCACAATACCTGAATACCTTTCACCCATGCACAGATATCTTTTCTCAATATTAATACATTATAGGATACCGACTATTATTAGTTAATTAGGAGCAATGAGAATTACCATCTATCTGATATCCACAAACTCTAGAACAATTTCCACTGTATATTGTATCCAAATAGCTTACTGGATATAATAAGGACCCATTAGCATATGTCTACATACAGACATTTAGGAGCAATCATCTATTGGCATCTAGCCATATTACATATACTGTATGGTATAAGAAGCTATACCCACAGAGGCTACGCATCACTGCCTAAACATTTACTGCAGTATGTTACAAGTATAAAATCCTAGTCATTGGAGAACAACTCCTATTAAGTATTAGGAGATATAGTAGTTCTTAAAGGAACACATACTGTATATACATCTTCTTTGTATTTAACAATTGGGAGAATATATTTCCAAAAATAAGGTTCCACTATAAAAAGTAAGAGTTTTACACACATTAAAATTACCTTGTACTCTACAATGTCATACTTTAAAATAAATTATTCTAAATCAGTAGCTCTTAATGTTATGGTTCCTCCAGACACTCTCACTGGGCTATAACAGACATTTCCCTTCAAATATCACCCCACCTATCTAAGTACTATAATTGTACTACTGCTCTTGCGACTATCTGACATGAGCTTACCTCTTGGCCAAGCAGAGGTATCTCATGGATTGGGAGGGTGACTGTAATTAAAATGAATATCCTACCCCGCATACTTTACCTATTACAAACATTACCTATACTTATTCCCCATGGTTGGTTGGTTTGTTGAATTGCATCGTTTGATCCAAAACTTTGTGTGGAGTGGAAGAACTCCCCAATTTAAACATTATGTTTTGTTTAGGAGGAGACACTTAGGCGGCCTCCAACTCCCCCATTTTGGCATCTATTATGATGTCATTATGCTTGGCAGAATTTATGAGTGGTCTAGGCCTAGTTCAACAAAACAATGGGTGGCTATTAAAAACACCTTTCTGGGGTCTACTTTTCCTGCATTACTCTGGCTCTCATGTTTTCCTAGCATTTGACACCCAACCATAGGGCTTACTCTTATGCTTTGGAAACGCCTCAGGAACAAAGCGTATATCTCATCGCCCTTTTCCCCACTAACTCCATTTTTTTATAATCTGGAGTTCCTCCCTGGGGTTTTTAAGACAGACATTTAAATTATGGTCCCAGGCAGGTATCTCGAGGATTGGGCAACTATATGACTCCTCTGGTGTGCTTCCATTCCCTGATATCCAAACTAAATGGGCCCTCCAGAATCGTGAGATGTGGAGATACTTTCAAGTTAAGCATTTTCTCATGTCCAGAGATCTTCGCAGCTCAGGGAAGTGAGACCTCTTGAGGAATTGTTGATATCTCAGAATTCCTCCTTCCATTTTTTACCAACCATTTACAAATATCTATATTGAGAACCATTTCTCTACATTACCAAAATTCACTAAATGCTTGGAAAGGCACCTTGGTAGGGATATCAGTATCCCTGAATGGAAGTCATTTGAAAGTCATGTCCCATTGCTACACATGCCCATCCACACTCTACAAGATGTACCCTGGGATACATATGGGATGTTCGAGATGTGGTGCAGATTTGGGGACCCCTCTTCATATATGGTGGTCCTGTCAGGTTCTGTGAACATTTTGCAATGATGTAATCATCGGTCACACAAGAAATCCTGGGACCAGGAGTACCAGAGGGGTCGGAGTTCTGGTTGCTAAATCTACATACCTCCTTCTTACAGCTAAGGCTGTTATACCTGTGCGCTGGAAATCTACTTCCCCCGCCAACCCTTCCTGATTGGTTAGAATTGTATAGATCGATGGAAGACATCATAATGTTATCACCTGATACATTTCAGAATTATTCGTTGATTTGGTTTCTGTGGCTAGAATTTTGTGAGTCCAACAGATACAAATCCCTTGTTGGTGCAATCCTCCCTGTAGAACAAGATACTTAAGCTTAGCCTGTTTTATCCGAGAACCACGGTGGTGACCCCTCCCACTCCTCCTTATATCCCCGCCCTCTTCTCTTTGTTATCTTCTACCTACTGTATCTCTTTCATGGTCATTTCTTCTTTTTTCCCCCAACTCTTTTATCTCTTTATCTTACAGTATATATTTCACCTTAAGTTAGACATTCTGTGTATTTTTGTTCCCACTGATACATAGAGATTATTCTCATGCAATGTATCTTTGTAAGTGTTCGGATACACAGTTGTACTAGTATGTATTTTAGTTACTTCATTGCCTTGATACACATAGGAGGTCATTCCGAGTTGATCGCTAGCTGCTGTTGTTCGCAGCACAGCAATCAGGTTGAAAATAGGCATTTCTGCGCATGCGTATGCACCGCATTGCGCAGGCGCGTCGTACAGGTACAATGAACATAGTGGGTTTGCACAGAGTGTAACGAACATTCCAGTCGCTCGGCAGGAAGATTGACATGAAGCGGGCGTTTCTGGGTGTCAACTGACCGTTTTCAGGGAGTGCTTAGAAAACCGCAGGCGTGGCAGAAAAACGCAGGCGTGGCTGAGCGTTCGCTGGGCAGGTGTGTGACGTCAAAAGCAATCCCTCCATCATTAGAATCAACGCACACGAAGAGTAACTACAGGGCTGGTCTTGTTTTGCACTAAAAGATTTTGCAGGCACTCTGCTGCACAAGCGTTCGCACTTCTGCAAAGCGAAAATACACTCCCCAGTGGGCGGTGACAATGCGTTTGCATGGCTGCTAAAAGTAGCCAGCGAGCGATCAACTCGGAATGACCCCCATAGTCTCTTTGTCCAAATGCCCAAAAATTAATAAATATTACTTGTTAAAAAAATTACCTTGTATTCTCATTCTCTTTATTTTAATTGTATGTTTCAATATCTTCTAATTGTGATATATGGGACTCTAACACATTTTTTATTATTTAAAGAATAAAAGTTAAGTATCAATACATAGGTAATAATAAAACATTTTTAACTATAAAGAAAAGTGTAATAATAATAATAATAATAATAATAATAATAATAATAATAATAGTAACTATCATGTGAAGTGAGTGATGAAGTGTACCTCAATGTAAACGGCTCCACACTTTCTCTTTGTCTATTGTAATTGTATCATAAACCAATCTAGAAAAGACAATGGGCCTGATATATGCTTGGAAGTAAAGCAAAAAAGCAAGCTCTGAGCAAAACCATGTAGCACTACAGGTGGGCAGATGTAAAAGAGAGAGTTAGATTTGGGTGGGGGGTGTTCAAACTGAAATCTAAATTGCATTGTAAAAATAAAGCAGCCAGTAAAGTTTGCTTTACATACAGACATGAATCAGGCACAATGTCCACTCTGTTGAATGTGATGAGTCATAAAAGTATCATTAAAATTTGGTCTTTATTTAGAAACAAGTTAGACTTTTGGTAATTTGCCTATAATGCATTCTTTGTAGAGGGCTGTGCATATGGATTATTATACAATGCTTATACCCTGTGTGGCTTTATTGAAATATACTTTTAAAACCTTTCAAAATGTAAAGTTCCTGCGTTTTTTCAAGCTCTGACAGAATATTATACAATTAGTTCAGCACTGCCCGCGACACAGCCCTAATTATCTACAGCAATTAAGATCCACACATAAAGGCCTTTAAGATTTAATAATCCATGGCGAGTAGTGTTTCCCGATGGTAATTGTAACCACAATATATACTGTACTAATACATAAATTCAGGAAGTATTTTATTTAAGTAGCACTGGAGCACATCCACATGAATCACACTAATGTCTCATATCTCCTTCCATTGCAGAGAAAATAAATGATATACCAGCGCTTATGCTGTAAAAAAAATAGTTGGACGGTTTGTAATATAATCTCACATTTATTATATGATTAAAAAGGTATATATAACAACATATAGAAGGTCACAATTAATTTATAAAAAGTGCAACACACTTTATTTATTTATTTTATTTATTTATTTATTAACAATTTCTTATATAGCGCAGCAAATTCCTTTGCGCTTTACAATTGGAAATAACAATGATATATCAAACTGGGTAATAACAAACAGTCATAGAGGTAGGAAGGCCCTGCTCGCAAGCTTACAATCTATAGGGAAATAGGCATGTATACACAAGGAAAGGTTCTAGCTATTGCATAGTTGTCCGCCAGATTGCAAAGGTTCTTGGTGGGCTGCATGGTATGAACTGGGTTCGAGAGGAAGGGAAAGTGAAGAATAAGAAGACATGTGAGGATATGTGTGGACTGTACAGAGTGGATGCAATTTGATAGGAAGGTTTATGAAAGTTATGTGGGCGGTTCTGGAATTTGATACGCTTGCCTAAAGAGGTGAGTTTTCATGGAACACTTGAAGGTTTAGAGACTAGAGGAGAGTCTTATTGTGCGTGGTAGGGCATTCCACAGAGTGGGTGCAGCCCAATAAAAGTCCTGCAATCGTGAGTGGGAGTGAGTAATGAGTGTGGATGAGAGACGCAGGTCTTGTGAAGAGCGAAGAGGTCAGGTTGGGAGATATTTTGAGATAAGCGAAGTGATGTACGTTGGTGTAGTTTGGTTAATGGCCTTGTGTGTGAGTAAAAGTATTTTATATTGAATACGGTAGAATACAGGTAACCAATGGAGGGACTGACAGAGTGGATCTGCAGACGATGAACGTCTAGCAAGGAAGATTAGTCTCGCAGCTGCATTCAGAATGGATTGTAGTGGTGAAAGTCTTGTTTTAGGAAGACCAGTCAGGAGACTATTGCAATAATCAATGCGGGAGATAATGAGAGCGTGGATTATAGTTTTAGTAGTGTCTTGTGTAAGGTATGGTCGTATTTTGGATATGTTTTTTAGATGCATGTAACATGATCTTGAGACAGATTGAATGTGGGGAACAAAGGACAGATCAGAGTCAAGAATGACACCTAGGCAGCGAGCTTGTGGGGTAGGGTAGATAGTCGAGTTTTCAACAGTGATAGAGATATCAGGTTGGTACCTACTATTGGCCGGTGGAAATATAATTAACTCTGTCTTTGAAATATTAAGTTTGAGGTGGCAATATGTCATCCAGGATGAAATGGCAGAAAGGCATCCAGTGACACGGTCCAGTACAGATAGGGACAAGTCTGGGGAGGACAGGTAGATTTGAGTATCATCTGCGTACAGATGATACTGAAATCCAAAAGAGATGAGGTATAGATAGAGAAAAGCAGAGGACCCAAAAATGAGCCTTACGGTACTCCAACTGAAAGAGGTAGCGAAGAGGAGGTAGATTCAGAGAAGCGAACACTGAAGGAGCGATTAGATAGGTAGGATAGGAACCAAGAAAGGGTTGTGTCTTTAAGACCTAGGGATTGTAGTGTTTGTATGAGAAGAGAGTGGTCAACAGTGTCAAATGCAGCAGATAGATCTAGAAGAATAAGTAGTGAGTAATGGCCTTTAGACTTCGTAGTGACCAAATCATTAACCACTTTAGTCAGTGCTGTCTCTGTGGAGTGTTGGGAACGGAAGCCTAACTGAAGTGGGTCCAACAGAGTGTGTGAGTTAAGAAAGTGTGTGAGTCGAGTGTAGGCAAGTCTCTCAAGTAGCTCAGAGACAAGGGAGCTGAGAGATAGGGCGGTAGTTTGAGAGAGCATTAGGGTCAGAATTTTTTTTTTCAAAATGGGAGTAATCACTGCATGCTTGAAGAGTGAAGGAAAAAATACCAGTAGAGAGAGAGAGAGATTACAGATGTTAGTTAAGGTAGGAATGAGCACCAGAGACAGAGCTTTACTTATTTGTGAAGGTATAGGATCAAGAGGAGAGGTAGTAGAGAAGCAGGATGAGAAGAGTGATGATACTTCATCTTCATTTGTGGGATCAAATGAAGAGAGAGTGCCAGAGAGTTCAGGTAAAGAACGGAGCAGGTCACTGGCTGCCGAAGAGCATACCATTTCATCTCGGATTTTATAAATCTTCTCCTTAAAGTAGGAAGCAAGATCCTGTGCCTTGATAGTGATTTAAATGTATTAAAGAGTCATTTGGGGTTAGAGGCTTGAGCAGAGATAAGCGTTTGGAAATATGTTTGTTTGGCAGTGTCCAGGGCATTTCTATAAGAGTGGTAGACAGTCTTATATGTGAGGAAGTCACTTGAAATACGAGATTTACGCCACTGACGTTCAAGTTTTCATTTGAGTTTTTGTAGCTGTCTTGTTAATTTGGAGTGCCATGGTTGACATCTAGGCCTACGTGGAGTGTGATGGGTAGCTGGAGCCACTTCATCAAGGGCTAGTTCTAGAGTCTCATTCAGGTGTGATACAGCCATCTCAGGGGAGGTGAATGCAGAAATAGGTGAAAGCAGCTGTTGGAGTGAAGTGGAAAGTTCTTGAAGATTAATTGTGTTAATATTTCTGCGGGTTTGAGGAGGATTGAAGGACTTGAGCAACACAGAGTTTGAATTAACGGAGGAGAGCATGCAGGTGATAAGGTTGTCATCTGAGAGGGCGAAAGGAATGTTAGTGAGTTCAGAGACGGAGCATAGTCTGGTGAAAACTAGATCAAGGCAGTGGCCCTCTTGATGAGTAGAGGAGTCAGTCCATTGGGAGAGGCCAAGAAAGGAGGTTAGAGAGTAGTTTTGAGGTGTGAGCAGCAGATTTTGGACAATCAATAGCAATATTGATTTAAAACTTTAAAAGACATCAACTAAAATCTAGTGACTAATTCGTTGCATGTGATCATGAATGCCACTCTGTAATAAATTATTGGTTTTACCATCGGCTGGACCTTGTCTCCGGATAAAGTCAGCGTAAAGTTGTATCAATGGTACACTGTAGTAGACTTTTGATGCAAATATCCCAACAGTTTCTTAGCCGGAAGCCCTGGCAATGCAATTGATCTGAAGGGTAAGTCTTTAATGTTACCAATCGCTGTAATGGATTCCAGGAGAAGATTATAAGTCCAAATGTTGTCCAGAGCAAAAATGATGGTCTGCAGCAAATGGTGGCAAGGTAGCAAGGCACAGGCTTAACGCGTTTCGCTGGGCAATATGCACCCAGCTTCCTCAGAAGCACCTTCCATTGCAAACTGGAAAGGGAGCTTTTGAAAATTTGGTATAACAATAATGTACTTTATATACTTTCATATATACACAGAGTGGCCTAGGTGCGCCCACTTTATGCGTCTTTAGAAGCAACCATCGGTCACACCATTGAAACTAGCACACTGCTGCACTCCCATATAATATAGTGCATCTTCGTGTGTCTAAATGCCAAATACATTTCAGTGACCATGTATTGCAATAATGTGACTTTGTGCACACAAACTATGGGAGGCATGCGCTGTGCAACTTTTAGCTATTTAGAAGCATACGCATTTGAAAAACATTGACCAAATATCTGCATTACATGCATCTTAGAATCTTGCCCCATACATGGAAAGCAGGTCTGTCATAAGAGACATTTGTAGGTTCCCTTTCCTTTTTTGTAAACATAAGAATAATTTGCTTTTATATCAGTGTATCTATTTTTTTTTGCACTCCTCACAGATTATGCTGTATTTGTCTTCTGCCATTTTTAGAATTTGAAAATATCGGAAGTATGCTAGAATTTGTGAGAGTTTGGGCTAGAGTTATGTTTATGAGTTTGGCTTGCATATGGGCTTGGGAATGTTAGCTCTAGATGTAAAACTTCAGGCAAGATTCAGTTAAGACTTGGGTTCACATGAATCCATTGGTGCAAGTAGAAAAACAAATCTTTAAAAATGGGTGTGGTTACATGGCACAAGGGGCGTGGTCAATGGAAATGGAGGCGTCACTCTGAGAACATTCATAAACATTCCATATGCACCTTACCTATATGGTGGTTTCTCACAATGGGAAACCTCTGAAGAAATGTATCCTCCCTGTACAAACAGTGTCTACAGTCAGTATTCACTATTAATGTAGGAAATCACATGGTCCGGAAGATGCGTGTTTGTGTAGGAATATAACCAAAGTCATTGTCATACAACAGTGATTCAACCAGATTCATGCCACCTGTATCACATTTTACCCCATGCATCTCTCAGCTACACCAGTATCTTCACTTCTGCATCTCCCAGCCACACCATTATCTTCTCCCTGCCACACTATCATCTCCCCCTGCTACTCTCAGCCACAACGTCATCTCCCCCTGCGTATCCCAGCCACACTATCATCTCCCCCCCCCTGCGTCTCTCAGCCACACCATTATCTCCCCCCTGCTACTCTCAGCCACACTGTCTTTCCCCCACCCTGCATTTCTCAGCCACACCATCATCTTCCCCCTGCATCTCTCAGCCTGTCCCCTTTAAATCTGTGTCTCTTAGTCTGCCCCCTTTAAATCTGTGTCTTTTAGTCTGCCCCCTTTAATTCTGTGTCTCTCAGCCTGACCCCCAGCATATCCCAACTGGACCCCCCTTCATTGTGTCTCTCGGCCTGCCCCCCATTCATTTAGCGTATCTCAGCTTGATCCCCCCCCCCCCCTCACTGTGTCTCTCAGCCTGCCCCCTTTAATTTTGTGTTTCTCAGCCTGTGCCCCCCCTTCACTCTGTGTCTCTCAGCCTGCGTCCCCCCCTCCTTCACTCTTTGTCTCTCAGCCTGCGTCCCCCCCCTTCACTCTGTGTCTCTCAGCCTGCGTCCCCCCCCTCCTTCACTCTGTGTCTCTCAGCCTGCGTCCCCCCCCTACTTCACTCGGTGTCTCTCACCCTGTGTCCCCCTCCTTCACTCTGTGCTGGGTCTCTCAGCCTGCGTCCCCACTCTCACTCTTCACTCTGTGTCTTTTAGTTTGCGTCCCACCCTCCCTCACTCTGTGTCTCTCAGCCTGCGTCCCTCCCCCCTTTCCCTTTCATTCTGGATCTCTCAGCTTGCGTCCCAACTTCCCCTTCACTCTATGTCTCTCAGTCTGCACCCCCACCTCCTTCATTCTGTGTCTGACAGACTGCATCCCCCCTTCCCTATCACTCTCTCAGCCTATGGCCCCCCTCCTTCATTCTGTGTCTCTCAGCCTGCGTCCCCCCTTCCCCTTTACTCTTTGTCTCTCAGTCTGCGTTCCTCCCTCCTTCACTCTGTGTCTCTCAGCCTGCGTCCCCCCCTTCCCCTTCACTCTGTATCTCTCAGCCTGCGGACCCCTCCTTCACTCTGTGTCTCCCAGTCTGCGTCCCCCCCTTCCCCTTCACTCTGTCTCTCAGCCTGCATCCCACCCTCCTTCACTCTGTGTCTCTCA
Organism: Pseudophryne corroboree; assembly: GCF_028390025.1. Classification (NCBI taxonomy): domain Eukaryota; kingdom Metazoa; phylum Chordata; class Amphibia; order Anura; family Myobatrachidae; genus Pseudophryne; species Pseudophryne corroboree. The sequence continues at coordinate 445,884,097 of NC_086445.1, forward strand.
GTCTGCGTTCCTCCTTCCTTCACGCTGTGTCTCTCAGCCTACATCCCCCCTTCCCCTTCACTCGATGTCTCTAAGCCTGCGGCCCCCCTCCTTCACTCTGTATCTCTCAGCCTGCGTCCCCCCCTTCCTCTTCACTCTGTGTCTCTCAGCCTGTATCCCACCCTCCTTCACTCTGTGGGCGGGATGTATTAACATACATCGCCTCCCCTCGCCGCAATGTTAATTGCTGTCAAAGTCGAAAAATATTGTAATGCATACATAATGTACTAACCACGCACACATGCCCGCTGCTCGTGCACTTGTTCCGCCGTGCGTGCACATATCCGCAATTTGCGTATGATCGCTCCCGCGATCCTGCGCATGGTATGAGTATTTTACGGCGGAGTTTGTGAGCGCATAGAGGGTTATCAGAACATTACATATTTAACCCAAATAGTGCACATTGTACACATAGCTTCCCTGCACCACACCAGCAAGTACCAACAGTTTAAATGATTCCAGGACTAAGGGATTCACCTTTGCATGATAGGAAGGGACAGACAAAGGTTATAAGGTGATGTCTAGTATCCAGCTGTAGGGTATTTTAAGGGTAACATTCCGGTGTTGGTTAGAGAAAGATTGCTTGTTCCTGCGTATAGTTATGTGCAAAAGTAGATTATAGATATAAACTGTATTTACTGTATATTATGTATGCGGTGGGAATTCAGAGGAGACCACCCACAAGAGCAGTTGGGAAAGACATCGCCCACCTTTTCAAATCAACCTATGACCTCTCCTGTAATGTAAAGATGCATCACTGCGTCCAATGAACAAAGGGATTACTGTAACCATTGTATTGTTTATGGAAGTTGTGTATAAAAAGCCCATTGCTGCCTGGCCGGTCAGAAGACTCTGAACGCTATCTACCTGATGAGCGGAGGACTGGTCCAGGTTGCGCAAGCGAATATTCTCACGTATGTACATTGACTGTAGCCATTATTCTGTTGTAGATTTATCTTGTTAGCCTTGTAGAGTATAATTTGTACTGTTATCCCCTTTCAAATAATCCACTGTGGCGTTAGAACCCAGCGGTTAACTACATATCGGTGTTGTGTCCTCATTTCCCTGCTAAGGTTTAAAGTGTATTTAACTGTATAAGGTTTAAGAGTGTATTGATAAGATGTGTACGCACTGCGGGTACTTTATACCGTCAGCGCTGCGTAAGGTTTAAGGTATTACATCATTGCATTGCATTACTAACAAGGTTTAAAGTTTATCAAGAGTGTGTGCGCACGCTGTGCGTACTTTGTACCCCAGCGCGGCGTGTGTACGCTAAGTCCGTACAACGTACGGGACTCTGTACGCAAATAGCGTACAAAGGGGGTAATTCTGAGTTGATCGCAGCAGGAACTTTTTTAGCAATTGGGCAAAACCATGTGCACTGCAGGGGAGGCAGATATAACATGTGCAGAAAGAGATAGATTTGGGTGTGGTGAGTTCAATATGCAATCTAAATTGCAGTGTAAAAATAAAGCAGCCAGTATTTACCCTGCACAGAAGCAAAATAACCAACCCAAATCTAACTCTCTCTGCAAATGTTATATCAGCCCCCCCTGCAGTGCACATGATTTTGCCCAACTGCTAAAAAATTTCCTGCTGCGATCAACTTGGAATTACCTCCAAAGTGCATAGCGTGTATCTTAAGTATAGCGGCCGTAGCGGCTCCATGATAAGAGTGTGTTTAAAGGTATAGCTTTATGGTGTAAGATAATATCGACATTATCATCGCATATGTACTAACATATGCGATTAACATCGCAATGCGGTGATGGAGGCCCCCAGCGATACCTGTGAGATGGTGTGCGGGGGGTCACATCCCTGGGCTCTCCACACTCCTTCCCAGGCTGGTAAGCAGCAGCAGGCTGTTCTGGGCGCCTCCTTCTCCTCCCTGCAGCCAGAATTACATCCGGCTGTGTAGCTAGGGGAAGGAGGAGTTTGACTTCCAGGTCCAGGGTGCCTAGACGGAGGTATGCCAGGGGGAGGGGTGGAGGCGTCAGCAGCGCGGGGCGGCGGAGACGGTGAGATGCAGCGGGTGACGGTAAGAAGCCCATAGGCTTCTATAGGCTATCGCCATCAAAAGATGTGCAGTGGAAACGCTGTGGCCGGGGGGTTTATCGCATTTTCCAGATAGTACATCCCGCCCTGTGTCTCTCAGCCTGCGGCCCCTCTTCCTTCACTCTGAATCTCTCAGCTTGCGTCCCCCCTTCCCCTTCACTATGTGTCTCTCAGTCTGCGTCCCCTCTCCTTCATTATGTGGCTCTAAGCCTGTGTCCCCCCATTCAGTCTGTGTCTCTCAGCTTGCGTTCTCTCCTCCTTCACTCGTTGTTTCTCACCCTGCGTCCCCCTCCTTCACTTTGTGTCTCTGTCTGCATTCCTCCCTCCTTCACTCTGTGTCTCTCAGCCTGCGTCCCCCCTTTCCCTTCACTCTGTGTCTCCCAGCCTACGGCCCCCCCCCTCCTTCACTCTGTGTCTCTCAGCATGCGTCCTCCCCTTCCCCTTCACTCTGTGTCCTTCAGCCTGCGGTCCTCCTTCCTTCCTTCACTCTGCATCTCTCAGCTTGCTTCCCCCCCTTTACTCTGTGTCTCTCAGCCTGTGTCCCCCCTTCACTCTGTGTCTCTCAGCTTGCATTCTTTCTTCCTTTACTCTGTGTCTCTCACCCTGCGCCCCCTCCTTCACTCTGTATCTCTCAGCCTGTGTCCCCCCTCCTTCATTCTGTGTCCCTCAGCCTGTGTCCACCCCTTCACTGTGTCTCTCAGCCTGCAGCCCCCCTCCTTCATTCTGTCTCTCAGCCTGCGTCCCCACCTTCACTCTGTGTCTCTCAGCCTGCATCCCCCCTGCTTCACTCTGTGTCTCTCAGCCTGTGTCCCCCCTTCCCCTTCACTGTGTGTCTCAGCCTTCGTCCCACCCTCTATCACTCTATTTCTCAGAGCCTGCGTCCCTCCTTCCCCTTCACTCTGTGTCTCTCAGCCTACGTCCCCCCTTCCCCTTCACTCTATGTCTCTTGGCCTGCATCGCGCCCCCCCCCCCCCCCTTCCCCTTCACTCTATGTCTCTCGGCCTGCACCACCCACCTCCTTCATTCTGTGTCTCACAGACTGCATCCCTCCTTCCCCTTCACTCTGTCTCTCAGCCTACGGCCCCCCCTCCTTCACTCTGTCTCTCAGCCTGCACCCCCCCTCTCTCACTCTGTGTCTCTCAGCCTGTGTCCCCCCTTCCCCTTCACTGTGTGTCTCAGCCTTCGTCCCACCCTCTATCACTCTATATCTCAGAGCTTGTGTCCCCCCCCTTCCCCTTCACTCTGTGTCTCTCAGCCTACGTCCCCCCTTCCCCTTCACTCTGTGTCTTTTAGTCTGCATCCAACCCTCCCTCACTCTGTGTCTCTCAGCCTGCATGTCCCCCCCCCCCCCCCTTCCCCTTTATTCTGTATCTCTCAGCCTGCGGCCCACCTCCTTAACTCTGTATCTCTCAGCCTGCGTTCCCCCCTTCCCCTTCACTCTATGTCTCTTGGCCTGCATCCCACCCCTTCCCCTTCACTCTATGTCTCTCGGCCTGCACCCCCCACCTCCTTCATTCTGTGTCTCACAGACTGCATCCCTCCTTCCCCTTCACTCTGTCTCTCAGCCTACGGAACCCCCTCCTTCATTCTGTGTCTCTCAGCCTGCGTCCCCCCTTCCCCTTCACTCTTTGCCTCTCAGTCTGCGTTCCTCCCTCCTTCACTCTGTGTCTTTCAGCCTGAGTCCCCCCTCCCCCTTCACTCTGTGTCTCTTAGCCTGCGTCCCCCCCCTTCCCCTTCACTCTGTGTCTCTCAGTCTGCGTTCCTCCCTCCTTCACTCTGTGTCTCTCAGCATGCACGCCACCCCATTCCCCTTCACTCTGTGTCTCTCAGTCTGCGTCCCCCCTCCTTCATTCTGTGGCTCTAAGCCTGTGTCCCCCACCCTTCACTCTGTGTCTCTCAGCTTGCATTCTCTCCCCTTTACTCAGTGTCTCTCAGCCTGCGTCCCCCTTCTTTACTCTGTGTCTCTCAGCCTGCATTCCCCCTCCTTCATTCTGTGTATCTCAGCCTGCGTCCCCCCCTTCCCCTTCACTCTGTGTCTCTCAGCCTGCATCCCACCCTCCTTCACTCTTTGGGCCTAATTCAGACCTGATTGTAGCAGCAAATTTGTTAGCAGATGGGCAAAACCATGGCCCTCATTCCGAGTTGTTCGCTCGCTAGCTACTTTTAGCAGAAATGCAAACACAAAGCCACCGCCCTCTGGGAGTGTATCTTAGCATAGCAGAATTGCTAACGAAATATTAGCAATTGCTAACGAAAGATTAGCAATTCTGCTAATATTAGCAGAACTGCTAACGAAAGCAATTTCCTTGCAGTTCCTGAGTAGCTCCAGACCTACTCCTAGATTGCGATCACCTCAGTCCGTTTAGTTCCTGGTTTGACGTCACAAACACGCCCAGCGTCCGGCCAGCCACTCCTCCGTTTCTCCAGCAACTCTTGCCTTTTTACCTAGCACGCCTGCGTTTTTTTAGCACACTCCCTGAAAACGGCCAGTTTCCGCCCAGAAACACCCACTTCCTGTCAATCAGCAGAGCGATTGAAAAGCTTAGTTCGCCTGTGAGTAAAATAGCATAGTTTTGTGTAAATTTGCTTAGCGCGTGCGCCCTGCTGTGCATACGCATGCGCAGAACTGCCGGATTTTAGACTATTAGCAATTCTGCTAAAATTATCAGCGAGCCAACAACTCGGAATGACCACCCATGTGCACTGCAGGGGTGGCAGATATAACATATGAAGAGAGAGTTAGATGTGGGTGGGTTATATTGTTTCTGTGCAGGGTAAATACTGGGTGCTTTATTTTTACACTGCAATTTAGATTTCAGTTTTAACACACCCCACCCAAATCTAACTCTCTCTGCACATGTTATATCTGCCCCCTGCCCCCCCCCCCCCCTGCAGTGCACATGGCTTTGCCCATCTGCTAACAAATTTGCTGCTACGATCAGGTCTGAATTAGGCCCTTTGTATCTCAGTCTGCGTTCCTCCCTCCTTCACTCTGTGTCTCTCAGCCAGCGTGTGTCCCCCCCCTCCCCTTGACTCTGTGTCTCTCAACCTGCGCCCCCCCCCTCACTCTGTGTCTCTCAGCCTGCGTCCTCCCCTTCCCATTCACACTGTGTCTCTCAGTCTGCATCCCACTCTCCTTCACTCTGTGTCTCTCAGCCTGCGGCCCCCCTTCCTTCACTCTGCATCTCTCAGCTTGCGTCCGTCCCCCCCTTCCCTTTACTCTGTGTTTCTCAGCCTGCGTCCCCTCTCCTTGATTCTGTGGCTCTAAGCCTGTGTCTCCCCCTTCACTCTGTGTCCCTCACCTTGCATTCTTTCCTCCTTTACTCGGTGTCTCTCACCCTGCGTCCCCCTCCTTCACTCTGTGTCTATCAGCCTGCGTCCCCCCTCCTTCATTCTGTGTCTCTCAGCCTGCTTCCACCCATTCCCCTTCACTCTGTCGCTCAGCCTGCAGCCCCCCTCCTTCATTCTGTGTCTCTCAGCCTGCGTACCCACCTTCACTCTGTGTCTTTCAGCTTGCATCCCCCTCCCTCACTCTGTGTCTCTCAGCCTGCATGCCCCCTTCCCCTTCACCCTATGTCTCTCAGCGTACGCCCCCCCCCCCTTTAGTCTGCGCCCCATCCCCTTCATTCTGGATCTCTCAGCCTGCGGCCCCCCTTCTTAACTCTGTATCTCTCAGCGTGCATTCCCCCCTTCCCCTTCACTCTATGTCTCTCGGCCTGCACCCTCCACCTCCTTCATTCTGTGTCTCACAGACTGCATCCCCCTTCCCCTTCATTCTGGATCTCTCAGCCTACGGCCCCCCTCCTTAACTCTGTATCTCTCAGCCTGCATTCCCCCCTTCCCCTTCACTCTATGGGCCTAATTCAGACCTGATCACTGCTGTGTTTTTTCGGACATCGGGCGACCAGGTCTGAAATGCACAAGCGCAGGCGCCGCAGTGCGCTGGCGCATGCCAGAGATGCGATCGGCATCTATGCCCAGCAATCGCCTCTGCCTGATTGACAGGCAGAGGCGTTTGCTGGTCGGGAGGGGGCGGGCCGGCGGTGTTGGGCCGCTGTTTTGGGGGCACGGTCCGGGCAATGCAGGAGTGCCCGGACCATGCGGGGGGCGGACCACGGTGGCTGCGTCACATCACACACAGCCGCTGCGACCCGGATAGCTATTCTTCAGGTACAAAAGCATCGCTGCCGTGCGATGCTGTTGTACCTGTGCGACGGGGGGAGGGCCTGACATATGGGCGGACTAGCCCTGTGCTGGGCGTCCCCCCGCATATCAGGGTTGCAGATCGTAGCCGTGCAAAATTTTGCATGGCTACAATCAGGTGTGAATTAGGCCCTATGTCTCTCGGCCTGCACCCCCCACCTCCTTCATTTTGTGTCTCTCAGTCTGCGTTCCTCCCTCCTTCACTCTGTGTCTCTCAGCCCCATGTCTTCCCTCCTTCCCTTTCACTCTGTGTCTCTCAGCCTGCGGTCCCCCTCCTTCACTCTGTGTCTCTCAGCCTGCGTTCCCCCCCTTACCTTTCACTCTGTGTCTCTCAGCCTGCATCCCACTCGCCTTCACTCTGTGTCTCAGCCTTCGGCCCCCCTTCCAACACTCTGCATCTCTCAGCTTGTCGTCCCCCCCCCTTTATCTACACTCTGTGTCTCTCAACCTGTGTCCCCTCTCCTTCATCCTGTGTCCCTCAGCCTGGGTCCCCCCATACCACCATAATTGTGGCGCTGCATATATCACAGTTGTTTGCAATGAAGCAACAATGGTAAAGTTTATTATGGGGAGATTTATCAAGCCTTATGAGAGATAAAGTAGAGAAGCTGCAGTAAGCAATCAGTCTACTTCTGTCATTTATCTTGCACAGTGGCTGAAATTATGGTTACAAGCTCATTGGTAGCTTTGGACAATGACACCACTTTATCTCTCTCCAAGGATTGATATATCTCCCCTACTTGAATTGCAAGGCACTAAATTGAAAGATGAGTTACTTAAAACAAGGGGTCTCTTGTCTTTCTGGGACACCAGGGACTGACGTAATAGCTCTTCTCTCAACCAGGTGCTATTACTAAGAAGACTAATGGGGGGCTCTCTAAAAGAGTTGGCAGGTAATTCCCACTTATACAGATATCTGAAAATGATGGTCTTTTACAAAGTGTGAGAATCCATTGCAATGTGTCACAACTGAGGGCCTGAGCTGACGGGAGGCAGCCTCAGTTGTAGGGGCTGAGATGTACCGGAACCTGGGAGGTTGTATCAGACCCCTGGACATGTAAGTAACATGAATAATAACTGCCCGAAGGCGTGACCACGACAACTTGGATAAAAGTCAATGATGTTTATTATGACAACTCCGCAACACAGCAGTAGTAAAAGAAAACGTAAAAGTCAGCAAAGAATAAATACAGTTCCTGGGTACTACAGGATGGCAGGAGCCACAGGGCACTGGTAGTGTGAGATAGTTCTTATAATCTTCTAGATGGAAAGTCCTTACCAGGCCCGACTGTAGCAATGGAGATAACCCAGGATTGTACCAGCTGGTGTTCCAGGAAAAGCTGGGTTGCTGAAGATAAAACGGCTGCTGTGGATACTGGCTGGAACCAGACTGTTAGCACGGAGTGGATACTGGCTGGAACCAGTTAAATAATAAATGAACTTGGGAGCGATGAAATATGAACTGAAATGTAGAACTTGAGAGCGGAGAAATAATAATACCGGTGGAGAGTGGTAAAGTGTAGATTGGACACCGGCCCTTTAAGAGAAGCTGTACTCTGCTGGAAGCTGGGCTGGAAGCAGGTAATGTTGTAGCTGGAAACAGATGAATCCACAATGGATTGGAGAGTCAGGCTACACCGCAGGTGGAATGCTGGTGCGGGTCTCTATGGTGGAAGTCTTGAGACAGGAGCTGGAACCTGGAAGACAATCACAGGAGAGAGACAAACAGGAACTAGGTTTGACAACCAAAGCACTGACGCCTTCCTTGCTCAGGCACAGTGTATTTATACCTGCAGCAAGGAAGGGATTGGCTAGGCAATTATGCAGATTAACAATACTGACAACAGATTGGAGGAAATGATCAGCTGACAGAATCCAAGATGGCTGCGCCCATGCAGACACTTGGAGGGAAGTTTGGTTTGTAATCCATGTGGTAATGAAAACAGTAATGGCGGCGCCGGCCACTGGAGACAGGAGACGCCAGGCTGACAAGTGCACATCCAACCACGCGGACACAGCGGAGGCCGCGGCTGACGTAATCGCCACTCTGACACTCTGCATGCAGAAGCTCAGGGACGGCGGCGGAGGCCGCGGGAGACGCCATGCCAGATGTAATAAGGCGTTACTGTGACAGCGTCTCAGAGAGACAGGAGAGGATGCAGGAATGTGAACATTAGGATAACAGATGGGATCCGGTCCTGGAGCGCTGAGCCAGCCTTAGGAGGCATCTGATGGGTAAGAAATGGCGTCCAGATACCCGGATCGTGACAGCACCCCCCCCTTTAGGAGTGGCCCCAGGACACTTCTTTGGCTTTTGAGGAAACTTGGAATGGAATCTCCGGACCAAGGCAGGAGCATGGACATCAGAAGCATTGGTCCATGAACGTTCCGTAACCCTTCCAGTCAATAAGATACTGTAGTTGACCGTAACGGTGACGTGAGTCCAGGATCTTGGCCACTTCATACTCAACGCCTCGTTGAGTTTGGACTTTCGGAGTTGGAGGAAGTGAGGAATGACACCGATTCAAGATCAGCGGTTTCAACAGGGAAACATGGAATGTCCTGGGTATTTTTAAGAAGGGAGGCAACTGAAGTCTGTAAGCAACAGGATTGATGACTTGTTCAATCTTGAAAGGACCGATATAGCGAGGTGCAAACTTCATACTGGGAACTCTTAACCTCAAATTCTTCGTGGATAACCATACCCGATCACCCACCTTGAGAGCAGGAACTGCTCGACGCTTCTTATCCGCAAACTTCTTGTACCTGAACGATGCCTTGAGCAGAGCTGATCGTACGCTCTTCCAGATATTGGCAAACTGATGCAAGGTGATATCCACTGCGGGAACAGAAGTTGCTGGAAGCGGTTGGAACTCAGGGACTTTAGGGTGGAATCCAAAGTTAGTGAAGAATGGTGTTGAAGCAGATGAAGAATGATACTGGTTGTTATGACAGAACTCGGCCCAGGGAAGTAATTGAACCCAGTCATCTTGAGAGGAGGACACATAGATGCGGAGGAAGGCCTCCAAGTTCTGATTCACCCTCTCGGTTTGACCATTGGTCTGAGGATGGTAAGCCGTGGAAAACTTTAGCTTGACTTGAAGGACTTGACATACACTTCGCCAGAATTTGGCTGTGAATTGAACTCCTCGATCTGAGATAATTTCTTCAGGAAGACCGTGGAGTCGGAAGATCTCTTGTATGAATACTTGAGCCAACTTGGAAGCTGACGGAAGACCGGTGAGAGGAATGAAGTGTGCCATATTGGTGAACCGGTCAACTACCACCCAGATGGTATTGAACTTGTTGCACATGGGTAAATCTGTAATAAAATCCATCGACAAATGGGTCCAAGGTCGACGGGGAACAGATAGTGGAACCAGTTGCCTCGCAGGCGACTGGCGGGATACCTTATGTTGAGCACACTTTGGGCAAGATGCAATAAACTCCAAGACGTCCTTTTTCAGAGTTGGCCACCAATAGGACCTAGAGATAAACTCCAGGGTTTTTTGGATACCTGTATGTCCGGCAAAACGGGAAGCATGGGCCCAATGCATGAGCTTCTTCCTTAGCATCGGTTTCACAAAACTTTTCCCTGATGGTGGCGTAGAGTCCATCCCTACCGTGGAGAATGCCAACGGATTTATAATAGGATGCTTGTCTGAAGACTCTGACTCATTTTCTTGCTCCCATGAGCGGGAAAGGGCATCGGCCTTGCGATTTTGAGAGCCCGGACAGAACTGGAGTTTAAAGTCGAACCTGGAAAAGAAAAGTGCCCATCTGGCCTGACGAGGGTTGAGACATTGTGCGCCTTTCAGATATAAAAGGTTCTTGTGGTCTGTAAGTATGGTGATTGAATGAGAAGCTCCCTCCAACAGATACCTCCACTCTTCTAGAGCGAGCTTGATGGCTAGCAACTCCTGGTCGCCAATGTCATAGATGCGCTCAGCTGGGGAGAACTTCCGGGAGAAGAAACTGCAAGGGTGTAAATGGCCATCTTTAGCCCTCTGAGATAACACCGCTCCTACTCCAACGGAGGAGGCATCCACCTCTTAGATGAAAGGAGAGTCGATGTCAGGCTGTTTCAGAACAGGCGCAGAGATGAACCTTTGTTTTAAAAGATGAAATGCTTGCATGGCTTCTTCAGACCACTTGGACGGGTTAGCACCCTTCTTAGTGAAAGCAGTAATAGGCGCCACAATGGTGGAAAAGTCTCGTATAAACTTTCGGTAATAGTTGGCGAACCCCAAGAACCTCTGGACCCCTTTGAGGGTTAAGGGTATCGGCCAATTTTGGATTGCTTGTAGTTTCTCAGGATCCATCTCTAGTCCGGAACCGGACACAATGTACCCTAGAAACGGAATGGACTTGACTTCAAAGACGCATTTCTCTAATTTGCAATAGAGATGATTGACACGGAGACGGGACAGAACCTCTTTAACCCAAAAACGATGTTCCTCTAAATCGTTGGCAAAAATGAGGATATCGTCTAGATAGACCACGACATGACGGTATAGAATGTCTCTGAAGATCTCATTGACAAAATGCTGGAAGACAGCTGGAGCATTACTCAATCCGAAGGGCATGACGAGGTACTCATAATGTCCGTCACGGGTGTTAAAGGCGGTCTTCCACTCGTCACCCTCACGGATCCGGATGAGATTGTATGCACCTCTCAAGTCCAGCTTTGTAAAGATGGTAGCTCCGCTAACTCTGTCAAAGAGCTCAGTAATCAGGGGTAATGGATAACGGTTCTTGATGGTAATGTCGTTCAAACCTCTGTAGTCGATGCACGGCCGCAGACCACCATCTTTCTTTTTTACAAAAAAGAAGCCTGCGCCGGCTGGGGAAGAAGAAGGTCGAATGAACCCCTTTGCTAGGTTCTCTTTAATGTATTCCTCCATAGAATGCGTCTCAGGCAGAGACAACGGATAAGTTCGGCCCCGAGGTGGAACCTTCCCTGGAACGAGATCAATCGGGCAGTCCCATTCTCTATGAGGAGGAAGGATATCAGCAGAAGCTTTACTGAACACATCCGTGAAATCTTGATATGGAGGAGGTGGAACATCAGACGACCTGGGGGAGGAAGAACAGACAGGCAATACTTTAAACAAACATGTCTCAGCACAGGAGGAACCCCATGCCAGGATTTGCGTAGTCGTCCAATCAATTGTAGGATTGTGAAGATGGAGCCATGGAAGGCCCAGGACCACAGGATGTGTGGCTCTTGGAATCACTAAAAAAGAAATAAGTTCGGAATGAAGAACTCCCACTCTCAGACGAACTGGTAGAGTCCTTAAAGAAATAACTGCATCAAAAATTTTGCTGCCATCCACGGCAGTTAAAGAAATGGACGAAGGAAGTCTCTCGGTGGGTAGGGACCACCGTTTAACATAGGCTTCGGTAATAAAGTTCCCAGCTGCTCCGGAATCAAGGAGGGCAATGACGTTCCGATAACGTTGAGCAACTTGAAGCGAGACTGGGAGATTACAATCTTGAGGAGATGGAGAGGAGATCATTACTCCTAGCCGGCCCTCTCCTTGGCGAGCTAGGATTTGGAGTTTCCCAGGACGTTTGGGACAGGCATTAATGATGTGAGACGGAGCTGCACAATAGAGACAGAGAGACTCGGAGAGACGTCTTCGGCGCTCAGCAGGAGTTAAACGGGAACGGCCAAGTTGCATGGGCTCATCTTTAGATGGTGACAGTTGACGAGGAGGAGGAGCAGAAGATTTTGGAGCAGATGATCTTCCACGCTCAGTTGCTCTCTCTCTGAAACGTAAATCAACTTTCGTGCAGAGTGAGATTAGCTCATCTAACTTAGAAGGTAAGTCTCTGGTAGCTAACTCATCTTTAATACGCTCAGATAAGCCATGCCAGAATGCAGCATACAGGGCCTCGTCGTTCCATGCCAGTTCGGATGCCAGGATCTGGAACTGTATCAGATATTGTCCTACAGTACGTGACCCCTGGCGTAAACGGAGAATCTCGGATGAAGCTGAGGTTACCCGGCCTGGCTCGTCGAAGATGCGCCTGAATGTTGACACGAAGGCAGTGTAGGAAGATAGCAGGGTGTCGGACCTCTCCCATAACGGTGATGCCCAATCAAGGGCTGAGCCACTGAGAAGAGAAATAATGTAGGCAATTTTTGTACGGTCACTGGGAAAATTGCCAGGTTGTAGCTCAAACTGAATCTCACATTGGTTGAGAAATCCCCTGCAGAATCTTGGAGATCCATCAAATTTTGCTGGCGTTGGAAGATGAAGACGTGGAGCAGAAATGGGTAAGGTGGGTGGGGTTATAGCTGGAGTCACTGTGGTTGACGCACCAGACGCGCCTGATCCACGGAGAGTTGTCTGAATCCCATCCAGCCGAGTAGAGAAATCCTGGAGACAGCGGATGATGTGGCCCTGTGCAGCCTCCTGATGTTCTAGTCGGGCTGCCAGTTCTTGCATCGGCCTGGCCGCTTGATCCTGGTCTCCGGCTGGATTCATTAGGTCAGTGCTTACTGTCACAACTGAGGGCCTGAGCTGACGGGAGGCAGCCTCAGTTGTAGGGGCTGAGATGTACCGGAACCTGGGAGGTTGTATCAGACCCCTGGACATGTAAGTAACATGAATAATAACTGCCCGAAGGCGTGACCACGACAACTTGGATAAAAGTCAATGATGTTTATTATGACAACTCCGCAACACAGCAGCAGTAAAAGAAAACGTAAAAGTCAGCAAAGAATAAATACAGTTCCTGGGTACTACAGGATGGCAGGAGCCACAGGGCACTGGTAGTGTGAGATAGTTCTTATAATCTTCTAGATGGAAAGTCCTTACCAGGCCCGACTGTAGCAATGGAGATAACCCAGGATTGTACCAGCTGGTGTTCCAGGAAAAGCTGGGTTGCTGAAGATAAAACGGCTGCTGTGGATACTGGCTGGAACCAGACTGTTGTTAGCACGGAGTGGATACTGGCTGGAACCAGTTAAATAATAAATGAACTTGGGAGCGATGAAATATGAACTGAAATGTAGAACTTGAGAGCGGAGAAATAATAATACCGGTGGAGAGTGGTAAAATGTAGAAAGGACACCGGCCCTTTAAGAGAAGCTGTACTCTGCTGGAAGCTGGGCTGGAAGCAGGTAATGTTGTAGCTGGAAACAGATGAATCCACAATGGATTGGAGAGTCAGGCTACACCGCAGGTGGAATGCTGGTGCGGGTCTCTATGATGGAAGTCTTGAGACAGGAGCTGGAACCTGGAAGACAATCACAGGAGAGAGACAAACAGGAACTAGGTTTGACAACCAAAGCACTGACGCCTTCCTTGCTCAGGCACAGTGTGTTTATACCTGCAGCAAGGAAGGGATTGGCTAGGCAATTATGCAGATTAACAATACTGACAACAGATTGGAGGAAATGATCAGCTGACAGAATCCAAGATGGCTGCGCCCATGCAGACACTTGGAGGGAAGTTTGGTTTGTAATCCATGTGGTAATGAAAACAGTAATGGCGGCGCCGGCCACTGGAGACAGGAGACGCCAGGCTGACAAGTGCACATCCAACCACGCGGACACAGCGGAGGCCGCGGCTGACGTAATCGCCACTCTGACACTCTGCATGCAGAAGCTCAGGGACGGCGGCGGAGGCCGCGGGAGACGCCATGCCAGATGTAATAAGGCGTTACTGTGACAGCGTCTCAGAGAGACAGGAGAGGATGCAGGAATGTGAACATTAGGATAACAGATGGGATCCGGTCCTGGAGCGCTGAGCCAGCCTTAGGAGGCATCTGATGGGTAAGAAATGGCGTCCAGATACCCGGATCGTGACACAATGCCAGCTACAGACAATACTGACCTGTATGCAGCTTTATAAGAACTCATTCCTACCAATCTTTGCATGAGCAAAGTTGAAATTTATTTTCTCAGTTGGTGCTTCAAAAAGTATTATTATTATTTTTCTGCAATGACTTTATGTTTGTCCATCACAATAATGCCTTCCCCAACCCACTGATCTCACAGCTTACAACTCATCCTTTCAGGACTAAGGGGTGTATTTACTAAGCCTTGGATGGAGATACACTGGCTGGAGATAAAGTACCAGCCAATCAGCTCCTGACATGTCACAGCCTGGGTTTGAAAAATGACAGTTAGGAGCTAGTTGACTGGTACTTTATCTCCGTCAACTTTATCTCCATCCAAGGCTTAGTAAATAGATCCTTAAGCATCTTGTCAGGTCATGGTGTGCTCTAATAGCAACCCAAGCCAACTGGTTTTCTCTTGGAGGAACAATCATCATAAAAATAGGGCCTGGAATTTAAAGCACACATGCCCACCTCGCGTTAGCATCTGGCTCCTGGCATAGACTCCTCCCCTTACTACTCCTGAATATTATTAATATAAGAACAATATTCTCTGTATTAAAATACACACAGCAGAGCTCATCCTGTAGGAATTCAAACATGTGACATAGTCAGACATTTGGTTGGTTGTGTTAGGTAAAGCTAGCACTTTATTTGTGTATGTCACGCACAAAGAATAGGAAAGGCATTTTCCCAATTGACCAAGACCTGGCTTAGCGGTTGTAGAGGATTAGATAATGTACACTGTATTAATTTTTTAGAGCACAGGTGCTGAACACCAGGGCCGTAACTACCTATGGGCGAAGGTTGCGTCGCACACAGCGCAAATGCGCTGGAGGCGTAGCCGCTGTCATCTCTCTTCTCAAGCACGTGCCACTGAGATGAATGTTCCAAGCGGTGCTCACTGATACCGGCTTCAGTAAGTTGTCTGCAAGCCGGCAGCATCAGGTGACCGGGGATAGTGCTGCTGTGTGTCCTGTGTGTTCCCGGGGATAGTTATTGTTGTCCCTGTACTGGCCTACAGGTCCCGGAGTCCCCTCTGGTGCCCAGGGTAAGGTTATTGTTGTCTTGCTGGGCTAGATGTCGGGCTGATGTGCTGCTCGGGACTCCGGAGGAAGAGGAAGAGAGGAGAGAGTGAGTGGCCAAAATAAGTATAGCCATAGCAGTTCATGCCCTGAGGAAAATATGTGCTCTAAAGTACAAACTTAATTAATATTGAATTTATTCAGGTAGTTAAATGATTTGAGTGCCTGCAGCTCTAAGGTGCTACTGTATGTGTATGTAAGTACATTGTCTATGTATGTACAGTATATGTGTATGTACAGTTTATATGAATGTGTGTACAGTATGTATGAATGTGTGTATAGTGTATATGTATGTATGTACAGTGTATATGTATGTATCTATGTACAGTGTATATGTATGTACAGTGTATATGTATATACTGTATATGTCACAGACATATGTATGTACAGTGTATATGTATGTATATATTTATGTACAGTGTATATGTATGTGTGTATAGTGTATATGTATGTACAGTGTATATGTATGTATGTATAGTGTATGTGCATACATACATAGTACGTACATACGTACGTACGTACGTACGTACGTACGTACGTACGTAGTGTATATGTATACAGTGTATGTGTGTATAGTGTATATACAGTGTATATGGATGTATGTACAGTGTATATGTATGTACAGTATGTTATGTGTAAACTGGGATTCTACCTCACGTAATGTGTGACGGGCTCTACCTGGCGTAATATGTGACAGGGGCTCTACCTGGCGCAATGTGTGTAAGTGTCGCTACTGTGAGGCGTAACTTGTATAATGGAGACTACTGTACAGTGTAATATAAATTGGCGCGCACTGCCCTGTTTTAAATATTATGGGGGAGGGGGAGCCGATG